>NC_069388.1:61960477-62580477 GCF_027475565.1 Acinonyx jubatus
TTGGTTAGTGAACGAGCAAGGTAGGACTGTGCACATGAAAAATGCAAACCTGAGAAAGAAGCGGGGTGGATTTCAACCCACAGTCAGAGGCCTTGTGGCGTGGGTTGTCAGCTACTACGGTAACCCGGTGCCGTTGTCCGGCCACTGAAGCAGCTATCCGAAGTTACTCTATGCAGTTTGGAGTAACGGAACTTTCACATCATAATAGTCAGTGATTTGAACACTTCACGATTCAGACTTGCCATTTTTCCACATTAAGTGTGGGGTTACCACACAAAGAAACGTTGACAATTTTTCAAAATTTCAACATATGCTGGCTGATAGCGTTGAGATTCTATTTTCTTTCCAAGAGAATCAAAAGAGGATGATCGACTAAGCTGCTGTGTGTGAAGGTACTCTGTAAATATCAAACTTTTACCTAAATGTTTGTAGCTGTAAATTGTTTTCTTTTTCTTTCAGTAACTTGGGAGGTTTTCAAAGTTATGTGAAGTTTCGACTGTGGAAACTTAGGATGGTAAAGACAGATGAAAAATATATTCTCTAACAGTTTAAAAGTTATAAATAAAGAGGAACCCACAAATGATCTCATTAAGACTTTATGCTTCTTGGGCCTCAAGACACATTTTTCTCTTTGCTAAGACACACACAACTGTGCAATGACCCATGATTTCCTATTCTAAGGAAAACTTCTTTTGTAAGAAACTCTCAGTATTTCTCAAGAATCTCAGAACTTCAGTTGAGCCAGTCTTATTTAGCAAGCTGTCACAACCACTTGGGCTTAACTGCGAGCTTTTCTTCCTTTTCTACTGATTTCAGATTAGGAAATGAGACCACTGCCAAAGCAATGCCCAAGATGGGATGGAGGGAGAGCTCAAGAAAGCAAAGTGAGTCCAAATATTTGTCATTCGAAACTGTAGGTTAATTTGGGCATGTGGAGAACTAACTTGCCATGTAGCATCAGAAGCAGGCATATTGTGGTGTTAAGCATTAGTGTAGCTAAGGGAGTGGCAAAGAGCCTGGGTTCTGGAGCCAGACTGCCTGGGTCACATCCTGGCCTTTTCACTTCCTAGCAGTATATGACCTAGGGCACATTTCTAAAACTTCCTACAACCCAGCTTGTCCTCTCTGGAGGATGGGGATAATAACATTACAGACCTCTCACAGTGTTGTCATGATGATTAAGTGAGTATGTGTCAAGTTCTAAAACAGTGTCTGGCCCATAGCTAAATATTATCACTTATCACTAATTTGATGGAACAAATCAGGGCAAAGAAGACAGGGACCAAGAAGCAGCATACCAGAAAGGATAGTCCATTAGACCAAAATCTTATCTGTCTGATGCTCCACTGTATTTCTATCGTGCCCAACACACAACTGATGTTTGCAGTAAACACCTATTGAGTAAATGAATAAATGAATCAGTTCTTATAGACTGACTCCTCAACGATGTTTTTACTGTGGACATATGATGCTTACTCTTTTGGTGCCTTGGCTTTTCTATCTCCAAAGAAAGGTACCGACACCTGCTACCTTGCTATCTCAAACTGATGGTCGTCAATAAGAGAAAAAAGGCAAATCATTTCAAACTTACTGGAGGGATATATAAGTCAGTGACTTTTTTTTTCAATGTTTTTATTTGAGAGAGAGAGAGAGAGAGAGACAGAGCCTGAGTGGGGGAGGGGCAGAGAGAGAGAGGGAGACACAGAACCTGAAACAGGCTCCAGGCTCTGAGCTGTCAGCGCAGAGCTCGACGCGGGACTTGAACTTGGGAATGGCGAGATCATGACTTGAGCTGAAGTCGGATGCTTAACTGACTGAGCCACCCAGGCGCCCCCCAAAGTCAGTGACTTTTTAAAGCAATGTTCCTTTGTTAGTGAGTACATATGAACACAATGACATTGGGAGGACCCTTGTGATACCCTGAGTCCTGATTTCCTCTGACTACAGCTGGCCCGATGGAATGTGATGTTAGACGTTGTGCTAGGCCCTAACAGATGGCTGTTTCAAGCCTCAGGGTGCAGAGGAATTACCTGGAGACTTGTTTTGAAATTGTGACTTTTAGGTATCTATGGGACATGCAGAAGGAGTTGTCCAGCAGAATGCTGAATCTATGATTCTGTACGAGTTCTAGATCTAGGACACCGCTCACTGTATGTGAGGAGCAACCCCAGATAGTGCAAGCAAAGTGAAAATGAAGAGAGTAGAGGGCAGGGCAAAGAGGCACACCAATATTTAGGAGGAAGCAGAAAGAAGGGGTCCTGCCAGAGGAGAAAGATATAATGGCCAAAGAAGGCCACAGAGGAAAGAGCGTCACGAAGAAGGGGATGTGCAATAGTGTCAAATTCCACAGAAAGGGAAAGAGGGATGAGCACTGAAAAGCATCCAGAGGCTTCTATGACTAGGTCACTCCCACTGCACCCTTGTAGGCGCAGCTGCAGTGAAGTGGCGGAAGAGGCATCCAGGGTGCAGTAGTTTAAGGAATGACTTAAGGGGGGGAGGGTGGGAACGGAGCCCGTGAACACAGAAAACCTTTTCCAAGCATCTGGCTATAAAATACGGGTGAGAACTATGGGGGCAGGTGGGGCGGGCGCCTCCATGGAGAGTCTAGGCCTAATGGCCTCTAGTTTCTCTTGCAAATGGGAGGTGACAAAAGTAGGGGCACTGGGTTTAGGCAACAACACAAAGTAGGCCCTCAGCAAATATATTTACGGGACAGATGAACTGATGACAAGAGTACTCACAAAATAAAGTGAAAGACAAGAATAAATGGTGAAGAATAAATCTGTAGCTGGTGTGGAGGGGAGGTGAGAAGCACAGTCAAGAGTCTCAGGGCTCAAGGCAAGTGAAGAAAATAAGATACAAAGGAAAAAGTAGAAGGATATGGGGGTGAATGCATCCTGGGCAGTTCATGTGACTAATGCAGCTTGTTTTAACTAGATTATAAATAGACTGGGAAGGGTCAAGGCCCAGAGGAGAGGGAGGAAAAAAACTGTGCCAGTCAGGGAAAGATATCCCAAACATGCTGGGTCATTTTAAGCCTACTATAATTCATCTTTGCCTTCCTACTCTATTCCCTAATTTGTATTTGCTGCCTAAAGAGAAAGACCTACATTTTTTATCTTAAAACACTCCCTACCATGTAGGATAAGATGACCGCACATCAGTCAGCATTTGGGACATGCTATTGTCAAATCCTTCAGTTCAGCATTAAGAATGCCTGCTGAGCACCTTGGCTACAAGTCTTGAGAAAATAATTAAGACTAAGGAAATAAAAGCTCCTTAGGGAAAGACATTAATAAAATATTTTGAAATTTAAATGTTACTATATTTGTAAGAGTTTTCCTCCTACTAGTTATTATTTCCATATGCCTTAAATGTATACCTCGGAGCAAATACTGTCCTTTATTAAAATTAGCCAAGATTCTCTACCATCGGTGTCCCTTGTTAAGCAGCAAACCATTTATTTTCTGAATTTCCTGGGTCATCCTTGATTCAAGTGGAAGCAAGGCTCCTTACAATGACTTCCAAGTTATGAATCATAAAACTCTCTACCACAATCTTTCTCTTGTTAGATCCAACAGTCTACATAGTAGACAGCATGGCTTTTCTCTCGTTTTGCATGAGCTGCTAATCACCATGGGAGATTTCTGAAAGCCCTCGAGAAAGAAAACTGAATTCCCTTCTTTTCCTGCCTTGCTACTTGGGAGAGCCTCCTGAACTTCTCCAAGAACACTGGCACTCTTCCCCTTATTTACTGGCCCTTGGCCCTTAGTGTATCTGTCACATAATTCGGTGGTTAAAATTCACTATGTCAGGTGCAGAAGCATGGGTTTTATCTCACTAGCTAGGCCATAAGTTCTTCAAGGATGAATGCTTTCTTCCTTTACTTTGCATCTTACCAGAGACCTAACGCTAGCTAGGTATGCAATGGATATTTAACAACTACTTTGTTAATCTATTAACTGATTGGATTCTAACTTTTAGAGTGAATGGCAGCAATAGGCCATGGATTATCATCATTATCAAATATTTCACCTAAGAATGAAGCTGTTTGCAGATCAAATCACTTGTTCTAACATGACCTGAATTGGCCTGTTGAAGTAGCAGATAACACCGAAGAAAAGCTGGTCTCTACAAGTTTTGTTTTTTCAGCTTGCTTTGTCAATGCATTCCGTAAGAGGTGAATTCCTCATTCCTTTTGCTCAAAAACATATTTAGAAAATGGTCTTAAAGAGATCTGGCACCAGAGATGAAGTTGGCCAGGCCCCTCTCTAGGAACTAAGAGATAAAAATCAGTGACAGATGACAGAGTATCCTTTTATGCCAGTACTCTTTGCAAAAAAAGCTACACAATACAGGAAACATGATTTGATTTCACATGCTGAAGCTCAGCTACCCCTGGGTAGAATTCAGAAGTTCAGAAGGCCATGAGCACAGTACTCCACATGAAGCACTAGGTAGACAGGGCGAAGGTAAAAAGGAGATGGAGCAGATAGCTGCATGAAGTGTGAATTAACCAGCATTAGGAAACAACCTTCCAGTCTCTGCTTTTAGGTCCTCCCCTGTATAAGGCCTAAAACTCCAAAACCAATGGTCATTGCTTTATTTAAAAATGTATGCCTCTATAATACAACAAGTAGTCCCAAGGAAGTTAAAGACTCGGGTCTTTAACATATCTGTATGAAAGGAAGAAGTGAGCACAGGTTTGGCTTAGAGGCAGAGGGGAAAATGGAAAAGCCAGAAACCCCCCCGAGGGGAACTGAACATCTGCACCTTAACATCTTGCCCAAAGCTGGAACTGGTATCAGGGTCACATTAGTAAAACCAGAGGTCAGAGTTTCCACACACTGATAGGATGGCAGTTCCCTTCCCTTCATGCCTCCATTGCTGGCAGATCAAGATGGTATAGGGACATTTCTGACATTTAAGCCCAATCTCTAAGGCTCGTGGAATTTAGCAGTAACCACGGGAGGGGTGGAGTTCTGCTGGACCTCCAGGCTGGCCAGGTGGGAACAAGCTCTCCATTAACAGCACCAGCAAAGACCTATTCTCAGTTGTCTCTTCTTGTAATGGGCTAGGCTTGAGGACGCTTGTGTTCTCTCTATAGGCATCTCTGTTCAAAGAAGATCCTTCAGGAAGTTTGGGCAACAAAGAGTTATCTATTTTAATCACTTTTCAGAAAAGCATCTCTGACTCTTCTCAAAGACTCAGATGTTCCTTGTACTTGTCAGAAAACAAATGTGGTTTAGGCCAACATCTGGAATGGAGAAAAATATAGCAACCACCAAAAAGATAATTAAATTAATAAGGAATGCTTTTCAGACATAACATCCCATAGGCCAAAAAAATGTTTTCAGAACTATCCAGAACAAAGTTATAGAAGTTACTTAGAAGCTAAATTTAAGTGAATTAACTGCTGGAGGGCACCCTGGAGTAGACCACTGTGACCTTGTGGGCCATGACAAGAATGGCACCCCAACAACCTGAGTTGTTCAGCTGATCTGAAATAAAACATCTCAAAAAGATGCCCTGCTGGTCATCTCAGATGTACTACAGAAAGCCCAACAAGGGATCAGTTTTTCTTGAATGCTTTCAATGACCAGCAGCTCAGCATTATGGAAATCTGTTCACTCTCTTGATGGAGAATGCTAACTTTCACAAAATTCTTCTTTATGTTAAAATCTGAAATCTATCTCTTACTTTCCCATTGGGAGCACAAGAAAGAAATTATGTGCCTTCTGCCATATGGCCGCCTCTCAAGTGTGTAAAGACCATCACCATGTTGCCTCTAAGTCTTTTCCAGTCTAACTATTTCCAGATGTTAAGCTTCCTCCTCATCTTGGTCACCTCCTCTGGATAAATATTAGTTTATCAGTGACCCTCCTAAAATGGGAAGCCCAGAGCACAACAACACAATAGGCACAAGGATGTAGGTTTAATCTGACCAGAAGAATTCAGGGGGACTACAGTTTCTACTATCTGGAAGCAGCAACTGCTTCCTCAGGGCTCACCAGGAAAGCCTACTCCCCAAGATGTTTTCATAAAAACTGCTAGGGGGCCAGACAGCTCTCATCCTGTAGGTACACAACATTGGCTTTTCTTTAGAAAATCAGAATATGATACCTATCTCTACTAAATGTCATCTTGATCATCTCAGCCTATCGATCCAGTCTTTCAAGACTCTTTTGAATCTTGTTTTTAAATTATGAACAATGTCAGACATATCAAATACAAAATAAGTATACAGAATATTATGACAATCAACCACTTGCCCAGAACCTACCTTAAGAACACACCACAAATAAAATTGAGGCTCCTGGTATACACTTCCTCAAGTTTATCCCCTTCTTCCCCAGCCACATAGAAGTAATGGCCACTAGCCTGAGTTTGCGTTACGCCCATGCTTAAAGACTATTTTGAACTTTGATTCTATCACCACTTATATTTATGTTATATACAAACCTGATAAGCATGTGACCTAGTCTGTGCTCGTTTAAGTAAGTAATTCAAATGTTGAATAAAGCAGCATTGCCTTCATCTATCGGACTGGCAATCCCATCAAAACAGTGAGCTGACTCAGACATGACTTATTCTTAGGGAATCCTTACTTGACCTCAGCAAACAAAGTGTAAAGCTCTTGCAAGTAATACATTGAATGACTCAGTCTAAAACAATCAATATCAATACAACTGTTTGGTCACTGATAAAGTATGCCTTTCCCCTTGTCTTTTAAAAATCCTTCTGCAAGCTCCCAGCAGAATATTCCCATCCCACATTTCACTCAAATTACTGACATGGATCTAGGCTCATAAGTACCCGAGGCTATAAGTTACCTGGGTCCAGGAATTTGCCACCAACAGGACGATAGTGCACTCTTTTTTAATCTGCTCCCCTGCATCTAGCTACAGGGCCTTCCTTCCAGTTTACTGGTTGGGACAAGCCAAAGCAGAAGTTTAAAAAGTCGGCCCTCTTCCTATCACCATCAACCCCTTCCTCTGTATAGAATTTTTCTTAAAAAGCAAACCAAAGGGACTTTTATCTGCTATTTTGTAAGTAGTATTATCCCCATTATATAGATTGACAGCCTGAAGCACACAAGGGCCTTCTTATTCATGCCATAATAATCGGGAAGGCGTTTTTATAGATAGTTCTATGACTTTCAGCAAAAACAAAACAAAACAGCCAAAAACAAAAAAACACAACATCACCCTCCTTCTTCCATTCTTACCAATCCAGTCTCCTCTTGTTTAGTGCTAAACCCTGCAGCAGGTGGGTCTCCAGAGCAGTTTGCCAGATAGCAGTCAGGGAAAAGGGCTTCAGAGGCCAGGAAGGCCTCAGGTCACAGGCCCATGAGGCAGGAGAGGACCTACACAATATCTAATACTTTAATCTGATACATAAGGAAACAGAGGGTCAGAGAGGTGAAGCAAAATAAAAGTAAATGTCAGAGCTCCTACAGACTCCTCAAAGGCCAGGTAAAACACAAGACCCAGCAGACCTTCCTTTCTACAAAACCATTAACCAGTGAGATATGAAATGTGGCTCCAATACTGGAGGACTAGGAGTCCCTAAGTATTTCACAGATACACAGATCTGCTAAGACACAAGATGTCTCAATTTACAATTACTCTCATTTCTACGTTAATAATTCAGTCTCTGTGCCCAAACATGGGCAAGGCAGAGAAAGGTACCAAGGAACAAAAACAAACCAAAAAACCCAGAGTGGCTTCTACATGGAAAGAGGTTAAGATTTACTTGGAGAGAATAAGCACTGAGCATACAAATTATGTGATGATACAATAATGATGAATACTAGGATAAGAGGTTTAAGGAACAAATGCTATAGCCATTCAGAAAGAGAGATGAGCCAGGCTTGAAGTGAACAAAAAGGGAGGAGGGCAGGTCTTCCTTTCCAGCAGTGTTTTAGCAGCCCTCTGCCTATTTATTTCTCTGTAAGGCAAAGTCAGCCCTCTACTTATCTACAAGGATCCTGGGAAGACAGAGCAGATAGAAATGGGCCTCCAGCCTTGAAAGGGAGTTCCCAGTATTACAATCACAAATGAAGGTAGAGGCCATCTATTGTCTACTGCAAAAACCCCAACTCTACACCAAGGAAAACAAGTTTCTTCAACTCCATAACATGGGCAAGGAGTAACATAGTAATCCTTGAATTATGTAACTTTCGAAGACCAGAAAACAAGGGTCAATATTATTTCTCAATATCACAGGCTTAAAAGGCCTAACTCTTAGTATTTGTACCTGCTACCACCCTTCTTCCCTTTTTAAGACTGGTACAATCCAAAGGTCTCATGAAATATTTTTTAAATGTATAAAACATGTATTTTCCAATTTTTTTACTGTTGGCTGGGTTTTTAAATATCTCAACTACACAAGTCAGCACAGGTCCCTATAGGTGATTTCCACTGCCATGTATTTAAGATTGTATTGTTATTTGCACCTCAATATTTTTCAGAGAAAAGAACGGCATATTTCCCTGAAAAGTTATCTAAGGTGAAATGATTGGAGGAAAGACATATTGAAAGTCCTTCACAATGAAAATGAGCCCCAAATGGGGGGGGGGGGTGTTGCAGATCCTTTTGAAAGCACCCAGAAGAATGAATAAAAGGCAGTGGAGGGGTATCTCTCATGGGTATTAATCCAATGCTGAGATGTGTTGTCAGCAATAGAAGGGGCTCTCTGTCTCAGTGGACACCCTCACACACACAGGTACACACGGGTCCAGAGAGGGGAGAGATCCTTGTCCAAGTGTTGCAGCTGGTCAGTCAGTGGCAGAACTCAGACAGAACCAGGTCTCTAAAATCCAGGGCCTTTGCTCTGTTCAGGACTCCACACTGTGGTCTAGGTTTGGGGCATACTCAGTTTCCTATAGCTTTTCAATTCAAACTTGAAACTCCTTTGTGAAAGGGAATTCAAAGGTACACATACAGAGATATTCTGGTCTGTAGAAAGCCCTAGACAAGCAGGACATATTCGGGGAGCCAGTCAGGGTCCCCTTTAAAGTATGAGTCACTCTGCTCTGTGGTATTTGAACTAAAGGGTGAATGGTCTTAAATGTAAGGCATCATATTTGCAAGGTAGAGGGCTGTGAATCTGCACCCAGCACAGCAGCAGACACATAAAATACCCTGGGTTAAAAAACAAACAAACTTGTAAACAAAACATTGTGATTAGCATTATCATTTCTCTTCCAAGATGATGCAACAAGCATAACTGCAACAAGCATCACTTTGGAAAACCCAAATCAGAACTTCTAAGGTTTAAGTCAACAAAGCAGATCAGCAGATACAAGCTTATACTCCCAAATGTGGGAAAAGGGACAAAAATACAAACAATACCCACAGACATCTTACAGAGAGGAAGGAAATGGCAGGTATGTATACATAAGTCAAAGGGAAATAAGCTGTCACTGGGGCTTTTAATCTTCTTATTGTGCAACTCACTTCAGCATGGTCAGAGCAACCTTTGTGGTACTCCTACTAGCTGAAGAATTTCTATTTCACTAAACGCAGACTATCCAAGAGCCTGATTAGACTCTTCCAAGTACGTAAATTAACACCGGCAATGTTACAAAGATAAAGCACTGCCTATCCACTCATGCATACATCCATCTTTTCAGCTATTATCTCAAGTCAAAATAAGCCACTCTTTACCATCACTAGAACTGCAAATATTGCCTAAAATAATAGGCAATCTTTCACTTCCTTCATGAATAATTTTCTCAGAAGTAATTTAAATCAAATGTGTACACTTTTATCAAATTCAGTATTTTTTATTTATTAAAAAAATTTTTTTAGTGTTTATTCATTTTTGAGAAACAGAGTATGAGCAGTAGAGGGGCAGAGAGAGAGGGAGACACAGAATCCAAAGTAGGCTCCAGGCTCTGAGCTGTCAGCACAGAGCCCAATGGGGATCCAAACTCACGAACCGTGAGATCATGACCCGAGCTGAAGTTGGACACTTAACCAGCTGAGCCACCCAGGCACCCCTAAGTTCACTATTTGCTAAAAATCTGTTTTTGGCTCATCTGCCCAGAGTGATTGTGAACATTTTAGGGTAGCATGGGGTTGCCCCTGTACTAGGCTGATGAAACCCCAAACTGGAGTTTTGACTGAACTCCAAGTCTAGGATCCTTCCACTTTATCATAAAAGATGGTCAAGAAAGTTAAGCCAGCTTCTCCATACCTGGTCACAGACCAACCCTGCTACCTCCGGCAATGATCTTGCAGATGTGAGCCTGAGAGAAAGGCTGCATCTGATCAAGCCATCCTCACCAGTGCTAGTGGGGACATGACTTCTACATTCTAAAAACAGCCTACACTCAGATCCACCAACTCCGGATCTTCCTCCCTCCTCCTCCCTCCTAACTGCTCCTCCTCCCTCCTAATTGCCCAATCACTTACTCAGTGTAGCCACTACTCTTGGCTACACAAAAGGGAGCTGGTTATTTTGGTGTAATACAAAGAGTACACCCAACACTCTTGACAACCCTATGTTCTTGGGTTCATATTTAGCTCTGTACCTGACTTGCTCTCTGAACCTCAATTTCCTCAACAGGAAAGTGGGGGTGATAACACCTCCTCTCAGAGTCATTGTAAGCAAAACGCCCAGTTCGGTGCCTGGCAAATAGTCAAGGTTCAACAGACGTTGGTGTACTTCCTGCTAACCTCTCTGCTCAGAATACTCTTTTGCTTGTTTTCTGCATTCCTGGGTCAAAATCTACTTCTCATAAACCTTCTGAACAGCCTAATCAAGTACCAAGTATGAGCCGACTACTGTCTAGTTTATTAAAATTGTGTGTGCAGGGGTAGGGGAGGGGTTCTGATAATGTTTAATGTTTAATATCCCAAATTTAATCTTGGTACTCAAAGCGTGATCTATAGACTAACAGCATCAGCATTACCTGGGAGTCTGTTTGAAAGGTAGACCCTCGGGCCCCACTCCAGACCTAGTGAACCAGAATTTATGAGATTCCTAAGTGATAAGTTACCTCTTAAAGTTTGAGAAAACTGCTCTATACCACAAATGGACATTCATTCAATAAATCAGAGCCTACTGATTCTCTAAGGAATCAATTCTGGCACTCATGCTATTTGGTGGCACTCGATGAATCTTTATTTGGGTAGAAAGCAACCGTTGACCAAAGCATTTTCCCTGGAAGGGCAGTAAAATGGATACTTTGTGCCTTTTGAGTTCAAAAAAACCGATACATTAGGGCTCCTGGGTGGTTCAGTCAGTCAAGCGTCTGACTCTTAATTTCGGCTCAGGCCATGATCTATCAGTTAGTGAGTTCGAGCCCCATGTCGGGTTCCTGCTGAGAGCATGGAGCCTGCTTAGGATTCTCTCTCTTCCTCTGCCCTCCCCACCCTCTCTCTCAAAATAAACTTAACAGAAATAAAAATAAATTAAAAACGATACACTGAGGACACTGGCTTTATGGCAATATTTAAATAATCTATATTAATGTGATCTTTGTTATATAATAAGTGCTTGGAATATAATAAGATGAGCATTCTGATTATACTAATAAATATACTGAAATATACTGATTATACTAACAAATAGCAGGAAGGATACTTTCAAAGTAGTAATTTCTGGTTTCTAGGATGCAACACATAACACTGGTTAGTGATGAGCTTCCATAAATTGAACGTCCTCAACACAGGATGACAAAGTTCTAAGGCACGTCTTTGTTTCTAATGGACGCTGTGATTCTGACCATGTGCCTTTCTCCCCCGACCCATCAACCTGCTGAAACATTTTTCAGTTCTTTCCAGTTACGTGTGAAAGTACAATTTTTAAATGCTCCTGAAAGTAAAAAATTTACGACCCAAATTCCTAAAATGAATCACCAAAATGCTGGATCCAAGAGACTGGTAACTTTGTGTATCAGGAAACAAAAACCAATCTGAGTGAGTCATCTCTGTGATCAGAGATAACAACACAGCCACAGCCAGAGCTTGGCGCAAACAAATGGCTACAGCAATCGTATGCCAGCATCTCGTGTTTAATGGTTTCTCACATTAGAATGCATCAGTCAGCTCTGTGAAACCAGGAAGTGGAACCCAGGATGCCACATAAATAACAAACACATTCTCCTGAGTTTGGTGTATCTTACCATTCAGCTCTAAGTCTATGTCCATTTTGGTAGATAAATAACAATGAAAGTGTTATTTTATCAAGAGGCAAACAGAAAGGTAAAAGCTAAGTAATATGACTGTGCTTCTGAAATGTTTCATAAGAAAATTTCAATACTTTTTTGGAAGCCTATTTCTTGATGCCTTTGATTGAAAATGAAAAAGGTGATAAGAAGTTGGCAATGCCTCAAAAACTCTAACAGAGAAAGGGGTAATAGGCTCTAGAAGTAGGAAAGCCTGCTGTCATCTGATTCTATGTATAATCCATATGCATGGCTCTTTCTCAGGTGCCCCAAGCTTGAAAGAGAAGTTGAGCAGGAAATGAATTTGTACCACGCAGCACTGCCCTCTAGATGCTACCCCTCGCACCCACTAGCAAACTCCTCTGGAGTGAAGAGACAAATGTTCTCTTCAACACCTGAACAGGGGATATAACACCGGGACCGAGCCTGTCCCATGCTGGCCAGGCTCAACACAGGGCTTACTGCAGATACCCAGGCTATGGTTTTCAAAAGCAGGTATCTCCAATCACATCCGTTAGCAAGCAGAGTGCCAAGGAAACATTACTTAAACAATGGATATGGACTTCCGCACCCAAGACAGAGGCACCTTCCTCTGAAACGTTGGAGACCACCTGGGGGCAATGGCAATAACCCTCAGGCCCCTGCTTTGACAAGAACCCCCCCCAACAAAGTAAAAAAAAAAAAAAAAATCTATAGTTTCTGAAATAAGAACAAGTTATAATACCCCATAAGGCCCCCATACCCACCCCATTATTTCCAGGAAACACATGCTACCTCATAATGAAGGGAATGAAAGGTGCCATGCTGAGAGTGGAATAGGTGCCGTCCATCGGGGAAGGGTAGAGTCTCCCCAACACCAGCAGTAAGAGAAACATGCTTGGATGACGGTTTAGTTCTCCTGCATCACTGAAAAAAATTATTGTACATAAAATATTTAAAATTTAAGAGGTGCAGTACTTTCTTCAAACATTTTTCTCATTAAATAATTCTGAATATCAAGTGAGACTCTCTATGATCAGAAGATAGCTTTCCTTCTTTTCCCTCCGTTTACCTCATGTTTTCCTAATGTGCAAATAAGGAAGAGCTACCGGCAAAGCCATGGTTTGGGCTTTTGCACACGACTCGTCTCAAAGCTAACTGTTAATTTGCGTCTGTGTTTTGATTTGAGCTGTTCATACAGTAGAGAGGTGGCTGTTCCAGAATATGCAATGTGAAACGTTCAACAGCCAAATGTACTTATGAAAGCTTGAACAGTCACTTACTGGGGCCAGAAAAGCCTGTCTGTACAAATTACTGATGTGAGGAAATGTATCATAAACAGAAGTAAAATTCATTGATGTTACTTTGCTTTCCCATTACGGATAATTAGTATGAATTCATATCAAGTGCAAACACTGCTAGAAGAATAAAAAAGCCCATGTTCTACGATGTCCATTCTAACAATTCCACCATCAGTACAGAATGTGATTGAAAGCACAATGGTAAACTTTGCTATCTGCCCTGATCGGACTGGAAGCCCTCTGAATGGCTTTATTTTATGTTTCCAGGGTCACTGGCCACCTTTGCTCAGGTGGGCTGGTACCATTTCTGATCACAGGTGACCAGATTAGTCAGCTATTTGCTTAAGGTCACAATGGTCAACTGTAGCAGGCCAGTAAGAAAAAAATGGCAGGTGTTTGTGACAGCAAACTCAGTACGTAAACACACAGATTTTTATTTTTTTTAACTTTTTTTTTAATTTTTAAGTTTATTTATTTATTTTGAGAGAGAGAGAAAGAGAGAGCACTAGCAGGGGAGGGGCAGAGAGAGAGGGAGACAGAATCTGAAGCAGGCTCTAGGCTCTGAGCTGTCAGCACAGAGCCCAATGTGGGGCTTGAACCCACCAACCGTGAAATCATGACCCAAGCCAAAGTCGGACACTTAACTAACTGAGCCACCCAGGCACCCCACCCCCCTTTTTGATAGTACCATCTTGCCCGGTGTGAAGGGGCATCTCACTGAGGTTTTGGTTTGCATTTCCTAGATAACCAGTGATGCTGAGCATCTTTCCATGTGTTTATTGGCCATTTGTAAACACATAGATTTTTAAATATCATGGGAAGAAAATTATTTCTAGAAGAAATCACCATGTGCTTCTAAGAAGCTGGTTCCTGAAAAAACAGTATTATATTTGATAAGACAATATAAAACAGGATTTAAAAAATATAAAATATAGTATAAAAACAGGATTTTATACAACTTTTCAGGTACAGGAGTACTGTAGAGAATCTGGCAACATGATGTAATAAAGAAGTAGTTTTAAAAAATCCATCTATGTAACAAGGAAGGAGGGGATTAAAAACTGTTGCCTGGAGGGAAAAAATCTCGATGAATGAAGTAATTCACTTCCTTGATCTTACTGTGTCCCACCCTATTCTCTTACCTGTCCACAGTATTAGCTACAGCTTCCAACTGCTGGAGAAGAAAAGGATAGAGTTCTGGGAAACGAGAAAAAAATTCGCTTCCTGTCATTCTGTAGAGGGAAGAAAAAAGAAATTACTATCATTTATTTCCTCTGATTTAATGATAAAGTTTTTTTATTCTATTTAAAGAAAGATAACCAAGATCATGCACGTGAATATTTAATGAAACAAAAGTTAAGAACAAAACCTTACCTTAAGAATTTAACAATGAAACAAAACATTTAATTTTGATTTTGGAAGTGCTCTTAACACATGGACTTTTCTCTCAAAATTTAAGATTATGTATATTCACAAATATTTGATATTAAATTCTGTTGGGGAAGAAATAGGTAATTTGTGCAAATGCTGTTTCCACAACTGATGTGGACTATGAATAGAGTCAACACCTGGTTGGCTGAGGTTGACTTGGCTTCCATAATAAGGACAGATCTAGAACAGGTTTCTCCAAACTGGCACCGGTGACATTTTGGACCAGACAATTTTTTGTTGTGGGTACTGTCATGTGACGGTAGCATGTTTAGCAGTCTCCATGGCTTCTACCCACCAAATACCAGTAATACAATACTGCCTCACCCCCGCCCAGTTATGACAATCAGAAATGTCTCTGGACAATGTGAAATGTATCCTGAGGGGCAAAATGGTCCCCAGTTGAAAACCACTGGTCCGGAGTATGGGTATCAGAAGCACAGACTTGGCGTGTATGGTTCTGGATACCCAATCCCAGCTGACTCCTGTGAGGATTACCTTTCCATCTTTATACTCTTGAATTCTGACAAGATCATTCAATCGGGTTTCACAAATGCTTATACTCATGTAACCCACACTCCTATGAAGACTCATAAAATTTCCATCATCTCAGAAAGTTAGCTTGTGCCCTCTCCCAGTCAACTCTCAATACCCAAAACAACCAATAATTTGATTTCTATTACAATTTGGTTTTGTCTATTCTAGAATTTCGTATAAATGTAGTAATACATAACCTAAGTTTTTTGCGTCTGAGGCCTTTTTCAGTCAGCATAAAGTTTATCCGTGGTATTTGATGCAACAATAGTATGATTCTTTTTTTGTTGAGTAGTATTCCGTTGTATGAATATACAGGTTTGTTTACCAATTCTCCTCTCAACAGAAATGGGCTATTTCCATTTGTAGGCTATTATGAATAAAGCTGCTAGGAACATTCTTATACAAGGCTTTTGTCAACATCTGTTTTCATTTCCCTTGAATAAATATCTGAAAATAAAATTTCAGCATATCTAACATTATAGGAAACTGACAGTTTTCCAAAATAATTATAGCATTTTATATTCCCATCAACAATAAACAAGAGTTCTAATGGCTCTACATCCTTTCCAACTTTTGCTGTTGTCTTTCTTTTTTTTCACATTAGCCATCCTAGCCGGTATATAGTGGAATATCCCTGAGACTTTGACTTACATTTCCTTGATGACTAATGATGAGACTGAACACTCTTTATGTGCTTTGGCTATTGACATGGTCTTTTGTCAAGTATCCAAGATTTTTGTCTATTTTTATATTAGGATGCTTGTTTCTTTTGCCATACAAGTGCATTACATGTACTTTTTCTTAGTTTGTGGCTTGCCAATTTATTTTAATAATGTCTTTTGATGAGTAGAAGTTTTCAGACCAATAACTGAATCAATTTTTTTCTTTTATGATTCATGCTTTCTATGGCTTAAGGAATCTTTGCCTATCCCAATATCACAAAGATATTCCGTTTTTCTCTAAACGTTTTATACTTTTAGCTTTTATCTTGAGGTCCATGATCCATCTTAAATTAATTTTTGTGTATGGTGTGAGGTACAGGCAGATTCTCTTTTTCTCTTTTTCAGATTTATTTTTTTTTATAGTTGACATACAATGTTACACTAGTTTCAGGTGCAAAATTCTTTTTCTTCTACATTGGTGTATCATAATTTTAATAGGGAGATGCCGTAAGAAAAGATACAGGCCTTAAATAGGAGAGATGCACCAAGTTCATGAACAAGAAGATTCAATATTTTTTTTAAAAAAAGATTCAATATTATAAGGAGGAAATTCTCACCAAATCCAATGTAATTCCAATAAAAATAATAATTGTGCATGTGTATGTGTGTAACTGGACAAGCAGGTTTTAACATGTATATAGATGCATCAAGGGCCAGTGGTTGCAAAGATAATCTTGAAGAGCAAGGAGGGAGGACTCACCTAACCAAGTAGTGAGAAATATTATAAAACTTTAGTAATCAGGACACTGTGGTGACAAGTAGGCCCAAAATCAGAATCGAGAGCACGGGAGCAGACACGCATATGCACGAGAACTTGACTTCTGAAAGGGCTGGTGCCACAGATGGTGGTACTGTAAAGATCACCAGGGCTCTGACAACCAAGTATCCACACAGACAAGATTAAAACTGGATCCCAACCTCCCACTACATACAGAATTAAATCCTTGCAAATTCAAAACCTAAAAGGCAAAACTGCCAAACCCATTAAGAAAACTGTAGAGAATAGAATTTATTAAACAAGACCCAAAAGCATCAACTAGTAGGAAAAATTTCTATATTCAACTGCATCAGTTAATAGTTTTTAAAATTTTTACACCAAAAAAAGAAAAAAAGCACAAATAAAAACACAAAATAACACATGTACAAAGCACTTTTGACAGAGGAGTAGTATCAAACATTACGGAATAAAAGAGACTAAGAGACTTAGCTGACTTTTGAGGCCAAAAAAAGACTAAACACAACTTGCAGCCTTTGTTTGGATCCTGATTCTAGCAAACCAATTATAAAAAAACATTTCTCTTTTTTTTCTTTTAATTTTTTTTAATGTTTATTTACTTTTGAGAGAGAGAGAGAGAGAGAGAGAGAGAGACAGAACGTGAGTTGGGGTAAGGGGAGAGAGAGAGGGAGACAGAATCTGAAGCAGACTCTAGGCTTAGAGCTGGCAGCACAGAGCCTGATGCGTGGCTCGAACTCATGGACTGTGAGATCATGACCTGAGCTGAAGTCGGCTGCTTAACCAACTGAGCCACCCAGGCACCCCATAAAAAGACATGTCTAAGACAATTAGCAAAAGTTGAAGATCAAGGAATTATTAACTTTGTCAGATGTGATAATAGTATGGTGGTATTTCTTTTTAAACTCTTATCAAATCAGTCATGCATCCTGAAGTATTTACAGGAAAAAAAATGACAGAATGTCTGTGACCTCCTTCTCAGGACAAGAAATGGACAAATTAAGATTGGCACAATGTTGGGGGCGCCTGGGTGGCTCAGTCGGTTAAGCGTTTGACTTCAGCTCAGGTCATGATCTCACGGTCCGTGGGTTCAAGCCCCACATCGGGCTCTGTGCTGACAGCTCAGAGCCTGGAGCCTGTTTCAGATTCTGTGTCTCCCTCTCTCTGACCCTCCCCCGTTCATGCTCTGTCTCCCCCTGTCTCAAAAATAAATAAAACGTTAAAAAAAAAATTAAAAAAAAAAAAAAGATTGGCACAACGTTGATAAGCGTTGAAGTTAAGTGCTGGATGTGCAGGGGTTAGTTAAACTATTCTCTTCTTTTTAAATATTTTAAAAATTCCCATAATAAAAAGGTTTTAAAATGATGGAAGTAAACATTTTATTTGCCAAGCCACAAATGGAGAGAAAATGTGTAATGCATGTAACCGAGAGTTATATAGTTAGTATTAGACTATGTGAAGAACTCCAGTGAAACCAGTAAGTTAAAAGACAAACAACTCAATATAAAAATGGTAAAACCTGTTAAAACATAATTCAGAGAAAATAAACATTAGTGGCCAATAAACATAAGATGCTCAATCATACTGAGCAATTGGCAAAGATTGAAAAATCCAGTATCAAGTATTGGAACTCTTAGACAATGTCGATGGAAACAAAAATTACTACAACAATTTTAAGAATAATCTGGCATTTTCTTGGAAGCCACGGATGTGTTTAGCCAGTGATTCACAAATGCTATTTCTAGGTAAATGGCCTAATAAACTCTTGGACATGGGCACCAGAAGGCTCGTACAGCATATGCATAGCAGCCATATGTCTATCAATAGCAGAGTGATTAACTGTACACTCACACAATGGGTTACTGTAGAGCAGTAAATCTCAATGAACTACAGATGTATCAACAGATGTATCTCAGGAACATAATGTTAAGTGAAAAGAGCAAGTTAAAGAAGAATACAAGCAATATAATCCTTCTATGCAGTTTACAAGAAAGCACTAAATAATACATTGCTTAGAGAAATAAATTTAAGTGATAAAAAAAATGAAAAGCAAAGAAGTAAGTAAAATAAAACTGGCAAAAGTAATCAATCACTTCTCCAAGAGGGAAAAGAAAGGAGATGGAATTAGGAAGGAATATATAAGGGGCTTCAAAAGAAATGCTCCATTACTTATACCCCTAAAAGCGTTTGTTGCATAGTTACTTATTCTTTATAGCTTATACACACTATATAAATTTTCTTTTGTACCTATTTCACATTCAGTAAAACCAATTTTTTTATAAAGAAGAGAAAGTCTTCACTCCCTTCCAAATTATAGATCATTTATTGGACATCTGTGCAAAAATATGCTCACTTTTTTTAATTAGATGTTTTTGTGGAAAAAAATAACAAACACAAATGTTAAAAAAAAAAAAAACCCACAGACACACTAGACCCCTCAGTGTCCCTCCTCACAGACAACTATGCAAAAGCATCTCTGCTTTCCTTTTAAAAAATTTGTTTATACAAGTACCTACTTTCAGTTTAGCCCTTTTCCCCCCAGCAAATACGCATATTATACATACAGTCACGCCCCTTGATTTTCTTTTTTCATTTAAACTCTACCTGAGAAATCATTCAATATCAGGCACACTGTTCTATTTCTTTCCATTCAATGGCTGCAGAGTAATCCATTGTATGTTGACTGTAATTGATTTCAAACCTGAATGATAGGCTTTTTGGTTGTGAAGTTACTTTTACAAACAATGACATGTAAATTTCCTTGTTAATAAATTGCAAACCTGGAGTTTGCAGGGTCAGTGTTTTATACAGGGAGACCACAAAAACATTCCGCTACAGGCCACTGTTACATTCTATAGTACCTCTAAGCAAAACTGGTCAGGAAACTCCTCAGTTTCCATTTTTAGTGGTCACTTAAAACTTTATATGAATTAAATATTGAAATCCCTGCATACACTAGCCCATACAGAATCTCTCCATCTACACCACAAGGCCTGGTGGATATGTCTTCTTGAGGAATCAATATTTCCAGGGGAGTAAGCCACTCCTTAATGGTCTGATATCTCTTGGTTGTGTCAGAAAGAGAAGTATTCTCATGTAAGCAGACCATATGATTGCATCACCATGATCTAGAAATTGCTTTGGTAAATAACTGGCTCTGCTGACCACAAATACTGCCAGAGAAAAGGGCCGTGGAGCTACTATACTCCAACTATAGTCATTGTTTTCATTGAATTAAAACTAATTGTTCCAAACAGCAAATTACCTCATTCAGTTACCTTAGCAGGTATTTATCAACTTGTCTATGTTGCAGAATATATGAAGAAGGTACGTTATTCAAAGTTAAACATTTGGTGAATGTTTTAAGTAACAGTTTTGTTCTTAATAACTTGCTGGGTTTTGACTACATCTTTAAAAAAATATTCTGTTTAAAATTATTGCACCATGCTTGATGATGTAGGACTTTGAAGCACCAATTATGCATCTGACAGGGTTTAAGAAAAACTGAAATTATTTTCTAAGGAGAATTCTGACCTTGCTCAGGTACTCTGAGCACATAGGAGTTGCTTTCTATTCTAGCATTCTCAGACTTCTCGAAACTTGTTAAGAAAATGTCAACTCTTTCTGACCAGGGCTCCAATTCACTGCAAATGCAGAAGAGTTGAGTACTCACCGGATTAGCATCATCTCAAGTCTGCATCAGCCAAGGGCTACTAACGAGTTGGCTAAATGTGTACAGAGTGCTGCCTGAAGGATATGCGATATTAACAATTCTCATGTATTATAAAACAGAGCCTCAAGAGGTAAGGTGTAGGAGGATATCAGAATTGTTCAAGGGGCTTATTCAAACTTCACTCACTACTGATTCTCAACTACACAAAATGCCTACGGTTCATGGGCACCTCATAGGTTTTGTGCTGCCTGTAACCTATAGTTTTATTTTAAAAGGCCAAAATCACGAGACTATTTCAGTCCATATGTGAATCCAGGAACATGTGAGTCTTAACTCTCATTTCTACTTCATCAAACCTGTAGTATGATCATATTTTTCTCAGGAAAGTAGCAAATATTTTAAGTACCTACACACTTCATGTTAAGCACTGTGCTAGGTCCTATGGAAGATAGTAACAATATGAGATAGTCACTGCTCTTGGGGCTTAAGATCTGGTTAGGAAGACAAGACACATGCATAGACTACAACTAACAAGGTAGGGCAAGCCAGTTTAAGGGTCAAATAACTGAAGCTTACAGTAACAGTGGAGTTGGGAAAGATATCACTGGGAGCCGGAGAGGTTAGGGAATGGTTTGTGGGAAACGTGGAAACCAAGATGAGTCCTGAAAAATTGGTAAGAATGGATTAAAACAGAGAGAAAACAGTATGGAGAGGGTGGGTAAGTACAGGATCCCACTGGGTAGATACACTGGCTGGACGAATCGAGGAATTCAATGACATGTGAAGGTAGAAAAGACAGGATGGCATACAAGTTTTTAGAAATGTTAATGCCAGACTAAGCAGCTTTGCCTGTGTCTTAGAGGCATCGAAAGTTTCTGAACAGCAGAGAGATATGTCAAAAGAAGATAGGCTGGACTAGAGAGAGGGTAGAACACGGTGACCCAATGGACCCACTGGACATTCACTGAATGTATCTTTTCACCTCAACCAGAGCATAAATATCTATAGGTAAGAGACCATATTCATACCTCCTTGCATCGCTCTTCATACAAACCACAATTCTACGTAAACACTGGATGACTGGTAAATATTCTGGCCATGAATGAGTAAGTCGTATTAGCCAGAGAAGAAAAACATTCTAATATAGAGGCCCTCAAACCTACGCGTTATGAATTTTTTCTTTTCTCTGGGACTGAAACCCACCCAACTGACACCTAACTACCCAACCAACTTCAACACAATTTATCCTAATCAAGGAGAAAAGGAATTATTACTAAGGTGGCAACAAATTAAAAATTTCTTAAAGTGAATCACTAGCTGTATCTAAGGACATTCAAAATCATGATCTGAATTAATAAACTGAGTATCCTGCCAGGGCTTGAAATTTCTGAAACACAAATATATAAAGCTTGTCTCACTCATTTGCAAACAGTTCAATTCTAGTTCACCCATATAAGAAAACAGGCTGATAGGTCATCTCCACAAATATAGCAAGGCCTGGGGGTAAATTCTCCAGTGACAGGCATTTCAAACCTGTTCATCTCTGTGGCCAGAAACTAGCCTGGCAACTTTATGGAAACAAAAGAAGCAATGACCAAAAAGGAAAAACAGAATCTCTGTAAATTCAAGCTTCTAGGAAGACAAAAGGAGACCACCAAACACCAAAAACAGACAGACAAAGGTGAAAACAAAAAAGCTGGGATAGAGAGTGAGAAGAAAGCAGCTTTAACTTTGGGACTGTCAGACTCTACAAAAGGGGAGTTATTCCCCATCTCGTCAGGTAAGAACTATGCAGGCACGACCCCTGAGAGGCCCTTGGGGAAACACAGGAGCTCCTTGAGGGAATCCACTTGCCCAGCACCAGGAATAAGGTGCCAAGAGCACAGAGTGGTTGTGAGCTGCCCCAGGGCACTGCTCCTCCGAGTCATTGAGTGGTAGGCTCTCCCAGAGCCCAGCCCGGGCTATGAACAAAGCAGGCAGGCAACAGAGGTTTACTGAATGAATGAAAATGCCTGCCCAGCACTGTTTTGTTTTATTTTAAAAGCTTTTTAAAAATTAGTCTAGCCCTACTTGTTCATTGGGGAAAAATTAGATAGTAAAGGGTAATGCAAAGAAAAATCTGAAAACCACCACAAACTCACCAATCAAAGATAGCTGCTGGTCTATTCTGTTGTCTGTCCACCTACACCTTTCTCCTCCTCATACATTCTTCTATAATCTGCTTTTTATACTCACACTGTTTCAACAACACTGTTCCATGTCAGTATGAACCCATCTGAATATAGTAGCCTCAGTGTGGTATACTCTCTGTGCTTTTCCTACGTTCGAACATACATCTTGGGCACTGACCCAGACACCGGCCCAGAACAACTCGTCCCCATCCTGCTAAGCCACATGTGGAAGGCAGTCCTGACTCCAGCTACCTTCGGAGCTTCCCTTGGCCTGCGCATTCCACATCCAATTTTGGTAATGCCAAGGGTCTAGTTTTTGAGAGCCTCTGAGCTTTCGCTGTTTTGGCGGGCTTTGAATCCCCCCTGCCATCTGACAGCCACGGAAAATCTCAGTTGAATCAAGCTTCTCTATCTTCTAGAGACCCTGTCCTAAGATCTGCCACACGTATGGAAGTTGAAATGCCAGAAACACATGCTTCTGAGCTTAACAAAAGAATCCTGATAAAAATGATGATGCAATGAAAAGAAGAATTTGGTGAAATGTGCTACAAGTAAAACGGAGCTATCTCCATCCCTTAATTCCTACATACAGATCCCCTATCATTCTGAATCATCTCAGGAACAGGGATCAAGAGAGTAATGTGCAAAGGTATAAAGAGAGAAAGCTTGCAAAGGCAAGCAAAAACATGCAGAATAAGGAACTCCATAGTAAACAGCAGCAAAGGCATAGCTTGTGCCTGGTTTTTAAAAAAACAGGACTTATTCACAGGCCATGGAGTAAACACCATAAACCTGGTTTCATTAGATGAAAACAAATGCTGAAGGCAAACGCTTGGTGGTTTTCAGTCGGTTTTTCAAATGGGAACCCAATAAACTATTAAAACCTAGCTACTCCCCAGATTCTGGCCTATAAAACCACTCTAGAAGAGAGAAAGCAGCTCAGGGCCTGTGTCTCCTTGCCACAGTGATTGCTGATAAAAAGAACAAACGCATCTTAAGAAAAACAGTACCCCCAAATGGAAACAAACCTACAAAGAAGACAAAGCACACACACATTTCAAAGGATGGGCAAATGCAAACTAATAAAACAGAAACAGCTAATAAAGAAGAAATCTGGGCTTGGAACCCTACCAGGAGGACCATCCATTTCTGACTCTGTTCCTAGAATCCTCTCTCCGCCACTGAGCGGGCCTGACACCACCATTTCTCCTTCGAGTAGTGGTCATTTAAACAGAATGAGTGATTCGACTGAACAGATGTCAGAGGCCCCAAGGTCAGAATCTCACACCCAGCAAGCACTTGTGATCCTTGCAATGGTTCCACCAGGAAGTCCTGTTACTAAATTTCAGGCAAACCATGACGGAAATTAAAGGAAAGGCATCTTCTTCAGGGCCTCTGCTCTGAGTGCACAGACTCTGACCAGGTCTCCTGCCAATCTCATGTCTCTTCCTATCCTCCGTAGATAGCCATGAAATGCTTGGACTTCTTGAATGTTTCCCTAATCCTTCCCTTCGGGAGCTGCTTTCCAGGTGGAGAATCTCCTTAAGCCCAAAGTCAGCCACCACTATACTATACACATGGAGGGAAGTGGAAGAGCCCTGCCGTTCTCCTTGTAGGAATCCCTGGCCCAGTGGTGGACCTAAAAATACATTGCTACCCATCACACAGCCAGATGATCAGTAAACATGCATCTCCTGAATTCCTTGTGTGTGCAAGGTCCCATCTGGGCAGCTTACATGGATTTTTTTTTTTTACACTAGAAATTTTTTTCTTGGGAAATGCTCTTTTTTAAATCCCATCATCTATAAAATCTCAGAATCGGTCCACCTTCAACAACTAATTTGATAGTCACTATCTAAACAGTTTGTGGTAGACTGTTCACAAAGATGGCCAGCAATAATTCCTACTACCTGCACTACATGTACATGCCTCCCTCCCTTCAAGAGGTAGGGCCTATTTCCTCTCCCTGTGACTCTAGACTAGATCAACTCAACAGAGGGCAGCGGAAGTGATGCTGTACCAGTTCCGCCTCAAGCTTCAAGAGGTACACCAGCTTCTGCAGTCACCGTCTTGAAGACTTGACTTCTGTGCTACCCACACCTCCCCCTGCCCGGTCATTTACCTCCCAGCTGAGGTTCCAGACGTGTGAATGGGAAACCATCTGGGTTCCTCCAGTCCCAGCTGAGGTCTCAGAGAATGCAGTCACCTGAGTGATCCAACGTGACACCACATGGTGAAGCTCAACCAGCCGAACCCAGCCAAAACCACTGAACCGTGAGAAATGATGAGCTGTACTTGAGTCCACTATATTTCGGGGTGTTTGTTATGCAGCAACAGGTTACTAAAACACAGGACCGAGTTAGACTCTGTGGAAAAGGTAATACTAAATAAAAGGGATGCTGACATCAAGGAACATACAATCTAACCTGATTACTACAGTTATTCTCTCACGGCTCTGGCAGCCAGAAAACTGCATCAATAACATGGCCCAAAGTCAAAGTGCCAGCAGGCCACCTCCAGAGGCTCTAGAGGAGATCCTGATTCGTACCTCTTCTAGCTTCTGGCAGCTGCTGGCCTCCCTTAGCCAGTAGCTGCGTGGCTCCAATCTCCAACTCTGTGGCCACACTGCATTCTCAGACCTGTCTCACACTGTCTCTCAGACCTGTGCCTGCCTTCCTCTCATCCATGATTGCACTAGAGCCCACCCGAACAATCCAAGATAATCACCCCACTGCAAGATCCTTAATTTAATCACATTGACACAGACCTCTTGTCTTTACCAGGTAACACTTACAGGTTCCAGGGATTGGGACTCATGGGTGGGGGGATTATTCTGCCTATCTATCACAACCGCCAAAATATAAAAGCTAAAGTACTAAGGGGCAAGAATGAACATAAATGATTTATTCCAAGGCAGTGGTTTTCCAAATCTCAAAGCAAAGGACAACTTTTTTCAAATATAATTCCTGTATTTGAAAAAAAACAAAACAAAACGAATCCAGAACTGTTCTGGTTGAAGCAGGCTTGAGGTGAGTGATGATCACCTTGGCCTCCCTCATCCTTAGCAAGCACAGGCCCTGATACACCTCTGTGGACTTGAGAGGCACACTTTACAGTCTGAAGGCTTTAGAAGACGAAGTCCACATTCCTCACCCCCTTCCTTCCTATTATCCCCATTGTTCCAACCTCTTTAGCTAAAGAAGCACACTCCGTGCACCACCGCTCACTATTCCCTACAATACCGTTGCTTTATCAAACATGTTTCAACTCTGTCTCCTCTCACTAGGAAGTTCGCTCCTTGAAACCGAAAGCTGTCTTGTTTCTTCTCCAACCCCAACACCTAGAGTGGTGCCAGCACCTAGGAGGCACTCAGGAAATACCTGCTGCCTTCTGAATGTTTTCTCAGGGCTCCCTCCACAAATCGTGCCCCCAATTAACAATGGGCTATCTTCTTTTCAACCACAGGAGTCCTATCCCCATCAGGCTGACTCTATAAACCGTGCAGGATTACAGACATTCTTATTTGATAATTCTAAATTTTTTTTTAATTTTTATTCATTTTTGAGACAGAGGGAGACAGAGTGTGAGTGGGGGAGGGGCAGAGAGAGAGGGAGACACAGAATCTGAAACAGGCTCCAGGCTCTGAGCTGTCAGCACAGAGCCCGATGTGGGGCTTGAACCCACGGACCGTGAGATCATGACCTGAGCTGAAGTCAAACGCTTAACCGACTGAGCCACCCAGGCGCCCCCTTATTTGAAAATTCTAAAGAGCATCGTATAAGCATTAATCCCCTAGTTAAGCATATGCACTCAACATGCAAACAGTTCAAACAGTGCTGAAACTGCCTCATCCAAAACGCGAGCAAGAAATCACCTAGAAATTTCTTTTACTCATTAACAATATACTAATTTAGCATAAGGTCCAATATTTCAAAGTAAGTTTTCTGGTTTCTATCCCTGTAATACTTTTGTTCTTTTAACTTTTTCAAGATCCTACTCTAAACTTTATAGACATTTTCACTAAGGCTGGTATTAATTGGCCAATTTGTATTATTAAAATGAAGGGAAGGTGCCAACAGAGTTCCAGCCTTCAAGGAACATATTAGAACTAGAAGGACTCTCAGAGAAGTCTGTTATTCTGATCATTTAATCTCACAGATGAGGAAACTGATGTCCAAAGGAATTAAGGGAGTCTCCCAAGATCAAAATACAGGTTGGGAGGAAAGTGCAGGCCTAGAACCCAATTCTCTTGTTCTGCAATCTAGCCACCAGACTTTTCAGGGTTTCTATTACACAGGGAACCCAACCATCCCTGTGCGAGGCATCTGCATAACAAGCAGAGGACCCTGTGGCCCAGACAAGCCAGTTTTCAAAGGAGTGCATGTCCCGCCATTGGGTCAGACAGCCATCTCTCCATTGCTGTCAATCAGCCTGGTCAAGTTAGATTAAGGTTCCCAACTTGAGCTTCCACTCCCATGCACTGAGCCAGGCCCACCCACCGACTTTAAAGGGAGTAGATGAACAGGCAAACTGCCAGCTAAACTAATCTTTCAAAATCTATCCATCTGCTCCTACAAAGCATTTTCAGAGATCACGGGACGACAGATCTTCCATTTGGTCTAATAAGTCTCAAGTCTCTCCTGTATTCAAATTAAGAGAATCTTACTAACACATTATAACAATACCTCTAACCACCCTCCACGCAACCCCCAAATCAAAAACAAAAATAAAAACCAAAAAAACCCTCTAACTCTCATGCAAATCAAACCAGAAAAGAGGATATAAGAGGGTATGGACTTATGTAGGCTCACTGCTTCTTTTTCCCCAGTGAACCCGTGTTGTTTGTAAGTTTGTGAGTGCTTAGGTCAAGGCTTATTTACAAGGAAAACAAAAACAAAAACATTTAGAAAAAACAAGTAGTCACCAGGCAAACGTTACACTCCCAATTAATACACAATGTTGTCCACAACTAAGTATGTTACGATGTCCGATGTACATTCTCCCAAATTCATACAGAGAAAGAATGAAATAAGACTCAGAACACAAAGTGTGATTTTCTTCTGCTGCAGAAGTATGGAAAAGAGTCTCCATTTGTGGCTGTCCATCCCAGACTGCAGGATTTAGTCTTCTCTCTGAGCAGCTGCCTGGAAGTACTCAAAAAAATGGGATAATTTTCAACAGATTGGCTGGATCTCCAGACAGAGAGGAGAAGCCAGCACTTGGCAGAGTTGCGAAAGGAACATTTTGGACATCTTAGCCATTTGTTTTTTGGAGAGCCAGAAAATTAATCTGGAATAAGTATAACTCATTATTGTTATTATTATTAAAAACCCTAACCTCTGGCTCCTGGGGTTGGCAGCAGGAAGCATGATGGTTTCTATAGAAATGCAAATGAAATTTATTAAACTAGACATTCCAAGATCAGGATCCTGTGTTTGGTGTTCTCACGAATGCTGGTTTTTTTAAAGTACTCTGAAGTTACTAGGCTGCCATCTCTTTACAGACCCTGGAAAGCCATCTGCTTGGCCCTGGGAGTAGCCTGTACGTTGAGATCACACAGAGGCAGACTTTCAACACGGCTGGGAGTGATTCCCTTCCATGCGTGTTTCCCCTTACCAGCCAGACCCAAAATCCTTCAAAGGCTGAGGCTGTGTTTGCTACTTCAACTGTATCTCCTACAGCACCTAGTAGAGAAGACAGACATAGCATACACTTCCTATATTTTAAAAAATAAATGAAGGACTAAGTCATGTCTCTTTTCTTCCCTCCTTTTAAGTTATATCCTATTGATTACAATTAATGTATACTTTTTTTAAAAAAAATCAGACAATACGCAGAGTGAATAAGAAATTTCACCCTGCCCCATTCTAGACCTTTCCTACACACATATATAAACATTAAAGTTATAGATGGAATATACACAGTTGTTTTGGAGGAGTGGCAGACATTGGTGTGTTGAACAAATGCTGTTTGGGAACTTGCTTTTTACAAAATATTTAAGTGCTCCTCTCACTTATGTTCTGGAAGTAGAAAGGAAAAAAAAAATCTAGTTTTCCCTGTCCTTAACTAAAAAAACGTTTTGAATGAAAGTACATTCCTACTACCTTATCTCCACATTGGAACAACAGTCTAGCTGACTAAAGAGTACGAAGAAGGAAATCGCATGACTTCAGAATTTTTAAGGTAATGCTCCATTAACTTCTTTCATCTAAGTCCGTGGCCATTCTGATTCTTAATTCTCTATATGTGAACTGTTTGGGGTTGTTTTTCTCTCTCTTCAAAACTGAAGACACTGAATGATGATGTGTCCCGGTGTGGGTCATTTTCTATTCATTGTACTGGAACTCGCATCCTTTACTTCTAGGAAATTTTCCTGTGCTAGTATTTCTTTGACAATTTCCTGCCCTCAATTTTCTCAGCTCTTCTATAAGATGGATATTTAACTTCCTGAAATAACCTAATTTTCTTATTTTTTTCTCTCCCACATTCCATCCCTCTTGCTCTCTTTAGTTTTACCTCCGAAAGAGTTACTTTACTCTGTCTTCCATCCTATGTATTGAAACTTTTATTTGGGTTATCATATTTTTAAATTTCTTGAGCTCTTTCTTATTCTCTGGTTGCTCCTTTAAAGATACCATCCTGGGGCGCCTGGGTGGCATGGTCGGTTAAGAGTCCGACTTCAGCCAGGTCACGATCTCGCGGTCCGTGAGTTCAAGCCCCGCGTCAGGCTCTGGGCTGATGGCTCAGAGCCTGGAGCCTGTTTCCGATTCTGTGTCTCCCTCTCTCTCTGCCCCTCCCCCGTTCATGCTCTGTCTCTCTCTGTCCCCAAAATAAATAAATGTTGGGAAAAAAAAATTTTTTTTTAAATAAATAAAAAAAAAATAAAGATACCATCCTGTTCTTAGTTCATGTAATCACTTTTATCTTATTTCTCTGAGAATATTAACTTTTTTTTTTACATTTTCTTCTGTTCCCTATATTATGTCTGCTTCTATTTAATCCTTTCAAAAGGATTAAATACTTTTTTTTTCCTAATACTGGTTATAATTTTAGATGGCAGCTGTTTGATTGTAGTACTTCTCTCCCTGTTACACAAATACACACATACACACATGTACCCCAATGCAAAGAGTAACTCTAGTATTGAAAACCAGAAACCTGAAATTCTATAATGTGTCAAACAAAGGTTATAGACAGGTCAACAAAAAGAAGGCACAAATGATGACCACTTGGAATAAGCAACATGGCAGAAGGGTATTTTTATTCAAAGGACAGGTCTGGTTTATACTCATCCACAGAAGCTTTTCATTGTATCAATCTAAAGAACACTAATTCTAAAATAAAGAACACCAATTCTAAACACAAAATGTTTTACTTAAAAGATTTTTCCCTTCTTTCCAACTCGGCTATGACTCTAAAGAAACAGAGGCACAATAGTTATTAAGGAGGCAGGAAATCCTTTCAGCTAACCAACTTTTACATAGTGTTCCTTATGGTCAAAATGTTGACCACAGTGTGGTAACTCTTTTTTGACTCTATGACCTTATTACTAAGACCATCAATTAAACTCACCGTTATTTGAGCAGAGGAACTGCTTGAATGCCAAAAGACTACTTACTCCACAGTGCTATTTAACCTTTCCCAACAGAGGCTTCTTAAAACTGGGAGTTTGGTAAAATGTTTCACCTAACCTTGCAAAGATACATCCCAATAAATATTTGAAGTATATAAATACCCCCAAGTAAAGTCTTAAAAATGTGTATGACTCCCCAATGTTAAGCCAAATACTCATCTTAATTATATAATCACATTTAAAGTAAAGTAATGCCGTGAGTCTGACAAAGGTAATAATATGCCACATAAACTTAGGTAGTTCAAATATTCATTATCTGCCTATATTAAGCCTATTTCCAATGCCAACATATTTTTTTTATAATATGCACAGCGTAATATTTTAGAAAAGGCTGCTACTACATTCTAGAGTAAAATTTGAGACCATATTCCATTTATTATTTATTCTGTGGTGGAGTGGGAATGAGGATACACAATGTACAGAAAGAGCAAAGGTTTGGAATCAGCTAGACCAGACCATTACTACTTATTGGCAGTGTAATCTTGAATGATTTGTCCAACTTTGCTGAGCACCTTTCTGTTTTGTTTTCTATAAAATGGGAATAATAGTTCCTACTCTTGTAGAGTTACTGTGAGAAATGAGATAATACATGGGCAAATCTAACACTGTACCTTCTCAACAAATTATACTTGCATTGTTCGTTGGCCTTGGCTCCTGCTACCGGGCCCTCTTTGTTTCCCTCCCCACGTTAAAGAGAGATGAAAGGAATAGAGAGGAGATTGGTATAAATTACCATTAAGGTCAACACACTTTGAGATTCTAAGATCCAAGAGTACCAGAGAACACAGGTCATTTTCATTCTTGCTATGCAAATAGCCTTTAAAAATACATTAAGTGCAGGCATTTGGAAATATGGATAAAATCTGGGTTTCGCATAAAAAAATTAAGGTATTATTTTGAGTACATTAACACCTATACTTTGCAGTAATCATACACTGAATTATATATAAGAACCAAAGGCCAGGAAGAAAGCTATAAAATGAGATGGATAAATCCGTATGGGTAGAAAAAACACAGTTCAGGTGTCTAAACGTAAACATTCTCTCACACACACACACTCACGCACACCCACAGCCCCCCCATACACACATACCCACGCACACAGATGTGTGTGAGACAATGAAAAGGGCAGCGTACAATGCTGTTCTCACACTCCTCTCACGTATTACAAGAAAACAGTATTTGTTTTTGATGTGTCCATTCTAGTGGCAACACCAGACACTTCCATAACTGAATATACACAGAAATAGCTGCAGATGCTTCAAAAAAAGTATATTTCATCCTTGGAAAATAATGCCATAGTTCTCATATAATCATTTGTGATTACAACAGACTGGCTAGCAGTTGAGTCTGTATGGAAATAATTTCAAGTCACTCTAATGGTTTTCCAGAAAGTCTCCAAATCTGCCAGAAAACAAGGAGCCTACAAAATGATTGATATAAAGCGTAAATAAAAACAACTAACTGAAGGAACAATTGATGATAGTTTTCATATGTAAATTCTGGCATTCCATCTTATTTTTAATTAATTCCATTAAATTGGTGTTTCATAGGTCAGAGGATTTTATGACTGCACACCAAAAATGTTGTTTATAAACCCACTTACAGGGAACTACCCACAAATATTTTCTAATACATTTTTTCCTTTTGTCCAATTCAAATTGTTATTGCTTCACTTTTTCCTTCTTTTAAGCCCAATGTTGTTCTTTTTATTTACTTCCACTTCCTTTCTTTGTCTTTCAACAAGAGGCAGTCCCTTATAAAGTCTATTCTAGCCTTTTTGGAATTCCGATAGCACCAAATTACTTTAATCTGCAAGTATGCTAAGGAAGAAAAGGGAGGGGGGAAAAGCCAGCAAAAGGAAGAAAAGGGAAGGGGGAAAAAAAGCCAGCAAACCAGGTGGTAGGAGATAAATATCCTTACATACACACAGAGCCTCATCACCTCTTCACCACCACCCCCCCCAACAAAATCCCATAAATAGGGTGGCCAAGGCTTATTTATAGAAAGGACAAAGGGTAACACAGGATAAAAATGAAAATACAGCCAAAGAAGCCTCTTAGTCTCCTCTGACCTAATTTAAATAGGGTTACTCAAGTTCATGGATCCGTAATGGATGATATTGCGAAACAAGACTGAATCCAAGAGTCATCATGGAAATACTGTTTTATTCTAAGGATGGACTATATCATATGTTTTGTCCTAAAAGATATGACTCACAGGAAGCCCATGATTCCTTTTCCTTTCTTCCCTGAAATTTGAGCAAAACCAAAAAGGTCAAGGTGGGTGAGCCACACATCTAAAGTCCCATCCACTTCAATGGGTTGTTACCAGACGTGACTTAAGTAAGTCACCTAACTTCTGAGTCTCAGTTTCCTCATCTGTGAGGTAGGGATAATTATACCTAGCCCAACCACCTCACATGGCTACCATTCGGATCAAATGAGGTAAGAGATCTGAAAGCACTTTGAAATCACCAAGTTCTACTGATTCTACTTCCTCTCTCATTTGTGGTCCCTTCTTCCAATCACCATTGTCACTATTCCAACTCGGATCACCAACATTTTTTCCTAGGCTATATCAAATGGTTTACAAATATCAGACCACACAGGTGCCCAATGATGAGGAAAATGGAAAAGGGGGGGACGGGGGACAAAACAGGGCCATGTAATAAATTTTGCATAAAGCTACAATGTATTCCATTTAAATAGCTAACATTTATTTGAGACTCTCCTGTGTGTGTGGTGTGTATTTGTGCATATGTATGGTAAGATGTTCTTTATTTTATGAAATGATTCTCACAGGTGGGTTTTTTTTAATGTCTTTACCCAAATGAAAAGGTCAGCAACTCTATTATATTGAGGCTCAAAATTTTAAAAAACATTTTTGCTGGCTCATGAAATCCAAAAGTCTGAGTACCACCAGTCTACATTATTCTAACAAACAAAACTATTCCAACAAACTGATCTCCCAGTCTTCAGCTTTTATTTCCAATCCAGCTACAGTGGGTTCTCTACACAGCAGCAAAAATGATCACACTGAAACAAATCTAGTCCTGTCATGGGGCGCTTGGGTGGCTCAGTTGGTTGGGCGTCCGACTTCGGCTCAGGTCATGATCTCGCGGTCCGTGAGTCCATGCCCTGCATCGGGCTCTGTGCTGACAGCTTGGAGCCTGGAGTCTGCTTCAGATTCTGTGTCTCCCTCTCTCTCTGCCCTTCCCCCACTCATGCTCTGTCTCTCTGTCTCTCTTTCTAAAATAAACATTGAAAAAAAATTTTTTTTAATCTTAAAATGCTTTCCTTGCTGCCATGTCCTTGAGTTGGCTACCAAGGCTCCCACCTCACCTCCTGCCCACCTTACTTGTACTCTGCACAGCAGTCATGTTTTGTGATGGCTCATTTCACCCCCAGACTTCCGCATAGGAGCAGTCCCCCCACTGCTTCACCTCCTCTTTCCCTGCTAAACATTGCATATCCTTCTGCTCAGTCATTATCTTCCCTGCTCTGGGGTGCCTTCTTGATTCCCCCAAGCCCAGGTTACACGTATTGCTCTTACAGCAATACTTCCCTCACCGTAGAACTTCATTCATACACTGATAAAGATTTACTGGGTTTCTGCTATGTGCCAGGCACTGCTGTAGATGCTGGAGACACAGCAGTGAAGGAGACAAAGACCCATCCCCAAGGAGCTGATGTGCTAGTAAGAGGAAACAGATTAAAAATTATAATTTAAAATAACAGAGAAGAAAAATATGTGGTGATTGCTCATCATCATATCCTAGGAACTGAGCACTATGCCTGGCTCCTAGCTCATGCTCAAGAGGGATGTTAGTCGGTAAATGCAAGAGTGTCAAAAAGCGTTACACAGGTGTGAAGGACTGACCGCTGTGGGCGTGGGTTCATACTGACACATCAAAATCTCTTCTCCAAGTCTTGCCTGAGCTTTCAGAAGCCTCAAAGCATGCTGTGTCAGTCACACCAGGGCACTCACTATTCTAAGACTTGGTTTTATACTTGGCAAAAGCAGTAATTTTACCAGTAATTTTCAGATCAAATGAGTTAAGCGCCGAAGTCTCGAAAGTCCCAACTTGGCAGAGTCTGCATCTTCCTCAAACTCAAAACACAAAATTAAAAGAAAGCCAGTTCCTTATATGGTTCAGACACCAGGACGCTGGCTCCATGCTCTACCTAAAAGGTTAATACTGGAAACGTCAATAACTACCACGAACAAGGACCCTGTCAGATCACCGTCAAGGAATAATCCCACCTGAGTTATCACTTGCTAAAGTGAATTAAAGTCAAGAAAGTAAACGTTTAATGAATACTCCCTTGCCTTTGGTTCAAGAAAGGGCTCAGAAATAAGGTTTCCTTTAATTAAAAATAAAAGTAACACGGAAAGCTGAAATGAGATGTGAGGAACACTCAACGTGGGTCAGCTAGTCAGCCTGAGAAAGAGTTGGCAATACCCAGGTCAAGCTGCTCCAGGGTGTGACTATAACACCATTCCGTTGATGCAAAGATTTGGAAAAGAGATTTTCTGGAAAGAACTAGGCCTAACATCTCCAACACCAAGCACGAGCCAAAAAATAAACCTGGTACAAAGGTACCCAGTGGTTCTGAAAATAGCTTGGTGTCTTTACAGACTGCAAATATATCAAGCCGCAGGCCTGAGATGTGCACCAATCAATCAACCAACTGACAAATCTGTATTAAGCATTGGGCTGAGTGCTCTGGAGGACACTAGCACACAGAGGTTACAATTCTACGCCTCACGGAACTTAAAATCAAGTTTAAAAAACAAGACGGAAATTAATGGAAAAACAAAACCAAGCTATGAGTGAAGGGCCGGTGTGGTAAGAGCCAGAGCGGTGCTCTAGCCTTGCTCAGAAGGCCAAAGCAGAAGGGAGAGCCTACAGGGGGATGCTCAGGGAAGGCTAGTTTCACAAGAAGTGAGGCAGCCAGGAGCTTGGCAGATCTGGAAAGGCAGAGGAAGAGAGGTCCTGAACTCGTTTAAGTGAACCTTGGCCGTGCGGGGTGGTTGAAGGAGGAAAAGAGTGTGTGTAGGAGAAGGGGGCAGATGGCATGAGGACACTGAAGAGGCAGGGATGTGTAAGGCCTGCCTAGGGCCATGGAGAGGGCTGGAACAAAAAGTCTCCTCTAGGAGAGAACAGGTTGGTCTGTGGAAGGTCCTGAATGCCAAGCTAACGAATTGAAGCCATATTTCTCAAATACCATAAAGAGGCTTGAAGTTTTGGCAAGTGAGTAACATGATGAATTGTGTTTGGGTCTGTCCTAGGCGTTTTCACATAAGCCTACACTGCTCACACAAAAGAATTTAAAAAAGGATTTTTCTAAACAATGTTTGACAATTTAGAAGCCAGCATATTTTCATTGGATATTTAAATAAAGTCATATTACTGTGACTCAGTTTTAGGTCATTCAGTAAATCACACATACTTGAGAAAATGCAGCAACCATTGAAAGGTCCATTTTAAGCAGCAATGAAAAGTGACTTTTGAAAGGCAAACCCATTCCTAACTATGCCCACTCCCTTACTTCACCCTCCCCCAAACCTGACTAGGGTCTTTTCTTTTTTTGCTTTAAGTGTTACAGATTTCCTTATGTACCTGGAAGGAAGAGCTGTTAGTCATCAATCTGGATGGTGTACGTTAATAGGGTCTTTGTTCAGAAATTTTAATTATAGGTTTGGGCCTTGGATGAATGTAAAATGAAAATATTAGAGGGGACTTTCTCTCTGCTTATCTGCCAATTAAGCAGTACCAGGGACTTACAAAACTGTCCCTCTGTGTATCGATGGCGAGGCAGTTTCTGCCCTGGTGTCTGGGCATGGCCGACCCAAGTTTACTCCTACTTGCTTCTCTGGCCTGATATTGGGCTGCCTTGTGACACTCAACTTCCAATCAAAGGCCTGAGGATGCTCAAATGTAATTTTGGCAGTTTCATACATTTTAGAGGCTCCTGCCTCAACAAAGGCAGCATGACTGCACTCGCTTGCACTGGCTCCAGGCAAGCCCAGGGCTTTACCACCTTTGACCCCCATAAGCTGTGTAAAGGGAACACAGGGTTTAGAGCCACGCTTTAATCTACCTGAGAGTTTACGAAATGATTTTACTCTGGCAAGTGGTTATCTGGGGAAGGCTGCTGAACCAAAGGTATCTGGGGCTACATTTTATACTTTACACTTTATACTATGATCATTATCATAAAGACACTAGCATTTAAAAATTATAAACAAGGAACCAAATAAATAGCAAAGGTACCGGTTACAGACTCTGGATTTTGAAAGTTTTCTGAGCAACAACAAAAAAAGGAGAAAACTCTGGTTAATAAAAGACCTGATTGGGATGTGTCCAGGCACCCTTCCACAGAAAATCTAATTCGCACCAGTGTCACAAAAGGGAGAGTCGCTGACCAAAAAATGTCAGTAAAATCAATAAGAAAAGTATAAAGAGAATTTCCCGAAGTAGTAGGGTGAAAAACTAGAAGTGCCCTCAAATGTCTATGTCACTTCCCCCAAAAGCACCAGAAGAGTGATTGGCAAAATTTTTCGTTCAAAAAAGATAGAGGAAGCTTTTTAATTTCAAAGTCAAATAAAATTAACAACCTCTCCAATATATTCGAATGTTCAGATTCCTAGAGAAAAGCAGTATGTAAACATAATATAGAGGAACTATTAGGGCAACATTTAATCGAAAGATGAAAGAAACTAAACTCAGTAGATGGTTTTGGAAACAAGACCAAAGAGACTTTTGGTTTCTCTTAATTTCTGCCATTCTTCATTCACTGAACCCTTATGCTATTAGAGGCACTAAGTTTGGCATAGTGGGGTTACAAAGATATATTTGGCTTTCAGTTCCCCTCAGTACTGGGGGGCAACTCCAAATCAAAATCATAAAACACATAACAAAAAGCCACCCTTTTTTGAAACCTATCTTAAACATTAAAAGGCATTTGCAGTTGAACATGCAAAGGTAACAACGCCCACAGAGAGATGATTATTTGGACAGAGACATGTGGTAAACATTTCCTAGGGAAGGAGCAAATGAAAAAAGGTCAAAGGTAAAAGTCAACTGAGAAGAGCTGCAACATCTCAGCAATTTACAAATCTAAAGGAGAGCAGCAAAGGGTGGGGATACACACCCCACCACCACCACCTCCACTCATTACAAACAAGATTTAAGAGACAATCTTTCCCTTCTCTGGGTGAATACCGTAACATCTGTTTCCTTGTCATGACAGCAACTAAGTTGATTCAAGAAAATATTCTCTCTCTCTTGTTAAAGTTGTTGGTGCATAATTACATGATTTCTCTTGAGCCTCGGTTTCCTTAAGACATGTTTATTCTGCACATCTGCTCTCCCCATACCTGATTACACAAAGGTATCATAAATAGCAAACCAACAGGTATAAAGAGACCAGCCCTCAAAACAGATCAAAGCAAACAGCCCGTGGAGTCCTTTGGAAATCTTGGCTGGCAGCTCTTGTAAATAAAAGTGCTTCTAAAGCAGAAAGCATTCAACTACCGTATTTATATAGGGCGTGATTGACAGGTCAGTTATTAACTGCATAAAAACACAGGCAATGTTAACTAGCAAGAATGTTTGTTCTAGCTGTTCTATCTGAAGGAAAATGAAATCCAAGATAGAATGGCCTGCTCTCTGTTTCTTTTAAGTATTTATTTTAGAACCGTGCAGTATAAAAGAATGTTTTTTCAAGTCAATGAACTTAAGCTATTTTGCTTACTGTTCTGGAATTTAAGTATGTTGTTATAATTCTTTAGAAAACAAACGTTACATTTACTAAAGGCACATTCCAATGGCGCACCATGAGCTTTTCAACCCCTCAAAAAAATTTTATTCTTTTGAATTACTAAAATTAAAGAAATTTTACATTAATTAATGTCTCTTCCAGTAACTAAAGTATATCAAATCGGAGGATCAAAGAACAGGAAGGTTTCCTCCCACTGCTCCAGAAGAAGGCATGTGCTTCTTGAATTGCCTATGGTTGCAAGTCTAAAATTTGCCAAAAGGAGGTAAGAATAATAAAATGGTTTGTATTTTATTACTATTATTTTCTTCATTACTAATATATCCTATTATGGGTGATCATTTACTTCAATATTATAGAATGCAGTACATTTTGTTTTAAAAATTCTCTCTAAAAACGATGTCGGTTGTATACAGATATGTGGTCAGGAAATCCTGAAAATCCACTTTTGCATGCAATGGTTTTCATTCTTGAGGCTTAATATGGTTAGCCCCCACCCCCATCCCAGTGGAAAGTAAAAATGCCAGCCTATGTTTCTCCAACTTGAAGAGCAACTTCTATAATGGTAGCTTTAAGCAACTCTATTGCAAAGAATTCTAAAAACCTTGCATTAACCCAATCTGTAATTTTACTGTAAAATGATTTTTTTTTTTAAGGTACAAAGGAAGAAGTAGAAGGAAAAGTTAGGAGGTGGGAAAAAACAAGTTTTGTTTTTTTTGAACCAATCACCCAATACTTTTAAGACTGAGATTATATAAAGTTAGCATTTTCCAGCCAAATAAATGCTTATGAAGTAGACTGTGTGTTTATGTGTGTGACTGTTTTATACATGTTTAATATCCTCAGGTCTGAGAGTTTTTCCATGTAAACATAAGTTTTGTTAAATGGCTCTTAAATTAAAAGGCTTATTTGTTATCAAAATGTTTCACTCTTAGCAAAGGCTGTCATCATATGAGCTGGATACAAAACACAAAAATCCCCAGAAAACCCATTCTTGCTCATCAGTACATTTAATGTAGCGCAAGCTTGCTTCCTCCAGCATTCCTACAAGCAACAGTCTTTCAGAACACAGAATTCTTATGAAATAAATACGCAGCCTCAGAACATGCCCTGGCCTCCTCCACTATCCGCCCCTCTCCCTTCCCCCGCAGGACTGTATTTTCAAACTAGAATATTTGTTTTGACAGACTTCTGCTTGCTTAATTCTCTGGCAAAGGATTTCTTGCACACCCCTTGCCAGTAATGAACATTTTGCCAGAAATATGCAACTTTTGGCATGACAAGAATAGGGAAGGAAAAAAAAGAAAACCCTGCCGGCAGAGACTTCCAGAACTGAAGATAAAAGCAGACACACGGGATGAACAGAATCCTTTCCCTTAACATATTATAATTTCCTCTTGTTTTCCCTGCTCCTGGCTATCATGAGGAAAACCTTCATTTGGCAGTTTCACATACCTTCCCCACGCTATAGAAAGCAATGGGAAACTATTCTCTAAATCTTGGTTGCTAATTAAAGAACTACTTATCCAAATGAAAAATGTAGGTTAGCTAATCCTACTCAGAGAGTAAATCTCCAAAACAATTTCTTAATAATAGTTTATCAGGAAAATTAAAATCCACTGAACTTGTTTAATCCAGTGGAATACTTCTCGTTCATTATTTCTCCAGCTACATTTAAGGACCTAACACTCAAAAACTTAACAATTCAAGATGGCTCCACCTCCCAGCACTGAGCTCGGAAGGGCTGGGCAAGATACCACACGGCTCTCCTCAGAGAGCTTAGGGTGTGGGTGAAGTGCCTCTTTCTGCAACTTCTCAGATTCTTGGGAGAAGGAGTAGCCCGCTGAGTAGATATCCTGCATGGGTGGAGTCAGGCTCTTTCCAAAAAAACAAAACAAAACAAAATACTCATGGCTCACAGAGGAAAAGACAAGCATGTCCCAAAGAATACCAGATTGCTGAAATACTCAATCTCTGCTGAGAGATCCTCTTCCTCCACAGGTCACCTAAACAATTATGCCCCTAGCAGTCTATCCTCACCCCTCTGGGTTATTTCATGCACTCTCCAGGCATAAAATACCATCTATACACGGATGACTCCTTCATCCAGCCCAAGGACTCACTCGTATGCTCCAGACCCAGTACACCGAACTGCTTCGTGAATATATTCCACTGGATGTCCCTCAGGCATCTCAAAACACAGATCCAAAACTGAACATGGTATCCACCAACCTCGCCACCGCTGGGCCCCGAACATGCTTCTACTCCTAAATCTCTTACCTCTGCAGATGGTACCATCAGCCCCAGACTCTATCCCAAGCCCCAAATCTGCCCAACCATCCCACCATCTTTCCTCTTCCCTGGTCCTCTCGTTTTTTTATCAAGTCCTGTCACATTTACTGCCTTAATGTCTCTAATCAATGTCCCCAACTCTGTCCTCCTTGCCCACCCCACCTCTGACCTAAACTAATTTCTCACCACCCAGCCCACCCAGAGTTTCCCCACCTGTGTTCTTTAAAACATAGTTCTTCCTAAGATACTCCATAAAAAAGGATTCTGTGATTCAATATTTTTGATGAGTAACTGCACTGTGACTGGAGAGTCACAGTACATGGCATCATATTAAAGTCCTCAAGAACCCCTGGCCTGAAGAAACATGCTTATACCAAGCTTTCACCACCCTCATCACTTCTCCTGGCCCCCTTTCCGAGACTGCCTTTCACCTTTCTTCACTGGGCTAACCTCTACTTATCCTTCAAGCTCAGACCCTGCCTCTTACAGGAAGCCTCCCAAGAGTAGTTACTCATCTTTACTCTGTGCTTCCGAATCCCTCCTTGCATGCCTCTAAACCGAACCTTCATGCTAATGGTGTGCAGTCTGGCGTATCGATCGTCTCCTCCACTTGGTTATGAGACCATGGAAGGCAGACTCTGACTTACTATCTTCCAAAGTCCAGCATGTTACCTGGTAGGTAGCAATGAATGAATAAATCCAGCTGAGTAAATGAATGCTAAAAATAGCTAAATGTATTATCATTTCTCTGTGCCAGGCCTCTGCTAATTTCCTTGCATGTATTAACTCATTTAATCCACTCAAAAACCCTACGAGGTAAGTGCTAGTATTTTCCCCATTTGGATACATGAGGCAACTGAGGCAGAAGGAATGAATATGTTTCATTATTCCTCCAGTACAATCTCATTTTCTATCTCCAGCAACCTAAACATGAGTAATTTTACCCTGCTTCTCAGGAAAGAGGATGTGACGAAACCACTGGAAAGCTGTTTGGCAGAACTTTGTAACTTTTAGAAATACTATATATTATAGAACAAAGGTTTTAGTGTGACGGGAAAATAACCGGAGTTAGGAGTCATATCTGAATTCAAACATCAGCTCCCCTTCATATTAGAAGATATGAGATATGTAGCAAATTAATAATCTAAATTCCAAGTATCTTATTTAGAACGAGGACAGTTATCTTATTGAGTAATCCTACCAGAATTACATGAGGTAAGTGTATGAAAGTCCCTTGCAGCCTCTGTGTTATAAAGTTGGGAACAGTGGCATTATTACTATGATGAACAATACAATGGAATGATGTCTGACCCCCCCCTCCCTACAGAGCAAATATTTATAAGTGGTTACTATATATTTCTATGTTTATTTTCCTTATGGATAAACTGGTCCAAATCTACACAGACATTTCTACTGAAAGTTAAAAAACTTTCTACTAAGTTGAACCAACTGAACTACATCTGTTTTGAGGCTCACAGTATAAACTTAAAAATAAGGAAAAATCATTGACTATTAATAAAAAAGCTTGACAAAAGTCTTAAAAATGTCAACAAAACCATGGCCAGCACAACTGACTCAATTATCTACACCATAGAGACTGTCTACACTCTACTGTCATTAATGGAATCTTATATAATATAGCCGGTGCTCTCAGCCCTACAAACTATGAACAGCTCAGTAGATAAATCTCAATAAGCCTCCACATCAAACAGACTGGAAGAAATCAAAAGACCGCTGAGCTAAGCCAGACCAGGCTGATATTTTGGTTTATTGGTTAACTGTTATGTTTGGAAAGGCATAAAGCTTAATTGCGAGGCTTGAGGTGTATGTCAAAAATGCCTGACTTAAGTAGAAATTCTGATCATAGCATCTGTCACTAGTTAAAATACATGGAGATCTTTATCCAGGCTATTTTTTGTTGTTTATGTTTTCAATAAATGAAAATAACCCAGTCACATGGTGACTAAATATGAATCATTGTTACAGCTTTTTGAGAAGGTTTGGAAATCCCAGGTGTAAATTAGGGAGTAACACTGTTGTTAATCCAAGTCATGTAAAAGTTAAAAAGGGGGAAAATCTGGTTTAGTTTATGACTTCTTGTGGTATTAACCATAGGTTTCTCACAAATACTAATGAATGCAACACTTTGAAACACTATATGGAAAAGTGAAATCCGGTGGTGTTATTTGGATATTTTTACCATTTTCTTACTGAATAACTAACTCCATTTGGCTGGACAAGCAACAAAACTAAACATTTCTTAAAAGGCCCTCAGAGAACATAATTTCTCTTAGTAAAGGTCCAGTAAAGGTTTTATTTAGACGGAAAATGGGGTGCTCATCCCTGCTTTGCCTTCATTTTCAAAGCTTCTCAATCATACTCAACACATCAGTATTTACATGGTACATCAGAATAAGCAACAAATTTGGAAGACAAGCCCTCTCAAGACCTTGGAATTGATTCCAGAGTCCATACCTAATTCACAAGAAGCAATAGCAGCCCAAGAGAGACAGCACACCCCATCTGCAGTACACCAGGAAGAGCCCGAAAGAAAGGGAGGGCAGTGAGTGCTGGGATGACCAGTTTACTCATTCAATTAATTTAAAGACAATTCTCACTAGGGACGTCTGGGTGGCTCAGTTGGTTAAGCGTCTGACTCTCGATCTTGGCTCAGGTCATGATCTCAACAGTTCACAGGATCAAGCCCCGCAATGGGCTCTGCATTGATAAGCATGGCGCCTACTTGGAATTCTTTCTCTCCCTCTCTGCCCCTCCCAGACTCATGTTCTCTCTCTCTCTCTCCCTCTCTCAAAATAAATAAATAAACTTAAAAAAAAAAAAAAAGACAATTCCCATTAAATGAAATTCCTGTACAGCAAGCATTACTGCACCAGGCCCATTATAAGCATTGCGACATTTACTCCTCGTAACAACCCTGGAGACAGGTCCTATTATCATCCCCAATTTATGATGATTCTGAGATTAAGAAACGGAGGCTCAAGGGACTAAATAACTTGTCTGAAGTCTGAGCCAAAATTTAAATCTAGAGCTAACTCAACATACATTTTCTTAGTAACATCAATCTATCACTTCTTTGCCCCCTATGTAAGGCAGACCCTTCACAAGGCACTGGGGTGGAAAAGGGGCATCAGACACAAGGCCCTGCTCTCAAGGAAGCCACAGTTGGGTCAGGGAAGACTTTCTGGAGGAAAAAAGATTCAGGCTGAACTCCACAGAATGGGAAAAACCAGCATACTGTAAGTAGAAGGGACAGGCATTTTAGGAGCAGAAAAAGCAGGAACAAAAGCAACAAAAAGGAAAATCATAACATATTCAAAGGAACAGTAGGGAGATTAGCTTGGTTAGAGTATATGTATTTGTTGGTAGTTGGTAAGAGTTTAATACATATTTGTGGGTTTGAATATTTAGGAGATAAGGTGAAAAGGGCAAGTCCAAATTACATAGGGCCTTGAAAGCTAAGCTGAAGAAAATACAATTAGCCAACAAATAATGTGGGCAAATGTTCAGTCTCACTACTAATAAAAGCAACAGAAATTGAAACAACATGGTGATTTTCCCCTTTACACTCTCTTAAACTTACATTAAAAATTAATAATACCCACTGCTAGGAAGACTACACATGGTAGTGAATATATAAAGTGTATCTTCTCATTTAAAAGAAGCCTGGCTATCAGTTTTCTGGAATGTTTACATTCTTGAACCCACTATTTCCATTTCGGACAATTTATCCCAAAGAAATAATCCCAAAACACAAGCAAAGCTAAAATGCATGAAGATAGTCCCTGCACCACTTTTTATAATGTGGAAAAATTAGATGGAATGTAAACACTCAGTGTTAGGCAGGTGGTTAAAACAAAAAGGAAAACGTTTAACAAAATGGGGAAAGGCCAATTAAAGGGGTATGGGCTTTAGACCAGAGGCAATGGAGAGCTAGTGAAAATTCCTGAGTAGGAAAGTAAAATGGGAAACTCTCAAGAAGATCAATTTATCAAGAAACATGAAAATACATAAATAGAATCTGAAGACTACTTATACCCTAATACCAAGAAATTACACCTAGGTGAATCTATCTGCAAGAAATAACCCTACATATTAAAATACTTTGTAAATAAAGATATTCACCACACCGCATACATTGAAAAAAATTAGCAAGGGGTCATCTGGGTGGCTCAGTTGGGTAAGCATCTGATTCTTGATTTGAGCTCAGATCATGATCTCACGCTTCAGGAGATCGAGTCCCATGTCAGGCTCTGCACTGACAGCGTAGAGCCTGCTTGGGATTCTCTGTCTCCCTCTCTCTCTCTTTCTGCCCCTCCCTTCCTCACACACAGGCACTCTCTTTCTCAAAATAAATAACATTTAAAAAAAATTAGGAAGGAAATTGAATATTATAATAAGACAATTACCAAGTAAACTATGGTTTGTTCATTAAAGGACTGTTACTTTACATGCTAGAATGATTGATATTATACACAAAACCCCGAAAAATGATTCATTTCGATTTAATGAGGGGCAAAGGCAAGAAGAGATTTCTAGAGAAAGAAACCTCCACAGAAAATGCCATGGATCCCATGGAATTCAATTTTCTTGGGTGAGCCAAATGGTTTGCCAGTGCATGGCAGCACAATTCTGAAGGCAATTAGGGCTGAAAACAAGCAAGTATTTAAGAATGGTATGTCCATCTGTGGAAAGGCCACAGCCAATAAATGATCATACGCCCATTGAAATACATTCTTCCCAAGACATAAATCTATTTACTTTCCCACTGAAACACTGTACTTCCACAATGATGAAAAACTGAAACCTATGCTATTGCAATATTAGTAACTAATCAAAAGAAGAGCATACCACTCCGAGAGAAATTCTCCTTTATTGCCCTGATGTGTTGAAGCTAATGGAAAAGTTGGTCAAGTTAAAGCAAAAAGGAAAAAGAGATGATGACTTGTGCTATGTTTCTGGGGAAAGCTGGGTCCTCACCACCTTTATTTGATAAGTCAGTGATACTGTTTTTTTAGCACAAAGAATTTCATTTCCGAATACATAGAGGGGAGGCATATCAGTCACCAGTACTGCCTTAATGTTTAATGTTGATCTGAATCATTGATTGTTATATAAGATAGGACAAAAGAAGGCAGCAAGATAAAGAAATAGTCAGGTGAGAGGTTCCCACCTAAATGTCAGAACAGAGAAGGGGAGCAAGAAGGGGTTTGTAGAGGCCACGTGTTTGAAGAGGGTGAGGAAGAGCTCACAGAAGCGAGGAAGCGGCAGGCAGGCTCCTCCCTAAGAGAGAGGAAGGGAGTTAACAGAGTACTTAAGGCTTTCCACCTTGCATTGCAGTTGAGTTGAGTCTTACCTCTTCAACTGTTCCTCAAATATTTAGATTATATTTTATAAATATCTGTACTCCTTCCAGTGCTCAAACCCTTTAACCTGGTAAGTATTTTTATTGAACAAATGATTAAAAAAAAATGTTGGGTTACCTAAACAGGCCACCAATTATAGAAATGAAACCAGTGGCCGAGGAGGGCTTTGACTGCAGGGGGTGAAAGAGAGGATCAGGGCGCCTGGGTGACTCAGTCGGTTGAGCATCTGACTTCGGCTCAGGTCATGATCTCACAGTTTGATTTCAGAGGCCAAAAAAGTACATCAAAATACTACATTTGATTTAAATGAAATAAGGATTTTTGGTTACTAAATGAAAATAATTAGGTACCATTTCCAATTTAGAAAGATCATTTGACTTCACACCATTTGGCCTCACAATCACAAAATCAAGGTTGTAATATACAGGTCAAATTCCAAAGTGAATTCGAGTTTCAAATAAGAAAGTGTTAGCATTCTGTCAGCTTGTTAGAGATCAGCCATGAACCAGGGAGACGTTTCACATTGCGGAGGAGCATTTTCTGCCTTAGAAGTTGATTATATTGGGGGGCACCTGGGTGGCTCAGTCAGTTAAGTGTCTGACTTCCGCTCAGGTCATGATCTCACAGCTTATGAGTTTGAGCCCTGCATGGGGCTCTGTGCTGACAGCTCAGAGCCTGGAGCCTGCTTCTGATTCTGTGTCTCCCTCGCCCACTCTGCTCTCTGTCCCTCCCCCGCTCATGCTCACTCTCCCTCTCTCTCTAAGAATAAATAAGCATTAAAAAAAAGAATTTGATTATATTTTACTGGGAATCTCCATTTTAATGCTATATCACAATACTTTTTTCATGTGAAAAGACATATACTTTGTTCTTGAGTAAAATTTTTGTACTGCAACCTTGCTTACAGTATGAATTATATAGAATCACATAGCCAGACACACTTGTACTTCATATCTTTTTAAAATTACATGAAGGAATTGCATAAGTAAAAGAAAAAAGACTATGTTTTCCTATTAGACTAAAACACTACACATATTTCTCTTCCTATTAAGCTGCTGTTCTTAATGTACATGCTTTCAAAGCTTTCGAAATAGCCTAGAAGAATGGAGCAGCAGACTTCATTAGTCACCTACTTAAAATTCATTCCCCCATCCCATCCTTCCTTTTAACAGTATTTGAGTTTGGTATGGTATATACCCTTCTCTGAGTAGTCATATGCTTCAGGGAAGACTGGCACCAACCCCAGACTCAACTGGAGAATCCTGATTAGTCTAAGATAATTATGGTGTATCCATTTCCCTTGTCAGGGATAAGTTGGGGCATGATAAGATGTTAACTCTGAACTATGGAAACCAATTTGACAATAAATTCTATATATATATTAAAAAAAAAAAAAAAAGATGTTAACTCTGACCAAAAAGATGTAAAGGGAAGTCTGCATGATGTGGGATTGAGAGTATGGGAAAGCATGTAAGAGGTGGTGGTGTCACTTTTAAAACCAGAGATGGACAAGACCACTGGATATTGTCCCTAGACACTGTTGCATCTAGATGTGATGGCTGGAACTGCAGCCATCTTGCAACCATGAAGGAAGCTTGCTTCGGGCCAATGTCATCACATCAAGGATAGCACAGCAAAAAAATGAAAAAAATCTAGGTCTTTGATGGTATTATCAAGCTAGAATGAATCAATCCTCCTTAAAACTTCCTGGTTATATGTGAGATAATAACTTTTCCTTATTTAAATTTTGATTTTGGTTTTCTTTTACTTTCTTTTACTTGCAGTCAAAAGCATCCTAACTGCTACAAGTCTGAATTATTTCAAGTCTCTGTTTAAATATTAACAAGTGGAGCTATAATCTGGGAAACGAGGGACAACAACAGAGTCTAGTGCTTAATTTACTAGTAAGACATACAGTCCAAAGGTAGAAAAGTCAGTTTCATGAGTGAATTCTAAAGCCTCACCTATTATATTTCAAAGCTGGTTACTATTCTGTTCCCCTCTATCTGCCCTCCCTACACACACACACACACACACACACACACACACACACACACACATACACACACACACACACACAATAATGGTTTGGAATTGACCCCACCCCCATACCAATGATCTAAGAAAATGGACACTGTCTTCTGACAAAATGGTAGAATATTCTAAATGTAGAATATAAAGTTCTCTTTCCCAAAGAGGCACTTTAAATATCAGAAGATCTGAAACAGTCTAAGATTATAAAGTTTTCATTGATTAATATTTATTGACTATCTACTATATGCTAGGATACTATTTTGAATTTTTACCTGACAACTTGGGATGAACTTATACTATACATAGCTGCAACTAAAACTTAGCTTTTCTGTTCCTGCCAAGATATACCTGAAACGAGTATCTTTCTTTCTCACAGACAGTGCTGCTCCTAATGATCTGAAACATGCATTCCACCTTCCATTATCAGTTGTCCCCATAGTAGTTGCCCCCAAACTACGTCTGATGGACACAAGATGGTAAAAGATGTTCTTTAAAAGAGAGAGGAAGACAGATTTCCATGGTCAAATAATTTGGGGAAATACTGCATGTTATATCCCACTCTTGAAAATTCACAAAAAACATTATAGCACACAAAATGTCCTAACAGTCCTGTAATAAATTTTTCTTCAATTCAAAGTTTCTGAAACTTACTTAACTCTAAAATCTATTTTTCACTAAATATCTTTCAGTATCTTGGGGAAATTCGTAATTCTTAAAACATAAGACATATGCCTCTCTAATATGGCCACTACTCAATTTAGAAATAATAAAAGGATGGGTTGCCTGAGTGGCTCAATCGGTTGAGTGTCTGACTTCAGCTCAGGTCATGATCTCACGGTCCATGAGTTCAAGCCCCCCATCGAGCTTTGTGCTGACAGCTCAGAGCCTGGAGCCTGCTTTCATTCTGTGTCTCCCTCTCTCTCTGACCCTCCTCCCTCTTGCTGTCTCTCTCAAAATAAATACACATTAAAAAAAATTAGAAATAATAAAAAGAATAAATGCTAAAACAACCACACCAAGCTAGAACTATGCTTTAACAATCTACAGAGACTACAAGTTATTCTTAAGTAACTCTCTTCCACAGTCTTGCATCATATTCTCCAATCCTACCAGCCAGGGACACAGAAGTAATCTCTACTCAAATGATTCCAAAAACAATGCTTTTATTATGGAATACTACAATACAAAAACTTCTAAATGATTCCTAATGTCATGTACAATTCAAACTAGCCTCTTTAGCATATCTGTTTTACTCACTGACAAGCCCCAGAACCTAGTATAGTGCTTACAAGAGAGTAGGTGGTCAGTGAATATTTGCTTCAAGAATGAATGAATCAATCAATGAATCAATGAATATCTCCATCACATCCTCCTCTCCACCTGTGCAAATTGTGCCCATCCTTTCAAGTGTAGATTAAGCCCTGACTCCCGCATGGAGCCCAACTCATCCTCCTCTGATCCCCTATCAATACTGGAGAGTTTGATACTCATTTTTCCTAAACCAGTTCACATGTTGGTTTTCTCTCAAAAAATGAACTCCTTGAAATCCAAGATTATGTTATAAACTATTTTTGTATATATTAGAGTGCCAAGGCTCGGAAGTAAGTATTCAATGACAAAATTTTATTCATTATATTTCATTAAAAAATTCAGTGTGTGAGGTGCCTGAGTGTTTCAGTCAGTTAGGCATCTGACTCTTGATTTCAGCTCAGGTCATGATCTCATAGTCATGAGCTTGAACCCCGCTGGGCATGGAGTCCGCTTAAGATTCTCTCTCTCTCTCTCTCTCTCTCTCTCTCTCTCTCTCTCTCTCTCTCCCCCCCAGCTCACGGCCCCTCTCTCTCTCTCAAAAAAAAAAAAAAATTCAGTGTGTAACAAGAATAACTGGAAATTCCTGGAATTTCTAAACCTATATACTACTAAAATCAGTATTTTATACGGACCAAGTTCTGAATAAAGAAAAAATGTTATCCAAGTTCTGAAGAAACTAGTCCCTCTGGCTTTAACCTCTTTGACTCCATTTTCTCATTTGGAAAATAGCTCTGTGGTATTTCTCTACAGGCACTGAATGAGCAACAAATACTGCTTGCAAACCCCCTGATAAAGGAAGACTTTATCTCATAGTCCTGGAAGCAATCCTGACGTCTTAAATTATGTAATCCTGGTATTACATTATATTAGTCTGGTTCATATAAAATGTAAGCTACAAAAATACCAAAGCTAAGAAAAAATATTTACTCATGCTTTTACTAAGATGCAGAGAGAGGATGCATGCATTGCCAAAATTCCATAGAACATGCTCAAACTAAAGCAACAATGCCTTAGTTATTAAAGAAGGCAATGGCCTGAAGCAGTACTTAGGAACAAAGATTACTTGGTCCATGCAAGAGTCAATATTTAAGAACACAATGACTAATTCCCACTTCAAGTTCATGAACATATTTCTTTTTAAGAGCTTCTTTTTGGTTAAAATTTTTATTTGTGGTTTTTCTACCTATGATCCATGAACCTAAGAATGAACAAGAACTTGCAACATGAAACTCTCCAGTAGGCCAAAGTGTCAATGTAGACTTAATTCTGATTTTAAGGACTTCTCAACAAGGGTTACACAAGACTTGTACTTTACTTACTTTACTTCTTGGTCTCCAAAAATACTCATTTATCTACTCGGCCCAAAGAACCAGACTGAATGTTCTTGAACAACTGTGGAAAATGCATGAATGACACCTCCAGACCATATCAAAACACTGGGACTCTTAACTCAATTCCAGATTACTTGAATCCAAACTACCATTATTGTTGCCAATAGAAACTCCATTTACAAATAATCAGCTGGTTTTTTAAAAAATGTTCTAGTTGAGCTTACTATGAGCTAAAAGTAATCATTAGATTCATTTCCAGCACTAGCTGCGTGACCTTCAGCAAATCGCTCAACATTTCCACACAATTTCTACCTTAGGTCGTCTCAAAGATAAAACTAGTAACAGTTATTATTATCATTTTTTTCAAAAGATATGAATGAAAAATATAAGCACAGACTTGAAAAATTTAGGTTAGGCCTAGAAGACATCATAGCACCAGCAAGGATTATCACAAAATCCCCAAATCCTCTCCCTATAAGCACTGGCCTATCATCAAATTCAAGAGGTGAATGTCTCACTGGCCACACAGATATCCTATTGAAGCAATTTAACTCGTCCCCTACTCACCAACCAGAAAACTAAGATTTCAACACTTCTGACTTTATAGTGTGACATTAGAAACCCTGTGACCTGCTCCTCACTTACCTTGGTCTGTATGAAAACATAGTATACAGCTCCCTAGGAAGGGAACATCCACGGGACAAAAGCACACAAAGCCTTCCACCGTGCACCACCACCATGAGGTCACATAGTTACCTCAAAACGAACTTCTCATTGGCCCTCTCCCACCTTTCCTCCTAAAAATCAACCTGCCACCTGGGCGATGTGAGATTCTTGCTCCACACTGAGACCTTAGGTGAAGTGGCTCATCTCCCATAGTTTGACAATGTAAAATCTAAAGCTGGACGAACAGGGCGACTCACACTGCTCACGAGGGGCCATGTGTGTTGGTGTGTAAATCTGCACGCGCTCTGCAAAGGGAACTTGACTTGTGCTCTAGTTCTGCCACTTCCTGGCTCTCTGACCTCGGGCAAATAACTAAATCTCACCAACCTCAGTCTACTTCTCCATGAAGTTAGGATGATTATTCACTTTGTAGGGCTGTGATGGAGGCTAAGTTAGTTACCCATAAAGGGTCCAGCCAGCCAAGCACACAAACAGGCACTGAAGCTATGCTCCCCTCTTCCTTCTGCACCAGTGGAACAGAGACCACAGCACAGGAGATAACTACAGATATTCTCCATTAGACTGTCCACTTCCCCGTGGCCAAGTGCATGTCTGATTCATCTTTGGATCCCAGTGCCCAGCCGAGAGCCTGGCCCAGAGTAAACACATAATAAATGCTTTTTAAATGGAGAAAATGAGAATCCTTTGGGTCTGAGGATGTTAAGATTATCCTGGCCACAGTCAAAGAAAATTTTGATTTCCAGGTTGACCAAACAGGCGCTTGCTACAAACTATTATATAGTTCAAAGCAAATAAGCTATTCTGAATTCTAATAATTACATTCTCTAGAATATAAAAACCGAATTGCCCTACAGCTCTCAACTTTAGTTTTGAGAATCCAATTATTTCCTAAACAATGGAGTGGGTAACCACAGAAACTTGTGGAATCCCTTTTCCTAGAAAACATGAAGAACAAGAGAGAAGCCAGTCTGTTTGGAAACTGCTTTGAATTCTGTCTATAAGCAAAGACTGGACCAGATCAGATGCCCCTCAGAGGATCCTTCCAGACCGACACAACCAAGATATTAAGAGAAATAACTAAAATAATTCTTTGTAATTTACACCCAGGAAAGTAAAATAAATACGGCTCTACATCTCCTAACATAGTCATTTAAATTAATTTTTCATGGACCTAGTAAAGCTTTTACAAACATTTTCTTCTTAAATTGTACTAAACCATCCCAGGATACTAACTTAAATATGAGCTTTCTTTAATAAGGCAGAATAGAGATCATTATACTTAATAATACAAAAAACAAGATTATTATTCTTTTGTTCCATTTTTCAACCCACCTATTTCCACGTACCCCAAATGTACTCATTTCCAAAGCTTTACAAGAAACACTACTTCCCCCAAATATTCCACTCAATTCTTCCATTGAGGATTCTCTAGTGCATCTATTACTCATGTCACATTGTACATTCGCTTATTACAAATTGTCTTCAACTTGTATCTTTCACAGATAACAATTTCTGTTCCCTTAGTTAAAACATAAGCTCCTTTGGCAAGGTCCAAGTTTTATACTTCTCATGTACTCCTCTGTTGTGTCAATAATGAGTTCATGACAAATGTTAACAAATTCTCACTGGCTAAGTGACTTAAAATGAAGACAGAAAGCAAGAGCTGTAGAATACACTGAGACCAACGTGAAGCTTTGGCAAAACCTGGAAGCATTCAGACTGCCACATATTGATATTTGTCATTTACCTGGGACTAGAATAGTTGAAGGTTAATACCACAGGGACTAAAGAGAAAGACCTAGAGTTAAAGATCACATTGGTTTAGCTCCTGCCCCGTACGGAAAGAGGAACCATCAAGGGTAGACCCCTCACAACACTGTAGATGGAGGCCATTTTGGAAAGCCCACCACACTCCCTGCATCACAGGGCTATGCAGGCTCTGCTTCTACGTAGGATCAAAGGTTCATCCAGTCAGGCCAAGTCAGTCAGGAGGTAATAAATAGAAAGGAAAGGAGATTTAGAAAATTAAAATGCTGTAAAATTATTTCAAAACAAGTGAAACTTAAGTGTTCTCATTCTTCATAATCCAAGGAACGCATCTAGAACAAGACTAAGGAGCTCTAGAGTCCCATCATTACGAGTGCACTCTACATACTTACAAATGGGGATGCAGAACCTTCTATTCCCTTCTTTACATACGTAAAGGGAACTTCTCGTCCCCACTACAAGGCAGGTACTGTTCTAGGAACTGGGAATATAGCAGGTTACCAAACCACAATTCCAGTAACAATTACATAAAGCCTTACCTTGGTATTTTACAGAAATAGGAGACCTCCAGGACAGTCCAAATCTCTTATCTTAGAGGAGAAAACCACGGCCCAGAAAGGTTAACTAATTTGTCTCAGTTGGTTATCGTGGCTACATGGCAACAAAGGCAGGAATAGAAACCAGATTTCTTATCTCTCCTCTCATAACAAAATTTACTTACTCATTAAGCAACTATTTCTGTGTGCCTGTTATATGCCACACATATGCTAGGTATACAAATGGGTAAGATATTGACTCTGTACTCCAAAATTTCACTATAATTCTAAGACGATGGGCCGAGTACTAGAATAGAAGTGGTAATAGAAAAAAAGCAACTCTGTCTCTAATTGTGTAGGACTTTCAACATTTTAAAAGAAATGAACTGTTAATCATTTGTTTTATCCCCACCACAGCCCTTTGAGTACAGGGCACAGATCTTATTATTCCCGTTACATAGATGGAGAAATTGAAGTACAAAGAGGATAAGGGAGTCTATTAAGGTCATCTCCAGTGGCAGCAAAATGCCTAGAAACCAAGTCTGTTTACCCCAAGATAGACATTTTTTCCCCACTAGATGGGAAAGGCAGATGTTCTTTTTATGACCAGTTCCCTTCTGACCAAGAACACACATTTGCAAGACGGTGTGCAGACCAATCTGTGGCTGTGAAAGTAGATTTAACTGGCCTGTGAGGTCTCATCAGCTGAGTGTAGTTATTCGATGGGTGAGTGACCCACCAACAAGACATCATTATTACTAGCATTCTGAAAGTGCCCATGATGTATACACAGAATAGATGGGAAACGTTCTGCCCTCACAGAATTAATAGTGTAGGGAACAAGCTTATAAACATTTCAACAAAAAGTGATAGACTTAAACAAACTACAACTAGAACCACTACAAATAACAGCTAATCTAAGACACTAAAGGTTTTGCAGAGCAAATCCAGTGGGTGCTTCCAGGAAATATACTCTTCAACAGTTAAACAGAGAACAGAAGCTCTGTATACATAATGATATATACCAATCTTCAGATTATTAGAGTAAAGGCTCTCACCAAGAATGTTCATCACATTTTTAAAAATTATTAATTTCTTAATTCCTTCATTTCACTTTTCGACTTTACTCAAAGCAATTATATGAATATTCCATTTCCATCTTTCTAGGAAAGTTACATACTTTGTAACCTTTCCTATTTAAGAAAAATGAATTTATAATGGTGGCTCCCATCAGCATGCCTTTGGCAAATAGATTAAAGCAGGGTGGTTTCATTGTGTTATTCTTCCAACCTCCTTCAGACGTAACCTAAATGGAATGATGATTTTTCTCCTGTACATAGTAAAATCTGTGTACACATCCATGTATCACTCATTCTATAAAAAGTAAAATGCAAAAAAGCATTTCTTCACTGTCAAATTTAGTTTTAAACATTAATTTCACTTGTTAATTATCTCATATTTTACTTATGCTGTTATTTATTTATCACCATCTCTTTTTTTTCATGTTTGTTTATTTTTGAGAGAGAGAGAGAGAGCGTGCACACATGCACAAGTGGGGAAGGGGCAAACAGAGAGAGCAGGAGACATAGAATCTGAAGCAGTCTCCAGGCTGCGAACTGCCAGCCCAGAGCCCGACATGGGGCTCGAACCCACCAACTGAGATTATGACCTGAGCCTAATCAGACGCTTAACCAACTGAGCTACCCAGGTGCCCCTATTTATCACAATTTTATAACATGACCAAACTGTTTTAAACCTCAACACTTTAGAATTATTACAAAATAAAGAAAGCTAAGGAGAAAGAAATCTTAGTGATTTCAAACTACTGAGAAGAAGAATTTCTTTAGAAACCTACTAAATAGTAAAAATTGTAATCATCCTTTCAAAGGAATAATGTTAGCATTATTTTAAAAATACAACTTGATTAGAAAAAACAAAACTCTCTGGTATTTCCTGAATATACTCTGGGGATTCATACTTATAGCCAGTTGCCTTCTTTTTAAATATTTATTGAATTTCATAGGGCAATAAATAGCAATTTAAATGACAATTCAGAACTATCTGTAGGTTTCATTAGACTTACCAACAGTACATCATAAAATTATTCCCTATTTTCTAATTCCTAAGACTCACTTCCATCACAAGAAAATATTTTAACAAATAACAGCTTAAAACCTAAATTAAAAATGTGATAATCAGCCTTTTTAGGGAGGAGAGGAACATGGCCAGGGTTATCTTCAGATCCTTAAGAGAAAGCACTGGGCCTAATTGGATCCTAAATGAAGTTAAGAAAGTAATTATACATGCAGCGACAGTGACATCTAGTGTCTGACCTTGCACGCCGCTAGACTACCATCAAATCCTAAAGGCTAAACAAAGTTATTCAAAACTTCTCTTCTTTAAAACCAACAAACGGAACTTGTGCATTGTATCTAAAGATACAACCCATTGTCAAAGTGTTTCTATAGGTTTCTTCCCAGACATTAAAAAAAAAAAAATCTTAAGAGTAAAACATCTTAAAAAAAAACTGTAACACTAAAGCCCTAAAAAGTAAAAAGCACTGTTTACTCCATGTGGCCAACATCTACCTGGAACTGCTCCCCTTGGCTGCAGAGTTTAACGCAAAAATAATCTGGGACATGCTCTGATGGGTGTATCACAAACATTTAAACTTCCAGCTACAAAAGTAAAGATACTACACAAGTTAGTACGTGGTTAAAACATCAAGAAAAAACAATTTAGGACATTAAAGGAATACCTGAAGATGCAAAGAAAACAAAAAAATACTTTAGCTGTTGCACTGAGAAACCAGCTCGACATTTCAGCCCATGCTACCTTGCCATATTTTTGTTGCTTTGAAAGGTCCACTTATTAAACAGTAGGTATTTTTGCCCAAGAGGTTAGAATTTGGCAGCTTAGGTTAATTTACTATAGTATTTTAATAGTTTTATGCTCTAGATGAATCCATAAAAGTAAGCAAATTTCCAAAAATTATTTTTGGCCAGGACAATATTTTGTAAAAAGTAAAGTTAGCGTTAGATGAAGCTTACCTATTTTTTTTGGAAAGTTCATCCTTTCCCCTTTTAACTCCAAATATTCTTGTGATCAAGGTACTGAAAAGAAGTGTGGATGAATTTCTCACCTAATGTAAAAATAAACGCACAATAAGGATTAAGAAATATACATGGCATGAAACCAACATTTACAATGTTCAAACTTGATATTCAAAGTCATTACCCAACTGGCTAGTGTGGGGCTAAACAAAATATGGTTTGTGTTCATGAAATAATTTTCAAAAACTACATAGTAACTGACTCCATGACTTCCTCTTACATTAAGCTCCGCAATCCAACCACACGCACATAACACGGCCCTTGCCTATACTTCTAACATTATCACCAATTGTTTTCAATATCTCTTTGTACTTGTATCATCAAATAACACTTTCTTTTAAAAAAATTCATTTTCCCATATCCTTTCTGACAATGATTATCCCCTTAAAGAGCTCAGCTCTTTCCATTCATTTTCTGTAGTCATTTACCTATGGGATATATTCATAAGACCTAACTCAATCCACATTATTAAGATGGCCAAGAAAATATTTAATATCCAAAATGTTGTTTATTAACCCTACAATGTAGTAATCTAATAAATTTTAACCCTAAAATTATCTGAGACAACTGGTTGATAAAAATAAGAGGATGAAACTATCATTAATAAACATAAATCATTTCTCCAAAATGATAATAATAGATATCTCTATTCTAAACCAGTGTGTCAAGATGTTGTTTTGCTGGATTATAAACATGTCTTGGGGCACCTGGGTGGCTCAGTTGGTTAAGAGTCCAACTTTGGCTCAGGTCATAAATCTCGCGGTTCCTGAGTTCAAGCCCCACATCGGACTGTCTGCTGTCAGCACAGAGCCTTCTTTGCATCCTCTGTCTCCCTCTCTCTCTCTCCCCTCCTCTGTGTGCACGCGTATGCATGCTCACTCTCTTTCTCTCTCTCAAAAATAAATAAACATTACAAAAAAAATTTGTTAATGTCTGAATGCCACGGCATATTGGGCTTCCTCAATTACCTTGCCAAATCCGAGCAGAGATCTATAAATATGTACTGACTTCCCTACAATATGTAAGGCACTATACCAGCATCATGGAGAATATCTAGAAATAGAAGACACACTTACAGCCAACACAGAGCCTACATTCTAATGAGATAGGTGTCATAATCATGTGGTATGTTTAAACAGCAACATAAGAAGAAAGGTAATTCAAAGTAACACTTTTAGATTTAGACTAAGACTTAGAAAATAGTCCTATAAAACCACTACAGTAAGGGTCACAAACTCAAATATCCACAGGAACCAGTGAGTGACAGGAACAGCACAGGACTAGGTCTAATGCAGCCACTATTCAGCTTTCACTGAGTAGCATGAGGGAATGTAAGCCCAGTGTTGCCAGATCTGCTTTTTTAAGAGAAGCCAGAAAGCCCAGTTTTTATGTGAAATCCATTATTTTGAAATGTTGGCAACAGATTAAAGGGGTGAAAAAAAAAACCACTGAGGAGGCCAAATAAAACACAGTTGTAGGCTAGATTTGACCTATCAGCCATTTGCAACCTCTCCTCTAGAAGCCCAAGACTGACTCAATTCATGCATGGTAACTCTAAAAGTAGACTATAATTCATACCAAAGTGGTATAATTTATACCAATATTGCAATGAACCCCTAAAATTGGATAAATTCACTTATGTTCATTCCACAGTCAACAAACATTCATGAAGACACTACTATGTGCCCTAACCAATATCCCCGAACAACAAATCTATCCTGTTACACTGTCAACGTGGCCTCTGGCCTACTCAGATCTTGATTATCTCTTACCTCATCTATTGACTTAGTGCCCAAAGACTCTTGGGTTTAAGATGACTTGATGAAGTCACATAAAAACCCTGTCTTCTCTCAGGAATCACACAAAAACATAAAAAGAAAAACAGGAGCACAAATTCCATTCTGCCCTGAACAAAACTTTCCAAGAAAAGCTGCTAGATGCAGTGTAGATGCAAGCTAAAACAGGAGTTCCTGGAGATGAAAGAGGATGCCTGCCCTTAATCAAAACTTAGACGACTGTTTTACAAAGTGAATGGGTACCCCCAGAAAGAAAACCCCTTTGTGTGATTCCATAGGCTAGAGGCAGGAGACAGTCTTTCTGTAATATTAAGATGGATCTGAGGGTTCCAGCAGTAGTACTCTGATTCATTCATTATCAAGTTCCCTCATTAGCAGCCAATAATCGTCATTGCCTATTCCAGTAGGTGTAGCAAAATGGTGATTGATATTCTACCCTTAATTAGCTATACTTTTCAGAAAAATAAAGTTTTCCTTCATCAGCTCTTTGATTACCCTGTTACTCGGTTACTACAGAATCATTTCCATAAATTTACCAGTTTGCAGGATAATGGGTTCATGCCATGGCAGCCCCCAAAGGTCACCAAATCATGATCTTTTAAGACATTAATAAAATTAATTCTCCTTCTACTCAGATATGATCCACATACCATAAAATTCACCATGTTAAAGGGTACTAACTATTCAGTGGTTTTTACTACATTTGCAACACAGGAAACTACCACCACTACCTAATGCTACAGTATTTTCATCATTGCAAAATGAAACCCTATACACATTAGTAGTCATCATGCACCCTCCCACATTAGGCAAACACTAATCTACTCTCTGTCTCTATGGATTTACTTATTCTGGACATTTCATATTCACGTGATGACATAACATGCAGCCTCTTTTGTCTAGCTTAGCTGCTCTCAAAGTTCACTCACGTTGTAACATGTATCAGTATGTAATCCCTTTTCATGGCCAAATAATATGCCATTGTATGGATATACCACATATTTAAATCTACTCATCATTTGATGAACATTTGGGTTGTTTCCATTTTCTGGCTAGTATGGATAATGATGCTATGAACACTCATATACGAGTTGTTGCGTGAACGTGTTTTCATTTCTTTTGGGTATATACGTAGAAATGGTATTGCTGAGCCATATGGTAGAAAAAGTAGGCAGTTAGTTAGACATGAGCTGGAGGCAAAGGCAGTGATAAAGAGGCGACACATTAGAAGCCTGAGGGCACAACATCCTGACTTTGTGGCTTCCAACACCCTAGGGCTTACAGACCAAGAGCCACAGGTGCAGAACATGCACTCTCGTCCTCAACCTCTACCCCATGGTAACATATGGCCTCATTATATTTACCTTGTGGTGTTGACCCACCTCCCTGCCCACCCCTGTGGCAGAAGATGGTCTTGACAGTTCTGGCAAGAACCCTGTAGGGTCAAAAACTACCCCTCCCAACAAGTAGGAGTACTTTAGATGACTGGAAACAACCTCAGCTGGAGACAACCCTAGCTATGACCCATAACCTACACAAACATAAAAAGACACTCCTAACCCCAGTACAGTTGCCACCTGGGGGCCTGTCCACTCTCTCACTTCAAGAGTGTAATGTTCTTGATAAACTGCTTTGTGCTTGCCACTTTCCTTCTGGCTATCTTTATTCAAGTGTGGATCCTCACATAAATCTTTTGTGGGGAACCCAAGACCTCCATTCACACAATGCATACTCTCCCATTGGTAACCGTTAACGCTACGTTAACCTTTTGAGAACCTGACAAAGTGGTAGTACCATTTTACATTTGCACCGGCACTGTATGAGGGTTCCAATTTCACCAATTCTCCAAATGCCCCCCAATAACTGTTACTGTCCACCTTTTTTATTGTTAACTATTCTAAGTGGGTGTGAAATGGTATCTCACTACGATTTTGATTTGCATGTCCCTAGTGATTAATGATGTTAAGCATCTTTTCATGTGCTTATTGTACATTTACATACCTTTTCTGGAGAAAGGTATTCAAGTTCTTTGCCCAATTTTTAACCAGGTTGCCTTTTTATCATTGAGTTTTAAGAGTTCTTTATACATTTTATATGCTAATCAAATATGATACATGATTTGCAAATATTTTCTCCCATTCAGTCAGTTGTCTTTTCATTTTCTTGGTGGTATCCTTTGAAACACTGGCATTTTAAATTTTGATCAAATCTAACATTCTTCTTTTGCTGCTTATGCTTTAAGTATCATATCTAAGAAACTGTTACCTAATCCAAGGTCACAAAGATTGACATTTAATATTTTCTTCTAAAACTTTCATCATTGGGGCACCTGGATGGTTCAATCGATTGACTCTTGATTTTAGCTCAGGTCATGATCCCAGGGTTGTGGGATCCAGCCCCTCATCCACAAGGGGCTTCTGCTCAGCGTGGAGCCTCTTAAGACACTCTCACTCTCTCTCTCTCTCTCTCTCTCTCTCTCTCTCTCTCCCTCTGTCCCTCCCCTCTCCCCTGCTAATGTGCTCTCTCTCTCTCTCTCTAAAAATTAATTAATTAATTAATTAAGGAGTTTGATCTATTTTGAAATTTTTTAATATGGTATAAGATAGGATGCAAATTCATTCTTTTACAGGTATATATGCAGCTATCCTGGTACCATTTGCTGAACAGACTATTCTTTCCCCCACTGAAATGTCCTTTTTACTAAATGTTAGGTTTTATTTCTGGACACTTAATTCTATTGTATTGATTTATAAATGTCTTTCCTATGCCAGTACCACATTATCTTGATTACTGTTGCCTTCATTGTAAGTTTCAAAATTTGGGCATGTGAGTCCTCTGTTGTTTTTTGTTTTTTTTTTTTTTCAAGATTGTTTTGGCTAGTCTGAGTCCCTTGCATTTGCATCTGAATTTTACAATCACTTGGTCAATTTCTGCAAAAAACTCCAATAGGATTTTAACAGAGACTGTATTGTATCTGCAGATCAATTTGGGGAGTATTGCCATCTTAACAATATTAATGAAGTCTTCCAGTCCATGAACATGAAATATATTTCCATTTATTAGGCCTTTATCAATTTCTTTCAAAAATGTTTTGTAACTTTCAGTGTACAAGTCTTACACTTCTTTTGTTAAATGTATTCCTAAGTATTTTATTCCCTTTGATGCTATTACAAATGGAATTGTTTTCTTAATTTCATTTTTTTAATGTTTATTTATATTTGAGAGAGAGAGAGAGAGAGAGACAGTGTATGAGCAGGGGATGCTCAGAGAGACAGGGAGACACAGAATCTGAAGCAGGCTCCAGGCTCTGGGCTGTTAGCACAGAGCCCGATGCAGGGCTCGAATCCATGAACTATGAGATCACGACCTGAGCCAGAGTCAGAGACCTAACTAACCAACTGAGCCATGCAGGTGCCCCTTTAATTTCATTTTTGGATTATTCATTGCTAGTCTATAAAACTACAATTGATTTTTGTATGTTACTCTTGTATCGTACAACCTTGATGAATTTGTTTGTTAATGATTAATTAATTAATGGTTGTGTGTGTGTGTGTGTTCCTTAGGATTTTCTATATACTGTATATGATTACATCACTGAAAAATAGCGATAGTTTTGCATCTTTCTTTCTAATCTTGCTGATTTTTATTTCTTATTCTTGCCTAACTGTCCTACCTACAACTTCTAGTACAATGTTGAACAGATGTGCCAGAGTTGATACCCTTGTCCTATTCTTGATCTTAGGAGGAAAGCTTTTTTTAGTCTTTCACCATTGAGTATGTTATTAGCTATGGGTTTTCCATTGATACCCATTGTCAGGTTGAGAAAGTTCCCTTCCATTCCTACTTTATTGAGTATTTATAACAAGAAATGGTGTTGGGATTTCCGCATCTGCTTAAATGATCATATGGTGTTATCCACTAGCCTATTCATAGGGGGTACTATATTGATTTTCATATGTTGAAAATATATACTCTATATTCTAAATGTGTAGAAGTAATATAGCACAACATTAAAAACAATTACTGTAAATATAGAGCAAAATAACTAGCATGGAAGACACTACTTGTTACTTAAGACAGAAGAGCATCCCTATGTTTCTGTGCTGTAGGTAGTATAATAGTTCCAGGACATCTGTGTAAAGTACTCCTTTTATTTTCTAATATTTCATCCATATTTTCTGGCCTTCTCCACTATAAAGCTAATTAAGGAGGGAAAGTACGTAGAAGTACAATTGAAGGAGACGTGATGACTGACAAACTGCATTACCAACTCCTAAATCATTGTTAGTAGATACAAATATGCATCATTGATATATCCATGTGGGTAATGAAAAAGGTCATTATCAGCACTAATATATTTTGGAAAAATAATCATAGTAACGACAATGAAAACATGTCCTATTTGGGAAGGATGGATCAAGGAGAATACAAGTAAAAAAAGAGAGTAACAATAGAAAAAAGCAGTCAAGTTAAAAATGGAGAGAACAGAATGGTTGCCAAATAACTTCAGCTATAGTCAATTCTTAGCATAAGGAAAATACCAGAAAACCTTCCTGTTTTCTTACCTCCTTCCCCATCAAGCCCTGAACACAGTGTTGATAAAGATTTGATATTCAGCTACAAACTGACAACTGCTATCAGTTTTTCCCTTCTATTCATTAAGTATATATACTTTTTCTTTCCTTTCTAGCATGAAAAGGCTAACCATACAGTCTTGTGTAAAATATAGGAGGGTTAGGCAAAGGAAAAGAAAATTAGGTTTCACAAAGCAGTGTGTGGGGGGGGGGGGGAAGAGAGAGAGAGTCTGTGTGTAGAAGTGTGCATGCATGTATATATGTTTATGTGTAGACAATACATTTTTCTTATATATGTATGGCTTTACTTATATAACATAAATGCCCCCTTGACAAATAGTTTTAAAATATAAATGCACAGCCTATTATGTGCAATCACTAAGTGGTACAGTCATTTATACACCATTCACCTTCACCCTTAATAGACGGTCACATCCCTGACAATGGGATCTACATACAATATAAAATATTTTGTGTAGTGTACATGGTACCAGTTTATAGTAGAAAGAAATACTCTGTGAAAAAAATGAAATGAGATTTGGTTCTAATTTGCCTTTCATCACTTCTTAGCCATGTGACTTTGAAGAAGACACTTAAAACTTTAGGTCATAAATCCCTCATCTGTAATGCAGGAAAGCTGTACTGAAATTTCTGGGCCTATGATTAAGGGGAGGGCCAGCCAAGTTCTGCAGTTCATGGTGACCTCCTTCCAAAAGAGTGAGACAAAGGAAGAGACAGAACTTCCACCCGTCCATATACCACCTATGCAAGACTTTAAAAAAAATTTTTTTAATGTTTATTTATTTTTGAGAGACAGGGAGACAGAGAGACCAGAGTGTGAGAGGGGGAGGGGTAGAGAGAGGGAGACACAGAATCCCAAGCAGGCTCCAGGCTCTGAGCTGTCAGCACAGAGCCCAACACGGGGCATAAACCCACTGACCATGAGATCATGACCTGAGCCGAAGTCAGACGCTTAACCAACTGAGCCACCCAGGCGCCCCTGCATGATCTTTTTTTTTTTTTTTAAGTACTTTCCTGTGAGTAAAGCTCCATGCCAAGGCATGCTGTGTAATGTAGAGCATGGCTAGTTTTAAGCACCACACAGTCTTCAGCCTGGCACCCTTGGGGCAAACTCACAACTATCAGAGAGCCTGGACATGCTGGTGCCAACAGAGGCACAAAGTATATATGGCTGTGCTACTGGGAAGACCCGAAAGACTCCTTTTCCCCCTCTGAAACCCACTGCATATTGTGGGCCAGAGCTGGCCTGAGGTAAGCAACTAAAGACATACCAGACAGAAATATAAACTCGTGTGGGTCTTAGTAGGATGCCAAAATGGCATACTCGGTAGAGTTTCTAGGAAAGCTGGGAAGACGAGTTACCTGCCCTGCAATGACGATGTGACGATGCAGGGAAAGAAGATCAGGTTTTCCAGTCACTGAACTAAAAAAAAAAGGGAATGCTCAGAAATACCTCAGAGTGTGTGTGTGTGTGTGTGTGTGTGTGTGTGTGTGTGTGTATGGAACTATAAATTACTCTCACCTATATTTTTAACTAGCTTTATCTCCAAAATACATGTCAAAGATCATCACATGTCACCATTTTTACTAATATTTTTCCATTCTGAGCCATCATCATGACTTGGCAAAACTATTACAACAGCTTCCTGATTAGTCTTCCTCCTTCTCTCTTGCCACCTTACAATTGAGTCTCCATTTTTAACTGCATCAATCGGATGCCATCACTCCCCTACTGTGAAACTCTCTCTTGAAGGATTTTTCAACAGCAGTAGGAGCCACAATTTGAAACCCCAGGTCTGTCCCAATTATACCCACAGAGGCTGTAGAACATCCGGACATTTCCAGACTCAGATGAGACACTGTATCACAGGGCATGGGAACTGCCTTCTCTTGCAGCTGCCCAAAGGTTGTGCCAACATGTGCCCCAACGGTTAATCTTTGGCCAGTAAGAGAGAGGAGATGGAACTGTTCCAAGAGGTGGTAGTTTCACATGGCCCGGTTAGAAGATGTATCACATGACCAGACGACTAGCTTGGTTTTCCTGCAAGGTCAAGGCCTGCTTAGTAATAATGTCTTTCCTCTTTCCTTGTCTCACCTTCCCTTTTTCCTTCATTCCTGCTGCTTTGGATTTGTGCCACTCAATAAAACCTTAGCACCTAGGCTATAGTTCCAGCTCTGTTTCCTAAGTAACAGGGCCAAAAACCTATAAGGTAGGTAAAATGAACCTCCTCTGTATTCCTCTAACACCAAAAACTTTCCCCTATAATAGCCCAGATTCTGGAGTCAGACAGATAATAGTTGTGTGTTCTTACACAAAGTTATTTTGCCTTCCTGAGCCTTGTTTTCCTTTTCTGTAAATGACTGTAATAACAGAATCTACTTTGCAAGGCTGTTCTGAGCATTAACTGAGATTATCAAGGTAAATGATGCCAGGCACACAGAAAATCCTCAATAAAACAGACATCATTATGATCATGTCTTATTTATCCTTGTATTTCTAGTGTTTAACATATCATCTGCAACACAGTAGATGTGCTTAATGCTAATCTGTTTACAATACCTTTCCCCTGTATTTTATTTATTTATTTATTTATTTATTTATTTATTTTTTTAATTTTTTTTTTCAACGTTTATTTATTTTTGGGACAGAGAGAGACAGAGCATGAACGGGGGAGGGGCAGAGAGAGAGGGAGACTCAGAATCGGAAACAGGCTCCAGGCTCTGAGCCATCAGCCCAGAGCCTGACATGGGGCTCGAACTCCCGGACCGTGAGATCATGACCTGGCCGAAGTCGGACGCTTAACCGACTGCGCCACCCAGGCGCCCCTCCCCTGTATTTTAAAAATGCACAAGGAATAGCAAAGATCAAAAAATTTGTATGGTCTCAATACACAGGATTAAGGAATCTGTAAACAAAAAATAAAATTATACATGAATGCTTGTTGGAAAACATTCCTTTACTGCAAAATTAAAATTAAGTTAATTTTACTTGTGTTTTCCTCTGCAACATGGAAAAACAGTTAGGTCCAAAGTACAAATGTAGTCACATTTGGGCACAAGATATATTCTTGAAAAGACGTGCACAAATTAGGTTTCAGTAAATTAAACCATTTTATTTCGCATGCATTCAGGAAAAACCACTCTGTAAATGACTTCAACAGAGAATGCTATGGTAGGTTGTTTTAAACTGTTATACATTTCAATTGTCCTAAAATGAAGCCCTCTTCATGTTCATTGATTATGTTGATTTATAATTTTGGCATATCTTAGATTAAGTTTTTATAAGAAAAAAAGGCTAACAATCAATATATTAAAGTCACAGTACTGATCATTAGAGCTATGATGTTTATTTTCTCAAGTACAGCAAACTGAATAGAACCCAAAAGATCCCTTCATCACCAGTGTTAATAAGGAAGATTCCCCCCCCCGCCATGAAACTACACATGACCACTTATATGTGTGAATGCAGTCTTTTGTGGATATATGTGTGTATCTGAGTACTACACACATTTGAAACCCACGTTAAAAAAAGGCAGAAAATACATCAGAATGCTAATAATGATTATCATCTGTATGGTGGTTAAACAGGTGACTTTTACTTTTCTTCTTATGCTTTTCTTTATTTTCAAATTTTCTGCAGTATATGTGTTACTCTTTCAAAAGGGCTCAAAAAAGATTTTTTTTAAAATCAGGCACTCATTTTTGATACTTCCAGTTTTGCTAAAATGTTGGAAAAGTCACCAGGTTTCACCCTCTGAAAGCATTTCTTTGTTCATCTTGAATTTACGACTTGTCGAAAACAATATTGATATTGCTGGCAATCAGTTTTATGATCTCTAGTTTTCCGGATGGTAAAGCCGCATTCCTACCTCTATGACTCTACTGAAGGTACACAGGTATTGCTCTGCTTCCTGTAAATGCAAAAGGTAAACACTGTGTCCTCAGGAGTAGTTAGGCAACGCTCCTAGACAGGATTTCAGACATGTATCTCTCTTACAGGAAGATGCACAATTTTCCAGGCAGAAGTTGGCAACCTTGAGGATTCCTCTTTACCTTGGAAGTCTGTGCCTTTGGCTACACTACAAAATACTGACTCTCAATTAGAGCAGCATTATTCATGATAGCCAAAAAAACCCCTAAATGTTTATAAACAGATGAATGGATAAACAAAACATCCTATATACATACAACAGAGTACCATTCAGCCTTAAAAAGGAACGAAATAATAACACAGGCTACAACATGGATAAACCTTGAAAACACTACACTAAATGAAATAATCCAGATACAAAAGGACAAAAATTCTGTAATTTCACTTATATGAGGTACCTACAACAGGCAAATTCATAGAGCCTGGAAAGTAGAACAGAGGTTCCCTGGGGCAGGGAGTACCTCACCAAGGAAGTGAGGAGTGCCTGTTTAACAGATTCAGAGCTTCTGTTTAGGGTGATGAAAAAGTTCTGAGAATGGATAGTGGTGATGACTGCACAACACTGCAAATGTACCTCGTGCCACTGAACTGTATATTTTATTTTTATTTATTTACTTTTTAATGTGTATTTATTTTTGAGAGAGAGAGAGACAGAATGTGAGAGGAGGAGGGGCAGAGAGAGAGGGAGACACAGAATCCAAAACAGGTTCCAGGCTCTTAGGTGTCAGCACAGAGCCCAACGTGGGGTTCAAACTCACGAACCATGAGATCATGACCCGAGCCGGTCAGGTGCTCAACCGACTGAGCCACCCAGGCACCCCTAAACTGTATATTTTAAAATGGTTAACATGATAAATTTTGAAAAAGAGATAAGTGACAGTTTAAACAAAAATAATAACAATGTAGTGTGGGTTTATAAAATACATAAACTGTAATAAAAGCACAAAGATTGGGAGGAGAGAAAAGGAAATATGTATCATTAGGTTCTTACACTTCAACTGAAGTGATACGATATCACTTGAGGGTGGACAGTGATGCTAAAGATACATGCTAAAACCCCTAAGGCAATCACTTAAATAAGAAAACAAATAATTATGGCTAAAAAGCCAACAAAGAAGATAAATAGTAGCTTATTAAAACCTACTCGGAAGTATAATTAAGTCAATGAAAAAAAAATGGCAAAAGCACTTACTGCCCAGACTGGTGATGTAAAGCCTAGAATTGCAGCCTTAGCTCCATCAGCCACATATGGAATAATATTTTCTCCCAGACGTGTATCTCTGAACAAGGCTCTGAGGATATTTAAAGCATGAACCTAGAATAAAAAGCTAAAAATTAGATGTGGTTGAAGACCCTGGTAATTCTAAATCTGTACACATTGAATAACATAACCTCAAAATAAAAAAAAATTACTGAATTTGAGAAGAAATAAATAATCCACAAATGAAATAGCAGATTTTGATAAAATACAATTAATCTGATAAATCAGTTTTTTAAAAGATTTAAACAGTGCAACTAATAAGCTTGATTCAATGGACATATGCAGAATCCTGCACCTAACAAATAGAGACAACATGTTCTTTTAAAGTACACATGAAACATTTATTTTTTTAAATGACTTAAAACCTAGCCACAAATAAAATCTCAACAAATACCAAATAATTAAAATCTTACATATTATGTTCTGATCACAGTGGAACTAAGTCAGAAACTGATTTCTTTAAATACTTTCAAAACTGATACTTTATTTTAAAAAAAAAAAAGTGGTCAAAGGAAAAAAAAATTAACATTTAGGGCTGACCAATAACCAAGGTGCTACACATCAACATTTTGAGACGCAATGTAAGTGGAACTTAAAAAAAAAAAAAATGCATGCCTTACATGCTTCTATAAAGAAAAAAAGACTAAAAATGAATATTCTCGGTGTCCAATTCAGATGACAAAGAACAATATATTAGAAAAGAGAAAGAAAATTTAAAAGAGCAGAAAATTTTGAAAAAAGCAATGACATAACCAAGACCATTAGCAAAACCTAAAGCTGATTCTTTGAAATAGAAACTAATAACCTCTGGCTAATCAAGAAGAGAGAGAAGAAAACAAGCAGTATCATGAATGCCAAGGATGATATGACTACAGATACTACAGAGAATAAAGCAAAAATACTACTGTGAATAATGCTACCCAAATCGATTTGAAAAATTAGACAAAATGAACAATTTCCCAGGAAAAGAATGTATCAAAACAAATAGATAGATGCTTATCATTACATAAAGGAAATCAATAGATAAAAATCCTACCCAAAGACCAAAAACAAAAAAACAAACCCAATATAATAACTACAACAATTACCAAAAAATTGACCCACATGAATTTATAGGTGAATTCTACCAAATATTCAAAGAATAGATAATCCCAATTTATATAAACTATTTGGAGAAGAGAAGACTCCCAAATTTATTTTACCAGTCTAGCACAGCTTGGCTAGAACAGTAAGGACAACTACTTTGGGAAAATGGTAATTTCTATTAAAGCTTAACATACAACATACCCCAAAAACACTTGTAGGTATCTACTGAAAAGAAATATATATATGTTCACCATTAGGCATGTACAAGAATGTTCTTAAAAGTACTATTCTTAATAACCCAAAATAAAAACCAACCCAAATGGTCATCAGCAGAAGAATGAATAAATTATATAATATCATATAGCCATGAAAATAAATAAATTACAACTTGGATGGATAATATAAACATAACGTTGGTCAAAAGAATCCACATCAAAAGAGTACCTAATGGTATGTTTTCATTTATTTAAAACTTAAAAAAAACAGGTAGAACTAAAACTAAGGTGTTAAAGTTAGGCTAGTAGTTACCCTTGGGGAAAAGGTACTGATTAGAAGGAGTGTGAGGAGGCTTGGAGGTGTTAAAATGTTCTGTCTCTTGCTAGTTACACCAGTATGTTCACCTCGTGAAACTTTATTGTTGTACAGATATGATTTCTATATGTCTTTGTATATGTTATAATTCAATAAAAAATTTTACATAAAAAATAAGGACAGGTACAGCATGAAAAAGAAAAACCACAGGCCAATCTCATGAACCCAGTGAAAATACGCAAAAAATATTTTTTAAAAGATTTTAAGGGAATCTAGCAATGTGTAAAAACAATTCACCATGTCAAAGTTGTGGGTTAGGATTCCATACGCAAAGATGGTATTGGATCAAAAATAAGTATATTCATGATTATTTGCAAATTCGAGAAGACATTTATCTCAAAAGACACTTGAAAGCATTCAAGGAAATGTGATTTCCTTAGTGAGCTATATGACAGATTTAAACCTACAGCAAATATCAGCAATCACATAGGGATAACTGCTATTTCTATTGCTATACAAATCATACTACAAGTTCCAGCCAGCAGAATAAGAAAAATATTTTATGAATAAGAATTAGAAAGGTAAAACAAATTTAGCATTATTTACTGAGGATATGATTATCCATAAAGAAAATCCAAAAGATTCACAGACAAGTCATTAGTTGTAATACACAATAGCTGACATGACTTCTTTTTTAATATTTAAATCTTCTAGGGGTGCCTAGGTGGCTCAGTCAGTTGAGCATCAGGCTTTGGCTCAGGTCACGATCTCACGGTCCGTGAGTTCGAGCCGTGTGTCAGGCTCTGTGCTGATAGCTCAGAGCCTGGAGCCTGCTTCAGATTCTGTGTCTCCTTCTTCTCTGCCCCTCTCCCACTCATGCTGTCTCTTTCTCTCTCTCTCTCTCTCTCTCTCTCTTACTCTCAAAAATAAGTAAACATTAAAAAAAATTTTTTTTTAATTTAAATCTTCCAGTCCATGAGCATGGCTAGTTTTCTCCATTTATTCAGATCTTTCTCTGTCTTTCATTATTTTAAAAATTTTATTCTGTTTATTTATTTTTGAGAGACAGAGTGAGAGCGGGGGAGGGACAGAAAGAGAGGGAGACACAGAATCCAAAGCAGGCTTCAGGTCCTTGAGCTGTCTGCACAGAGCTCAACGCAGGGCTCGAACCCACGAACAGTGATATCATGACCTGAGCCGAAGTCAGACACTCAACTGACAGAGCCACCCGGGCACCCCTTTCATTATTTTTAAAAATAGCCTCCTATAAAAGTCTTATAGATCTTTTGTGAGATTTAATTCTACATACTTTATATTTTTTCTAGTGATTATAAACAGTATTTTAAGGATTGTATTATATGTTGCTGGTGTGTATAAATGCAATTAATTTTTTTGCTTATTGTTGTGCTTATATTCAGCACAGAGTCATTTTCCCCAAACAAATCAATAAATTTAAATTCCAACAAAAATTCAAAAGGGGGTTTTGTTAAACTCAGCAAGCTGATTCTATAACTTATATGGAAGAGCAATGGAAAAAATATAGCAGGATAATTGCAAAGGAAAAAAGGGAAATTCACCCTACCAGATACCAAAAGCTATTGAAAAGATAGTAATTAAAATAGAGTTTTTGGCTCAGAGATAATATAACAGACCAATAAAACAAAGCACACAAACAGACATGCATGTCAACAAGAACAGTATATCAGAGATAGAAGGGTGCTATAAATCAAGGGGAAAGGATATACTGTATCAAAAACACTTGTATATTAATTATCCAAATGGAAGGTAATAAAATCATTTTCTTATTTTACATACAAAAACAAATTACAGATAGTGTAAAGACAGAAATGTGAGAAATAAAATTAAAACTTTAAAAAGAAAATACAAAATATGTTCTGACCTTGGTGTATTTATTAAACAAAATCCGAATGTACAAACCATAAACGAAAAAGCCAGCATATTCCATTTTATTAAAATTTAAAACTTCCATGCAATAATAGAGACCATAAGCAAAGTGAAAAGAGAAGCCACAGATTGGAAGAGGTGTGTAACTCAACCAAAAAGAACTGTTATCAGGAAAATAATTTTATTTTTTTTTTAACGTTTATTTATTTTTGAGACAGAGAGAGACAGAGCATGAACAGGGGAGGGTCAGAGAGAGAGAGACACAGAATCTGAAACAGGCTCCAGGCTCTGAGCTGTCAGCACAGAGCCCGACGCGGGGCTCGAACTCAAGGACCGCGAGATCATGACCCGAGCCAAAGTCGGCTGCCTAACCGACTGAGCCACCCAGGCGCCCCGGAAAATCATTTTAAAACAACCAAAAAAACCCAACTCCTGAAAGACAAAGACAAATAACCAAATTAAAGATAGCCAAAAAGTCTTTCAATGGGCAATTCACAGAATTAATTCAGAGGACTAATACATGAAAAGATGTTAAAGCTAGCCAGGTATTGGAGAAATGTGAAATAAAACTGGCAGAGTAGCATTATAAAATGCCTTTAGTTGGATGTTTTCACCAAAGTTTAAAAATAGGTCATTTTGGTTAACATAGATCAACTAAAGCAATGGTTTATTTTGTGGACAGGAAAGGCCAACAAAACAAAAGCATCCAGAGCAAGCTTCAAATACCTACCCTATTTTCAATACTTCTATATCTAGAGCAAATACTTTTTTTTTCTTTTCTTTTTCTTTCTTTTTTTTAGCAGATACTTTTTTTATTTTTGGACAGCAAAGATTTAAAATCACTGCCTTCCTAGCAGGCTTTGTGTATTTCCATTATTACCTGGGGGACTGTGCTCTGTGAGTCATCTGTAGGCCCAGCCAAGGAGATTAACTCTTTCATTGTTATTTTCAACAAATCCATTTTGCCTTTCTTCGGTTCAGATGCCAATAGTGCCTATGGAAAAACAAGACAAAAATTAACTGGGCTATTGTTTTACATATACATATTTCTAGTTCCTAGAATCAATCCCAAAATGAAAAATCCCCTTATGAAAACATGTGGTATCAAGCAAGTTAATTAAGCCATTCAGCCTTGGGCAAGTAGTTTAACTTCTCCATCCCTCAGATTCTTCATCTGTAAAATAAGGTGATGGTGATATCATAGCATCTCTAAGGTCATTTCCAGTTTGCTTGTTAACTATACAATTCTAAAAGGTTGAATGAATGGTTCTTACTGAGCACTCTCCTAGGACCACAACTATGTGACAGGTCTCAGATACAATAAGCAAGTCAGTTTTGGGTTTTGTTTTTTGTTTTTGTTTTTTTAATTTGACAGAGAGTGCACATGTACACAAGTGGGGGAGGGGGGCAGAGAAGAGAGAGAACCTCAAGCAGGCTCCACGCTCAGTGAAGAGCCTGATGTGGGGCTTGATCCCACGATCCTGGGATCATGACCTGAGCTGAAACCAAAAGTCCAGACGCTCAACCGACTGAGCCACCCAGGAGCCCCCAGCAAGTAAGATTTTGTAACAAATTTATCAACAAGAAAATCCTCTTTACTTAAAAAACAAAAACACCTGTGGATTAAATTTCTTGCAAGGATTTAGAAACTCCCTGGAGATTGATCAGTTGTTTAATTTTTTACCAAAGAGTCTCTACCTGAAGGACCATCAAACCATAATACTGGAAAGTCCATGGAGCAAAAGGAAATACTACAAACTCCAAAGGGGTCCTATATTTGAATTTTCAAGAGCTGCTAATTTACTTTGTGTCTAACATTTTGCCAATATACATTAAACATAAAAATAGGATATCAAACCACCTGAGCCAATAAAAGGGAATGAAGTACTGATATATGCTACAACATGGATGGATTTTGAAAACATGCTAAGTGAAAGAAGCCAGACATAAAGGCCACACAGTATATGATCCCATTTATATGAAATATCCAGAAAAGGCAAATCTGTAGACACAGAAAACAGATCAGTGGTTGTATAGAGCTAGGAGTAGCAGTGGTTATTTCATTTGTACATAGCTAGTAGCCCCCAAGAGTGAAAGTTTCAAGCTATTCAGCTTTTTTGGAAGCTTTTATAATCCATAAAAGAGGTAAACACATCCAAAACAGGTAGGTTTAAAAGACAAATTTGTCGGAGCACCTGGGTGGCTCAGTCAGTTGAGCATCCGGCTCTTGATTTTGGCTCGGGTCATGGTCTCACACTTTGTGAGTTCAAGCCCCACATCGGGCTCTGCACTGACAGTACAGAGCCTGCTTGGGATTCTCTCTCTCCCTCTCCCTCTGCCCCTCTCCTGCTCATGCATGCTCTCTCTCTCTGTGTCTCTTTCTCAAAATAAATAAACTTAAAAAAAAAAAGACAAATTTATTATAGTATATTTATGCTATTTATGCTCATAAAACATATATACTATTTTTCTAATGACCACTCAAAACATTTTTATATCTCTCTGTACAAAAGATAAGTTCATAAACTAGGCAGTTTTTCTCCGTAGTTAACACTAAGTAGAGGTTTCCATGAGAACATAACTTATTGGTAAGTTATGCTAATAGGAATGGGGGCCTCTCTGAACAGATTTTTCTAATAATTTAGATTTTACTCAACTAACATAAATAAAAAAGCTACATGCAATTACTGAAATGTCTCCTTGGAGCCATGGCTTTCCCCACCCCCCCCAAGAGTTGTGTGCATAGTTATGACATTCTTTCCAAGGATGGACTAAAAAAGGACATGTCTTAGGGCGCTTGGGGGGCTCAGTCAGTTAAGCATCTGACTTTAGCTCAGGTCATGATCTTGCGGTTTGGTTCGTGAGTTCGAACCCCACATCAGGCTCTGTGCTGACAGCTCAGAGGCTGGAGCCTGCTTCAGATTCTGTCTCCCTCTCTCTCTGCCCCTCCCCTGCTGCGCTCTGTGTCTCTCTCTCAAAAATAAATAAACATTTAAAAAGTTAAAAAAAAAAAAACAAAAAGAAAGTATGTGTCCTAACTGCTCTGTCACTATGACCAATATTTAGTACTAGACGGGAGCCAGAGGTGGAATAAGCACACTGCACAAACATGCAACTAGACCTTGCTACTGTCTTAACAATTGTCCTCAAGAGGCAAAAACACATGAGGTCCAAATGAATTACAGGCAGGAGATGAACCAAACTGATGCAGAATGGGTCAGATCAGAGAGTTTTCATTTCGATGAGCTCTGCATCACATCAACAACCTCTGCAAGTTGGTGTCCATTGTCATCACAAAATGATGACTGTGGAAATTTGACGAGTAAGAAAAAGAAGGAAAAAATGTAGAGGCACTAATAAAACACTTTGTTGCACTTATTTTCATTGCTTTTATTATACCACCACCATTCCTGGACTGAATCTTACTAAATATTAAACAAAGACCTTCCAGGTTGGGGTCTGATTTAATATTGTGAGGACTTTGGTTTTTATTCGTTGAATTCATGAGGACGGTAGCCTCTTAATTTCAACACTGTGGAAATAAAATATTTTCCTGTCAACTAGCAATATCTAGGTGTGCTGATATGCAATGATCTTTGAGGTAAAATAGTAAGTGGAAAAAAAGCAAGGGCAAAACAGTGTGTATAATATGCTTTCTTCTGTATTAAAAAACAGAAAATGCACTACCACACACCCATTTTCACATGTAGAATCGTTCAGGATTCAGGCTGCCCAAGCTTCCAGTCTTAGTCCTGCTCACACTATCTCTGGGGCTTTGGGCAAGTCACTTAACTTTCCTCAGCCTCAGTTTCCTCATCTGTACTATACAAATGATAACAGGACATATCTCATAGGGCTTGAAGAAAGATTAAATAAGTTAATATATGTCAAATAACCATTTATAAATGTTAGCTACCATTAGGATTAAAATTATTTTACGCATGGACATTTTATGGACGTATTGAAAAGAAATTGCTAATACTTGTTGCTTTCAGAGGAAGTGTTAAGGGTCTTGAAATAACAGAAGACTATTTTTTCTAACTCAAAAAGAAAAAGGCAGCGTGCACACTTCCTAGAAGTGAGCCATGAATGTGCCACAGTGATGTCTGCCTACTTAATACACAGGCTGAAATCTATACCACCCTCTGTTCACATTACAAGACTGACTTTGTAGAGAGGGTTTGTTCCAAGAACAGATCTGTCATGGGAACATACTGTCCACACACGCAACAAAGCCACATACATAAAAGCCAGAATTATCTCTTATGCAATATGCTCCCTCACATGTCAAAGGGATCGTCAAAAGACAAAACAAATTATCAAAAGACAGACAGACAGCTATGTCCCGTGGATAAGTACCTGTATGTAGAAAGGAAGTCCGGCACTGCGTCTTGTAGCACAGAGTTTAGATGAGGGATCACTGCATTTAATTTCCTCTAAAACATTCCATAACCAGTGTTCTGGCAGCTTTTGCAGACTCACATTGGGGCACCTAAAAGGAATAGATAAAGCAAACATTTGGAATAATCGGGTACCAAAAGATAAAAGTACGAACTATTAATACACATTAACATTGTTAGAGAAGAAGAAATATCCTTATATTTGGAAGGAGGAAAACTAAAACTTGTCTCCCTTTCTACTTTTCACTTACCTTCCTCTTTACTATGGGTCTTAAGCTAGGTCTGAAGCTATTAAAGATTCCATTTCTTACAAAAGCATATAAAGCATGTGTCTTGTCTGCAAAATAAGCTTTAATACCATGGCTTACACTCATACTCAAAATGTTCTGATGAAGGTTAATGAAACTCTTACAGATAATCTATACTGCAAAACACAAAGAGAATATAACTTTATTATAACTTATGTTCGGTCTTTACAGAGATTATATTCAAAGAAAACACATTTTAAGGTATATCTTAATAATCATTTTCATGTCTCTCAAAATGTGGCCTCCCACAAAATTTTCAACCAAATCCTACGGAAAATTAATAAAGCAAGTTAGTATAAACATTTTTAGATTATTTGGACTTTGCTGTTGGTGAGATTCCACTCTACTATATGAAGTGTTACTTTGTTGTGCTTAAGAATATTTAATTTTAATAAAAATTTTTAACCTTATGCCTTACCAGATCATATAACATTATCCTAAGAAATAGCATATTCTGTGGTAGACAGACAATTATTTTAGGAGGATCATAACTGGATTTGACTAAAGTAAATATATGAAAATAAAGAGATGAAATCCAAAGAAAAAATACTCTTTTTAAATTGAGGAAAACATTCTGCAGAAAGATTTTTCTTTTTTTTTTTTTTTTAATGTTTACTTATTTTTGAGAGAGAGAGAGACAGAGAGACAGAGAGAGAGAGACAGAGTGTAAGCAGGGGAGGGGCAGAGAGACAGACACAGAATCTGAAGCAGGCTCCAGGCTCTGATCTGTCAGCATAGAGCCCGAGGTGGAGCTTGAACCCATGGACCATGAGATCACGACCTGAGCTGAAGTCAGACCCTTCACTGACTCAGCCACCCAGGCACCCTGACAACTTCAGTTTCTAATTAAATATTCCAAATAGCAACTCAAATTTAGTTGTTTGTGTCTTGCATAAAACAAATCATATATAAATAATAATACTCTAAGGGGTGCCTGGGTGGCTCAGTCAGTTAAGCATTGGACTTTGGCTCAGTTCATGATCTAGTGTGGTTCACGAGTTCAAGCCCCGCATCAGCCTCCATGCTAACAGCTCAGGTCCTGGAGCCTTCTTTGGATTCTGTCTCCCTCTCTCTCTCTGCCCCTTCCCCACTCACACTCTGTTTCTCTCTCTCTCAAAAATAAATAAACATTTTAAAAATTAAAAAAAAAAAATACTACTCTATAGGAAACATTTTTAAAAGTTTGACAGGGGCCTAAAAATATATTTCGGCCGTAGAGGCACCTGGATGTCTCAGTCTGTTTGAGTGCCCAACTCTTGATTTCAGCTCAGGTCATGATCTCACAGTTGGGGAGATCAAACCCCACGTCTGGCTCTGCACAAACAGCACTAAGCCTGCTTGGGATTCTCTCTCCCTCTCTCCCTCTCTGTCCCTCTCCTGGTCATGTGCATGCATGCACGCACGTTCTCTCCCTCTCGAAATAAATAAATAAACATTCAAAAATATGTTGTTTCAGCCATAAACTTTACAATCAAATCTCCCTACTGCCAGCATGCTCTGTGATTTTAAAGGTTTCCTTTTAGCATAGCTTAAAAAATTCACCCCTCCCCTGCTTCTTCCCACTCACCCCCTCAGCCACCAAAACCAGCCATCCACAATCTGAACTATGAGATTAAAAGAGATCCAAAGGCATAACAACCAAATACAAAGTGTGAACCTTGGTTAGATGCTTGCTTGAACAAAACAAAGGTAAAAGAGGTATTTTCAAATAATAGAAGAGATTTATATGTACTAGATACTATAGGACACCAAAGAATTATTTCTAGGACGTGTCAATGGCATTATGCACGTGGAAGAAAGTGTCCATATTGTTTAGAGATGCACAGAGAGTGCATAGGACTGGAAATACAAATCAGAAATGCACTTTGTAACAGTTCAGCAAGCCATCAAGAAGGGGACAGACGAAGCAAGTGTGGCAAAACTCTGATAAATGTTGAATCTATCTGGGTGATGGGTAAATGCAGTTCATTTTACTATTCTCTCTACTTTTATACATGTATGTTTGAAATTTTGGTATGTTTTTTATGTTTATGTATTATACATGTTTAAAATTTACATTTGAAACTTCTCATAATAAAAATAATCCATTCATATAATGTCTGAAATCTTTCATAATATGAATAGTCCTCCTGCACTTTTATACTTATAGGAGTTGAAGTTACTTCTCATCACTGGATTTATACCTCTTAAAAATTAAGATAAATGCATTGAGTTCCACGGAATTGTTTTCTAGTTTATTACTAACATTGCCAGCTTGGTATAATCCTCACACAGTTGCCCAATCAAAAACTGAAATCCAAATGCCCCAGAGCTGTTAAGTGCTAGTGATATAGTCATGGATTACTGTCTTCTATTGCTCAGTCTTTACAGTTTTTTAAGTATACTTGGATTAAAATACTCCACAATGAGTGAGCAGGGAAAAGAAAAAAAAAAAAAAAGAAAGAAAGAAAAGAAAAGAAAACCAAAGCAAAAGTCATCTTTTGTGATCTAGTCATCCGAAAAAACTGGAGTCACGGAGGTAAATAAAGTAAAAACTAATTGATCTAAGATTACATGTGGATTTAATTTACCTATTCTCTTTCCCACCACAGGACCACCAGCCTTGTGGGACTGGCATTAAATAGTGCTGCAGTCTAAGGTCAAGTCTCCTATCGGGAATCACTATACAGGAAAAACTAAGGGGGAAAAGAAAGAGGTGAGGGTTTTTTTTCCTATTTCCTTATGTTCCTAGCAAGTGCACTGAAATACTATTGCAATAAATACTAGCTTAGTAACGCTCCCCAACACTATCAGTGAGGGGTGACTGGGTGACTCAGTCAGTTAGGCATCCTATTTTGGCTCAGGTGATGATTTCACAGTTTGTGACTTTGAGCCCCATGTCGGGCTCTCTACAGACAGTCTGCTTTGGATCCTCTCTCTCTCTCTCTCTCTCTCTCTCTCTCTCTCTCTCTGCCCCTCCCCCAGCTCATGCGCTCCCACGCACGCGCGCGCTCTCTCTCTCAAAAATAAACATTTAAAGAAGAAAAAAAGGCACTGTCAGTGCGCCTCTCCTGGGCCTCCCTGACTTGACCCACAGAGGTTCTACCAAAACCAACCAATCTGAAAAGGCAGGCAGATCTGAGATAAGAACAGGCCACCTCACCATGCATCATCCTTCCTCATCTGAACTTACAAGGGCTTGTGACTGTTAACAAATCTCGATCTAATTCTTCTTCTATCTTGATCAACTATTCCAGCTTGAAGGGTCACCTATGGCCTGGTCCCAACCCTCCTACTTGATTGTAACCTTAAAATTCTTCCACATTCCTGTACAGACTTTCTGTTCTAGTAAGGTTGTGCACTTTGCTGGTTCCCATTCTAACACATGTGCTACACACACACATACACACACTCCATATTCTCAACTAAGCATTTGTTTATGATCTCTGTACTTATCCCTATTCATACAAATTAGTAAAACTTCCTCCAAATATTACATCTCACAAGGACCTTTCCTTTCTCAAAGCCTCCAGTGTATTTCGAGCACTACTAGGCACAAGGTGTACAAGGGGTCAGTACAGTGCCATGGAAGGGGTGGAGTGTGAGCTGGACTCTGAGGATGTGCGGGCAGAACGGTGGAAAGCCCACATAAGTGGGGTTGAGGAAGGAGGAGATGAGATGACTGAGGAAATACTTGAAGGCCCCAGAGGCAATTCCTTAATTTAGATTCTTGGCTACTGTAACTATAAACAGTTAACCAGGCCTATTTAGTCCCTTATGTGCTGCAAACTAAGACTAAACTCTCCTTGTTAAGTTGGGGAATTTGAAAACAAAGATCTGAGAATACTCAATGAGGCCAAATCTGGCAAAATGCCCTCACCAGAGCCCTCTCTGCCCATTGCCAAGGATCCAGGAGCCTCAGGAGCCCTGGGAAATGATCAAGACACCAGCTCCTACCATCTAGTCCACACGGTGTTTTGCTCTGGAATCCCCCAGGATCAATCCAGCTTTTCTGTAGAATCCTTCAGTTGTCTGGTCTTCAATTTGGACTTTACGCTTGACCCTATTTCTTTGATTCCCTAGCATCCTAGCTCTGCATTTCTCCCAGGCCAGTCCTGCCCCCACCACCACACAAGAAAATTAGTTCAATCCTAGAACTCCCGCTCTTTTACTAAAATGAAATGTGCTATATTTTAAACAAAATAAACTTACACAGATGTGTTTAAATTATCATACTGAAAATATATTTGCCTGCACTAAAGAAAGAAAAATAAACCTTTACTGAATGCCTAGTATACATCAGATACAATACTAGACTTTTCGCATCTTATCTTGCACAACAACAAACACGGTATGATTTTCCCCAACTGACAGGTGAGACAGTCTATCATAGTGGTTAGGAGGACATGCTATGGAGCCAAGTTATTTTAGAATCCTTGCTCTGCCATTTAATAGCTGTGTGATCCATGACAAAATATGAAACCTCCCCATTTCTCACTTTTCTATAAAATGAAAAGTGTTGGGAGGATTAAACAAGTTTGTTTTGGTGAAGTGTTTAATACATTCTGAACAGGTTGTTTTCTAAAATTATTATCTATTATTATCATGAGAAAAGCAAGCTTTATTTTTTTTTAATTTTTTTTTAACATTTATTTATTTTTGAGACAGAGAGAGACAGAGCATGAGCAGGGGAGGGTCAGAGAGAGAGGGAGACACAGAATCCGAAACAGGCTCCAGGCTCTGAGCTGTCAGTCCAGAGCCCGATTCGGGGTTCGAACTCACAGACTGCGAGATCATGACCTGAGCCGAAGTCGGACACCCAACCAACTGAGCCACCCAGGCGACCCGAGAAAAGCAAGCTTTAAAGAGCTTCAATTTAACTGATAGAGATGGAACAGCTGGTTTACATTTTGACAAGCCACATTCCCAATATATATTAATAATAACCAAAATATGCAAATAGAACCCCAAAACCAACTGAGCTCAAAAACAAGATAATTATCTGGGTAAAACAGAATAGAAATGCAAAGCAGCAAGAATGCTGACACCAGAGATCTGGTGGGTTACAGGTCCAGAAGCAACAGTGATGGCCAGGAACTAGTTCCTGGGGGATAACTCATCTCACTCCCAGGAAATGGGAAATATCAGGGGTTTCCTCTCCCATGAAGGGAAGTTGGAAAAGGGCTACTGCCAGAGCTCCAGCAGTAGGAAAAGCTGTGGGCCCAGAGAAACCTCAAACCAGGCTGACTTCTAGCTTGGTAACAAGATCTGTAATATTCCCAGCATTACTTTGGGTGCAAAACCCAAAATGCCACTATCTAATCTAATTCCTCTGATAGAGAGGAATGGGCCAAAGGAGAATAAAAAGATAAACCAAAAAGACTCCCAATCATATAGTCAGCAAATCAAAATTCAAAACACAGCCATAAGTTTTACATTAAGAAAAACTATCTTAAAAAAAAACAATAATTTGAGCATAAATTCATTCCACACGAAACAATTTTATGGAGCAGTCTGACAAAGACCTTAAAATAACTGTTTAGAATACTCAAGAGATAAGGAATAAGTTCTATTTTAAAAAGAGCAAGGGGAGCCTGGGTGGCTCAGTTGGTTAAGCGTCTGACTTCAGCTCAGGTCATGATCTTATGGTTTGTGAGTTTCAGCCCCTTGTTGGGCTCTGCACTGACAGCTCAGAGCCTGGAGCCTGCTTCGGATTCTGTGTCTACCTCTTTCTCTGCTCCTCCCCCACTCACACTCTGTCTCTCTTTCTCTCAAAAATAAATAAACGTTAAAAAAAATTTTAATGTACTTTCAAAATTAAAAAAAAAAAAAGATGAATTTTAGAGAATTAGTGACTCAGATGACAGTTTTCTGGTAAAGGTACCCAAAACAGTACAGAAAAAGAAGACAAAAACACCAAATATACATGTGCACAAATGTACCTGTTTGTATACATACATACAGACAATAGATTGAGAGAAACCAATATATTCTAAGAGGGGTTACAGAAAGCAGGAATAAAATAACTAGGAGAAAAATACTCAAAGAAATATCTAGAAAATTTCCAAAACTGAAAAAAGTCACAAGGCCTCAGATTCAAAGTATATTCCAAGTATCTACTCCAGGTAAATAAACCCATACCTAGGCATATCACAGTGAAATTGTGATTAAGAGAAAACCTTAAAAGCCACAGGAGAAGAAAGAAAAAATAAGATGCCTACAAAGGAAACCAATTACACCAAAGATAAGTTTCTCACTGGCAATAATAAAAGACACAGATTTTTAAAGCACTGAGGGAAAATAGCTGTTAACCAGAATTCTATACCCAGTTAAACTATACTCAAAAGTGGAGGTAGATAAAGACAATTTGAGACAAACAGTAAGTCGGCCTCCCAGAGACCATTATGAAAAGAAATTCTGAAGAACATGCCTCTGCAAAGTTAAGCAGACTAAGAGCAGTGTCAATGTGGTATCTACTAGACATCTCAAACTTAACATACACCAAACTAAATTGCTGATCACCCTCTAAAAATCTATTCTGCCCATATGTAGCATATGATGTAGCATATGAACGATACATATTAGGCCAAATATTTTGGTTTTTTTCTTTTCTTTTTTTTTTTCAATATATGGAATTTATTGTCAAATTGGTTTCCATACAACACCCAGTGCTCATCCCAAAAGGTGCCCTCCTCAATACCCATCACCCAACCTCCCCTTCCTCCCACCCCTGGCCAAATATTTTGGAATCATCTTTTTTCTTAAACATCAAATCCAATCGGTCAATATCTCCTTTCTGTTCTTCCTTCAAATTACATCCAAATTCAGACTACTCTTTACTATCTCCACTACTCTTCAAGCCATCATCATCTCTTTCTTGAATTATAATCATATTGTAATTTCCTAACTGCTCTCTCTGCTTTGACTGTTATAGTCTATTCTCAACACAGCAGTCAAAAAAATCCTTTTAAGAGACCATACCATAATACTCCTCTGTTCACAAGCCCTCCAATGGTTCCCCATTTTATTCAGAATAAAAGCCAAAGTCCTTACTATATCTAATACTATCTAGTCCTCATTACCTCTCTGATCTTATCTTCTACAACTTTTTTCCTTATTCCACTCCCATCACAAATGGTTTACCTGCTGTTGCTTGAATACCGACCCTAGTCCATGCCTCTCAAGACTTTGGCACCCAACCTTCTCTCTACCTGGAACAATCTTCCTCCAGTTATACAACTGTTGATTATAGTGTTCACTATACTTACCAATATGTTCAAATTTTTAATGCTAATTTTTAAAAATCAGGTTTAAAAAAGAGAGAAATTAGATTATTTCCCCAACGTTATAAAGCTTGTGAGTGACAAAGAGAGGATTAAAATGTAGATTGACACCAAAGACCTTGCTTAATAAAAAGGCATTACTTCAAGGTGCCTGTCTTAGATTCAGTTCCACATTTGGCTCAATCTGCTCATGACAGATAGTCTATCAACTCTCTATTCTTTGCTTCTGTGGATTTCATTTATTCACTTGGAAAAAAGACCTATCAGGTATCTAGTAGTCTGCTTGGCACTATGCTGTGCCTTAGGAAGCGGAGAGTAGAATAAGAATACCAAATTACACATAATTCAGAAAGCAAGTTCCTGTGGCTTTAGAATATATTACCACAGTATATGGAGTTTAAGAAATTTACCTTCCTAATCATATTTTATTGTTATCCTTCAGATTGATTTCAATCCCTGTACATATACCATCAGAGTGGGGGTTAGAACAGTTTTTAAACAAACTGAGTGATATGGATGGAAAACTAGCTGGAGAATTAAAATATCCTGCAGAAAAACCACTCCGTGGTTAACCTACTTGTAACTGACTTGACGTGAACTGTCTCACTCATTTGGAAGTATTCCAATTCTCTTGGACAACTGGGAACATTTATGTCTGTTAATAAACTTTCCAACATTAACTCATCGCTGGCCTAAAGAAATTATTCCACCTGCACACACAAAGCAACTAATTTCACATTTTAAATGCAAAGTACATTTAAATTCAATACACAAAGCAAAATTCCAGAAAATTATCAAGATTCCATTGCCAGGAAACTAATTATGTGTAAAGGTTAAGCCTTTTGCCAATATCTTCATTTCCCAAATAATAATTTATTTACCAAGCTGTTATCACTAAGGGCACTAAAAGGAAGAAAATCCTTTCCTTTTCCCATAAACAGAAAATTTCACTTTGCCAGGTGTAAGAGCAACTCCAAACAAAAATTCATTCAACTAAGTAAGTTAATGGCTTGCGAAAAATGAGTATCAATAAAAACAAAGCTATTTATCACACTAATTGTTAATAAATTTTTCCCCTACCATGGTTCCTTGTTTCACTTTCCTTATGTTTCATTTGCTAATAACTTAAATCATTCTAAATAATGCAAAGAAAAAAGGAGCTTGTTTGGGGGATCAAACCAGAATTTGTCCCCAATCCTGATACAAAGCCAATGATGTGTGTTTACTCAAGCTCACCATTATCAATCATCACCATCATCATCTGAGTATAAACAGCAATAAGCCATAATTTCAAAAAATAACAAACTCTTAATCTGACTATTCAGAATAACACACTTAGAACCTTAAAAACAGTGTATATCACATCAGAGTAAATGATACACAGGCAACCAAGTGGGGAATAAATTGGTATTGGTCTGATACCCAAAACAAAGACAAACACTTTGATTCCTACAGATGAAAACAGAGGAAATTGAAAAAAACATGTACCTAGTTACATTAAAGCAAACAAACAGACTGAGGCTTTCAGGGCAAGTAGAAGAAGGATAACCTGATAATTTTAGAATCATCTCCAAACCTCTACCACATTAATGTTGTTAAGAGGAACTTTCTCACTCACCCAAGTCCAAAGTTTTGCAAAGCAAACCTTTAGCTGCCTAAAACATAAAAAAACAAGTCAGACTTTAAACTAAAGTGGGGGCTCTACACCCTTATACTTGGGGGCAGCATACCCACTAGGTTTAGAAGAGAAAAATTATCCATAATGTAAAAAGAGGTATTTGCTTTCACAAGCTACATGCTTTGAATCAATATTCCATGCACTAGCCTAAAATCATCTACCAATGATACTGAACAAATGGATCTAAGATTCCAAGGACAGGTAAGAAAAGAGTCAGGCGGAAGCTAAAAACAGCTTGGAGAGACATAGTACACTTTCTGGGAATGAAAACTTTATCTCCATTTATTTTACACATCCATGTGGTTTCTCAGATGTCATCTAGCTCCCCTGCCTGCCCTCTTCCGTGCAACTCCATAACACATATGTATGTACTTTCTTTGTTGATGGTCTTAAGCTAACATCCATACATATTAATGTTTGTACAATTCTCAAGATACCTTCTATTTTTATATCCATTTGGTTGGGGACTTTCAGGAAAAAAAAAAATCAAAAGAGGACACAAAGTCCAAAGTCTGTATCCTGACTCACAAAGTCCTACATATTTGAACAACCTCATTCAGCTTCATCTTAACACCATTCTGCTCTTTAATACACCACAGGCTTTTACATTAGCTGTTCCCGTTGTTTAAAAAATTCTTCCTTCAGAAAGCTGCTGTTTCTTGCCATTCAAGCCTTGGCTTATGTTAGCATTAAGAGGAAAGAGAGGGGAGCGCGGGTGGCTCAGTCGGTTGAGTGTCCGACTTCAGCTGGGGTCATGATCTGGCGGTTCATGGGTTAGAGCCCCGCATCTGGCTCTGTGCTGACAGCCTGGAACCTGCTCCAGATTCTGTGTCTCCCTCTCTCTCTCTCTGATCTTCCCCCGCTCACTCTTCTCTCTCTCTCTCTCTCTCTCTCAGCAATAAACACGCCCTTTAATATATAAACTCCATGATACCAGGGACATTTTCTGTCCTATCCACTTCTTTATTCCCAGCACCTGTAACAGGGCCTAACATCCAATCAGGAACTCAACTAATACCTGTTGAATAAATGAGTGACCCATAACTTAGAAATTCCTTTAAGAGTGCCATTCTAAAAACCTAGGTTGACAAAGAAAGAGTGGTATGGTAACTGGAAAAGAAAGTATAAACAGAAGTGCTTTCCAAAAACCAGAGGTGCCACCATTAGAACCAGTAGATGCCGTTAATTATTCTTCCCATCACCTGGGATAGACAGCTCAGTTAAAGGGACCTTTTCTTTCTTTTTTAAATGTTTTTATTTATTTTTGAGAGAAAGAGAAAGACACACAGTATGAGCAGGGGAGGGGCAGAGAAAGAGGGAGACACAGAATCTGAAACAGGCTACAGGCTCTGAGCTGTCAGAGCCCGACACGGGGCTTAAACTCATGAACCGCAAGATCATGACCTGAGCTGAAGCTGGACACTTAACCAACTGAGCCACCCTAAAGGAACGTTTTTTTTGGCCTTTCATTTCTGCCTTGTAATTTATGTTTACGTCTCTAATCCCAAAGATTAAAATGCTGGGCTGCAAGTTCTTCTAAGAACAAAAACCATGTCTTATCTATATTTTTTCTGTGATGCCTATCACAATTTCTTATATATAATAGGTGATCGAAACTTTCATTAAACTGCTAATCTCTGAAGCAGTATGAATTTCCAAAAATATTTGGATTCTAGTGCCAGCTTGTTCACTAACTAGATGCGTGGCTATGAACAAATCGCTTGATTTCTTAGTACATACGAATGAAAAGGAGATAATTACAAGATTGCTTTGTAATTCAATGAGATATTATTATCTGGGTTACTAATCCAAATAAAGAAAGCAATGACCCTAAATTATATAAGTATCCAAAGCTCCTGATGAAAATGTCCCCCAAAACACTGAGTCCCTCATGGCCTCAGTTCTTTGCTCAGGTTCTCACATGTTCCTCTTAGTTCTACAGAGTTAAGTGTTTCAAATTTGGATCCTAGTAACTGCCTCTAGGTTCACAGCAATTCTGGACTACCACATCGTATTCTCAATGGTCAAACACAGCGTTTCCTAACACAGCATGTGGCATACAGGAGATGTTCAAGAAATCTTTTATTGAATGATTAAACAAGGACAACTAGGGTTGGTGCCAGGGGCTGCACACTAGTTGCGGCTTTAGTTAGGCAAATAAATGGGAAAAACAAAAACAAAAACCAGGTGTAGAAAAGGAGGGCTAGAACTTTAAGGTTTCTCCATGGTGAAGCCACCACGGTGCCTATAAAAACACAATAGCCTAATCTAGAGCTCTGACTGGTCACTGAACCTTCTGTCTACTCCCCAACAAGGAAAGATTACTTTATAAGGAAGTGATTTCAAAACTCCAGAGTTGCTGGTCCTTACGATAATGAAGGGATTGAAAGGTAAAAATGGAACCAGGCAAGGCTCCCAAGAACGATGCAACGACTCTGGTTGTTTGTTTTGGTTCTTCATCACACAATCCAGGGGCAGCAAGGAAAAGGAAAAGGTTCCTGAGTGAAGCAGTCCTTGGTTCTCTGTGCCATCTCTCCGCAGTCACCAACCACAGCTGTGGAGAAGGCCAAACCTGATTTTGGTAGGAAGCCCCTCTCCACAAAAAGAGGAGACATCCTCTCTGTCTGAAGGATCATTTGTTTTATTTCACTCCCATGTCAGCTTAATACAAAATACACAGTGTCTTTAGTCTTGAGTACATCATACAAATTGTAACTTTCTTACAAAGGATTCCAGGTTCCTCATAAGAAACTCTCCTTAAATGTTATTAATCCACAAAATACTCCTAAGAGATCAGTTTACCAGTTCTAAAGGAAGTTTACTAAAAATGATCCAACTTCCCTCAATCTTCCATGGCCCAAATACCCAGACTTTCCCAATCAGGAACTAGAAAGCAGCACTGTACAATGAGTAGGACGCTCAGAGCTGCAAACAGGCCTCAGAAAGTGGTACCCTCTCACTTTCTCAGAGAGCACACAGCACCCAGAGAGGTTAAATGGCTTTCCTCTTGTCAACAAGGCTGGTAGGGAGAACTCAGCTCTAATTCATACCTCAGTATTCTCTTCTCTAAACACTGAGAGAGGGACACCTGGGAGCTCAATCAGTTGAGCATCCGACTTCAGCTCAGGTCAAAATCTCCCAGTTCGTGAGTTTGAGCTCCGCGTCAAGCTTTGTGCTTTGGATTCTGTGTCTCCCTCTCTCTGCCCGTCCCCTGCTCGTGCTGTCTCTCTCTCAAAAATAAATAAACATTTAAAAAAAATTTTTTTTTAATAAACACTGAGGGAGATGGTGGTTGAGGGCGTGGGGTGGGAGGAATCAGACCATTCTGATTCTCCTGTTCAACACAGTCAGGAAAAGAAAAAAAAAAAAAAGGATGAAGAAAGAAAAAGGCTGACGGTTGGGGTGTGGGAGACTTGTTTTTCGTTTTTCCTATGCTAAGTGCTATGGCCTCAATCTCTACTACAGAAATAAATAGGGCAGGCTATAGCTGGTGTTTAGGCCTTTGTGTTGTCTTGAGCAAATCACTGGAGCAAATTATTGTTCCATAAGCAGATTAGTCCAATTTCTACCCACAAAGCTATCTCACTCATAGTGGATAAGTATTCTAAGATAAGCATAAAACCCACAGACTGAAATCAAATTACATTTGCTGTATACTCAACTAATTGGTCATTAGACTATTTTGTGCCAGTAAATCAGGTTCCCTGACTACAAAGTGGCTTTCCAGTGGCTTAATCCATCCACCTAAGTATGGTAACACAGAGCTATTTTTGTTGAGTTCTGATTAGTTTTATTACTACTGTTAATTGAGAAACATTACCTTCATTTCCTCAAACTCTTTCAGTATGGTCATTTTTCCTAACTTAGAGATTTTTCCCAATTTCCAATTATTTCATAAGCTAAATTCTCCACTCCATTCGTTCCTTGGTCAAATATTATGTTTATGATCTCAAGGTTCACGTTTATTATTTCCATTAAACTAAACAAGGACAGATGTGCAGGAAGGCTGTGTGCATGTGCATGCACATTTTAAAAAGGTAACATAACCCTGAAGCATGGAGAAATTTTAAGCCTGAAAAATGATTTGTCCAAATGAGATCCAGTGAGAAAGCTACATATCAACAGAAGTCATCTGAACCTCCCTCACCACCATCAAATATAGTTGAGGTTTACTGCAGACTAAAACATCAGGGGGCTATTTTGGGCCTGAGCTGCAGGCACAGGCAATAAGGACAGTGACCAAATCTAAATTGAATTACCAATAAGAAGGCCATAGGGAAAGAGCAAGATACAGGGGATTAAAAAAAGTGCTTAGAAGTGCAGATCAGATTGTCAGTTCTCTTAATATTTAATATAACCATTCCCTGAGATCAAGGAGAAAAAATTAATAATAAAAACCTTGGGACTTCACTAACAGAGCTGAGATAGAGGTTACTCATTGAGAACAAGAATCCTCTGTTATGTCGAAATGACTCAATACCATTATGAGAACTTTAAAAACAAGTATCAAAGTTCTAGAAAGAAGGTAATATCTGACTCACCTACAGAGTGGGCTTAAAAATGAAAATTCAGGGGCCAAAAACCAAAGACACCAAGATTTAGAATTTAAATATTTTTTTTTCAACGTTTATTTATTTTTTGGGGGGGGGACAGAGAGAGACAGAGCATGAACGGGGGAGGGGCAGAGAGAGAGGGAGACACAGAATCGGAAACAGGCTCCAGGCTCTGAGCCATCAGCCCAGAGCCTGACGCGGGGCTCGAACTCACGGACCACGAGATCGTGACCTGGCTGACGTCGGACGCTTAACCGACTGCGCCACCCAGGCGCCCCTAGAATTTAAATATTAAAACATCTCAGTTTTCAACAAATCCTTTCAATTCACTACATAAATGGGAAGTTTAAAGAATGTCAAAGAATTATGAAGAATAAATACGGCTTCCCAGAGTGATTATTGCTTTGTTATTCTTTATATAATTATTAATGTTTTAAATAAAATTCATAGGACACTCAGAAATTTAAAAAACTGTCTTATTTAGGGATGCCTGGGTGGCTTAGTTGGTTAGGTGTCTGGCTCTTGATTTCAGCTCAGGTCATGATCTCATGGTTCATGAGATGAGCCCCATGTCAGTCTCTGTGCTGACACCGTGGAGCCTGCTTGGGATTCTTTCTCTGCCCCTCCCTAACTCACATGCATGTGCACGTTCTGTCTCTCTCTCGCTCTATCTTAAACTAAATAAACATTTTTAAAAAGTGTCTTATTTAGACACATTTGCCAAAGCAGATGTAAATAAAGGTTTAGACATGACTGTATATTACTTCATCAGGAGTTAAATGACTTTTCACCAAATCTAATACATTACAGTCTCCATTTGTTTCTTGCTCAATCTCATATTCTTTAGAGACTTGGTCTTTCATTCTGCAGCAAATTATTTTTTCATTACTATAATTCAGTTGTTCATAAGAAGTTTTCTGCTGAATTTAAACTGTAGTAGCTACAGGAGTGCCTGGGGTGGCTCAGTCAATTGATCATCCAACTTTGGTTCAGGTAACAATCTCACAGTTCATGAGTTTGAGCTCCACGTCAGGCTCTGTGCTGACAGCTCGGAGACTGGAGCCTGCTTCGGATTCTGTGTCTCCCTCTCTCTCTGTTCCTCCCCCACTCACACTTTGTCTCTCTCTCTCTCTCAAAAATAAATAAAGATTAAAAAGAAAATTTAATTGTAGTAGCTATAATTTACTGATGAAAGTTTAAGTACATATTTAAATTACTTCTGTCTACTATCATTGTTGATGTCCATGAATTAGAACTAGCATTTTTATGACAAAAACTGCTGAATGTCGGCAGTTCATTTTTTCAGGCCAATTATTGCAATAAATAGCTGTAGGCTAAGCTATATTTCAACAAGCAGAGCAATTCAAATATGTGTAGAATAAGACAATATCAAGTATTCACAAAACACTCTTCTACATTTAGAATTGTGGTCAACAATTTAGCCCCTTTACAGTTAGGATTAATTCATGATCGTACAAACGAAAGCTAGAGTCCCTGGCCTAACACCCTAGTTTAAGATTCTGTTCATTTTCACTGAAACAACAACTTTAAATACTAAAGCCATAGAGGGTAAACAAGCAAACATAAGTTTCACCAGAAACTTGAGAGTTATGAGTTTAATGCACTTAACCACTTCAATCAAATGCTTACACTGGTTTTTGAAGAAGAGTATGCATATTTCATCAAATTCTAAATAGAGAGCACCATATAAGAAAAGCAGAATCTAGAAAATTAACTCAACATGTTGTTTGTATGTGTGTGTGTATGTATGTGCGCGCAAATGTTGCTTTCAAAAAATTCCCAGAGAAAAAGAATAGCATCTCCCAGTCCTATTTATTCTTAGATGATTGTTTAATAGTGAAGTCAGTTTACATTTGAAGACGTTTTGAATAATCCTATTAAAAACCAATTCAAACAATGTGGCTCATGTTTAACTCCAGTTATTTATCCATCAATCTCTTTAAGTGTTTCCTTCCCTAACACAGCTGTAGTTCAAGAGGTGGCCAGCAGTTGGCCTCCATTTCATGAAAATCTAGCAGTGGATTTTCATGAAAGCCCAGATTTCTTTTTGCAAACTTTTTAACAGTTATATGAAAAATAACTTTTTCATAACTTAAGAGCTTATAAAAAGCTTTTAAAAGGATCCAAAAGAAACACATTTTCTCTTAAAAATCAAAACCAAACAAAAGGAAGCCACACACATTGTTAAGACGTTCTTGCAAAACATTCTGTTCGGCAGATCAGAAATGTCTCCAAAGGGACCAAGAACCACTTAGTTTGGAATTCAACAGTTGAGAACTCAGAACAGCCTGGTTAAAAGCCAGTAGTGACAGCCATGAGGAGATCTTTAAAGCAGATTAGGAGTGGCTGAGACACCAGGCACTGGGCCTTGCCTGTTCTTCCTGTTCCATTTATTTCGAATGCCTTCAAATGTACCATTCAACCACCCAGTACAGTACCACTGTTCAAAAGCTTCTGTCCTTGGTCCTCTGTTCTCTTCTCCTTTTATGCTCTCCCCTAAAGACTGCAATCCTACTAACTATAATGTTTATGGTGATAACTGCTAAGCCTACATCTGTTTGTTGTATCCCCCAAACTTAATCCCCTATCTCCCAGCTCTGACTTAAATATTTCCACCAGGATATGCCATCACCAGCTCACATACAACACACACAAAACAAATTTATTCATCTTTTTAAAAATGTTTATTTATTTATTTGAGAGAGAGAGAGAGAAGGAGAGAGCACACGAGTGGGGGAAGGATAAGGAGAAGGAGAGAAAGAGAGAGGGAGAGAGAGAGAGAGACAGAGAGAAAGAGAGAGGGAGAGAGAATCCCAAGTAGGCTCCATGCTGTCAGCACAGAGCCCAAAGCGGGGCTTGATTTCATGAACTGTGAGATCATGATCTGAGCCGAAATCAAGAGTCGGACACCTAACTGACTGAGCCACCTAGGCGCCCCTGTTCATCTTTATCAAACTAATTCCTTCTTTCAGTTTCTCTGCCTCTGTTAACATCAATCCCATTGTTCACCAAGAATTAAACCACTGGAACAATCATGGACTCCTGGTGCCCTCCATCACTCACGTTCACTTGGTTCATGTGGTTCAGATCACATTTTTCAAAGATGGCCACTGCAATATCCCACATGTATTTCTATAATATGATCTCGCCACTTCACCGTTAAACAAAAAGTAGAGTCTAATTCCTCTCTTCTTGAATCTGGACTATCCTGAAGACTCACTTATAACCAAAAGAATGTGACTGAAGCAGGGCTATGAGACTTCTGAGGCTAGGTCAGAAATGACCATGCAGCTCCTGCATGGTTCTCTCGGGACTCTTTCTGGGGAAGCCAGCTGCCATACATGAAAGTCAACTACCTTAAGAATGCCATGCTGAGAGACCACATGTAGTCCCAACCTGGCCCAATCTTCCAGCTGTCCCACCAAGGTAACATAAATATGAATAAAGCTGTCCTGGATCCCCCTGATCAGTTCATCTGCCAGTTCAATGCCACCAACTGAACTCAGTAAACATGCTGAGAAGAATCACCCAGCAGAGCCTTGCCATAACCCTTGACCCATAAAATCATGAAATATGTAGATATATTATGCAAATATAATAAAATCCACAGCTTCCTTCTAAGCATACAATATCGTGTGTGGAGTTGTTACGAAGTGGGGCTGAATGCTAACTGACATGCCGTCTCTTTCCCTCCATTCCCAGGGCCATCATCACAGAGGAAGCTCTCATCACCTTAGATCTAGATCATTATAACTGGTTCCGGGCTCTCTTCACTGTAATCTGTCATTACAGATCTATCTAATCTAACAGTTCCAACTGGAAAACCACTTTTACACACCAACACCACCATCAACCTCAATCTCATTGATGTTTTCCATTTGTGAAAAGTTTTATAATGCAAACTTGATCCGCATGACAATAGCCAGAGATACATCAATAGGGCGAATATTCTTTTTGTTACTTTAGAGATGAAGGGATCAGAGCTAAAGAGATTAACTTTTGTACAATCTCACTGCCAATAAATGGAATGGATACAAACAGAACTGAGAGCCTATGTCAAAGTTTACTGCTATTTCTCTGTTCTGTGATGCCTCCTATAGTCTATTTCAGATTAAAAAAAAAATATTCAATGCCTTTCTCCATCCCTACTGCAGCAAACCTACTTTCTAAATATCTGTAATACGGTCTCAATCTACCCAGGGGTACAGTATTGCCTGCTAACACCACCACCACTACAATAAGAATGGCCTATTTGTTCACCTACCAATATGTCGTGCTGATTATAGCCTCTGAACATCTGCTCATTAAGTTTCCTCTCTCTCCTGCTATCTACTTAAACTTCCCTCATGTGTTAGCAGAAAATCTACTTCCTCCATTAAGTCCTAGAAGCCTATTGCTGTTACTTTCTCTCTGCAACATCATTTGTAAATTTGACCCACATTTTGACAATTACACTGGATTGTTGGTCTTGTTCAAGTGTGTTGGCCTCACTTTCCAAGCAGGTATTCAGCTAACACACATCCATACATAAAGCGATGTTAGGTGCTTACAGCCAGTGTCTGTTCTGACCAGTCAGTACCCATGAAATACCCTCTGTTAAATATCTTACGTTTCATCCCTGCTTATTTCATAAACAATAAGCTCTTTAAGAACGGGACCCTTGTCTTATAAAGAAGTATTATAGCCTCCAGACCAAACACACTACTAAGCACACAACTAGTGTTCAGTATGCATTTGATAATGATTTGAAGGGAGTGATGTGTGTTATCAGAAAAAATACCCCTAAAGTCATGTCTACACCAGAAAGAAAGAGTTGAAAAGATAATAAAATATTTTCAAGATCAGCATTTTAATGTCAGGGCCATTCTATAACATATCGTTTAAAGATATTCTGTGCAGCCCATAACTGAAAAATGTTCTCTAAATGTTTTTACCAGGAGTGTGAAAAAAAAAAAAAGTTTCAAAAATATTCAAGGAGTAGATGTCTTACCAGCCCAAAATAAAATGTTTGCTGAGGCTACAAGACTGGCAGAACTCTGCTTCATTTCAAAAAGTTTCCAGGCAATGGAAATGTTTTCCTGGAAAATACTACCTTTTATTTAGAGAACACTTGCCATGAACACTTAGTCATTAAGTAATTTAAGGTTTCCTCACAAGTTCTTTAGAGGAAATCTATTATATGAATGAATGAAATTATCAGCACCTATAATGTCAAAAAAACACATTTGGCTAAATACATGAAATCTACCTAAGTATTTTTCCAGGTAGGGGGGAAAAATATTTGATACTTTTTGGTCTATTTACTCTTCTTTAAAATTTTTCTATAAGATAAAATTATAAAGGAAAACACAAAATCCGTAAGTGTTTCTCTGTCTGTAATATACACAAATCCAAAAAACTGGAAGCTTATTTTATTCCAAATGCCAGGTAATTTTCAAACAGACAAAACAGTCATTTCATTCAACGAAAAGAAATGGTAACTTCAAAGCTATTTTTAGCAAAATCTCTTGAGTTTGCTTCAAATCACCTTTCAATGGGAGAGCAACTTGGTTTGGACATTTCACTCAATCATCTGCAGTAAAGCACACAATGAAACCTAAGAAAACAATTTCTTCCAAAAGTTTGAAGCCAACTAAGTCTTATTCTTTTAAACATCAAAAGACTCAAGTAAATTTTAACTCGAGCACATGGTTTGTACCTTTACTCTTTTTAAAATGTACACAAAAGGATATTTGTTTTGTTTACCTGTTTAGTATTTCAGTGAGTTTCACAAAGCCAGTGTAAGCCAGTTCAAATGCTCCTCTGTGCCTGGACTGTAAGAGGTGTTGTTTAAAGTAATCTCCTATTTCTTTTACCTTTAAAACAAAATGAAAAAGAAATGTCTGATTTGTATGTATATTTACAGATATATTTATGTCAGTAATATCATTTAGAACTCAGGACTAGTTCTCTATCCATTTAGCACTTGCTCTGTGACAAGTAGTATTTTAAATGTTTTTATAACATCACATTTAACCTTTACAGTAATTCCATGAAATAAGTACTATTATTATCTCCACTTTTCATTGGGGAGGGGGCCCAGAAAGGCCAAGTAACTTATTCAAGGTCACACAGCAAGTAAGTAGTAGAGCCAGTACATAAAGCCAGGCAGTCTGGCTCAGTTGGCCGTCTTTAACTGTTACACTAGAACTGCCTCCCTATGCCAGCTGCACAGACCTCACTGTGTTCTCTGTTAGCTCCTATCACTCAACACCAATAGCAAAGCACACAAGGCGACAACCCTCACACACCTATGGCTAGGTGTGGTTAAAATATACATAACACAAAATTTAACATTTTAACCATCTTTTAAAATGTTTTTTTTTAATTTTTTTTAACGTTTATTTATTTTTGAGACAGAGCGAGACAGAGCATGAATGGGGGAGGGGCAGAGAGAGGGGGAGACACAGAATCAGAAGCAGGATCCAGGCTCTGAGCCATCAGCCCAGAGCCCGACGCGGGGCTTGAACTCGCGGACCGTGAGATCGTGACCTGAGCTGAAGTTGGACGCTTAACCAACTGAGCCACCCAGGCGCCCCTTTTAAAATGTTTTTAACATTTATTTTTCAGAGAGAGACAGAGCATGAGCAAGTGGAGGGGCAGAGAGAGAGATGGAGACAGAATCCGAAGCAGGCTCTAGGTTCTGAGCTGTCAGCACAGAGCCCAACGTAGGGCTCGAGTCCACAAACCACGAGATCATGACCTGAGCTGAGGTCGGACGCTTAACCAAGCTACCCAGGCACCCTCACTTTAACCATGTGTAAGTGTACAGTTCTGTGACACTCAGTACATTCACACCGTTATGCAACCATCAGCACCATCCATCTATAGAACTTTTTCATCTTCCCCAACTGAGACTCCAATCCATTAAACAATAACTTCCAAAAATTGCCTTTAGAGATATACACTTGTTAATGGCAATGCAAGATTTGTGCAAATGGACTCCTGAAAACTGAAAAGTGATATGCTTTACTCTGAGTCGGAACCATGCAATTTTCCAGAATGCTACCTAATCACTTTCCTACATGTTGCAAGTTTAGACAAATAACAAATATGGCAATTTATTTTAAAGAAGACATGATTAACAATTAGTTGTTGATGAGGTTTTATACAGAATTAACTATTAAATGGGCTAATTGTACTTTTATACCAGTAAGGTTCGGCGGCTACAGACTTTAGAAAAATCCAAATTTTGTATAAAGCTCAGGACCAAAATTGTAACTGGCTCTCTCTTTTTTCTTTTTTTTAAAATTTATCTGGAGTCAGGGAGAGGGGTAGAGAGAGAGGGAGACAGAGAATCCCAAGAAGGCTCCACGCAGCTACCATCCAGAGTCTAACATGGGACTCAAACCCACAAAACTGTTGAGATCGTGACCTGAGCCAAAATCAAGAGTCGGACACTCACCTGACTGAGCCCCCAGGCACCCCTGTAATTGGCTCTCTTGATCCAAGACTCCCCAGCAGATCACAGTATGGTGAGAAGGCAAGATGTCCCAAGATAGTTCAGATATGCTTACCTAGAAACACCTTCTACCTCTGCACAATCACTAGGTTAGTGCCCTGAACACATTAGAGATAACAAAAAGTGCAAGGTGTAGTTAAACATGTGGCCATGGGCAAGTGTCTCAGTTTCCTCATCTACAAGCCAGGGACAGCAGTAGCACTTGCCTCAAATTATATATTAAAATGAATTAATAAACTTACAAGTCCAGAACAGGACCATAACTTATAATCCAATTCAGTTCTGGGTTTCCAAATAGAGGAAAAGTAAAGACATTACTCCATACTCAAAATATATCTGATTACAGAGAGGCAACAAGCAATACATTTAGAGAAGTAAGAATCAGATATAAAACAACAAAGAACCAGAAAAGCAGTTAATAATAGTAATTTAAAAAGTCTAACACTTTAATATCCCAAAGAATGAGAGGTCATGTTTTTCAGCTCAAGTTTTCAGGTAAAGATCTGATGATACTCCTACTTTTTAATATATATTTTTTAAGACCCACATACTACTAGTTATCAAAAGCCACAGTCAAGGTAAGCTTTGTCATTTTCTCTTCAATACGGTAATTTCAGAGCATATTTTCATCAGAATTATCAAGCCTTAAATCTGAATTTAACCCCCAAGATAGATCTGAAACTCAGTAATCCTACAAAATGGGGACCAGAAGAAATTCCAGTTAGCTATGTTGTTATGGCTATCATTTCTATTATTAGAGAAATAAAAGAAGATGTCTAAGAAGGTGTTTTAAGCCATGGAAAATAAAAACAGGAAGTCATAAAGTTGGGGTCTAAGCTCCTTAACTTTTTTTTCTAAAATGTTACAGATAGTAAAACATACTTCAGGAAAAGACAAATGTTAACTATTAAAGTGCTATTCTGTGAACTTACAGTGGTTCACCATCTAGTTCTTAAGCAAAGATTTTCTTTTCATTACTTCCTTTATCCTAACTCTTTTTAAAGGGGCCTAAACCAAAAAGCATATAATAAAATCAAAGATCTCAGAAGCGTGACCAGTAGACGTTCTTCTCAAGGGTGGACCTCGATTTTAGGTAATCCTGGCCTCAGGAAACAGAATGAGGTTCTCAGAACACAACTGAGAAGTAGACAGTTTTTCCTCATTTTATACTGAACATAATCTCCCACCAAACCCACCTACGTAATACTGCAAATTTGTGCCTTTGAAGAGAATATACAATGTATGTTAATTAGACAGTAAATATTTCTGGAGCACCCAGCCAAATGCTTAGTAGCTTAGTGCTAGGGTAGATGGGGAAGAACAAAACAAGACATCTGTCCTCAAGAGGCTTTCAGTTCAGAGAAAAACACTATGCTGAGTGGTACCCATTAGACGCCTAACAACTCCAAGAAATGAAAGATCCTTCTGCTCTGGAATAAATTATTGCAAGAAGCTTTGTGTTCAGACCTTGAACCACATATACTTGGGTGGATCAAAATGGAAGAGGGTAAGTAACATGAGAAGAGACTGGGTGGCTAGAAGGAATGAATAAACATTTATTAAATACCTGCTACCTGCCAGACACTTTACTGGATCTTCCTATATGAAGGAACACAGATTATGTAAGAGAAGGTTAGGAGACCTGGCTGAATGACCTTAAGGTTCCATTCTAGGAAACAGAGAAAGATAAGGTTGCAAATTGGGGATGAACCCCATTACCAAGGGTTGAAAGAGTCAGCAGGGCAGTGTGGTCTCTGAGCAGCTGGACAGGAAAAAGGGCCATGCTCACACCTCCCACTGGATAATCAGATGACAGGCACAGATTTGACCCTAACAACTTAGAAAATTAATGACAACAGTCAGAATCAGAAATAGATTTTGGGGGCACCTGGGTGGTTCAGTGGGTTAACCGTCTGACTTGGCTCAGGTCATGATCTCACGGTTCGTGTGTTCGAGCCCCGCATCGGGCTCTGTGCTGACAGCTTAGAGCCTGGATGGAGCCTGCTTTGGATTCTGTGTCTCCCTCCCTCTCTGCTCCTCCCCCAGTCATGTTCTGTCTCTCAAAAATAAATAAACATTAAAAAAATCTTAAAAAAAAAATAGAATTTTTAAATGTATCTTAAAAATGAAAAAGCCTTCTGAAAACTCCAACCCAACTGCCTTTTTATTAGATGCGACTGAGGTCCTATCTAAAGTGGGCAAAAACATGGATGATTTCTTCACAAAATATTTCTTAATGAATAACATACATCTCAAGATTTCTGAAAGAGAATTAAGGTATAAATGCAAAAAAAAAAAGGGGGGGTGGGGCACTGATTTCTATTCTTAAATTCTAGTGACTATCTTTTTAAGTTTAGCAGATCCTGGTTCTAAATGTTCATAAAACCTATTTCTATAGGTCAATTAACACGCTTTCTGGATTTACAGGGTGTAAATTTCCACAGGGGAAAACAGCTACATGCCATGTCTCTAGGCATCTATAATTTACCACTAGGCTAATTAGAGGAGCTAAATGTACAATCAAGAGTCTAAAACCCATACAGGACAAATTTAAATACATTTTTAAATATCTGTCCTTTGTCTATAGAGAGAAATTCGGCTGAAAAATCAAGGCTAATTCCATTCATTTTAAAGTAGATAAACCAAAAGGGATTTAAGTGTTGGTGGAACATTTCTACAAAAAGCACATGTGGTGGTTAAGCTCTGATACTCTGATATAGTGGGAGGTCTGGGTTCAGGAACCCTACTCAGCCTCCTTACTAACATAAGCTAATTCAGCTTACATTATTTTATTATATTATTTATATGTGAAATGGAGATAAAACTAGAACCTACTTCATAGGATTGTTCTAAGAAATAGGTAAAATTACACATAAGCATTGTGCAGAGTACTTGTCTGAGTAGCACACACTAAGTGTCCGTTTTGTTTTTATTTTGTATCACCAAGTAGTGAGACTTAATCCCTTAATTTAAATTACGACTTTAGGACACAGCCACTTCTTATTACCTTAGGAATGTCACTAATTCCTCTTTGGTTAAATAGAACGGTTTGTAAAAGTTTATAACACAGAGGTTAATTAATGTTTTAAACTGTACGTTCTCTACTATAGGGATTTCTTACTAAAACCGGGGATTCTTCAAAGCCCAAATGTTGCTCTCCTACATAATAACAACAAAGATTATATTTTTCTGGTATTTAGACATCTTAGCAGTTTATTATTTGCTTTCTAGCAAATTCCTAACCACGTGCCATTTTAACTGGTGTCCTTTAGTCTAACTTTCTACAAACGTTTATCTTGTATCTCCCATTACATTTCTAAGCCCTTCGAGGTCAGAGAACCACATATTACATTTCTTTACGTTCCCACAACACCCTTGTCGTATAGCAGTCAACAAACAGGTGACTTAAAAGATGTGTTTAATTCCATTTCACAGCTTAAAAATGGTAACCTGAATTCAGTACAATTCAATGCATACTTATTCATAATTTCTAAACAATAAACCCTGGCAAAATACAAAAGGCAATTTCTTTACGACTTACAAATGCCAATAAACCTAGATCTCCTGTTGCAGACCATTACGGAAAATCTAAAACGGTAACCAAGACACTGAGAAAACGTGTAAACCCAATTAGCCACGAGCATCATAAAAATGACAACAGAATCTAAAGTAGGAATTTAAAAAAAATAGTTGATTTCTAATCGGTAATGATTTTCATTCACGTGAGTTGTAGGGCAATAATTAGTAGGAAGGGGAAAACAGATACAAAAATTTTACCCCAAAGCTTCTTTTTAGGAATATTAGAGGAAATACATAAACATATGAATTGATACTCCGGATAGAGGGAGCTGTTTACAAAAAATCAGTAGACGCTGGGTATCCAATATCCCTTGGGAAAAGGACCAACGAAATGTATCAAAAAAAGCTCTGCCTCAGCGAAACATCCAGCTTGAAACCTAGACACACACCAGCCAGGAAGTTGTGAGATAAGGTTGCGCGTACCGCCCGCTCTTTAAGGGGCTCGACTTACATCCCTCAAAGTTGGTTTTATCTCTGCCTCTTGCACAGAACATTATGAAAGAACCTTTCATTCGGTGATTACCTTGCAGGAGGAAAGTCAGACATGCCTCTGAATGAACACATTTTCCTCTTGCCGAAGCCGTGGAGGACACACTGCTTCACAAGAAGTGATTTAGGGAAATGAATCATTTGCTGAAAAGTTCAGTAGCAAGTTGCCTTACTGTCCTGTTGCTTGTAAACGTCTGGCTGGGCATGGGAAGTAGGGAAAATTAAATTTAAAGAAAAATTAAACGAGCAGTTCAGAATAAAGGCAGCACTGTGCCGTGTCCGAACACAGGCTGGAAAGGAGAACCGGGTTCCGGTCCTGCAACTGCCACAAACCAGCTTTGTGATCTTGGGCAAACCAGGTGACATCCAACGGCTTCAGTTTCCCCTTGTATGAGAAGGCTAGATCATATCATCCCTGTGATCCTTCCAGCTCTCACAGTCTGTGAACACAGCACTGAAAACTGAGTCACGAACAGGCACCAGACCTTCTTGTACAGCAGCAAACTGTAATCTTCAAATTGTATCTCACTGCCGGTCAGCTGGCTAGAAACCACCCCCTCATGTATGCAGGATTTAAGTGGTCATCCCTTCAACAAACGGCCCTAAAACCAGGATGGGATTAAAGGAATCAGGCTACAAATCTGAGACATCAAATTTTAAATTAGAATAGAACCATACTATTTTCAAGAGTGAAGAGTGAATTGAGAGTAAAAGAAGCATCGGGCTGAGCGTCAATATTTTAGGTCGTATGGAAAAGCCTCCATCCACTGAGAGAAAAGTAGAACACAGTTATTATTATTCTTGGGAATAAGAAATACACGTCCCAGATTCCTCCCACAAGTGACTTCTGCCTACAAGTCACTTCACTGCTTCTGTCTGTGCAAGTCTATTATGGATACCCTCACCTCGGGTACTGACTCTTAAATTCTTAGTTTTGCTGCTAGGTGCACAAAAGATATAGTGTCATAAGGGTGACTGTGCCCTGGGGAGGAAAGTGGACTTCAGGCATGGCTCAGCCACTTCAATATAAATTATATCCTCTCTGTCATGTATATATTTTTTAACTCTTAAAGGTTTTAAGTACATGGAAATATTTTTATTTAAAAGAATTTCATGGAGCAAAATTCTATGTCTAAAAGTAGGAATCTTCTAAGCAATATGAATAACACTAATTTCTTGATGACTTTGATTTTCACTGACTAAAGACTCCTAAATGGAGGCATTTCTTTAAAGACAGCATGATCAAGAATAAAGTCTTCCACAGGCAGCATGGTTTCAAGGTCAGAACAGTGCTATCACGTACATTCTTGATTGCTCATTCAGTTGTTAGTTTCCTCTCAAACCAAAAATGTGATGTCATCATGTGAACAGCGACGTGGAAAAATGGCTGAATCTCATTAGGAAAGAAATTCGTAATTTACAGAAAAACAAGATTCTATTTTGTATTCAAGAAAACAGCCATTAGAAGAATCCTTTGCTTGATGGGAACCTCTCTGCTATTGTTGCTATTGTTGTTGTTGTTTTGTCTTTTTTTTTTCTTTTTTACAAACATCTCTTTTAGTTTATATTAATTCTCAGTCCCAACACCGTTATCCCACGTAAATTAAATTCAAACCATTTGGGTGCTATGTAAAAAGCACCCAATGCTATGCTATGTGTCAAGGACACACGGTTTTCACAGAAAGCTTTCAGGTCTTTCTCGACTATAGTGAAAGCAAAATATGCTTCCCTTAATTTTTTTAAGTGTAGTTATTTATTTTGGGGAGGGGAAGGGGAGAGAGAGGCAGGGAGGGGCACAGAGGGGGGAGAGAGAGAGAGGGAGAGAGGGAGAGGGAGAGGGAGAGGAAGAGGGAGAGGGAGAGAGGGAGAGAGAGAGAGAGAGAGAGAGAGAGAGAGAATCCCAAGCAGGCTTTGAACTGGCAGTGCAGAGTCTGACACAGGGCCCAAACTCAAACACTGGGAAATCATGTCCTGAGTTGAAATCAAGAGTTGGACGCTTAACCAACTGAGCCACCCAGGCTCCCCTAATTTTTCTTAAACACTACGCAACAAACCCCAAAAAACTAGGCGTTTTAACTTGTCCTTGAAAAGAGGAGTTGAACAGGGAAGAGACTCTTGCACATGTTTACTTCTTAGTAAGACGGTACACATCAGTGAAGTAATCATTAATCATAGCTGGATTCCCCCGCGAAGGTGTTGGCATAGGCACTGCAGCTGGTCACCAGCAATGACTGCAAGTAACTCTAGAACACTGACGCCTATTTGATTTGGAGGAGAATGAGGAACACAATGATGCTGGCAGTGCACTGTTCTCCTTCACCATTCTCCGCCTCAGGGCCTTGCAACATCACAGGACCAGCTGTTAACCAGATGCAAGCACATGGCCACGGAGAGTGTGTGAATAAAAATATTAGCATTATTTCCATGGAACTAGTCACATGGTTATTACAGAAATAATCAGCATTTAGTGTACTACGATATTTGTTTTGTTCTTAAATGTAACACCCTAGGGGAAAAATTACCTTACTTGATAAAGGGTACAAATGAAAGTATGTGTTATATATCTTTGCTGGAAAACGGTGGGAAATAGATTTGCTGAAACCATATGGAAAGGAAGAGAGAATCAATTAAAAACAGAAATCTAATAAATCTAAAATATTTCCAAATGAAATGCTTGTGGTAAGCTAATTTCTTGTAAACATTGCACTCAAGTCACTTGAATAGTCCCAGATGGTGACCTGACTTTGTGGTCTTAAAATAAAAGTCAGCCAAAAAACCAAAGTGACTACAATTTTATTATCAATGTAGTAGGAAGCAAGAGATCCATAAGTAACCAATATAGCACTTTTTTTTCCTTTCCAAATTTTTTTTTAAGTTTATTTATTTATTTTGAGAGAGAGAGAGGGAGAGAGTGAGTGAGTGGGGTAGGAGCAGAGAGAGACAGACAGAAAGAATCCCAAGCAGGCTCCAGGCTAACAGCGAACCCAACTGTGAGATCATGACCTGAGCCAAAATCAAGAGTCAGACACTCAATCAACTGAGCCACCCAGGTGCACCATTTTCCTTTAAGAAGTTTAAGAGGTTTGGGGCGCCTGGGTGGCTCAGTTAGTTGAGTGTCCGGCTTCAATTCAGATCATGGTCTTACAGTTCGTTGGTTCAAGGCCCACGTCGGGCTCTGTGTTGACAGCTCAGAGCCTGGATCCTGCTTCAGATGCTGTGTCTCCCTCTCTCTCTGTCCCTCCCCCGCTCGCACTGTCTGTCTCTCTCTCAAAAATAAGTAAACATTAAAAAAAAAAAAAAATTAAGGGGTGCCTGGTTGGCTCAGTCGGTTGAGCATCTGACTTTGGCGCAGGTCATGATCTCACAGTTCATGAGTTCGAGCCCCACGTCAGGCTCTGTGCTGACAGTGCAGAGCCTGGAACCTGCTTTGGATTCTGTGTCTCCCTCTCTCTCTGCCCCTCCCCCCCTTCATGCTCTGTCTGTTTCCAAAAAATAAACATTTAAAAAAAATTTTTTTTTAATTTAAGAAATGTAAGAGGTTTGTGGAGTTTTGCTAAATAGACAATTTCATTTAAAATTACAATTTAAATTTGGGGCTCCTGGGTGGCACAGTCGGTTAAGCATCCGACTTGGATTAAGGTCATGATCTCACAGTCTATGAGTGCGAGCCCCGCTTACAGTACAGAGCCTGGAGCCTGCCTCAGATTCTGTCTCCCTCTCTCGCTGCCCCTACCCTGCTCATACTCTGTCTCTCTCTCATAAATAAACATTAAAATTTTTTTTTAATTTACAATTTAAATTTATATATGGTAAATGGAGAAATAAAAATTAAAATGATAATCTTGAAGACAGAAGGTAAAATCGACAGTTCTTTATAACTTAGAAAAATAAAAATTTCTAAAACTGCCATCGTTTGGAAATGTACTCCAAGGCCTAATTTCTATACTCCCATGAATTTTCTTCAGTTGACATCTGTATGATTTTATTCAAGAAAAATTCAAAACTCATTTGTTTTCGAGTTATGGGACCAGAAATTATACCAGGTGGAATAAACATATACCTACCTGCTCCACTGTCAATAATCCGCTGCGGGGTTCTGGCGCGGACTGCATGGGGAGAAGCTGGCACAGCGTGCCTAAAAGTAAGGCAACTTCCTTCATACTTCGCCAACAACACACCAGCACCATCTGAGCAGTTACATCGCATGTTTTTCTTTCTTTACCTTAAAAAAAAAAAACAATCTCTTGCAACACTAGACACTCGATTACTCACATCCCAGGTTTCTTAGAATAAGATTATTCATAATTTTCCCAAGAATAATCTGCTTGAACAAATCAATTCTTATATTTATTCATGAGAAAACAACTAACATTTGTTGAGCATGTGCTCTCAGTAGGAATCGTGCTAAGCATTTTTTAATATAGTTTGTTTTCAAAATAAATTTTGAAATAAAACACAACACCATTTCAAAACTTAAGTCTAACTTTCAGAAATTAATGAAACAAACTCTCTCTGCCTCGTGGTCATCCATAAATTGACCATAATAAATATACTTCATTATTCATCTTGGTGAGGGTGGCTGTTATATCAGTAAAGGGGCAAGATAAAACTTTTAAAATCAAAGGAAAATACAAATTCTCTTTCAAAACATATTTAAATTCCATGGCCCATAAATAATAATTATGCTTACTCTTTTTTTCTTGCTTTAAGAATATTTTAGTACTGACATTAAAAAAAAACCCAAGACAATTTAAAAGGCAAGGTAACAAAACAATATTTATAATGTAACCCCATTTGTGTTTTTTAAAAGCCCGCTAAACTCAAAGAGTAAATGTACATACACATCAATACATAGAATAGATCTAAAAGCACATACATTCAAAAGAGAAGAAGTGGGATGGGGAAGAAATAACAAATTTTAATTTCTTTTTTTTTTGTTTTTGTTTTTTAAGGTAAAATGTAAACATTGAATTGAAATTTTAATTGAGGCTTTAATTTGTTTTTAATTAAAATATACCTCTCTATTGCTTGAAACTATTACAATAAGCATATATTTAGATGTTATAGTGTGTAATTTAAAAAAATAAAAACACAAAGAAATTTTGTTAAGTCAATATCTCCATCTAGTGGACAACGTAGGATATGTAATAAATCACAAGGATATTACTAGTGATGACTTTTTACAACACTATAGAAAATGACACAGAAACAACTAATGAGAAAACAAGCAGTAAGAACACAACTTCTGGACGCTTGATACAACAGAGCAGCTCACACTTTACTGAGTAATAAGGCTGATTTCCCTTAAAAGGCTGCCTGGTTGTAAGGACTCTCACTGAAGACAATGAACCACACGGAGGGGAGGAGCCGACTGCTACCCAAACCCAAGTTCACAGGGCACCACTGCTCTTACACAACCTGGCTGTCAAGACAGCCGTTAACACTAAAAAGCTTTCTGTTGGAGCACCTTCTACGCCGCACTGGGATGCACCATTTTCTGGTAAAAGTCTTAGAAACTCATTCCTCAAAATAAATCATTGATAAGCTCAAAGGCTTTATTTTCTAGAAATGCTCTGCAAACATCTGCAGCCTGATTTACTATATAAACAGAGCATTTTGTACATTTTGTCACTAAAACACCGATTACAATATTACAATATTGATTTTATACATGCTACCTTTGATCTCTGCAGAAGCACCAATATCCGGCACACTGGCATTCAAGTCCTCCAAATCAAAACTATCACGTTCTTTCAGTATTTTGGCTTGATTGAAGTAGTCATTAGTATCTCGTGGCTGAATCTCACTCAGAATCGTCTGTAAGCGGCTTGCTGACTCTGAGGAAAAAAAATGGGAGTGCACAAACTCCAGTTCCGAATCCCTTGCAGATTTCCCTTGGGGGTATTTGCCTTCCCAAATTTTGTAATTTTTTTTTAACGTTTATTTATTTTTGAGACAAAGAGAGACAGAGCATGAACAGGGGAGGGGCAGAGAGAGAGGGAGACACAGAATCTGAAACAGGCTCCAGGCCCTGAGCTATCAGCACAGAGCCTGATGCGGGGCTTGAACTCACGGACCATGAGATCATGACCTGAGCCGAAGTCAGACGCTTAACCGACCAAGCCACCCAGGTGCCCCTGTAATTTTTAATACTTAATAATCAGCTCTATTAGAAGGGTCACATGGGGTAGATAATGTGAAAATTATTTATGTAAGATCTTCATGACACTTGAGTATGCTTTTAAAATACGACAAAAATTTTAAATTGGTTGAAGACAGGACAAAACAATACAACAGAAACTCTCCATAGGACAAAGACCACCATCTCATTTACGTTGCTTTTCTTAGTGTTGTCTAAGAATCTCCAAGACGGTGCTCAATCACGTGAAAAAAGAGCACCAAAGTGCAATTTTGTTTTAAGAGGTAAGAAACCACAACAACAAAAACAATCCTTAATATAATATCGTATTGTCAACCATGCTTCAATTAGAAATAAAGAAAAAAATGTTTTTATAGCCCAGAAAGATTATAAAGACTCTATATTTGACTTTGAAATACATTACACAATATACTGCTTTCTAAGTATGATTTACAATCCTAGTATTATATTGAACTTCATATTTATTCCTTAAGCACTTAATGGATTAGGAAATGCAAGCTCCATGAATGCAACACTTTGTTCGCTGCTGGGTCTCCAGCGCCTACACCAGCCACTGGCTCATGGCAGAGGTTCAGTAACATGGACTAAGGGAATGAATACGTGACACAGTAATAAGAGCTAACCAGGCTCAGATATTTTAAGAAAAAAAATAAATAAATAACGACAACTAATCACCTGAAACCAATTAACGAATCAAAGAATGGGTATTTCATATACCTATTATACAAACTTACATTTTAGGTCTAAAAGGAGCTATAAAGACCCAAACTGCTACCATGATGATTCAACCAATGTCTTCTGTTCATTCGTGACCTCCATGAAATATTGCCAAAACAAATTTTGACAGCCATGAAAATGTATCGCTGGCAGAGCACCTGGGTGGCTCAGTTGGTTAAGCAGCCGACTCCTGATACCGGCTCGTAGTGATCTCGCAGTCGTGGGATCGAGCCCTGAGTCAGGCTCCATCCGGGCTGAGGATGAAGCCTGCTTGGGATTCTTTCTCTCCCTCTCTCTCTCTGCCCCTCCCCTGGTCATGCTCTCTCTCTCACTTGCTCTCTCTCAAAATACAAAAAAAAAAAAAAAAAAGTTATCACTGGCTCCAAATAGAAACCATGGAAAGACTTAGAAAAAAAGGATAATCAGAATAAAATGTGACCCATTTATTTTTATGGCTTTCAGAGAAAAGAAACATTTTCAAGAAATTCAGAATGCATGGCAGATAGTGTGGGGAAAAAAAAAAACAGGAAAAATGGAGACAACCAGATGAAAAAAGAAAAGGCAAAAATCAAGGAAAAGTCTGTGGGCCACAGACTGTTTTTGAGACCAACAGGTATTTTAAAACCTGAATAACAAACAGAATTTTAGCATAGTCTATAGGCCCCACCCACAATAGGTGACAAACATTCAAGATTTCTCATTCAGAATATACTGGTACTTGCCTGATCCAAATATTAGCTTTGAGATTGAATGTTCCTTACTCCCATGTACTGTTTAAGTAAGAAAACTAAAACATCAAATTTTGGTCAACTCTCAGCCAAAATTAACAAATAACTGTGTCTTAAGATCATGAACCATCATCAATCTGCCAACTCATTTTTAGTTAAGAACAAAATCTAACATTTTCACACAAACACACAACTCCAAGTTACTTTAATTGGGTATTTGTGATATATGCTCAGTGTGTTTTTAATACAAGACTCTCATTTGCACTCCAAAATGCATTCACTATGTTTCAATGCCAAATGTAAATTTTCTTCATGATTTTCTAGGTGTTCAAAGAAATACTCCTGTTAGTATAACACCTTTAGCATCCAATCCCTTCTGGCTGTTGTAATACAGGTATATATATGTCACCTACGACATCCCACACACTTAGTTCCTAACCTTTCAGGAATCATTCCTGCATTGGTTTATTCATTATAACAAATATTTATTGTAAACCTCTTTCTACCAGGCACTTGCTAAGCACAAGGGAGGAAAATACCGAGAAGATCCCTGTTAATTAAATTGCAACAACTCCATGTGGAATGCTTTGGGAAGAAGAAAAGTGTAAGAAATGAGACTGGCAAGGTTGCAGGAGCCCAACTATTATAGGATCTGATCTGAGGTCACTCAAGTATTTTAAATAAAGGGAGATGGAGTGGGGCAGACAACAAGGGTTAAGCAGAGATAATGTGGAACATGATGAATTATATGAGAAAAAACTGCTGTGAACACAGTAAAAAGGAAATGGAATGAGCCAAGAGATGGGGAGAAACCAGTTGGGAGGCCCGTGGAGTCATCCGAACAAGAGAGGAGGAGAGCCTGGAGTAAGGTTAGAAGATACAGATAAAAAGAGAATAGATTTGAAAGACAGTTAAGGGGCACCACTGAAAGAATGTGAGGACAGGCAGTATATACGGAGCAAGACAGAGACGTCAAGCAGTCCGAGGCTCTTGACTTATGTAAACAGATCTTTGGAAGGGCCATTTACAAAGACACAGGGGTTGGGAGGGAAAAGACAGATAAAAGTTCATGAGTTCAATTTGGGGCATTTTGAGTATCTTCTCCTATTTCTTTTTTTAATTAAATGGTCTTTGTATATCAAATGCTCTTTCCCCATTCCAGATTCCTAACAGGTTGCCCTCTCTGACTGAACCCCACCTCTCTGATTTATCCTGCCCACTCTCCCAGTCCCAGCTGCTATCTAGTAGGTGGTGCTCCGAAATGACAATACTAGAAAATCCAATCTACCTCAGGAGAAAAAGTACTTCACTCATCCGGCTTTATTGATTTGTTTGTTTTGGTTATTTTTTAAGAGTAAAAAACAATACTAAAGTGGCAGCAATCTTACTAATCATAAGCAATTCTTTAACCAACCTATTTAACTTTTATATCTTCCCCAAAAAATGGTTTGGGGGGGTACACTGGGGGGAGGTAATGAGGAAAAATATAATAATTACAGTTTCTTTCATCTGCTGACCTGAATCAGTGTCCATTGGGATGAGGCCTTCTGGGGAGGAACTCTGAATGACCGGAGACACCACGGCAGAAAGCCTATACGACACCAAGAGGAGCTTCTCTACCACAGGTCTCCATTCACTCACCAACTGCAGGCTGCTGCAACAAAAGTCAGTAGGGAAATTTGTAGTAAAAGCAAACAATCAAAAATTCCAAATGGAAATTATGACACATAAGAAGTTGAAACAATTTGTTTCTAAACTGTGCAATCTATGAAATATTTAAGACATATAAAAATATGTGTACATAGGTACCTTTTAAAATCTAACTTTGAATTCTCTTTAACGCAATACATTCCTTTCCTAGGACACATTCCAGTAAGAGTTGAGAGCTCAGAAATGCGTGCTCGGGAGAGAGCTGTGGATATACTTACTTTAGAGACAACCTCTGCAAAGCTCCTGTTATACAGTGGGCTCGCCCATATAGTGGAAACGATGCTGCTGCCTGAAGCAGAGAATTTTCAGCCTGAGATATTTCCTCCTCAAGATTTTCCAACAAGCATTTGATAACTAGAAAAAGCAAACAAAAACCCAGAATAATGCCAACTTAGAAACACATTTATAAATTTGTGAATAGTTCAACAGTGCCCACAAAAAATCCAACTCAACTAAGCTTTATGTTCAAGGTTTTTTGTTTTTGTTGTTGTTCTTGTTGCTTTTAAAAGAGATCTTTCAGCGGCACCTGGGTGGCTCAGTCTGCTGTGCTTCTGACTCTGGATTTTGGCTCAGGTCATGATCTCACGGTTCATGAGATTGAGCCCCACATGGGGCTATCAGCACAGAGCCTCCTTGGGATTCTCTCTCTCCCTCTCTCTCTGCCCCTCCCCTGCTCAGCTCACTTATGTATTCTCTCTCTCTCTCTCTCTCAAAAAAACATTAAAAAAAATAATGAAGAGATCTTCCAAAGTTATCTAGCCTGTTATGTATTTCCAGTTAAGGTAGAACTGTGTCTTTCCTTAACTTCCTGGATCCATTTATAGCATTCACTCTGAATCCTTCCTAGACATCCTCTATCTGGGGCATCAGACCCCAGGCCCATGTGCCATGTGCTATTAGAACAGTTGCTGTCGTTTTAAAATAATGGCTTTATTGAGATATAATTCACATACCATGCAATTTATACACCTAAAGTGCACGAGCCAATGGTTTTTAGTATATTCACAGATATGTGCACATATCGGTACAGTGAATTTTAGAACATTTTAATCCTCTCCCCATCAAAAAACCTTTACCCATTATCAGTCACTCCCCTCCCTCAACCTCTCACCTTCCCCAGGCTTAAGGTTATCTATTTTCTGTCTCTGTAGATTTGCCTATTCTGGACATACCTAAATGGAATCATATATTATATGGCTTTTTTCACTTAGCATAATGTTTTCAAAGCTCATCCATGTTGTAGTGTGTATCAATATTCACTTTTTAATGGCTGAATAACAGTCCGTTGTATGAACATATCACATTTTATTTATCCATTTAACAGTTGATGGACATGTGAGCTGTTTCCATTTTCTGCTTATCATGAATAATGTTGCTATCAACATTCACGTACAAGTTTTTGTTTGGACATAGTTTTCATTTCTCTCAAGTATATATGCCCAGTATGGACTAAATGTTTGTGTCCTTCCCGAAGTACATATGTTGAAGCTCTAATCCCCCAGTGTGATGGTATTTGAAAATGGAGTCTTTAGGAAGTAATTAGGTTTAGATGAGGTCATGAGGGTGGGACCCTGTGATGGGATTAGAGTCCTTAAAAGAAGAGGAAGAGACCAGAGCTTGTTCTCCTCCATGTGAGCACAGAGCAAGAAGGGTGCTCTCTGAAGCCAGGGTAAGGGTTCTCACGAGGCATCAAAACTGCTGGCACCTTAATCTCAAACTCTTCAGCTTCCACAACTGTGAGAAATAAATGTCCATGGTTTAAGCCACCCAGGCTATGGTACTTGTTAGAGCAGCCTGAGCGTGGAACTGTGGGATCATATAGTAACGCCATGTTTAACTTTTCAAGGAACTGCCAGACTGTTTTCCAATGTGGCTACACCATTTTACATTCCCACAGCAGTGCGTGAGAACGCTATTTTCTCCACATCCCCATACACACGTTATTATCTATTTTCTTGTTTAGAGCCACCCTACTAGGTATGAAGTGCTTCCTCAATGTAATTTTGATTGTATTTCCCTACTGGCTAATGATGCTGAGCATCTTTTTATGTGATTATTTTTCACATTTGTCTTTTACGGAGAAATGTCTATTCAGATTCTTTGTCCACTTTTAAATTTGGTAATATGCTTCCACTAGTGAGTAGTAAAAATTCTTCATATATTTTAGACACAAGTCCTCTATCAGATAAAGGAGTTGCAAATATGTTTTCCCTTCTACAGGTTGTCTTCTCACTTTCTTGATGGTATCCTTGACATACACAAGTTTCAAATTTTGATGAAGGCCAATTTATCTATTTTTTCTTTGTTTGCTTGTGCTTTAGGTGTCAGATCCAAGAAACCACTGCCTAACCTAAGATCACAAAGATTTACACCCATGTTTTCTTTTTACCTTTTGCAGTTAGGTCTTTGATTCATTTTAAACTAATTTTTGTAATATGGTATGAAGTAGTGGGTTCAATTTCATTCTTTTGTGTGTAACTATCCAGTTATCCCAGCATAGCTCAGCAGCTTTAAATTTTAGAGTTATGTTTAACCAGTAAATTATTAACATTTAGAATATATAAGTCCTAAAAATCAATAGGAAAAAGACAAACAACCCTATAGAAAACTAAACAAAGGCATTTCACAGAAGGGGAGAAGCAAATGGCTTACAAACATGTAAAAAGATGTTCAATTACATTAGCCATCAGAAAAATGCAAGATGAAGCCACAAGATACTACTTTATATTGCATAAACTTTTAAAATCTGACAAGGGCAAGTTCTGGTGATGATATAATACACCACAACTCTCATAATTTATTGGTAGGAATGTAATTTAAAAATCTATTTGGCATCATCTAGTTAAACTGAGGATACACATATTTTATGACTAGACTATTATCCTTTTTTGTTTACCATAAACTCCTAGACATGTCTAATAGAAGATATACATACGAGAGTGTTCACATCAGCATTACTTATTTAGAAGGAAGAAGTCCATCAACAGGAAAATGTACTAATAAATTGCAGTAAACTTGTATAATACATATGGTACTATTTATATAAAATTCAAAATCATGTAAAAGTAAATAATACATTGCTTAAATGATATATACATGGGTGGCAAAATCTAGGTGAAATAAAGATGAAAGACTGACATAATATATAGGACAGTAATTATACGGCAAGGGGAGGGAGCCAGGATAAAGGAGAGGCTTCAAAGGTATGGGTGCTGTTGTACTTCTTAAGTTGTGTGTTATCACCTAGCTTGGGAATAAAACTTGTGAAATTTTTATACTATTACTATTTAAATCCCAAATATATTTAAATATTTTTTGTATGCGTGAAAAATTTCACAAAGTTTTTAAATGCCTTGAATTTAAAAAATCCTGTACATGAGGGGACCTTGGGTGGCTCAGTCGGGTTAAGAATCCGACTTCAGCTCAGGTCATGATTTCACGGTTTATGAGTTCGAGGCCCGCCATTGGCTCTCTGCCGTCAGTGCAGAGCCTGCTTCAGATCCTCTTTCATCCTCTTTGCCCTTCCCCCACTTGCTCGCTCACTCTTTCTCCAAAATAAAAAAACACTAAAAAATGAATAAAATAAATCCTGTACATGAACTCCCCAGTTTACCCGAAGTGCAAACCTCTTCCTCTCATGTATCAGGGTCTCCTTTCGAACCAAGGCCTGAAGCAACTAGAGTGGGTAAGTGCCATCTTCCATGGCACTGTCACCTCTCTATCCCCAAATCCATGGCCACGTTTCCACCAGAACTACCCAGGGCCTCCTAATTTTTTCCCATTATTACTTCTCTTTTTCACAACATTTTTGCCATCTTGGAGAGAACAACTTTTAATACTCTTCCTACATCTGACCTCTCTCTCTTTTTAAATAAAAATCCATATCTGTCCTCATAATTCCAAAATGAAGATTTACTAGCACAAAAGTAAATACATGAGTCCTCAACAAATATTCGTTGGAAGTCACTAGGCCTCAGCCAACTTAGACCCTAGGTCTTGGAACCGGCTATGGGAAGAGTAAAAGGCAGGAGTGGGACAGCCAGTGAAAGCATGAGCCCTGACAGACAAAGGAACTCTGCTCTATATAGAAACAGCAAAGATGATCTGGCTGTAGATACAGTAAAATTTCTGCAAAAAAAAAAAAAAAAAGCACAATTTTTGGCAGAGAAAGAGGTCCTATTTAAGTAAGAGCTGTATTAATATACATTTGTATATCTACTTATTTAACACGAACCCTCTGTGTAGAAACAGTGTCATAGCTGAGTAAACTATTTACTTGCAAAAGAGAAATTCATGTATTCTCTTATGCTGGTAAACTCTTAAATAAAAAACACCAAGTAAATGTTTAACCACTAGCAATGCTAACTAAATGAATAGTGAGAAAGATACTGGTTTTGATAAGCGACAGCAAAAGGTCATTTATTCAATACAAACCCATTAATGTGTTCCTTTCCACCACAATAGCAGATGTATCTCCATCACCACATGCAGCTTGTTGAGTTTGTAAGTAGGCAGACAGAGATGAGGGGAGGGCATTCTGCCAGATTAAGAAGTTCAGCAGGTAGGAAGCTGTCACACAGTCATATGGCTTGGTGCTTGTGCTGAGCTCCAGTGCTGCCTGGAATAAGCCTTGCAGTTTCTCCGAATCCTAGAATAAATCACAGACTCAGTAACTGTCACTGAAACATTTCTTTGATTTCAAGGAATAGTACATATTTAAAAAACAGAGCCTGCCACATAACTGTACTCAGTATAAACATTAATTCAATTCCCTTTCTCCCTGAATATAGGTTAGACTTTTTATTATAGTAATTATTGATTATTATTCAGCTCTAATGATGAGGATCTTGAATGTAATTTCTTTGGGAAATTCAACATTGATAATGCTTTTCTTTTTTAAAGCACCTCTTTCTCCAGCAGAAATATGCTTTTCCTGTAGAAATGGCCAGATCATCTTTGTTATTTCCACATGGAGTTTTTTGTACACTGAAGTTTATTTTACCTGTGTTGTGTCCACACAAAAGGACAAATCCACCAGGCTATTCCTGGTGAAAATCCATGTATATGTGTAAAAAATAAAGTGCTCATATCAGCCTCAGAAATTCTGCATCAGAGCTCCCCTACCTCTATCTCATAGAAACATCCACTCACATGTCCGTCCTAACGAAGAAAAAGGACAGTTCACTGTAACATGCATGGAAAGGCACTGGGCTGAAGTCAGGAGATGTGGGTCCTAGTTCCAAATCCATAGTATACAGACTGCATATTCAGTACACTGGGACTTAGGGTTTCATGGCTCAATTATATTAATTCTACTAGGATTATTCCAGAACTGTCTAATACAAGGGGAAAAAATCATTATAAACTTAATTTTTAATTTGGTTATAGGTATATCGATATTTAATTTAATTGGAAATCTATTTATTTCTAACAGGTAACAAACATACTGATTCAAATACCTATTTCTTTCAGTTTAAATTCTTTGCCATTTGATATGTTTAATTTTCTGTGACCTAAAAAACTTAAAGATAGGGGCCAAAAGCTCAAATCTAAATAAATATTAGAAAGAACCAATTGAGCACCTAAGCCATTTTTTTGTAACTTACCGTTAAGTCCCAGAATTGCTTAACTAACAATTAGTAAGAAACACAATACATGGCCTTTGGAGTCTAAAATATCTTTGTTCTATCATCTGAGGTCAGTAAAAATATAATATAAAGACCTTGGACATGTAGCTCCACAAGAAAAAAGGGCAACAGACTATCTGAGTAGTAAAACCATGTATTACAAAGATATGCCATCAAAAACATATATACACAGAAAAAATATATATATACATATATATACACACACAGGTCCTTAGAGAGAATAGTTAGGATTTAAAAACATTTTAAAGTTACATCAAAGCACCAAGTCTTTCATACAGCTGCTATAATATACCCTCCCCACACAAGATATTCTCGAAATATTTGCCAAGTATGAGTCATCTATATGATACAAGGCTTCAGTGTGATGAATGGTAAGGGGCAAGGAGGATGGGAAGGTGGGAGAAGAGAAAGGAAACAGAGGAAGAGAAAGCATCTCCTTTAAAAACTCTATATGGTACAAAAGTTTGAAGCCTAAGCACCAAAAGAAGCTTCTGCTTAGCAGGGCACCTGAACGATGCTCTAAGATACTGCAATGCAATCTAGAAGCCAATGAAACAGACACCTTGTGCTCTCTGACATGCGCTCCTATAGAATCCCATTGTATCTATAAGCTGTCCCGCCCTAAATAGAGCCTAACAGCCAGAGAACAGACTATGGCTCAGCTGCAGCCCCTGTAGGCACCTTTGGCCTCTCTATACAGTTCTAACAGAAAGCCATAGCAAAGCTCTGGAGCCAGTGAATCCACAGCTACTGGTGGTCACAGCCTCAGAATATACCTCAAGGGCAGAGCCAAGCACCCCATGTTGTGCCATCACTCCTAGCCCACCTTCACTTCTCATCCTACAGCTAGAAGTGCCAGTTGTCAGGAAGAGACAACTTCTCTTAGGGGCTGGGGCTGGGGCTGGGGCTGGGGTAGGAGGCCAAGGAAGAGAACTGTTGTTAACCTCAAGCGCTCTGAGTTTCAGTCTCAGTTTAGCTACTGCTTGTTGGAAGATCAGAAACATGTTCTCTACCTCACTTACACTCAGCTCCCCAGTCAACTTGGCAAGGATGTTATCTCAAAACACTCAAGTTACTGTAAGTGATGTGTTTGGACCGAATATTAACATGTCCACGGGAACTGGGGAGACCACAGTTAACTGAAATCTACGAAAAATCTTGTGGGTAATAAAACCTACTGCTTCTTACACCTCCTTTTTTTATCAAAACAATAAAAAAAGCAAAGCTCACAGATGTGGACTTTGTTTTCTCTTATGGTATTTCCTCCTTCCCTACCATCCATCCCTACCTACCACCCTGCAACAGTATACGTATGATAACTGAAATAGTCAGAAGATGTGAGAAGGCAGACGCAAAGAGCCTGGACAATCCACAGATTGCTTTATTTGCTGCTAAAACTAGAAAGCTTTCATGCATATACCACATTTACGTCTATATAGGAAAAGACCAAAGACCTGGAATTGTACAACTGTTTTTGGTAACTTCATCAGAAGATCAAATGCTAAAATTTTCACTTCTTCAAAAGTACTGGTAAAACATTCCATTAGTGTTTGGAAACGACCGACATCGATATCATGACTCAGCTGATACACTGTTTGGACTTGACCTAAAAAAAGAAAAAGATTTAAAAGTGAATAAAAGAGGGAGGCACTTGGCTGGCTCAGTCAACAGAACATGCAACTCTTGATCTCACCAAGCCTCACCTTGGGTGTGGAGCTTACCTTAAAAGGTAAATAAATAAAGGTGTTTGGGTGGCTCAGTTGGTTAAGCGACCAACTTTGGCTTAGGTCATGATCTCGCAATTCATGAGTTTGAGCACCACATCAGGCTCTGTGCTAACAGCTCAGAGCTTGGAACCTGCTTCAGATTCTGTCTCCCTCTCTCTCTCTGCCCCTCCCCTGCTCACACTCTGTCTCCCTCTCCCTCAAAAATAAATAAACATTAAAAAATTGTTTTAATAAATAAATAATAATTTTTTAAGTTAATAAAAGAAAAAGGAAATCAACATGTTTAAATTATTTGGTCAAATTTAAAGAAAAATTCACACTTCACAGTTTATCCATAGTAGCATATAAAAGAATAATTTGTCCTTTATTTACTAAAATGATAAAATAATAAAGTTCCCCAAATAAAAAATACTTTTTAAAATTTTGTTTAAAACCATTCTCTTGCAAAGATTATGTTGTACATAAAAAGATCCCAAAGTTGGTTTTTAAATAAATAAAAACAAATAAATTTCGGAATTCATCTTTTAAAAAATCTTTGTAAAATGTCTTGATCTGGAATCCAAAGTCCTACCATCTTAGTTAAATCAATGCAGAAAAATCAATGACATATCCTAATAGAATCACGGAGCATCAAAGATAAAGAAGGAATCTTTTGGTCATTCAGACACAAAATTCATCTACAAAATGGAAAAAAATTAAGCTGGCTTTATTCTTTGCCTTAGCAACATGTGAGGCTAGAAGACAGTGGAGCAATGCTTACAACATCCTCAGGGAAAGTTGTGGTGAAAAATTATACATCAAAATCCTATTCCAGCATCATGTGTAACAGCAACATAAGCATTTCTGGAGGTATAAGAAATTAAGAACTACATTTCCCCAAAAACTCTTCTCAAAGAAAAGATGAATTTCAGCCAACCAAGAAATGAACAGAAAAACTATCACAAAAGAATGATGGTAGTCACCAAGTCCACTTAAATCTAAGATTAAGACTAAACAACTATGGGATAATGGGCTTCACAGCAGAATGTAAAGAACACTTAACAAATTAACCACTGATAATACCTGAAAACATTCCTATGTTAATTTGAGGCATGATATTCAATATGATGTGCATTTCTTATTTAATCTTAACAAGTTAGTGGAACCCTGTGAAACTCCTAGAGCAAGTAAATCAAGTTTTTGTCATTTATTTACACCTCAGTTCAAATTTGCTTCTTTTCCAACTCAGATGCTTTTAATTTCTTTTTCTTGCTTTACTGCTCTGGCTAAAGCTTTCAGTACAATGGTGATCAGTAGTGGTCAAAGTGGACATCTGTATCTTGTTCCTGATCACAGAGGAAAGGCTTTCGATCTTTCACCATTAGGTATGGTGCGATTTTCATGAATGTCCTTTATCCTATTAAGAAAGCTCCCTTCGGGGCACCTGGGTGGCTCAGTAGGTTGAGCATCTGACTTTGGCTCAGGTCATGATCTCAAGGTCCTTGAGTTTGAGCCCCGAGTCGGGCTCTGTGCAGACAGCTTGGAGCCTGGAGCCTGCTTTGGATTCTGTGTCTCCCTCTCTCTCTGCACCTCCCCAACCCCCCCCACCCCGACCCCGCTCGTGTGTGTCTCTGTCTCAAAAATACATAAATGTTCAAAATAACTGAAAGCAAGCAAGCAAGCAAGCAAGCAAGCAAGCAAGCTCCCTTCTATTCCTAGTTTCCTAAGTGTTATTTATCATGACAGGGCGCTGCTGAATTTTGTCAACACTTTTCTGCATCAATACAGATTATCATGGGTTTTTTTCCCCTTCATTTTAATGTGGTGTATTACATTGACCCCCCCTTTTTTTTTTATGTTAAACCACCCTTGCATTCCTGGAATAAATTCCACTTAATTAGCTATGGGTATAATACTTTTAATATGCTGTTGGGTTTGGTTTGCTAACATTCTGTTGAGAATTTTTATATTTATGTTTATAAGGGATACCAGCCTATAGTTTTCTTGTGGTATCTTTGTCTGGCTTTGGTATCAGGGTGATGCTGGCTCCACAGAATGAGTCTGGAAATGTTCCCTTCTGTCCAATTTTTTGGAAGAGTCTGAGAAGGGCTGATTTTAAGTCTTTAAATGTTTGGTAGAATTAGCAGTGGAGCCACTCCCTCTAGACTTTTCTTTGCTGATACGCTTTTGATTACTGACTCCATCTCTTATTTGCTACACATAACAAATTCTCTGTTTAAGTCAGTAACTTTATGTTTCTAGGAATCTGTCCATTTCATCTAAGTTATCCAATTTATTGAAAATAAATAGTATTGTCTTATAATCATTTTTATTTCTATAAGGTCAATAGAATAATGTCCCTGCTTACATTTCTGATCGTAAGTTATTTGCACCTTCTTTTGTTTTTTTCTTGTAGCTAAAATTTTGTCAATTTTGTTGACCTTTTAAAAAAACCAACTTAAAAAAAAAACCAACTGTGGTTTCATTGATTCTCTATAATGTTTTCCTATTCTCCATTTCACTCATTTATCATATTATTATTTCCTTCCTTCTGCTAATTGTGGGCTGTTTGCTCTTTTTTCTAATACCTTGAGGTGTAAAGTTAAGTTATTGATTTGAGATCATTTCTCTGTTTAATGTAGGCGTTTACAGCTGTAAATCTCCCTATAAGCTTTTGCTTCATCCCGTAAGTTCTGGTAAATCGTACTTTGGTTTTCATTCATCTCAAAGTATTTTCTAATCTCCTTTGTGATTTCTTCTTTGACCTGCTGCTCGTTTAGGAGCTTTGCTCAAATCTGAAACCATCTCTGACACCACGGACAGAAACAGCTTCCCATCCTAGCAGACACTCAATATTCCCCCCACTTTCCTTCCTGAAATATTTTTTCATAATACTTCTCTCCATCTGAAATTCTATACATTACTTGATAATTTATTGTCTGTCTCCCTTCGTTGAAATATCTAAGCTCAAAAACAGGAAGCATTTTGGGGCACCTGAGTGGCTCAGTCTGTTGACCATCCAACTCTTGGTGTTGGCTCAGGTCATGATCCCAGGTTGTGAGAGTGAACCCCACATTGGGCTCTGTGCTAGGCATAGAACCTGCTTAGGATTCTCCCTCTCTCCTTCTCCCTCTGCCCTTCCCTGCCCATGCTCACTCTCTCTCTTGCTCTCTCCCAAATAAAAAAAAAAATTTTTTAATAAGAACCATTTTGCTCTGTACACTGCATATCCTTGGCTGCTTGACATGTAATAAGCACTGAAGAAGTATTTGCTGAGCAAACCCTTTTAATATAACTGTGGAATCCAATTTTGCACCATGAATACCATGACATTTTACTCTCAGTGAAAAAGGAACATGTGGCTTATTCTTCTTGAACTTAAGATATACTTGAGTAAAGGCAGAAACCATTTTGACTAATCCCACATCAGGAAAATAAAATAAAAACCCACATTCAAGTTCTTGAGATAAATATGAAGAATGAATTTATGTTTCCCACACTGTATTTCACAGCCATGCCTCCTTGGCCTCCTTTACAGTTAATGGGTAAAGTGTGGCCTGCTCCATTTGCATTACCCTCCAGTTGTTTAATTAACATAATTACTGTGATATCAGTCACTGCCCAATTATATGTGACTCACTCATTAGGAAGATGACTCAGGTTTTTCACTTTTAAAGTACATTTAAATATATTAAACTACTCACAGAGCCTGGGTGGCTCAGTTGGTTAAATGCCTAACTCTTGACTTGGGTTCAGGTCATGAGTTCAAGCCCCAAATCCAGCTCTGTGCTGGTAACGCAGAGCCTGCTTGGGATTCTTTCTCTCTCTCCCTCTCTCTCTCTGCGCCTCCCCTGCTTGCACGTGTTCCCTTTGTCTCTCAAAATAAATAAACTCTAAAAAATAATAATAAAATTAATTAACCTAAACTACTCTCTCAATTAAAAAAAATAACAATATTGGGGTGCCTGTGTGGCTCAGTCAGGTTAAGCACCTGATTCTTGGTGTCAGCTCAGGGCATGGTCTCATGGTTCGTGAGTTCGAGCCCTGCATGGGGCTCTGCACTGCCTGCTTGAGATTCCCTCCTTCTCTCTTTGCCCCTCCACCATGCACTCTCTCTCTCTCTCTCTCAAATAAATAAACTTTAAAAAGTTACCAATATTAATTCAGCCTACTATTATTGCCATACACCTAGGTGCAACTATAACTACACTAAACACAGAAAAATTTTTGTTAAATGGATAATCAATCATTCTCAGGTAAAACCTTATCTTCTAGGGGCTCAGTCAGTTGAGCGTCTGACTTCGGCTCAGGTCATGATCTCACAGTTCATGGGTTCACACCCCGCGTCAGGCTCTGTCCTGACAGCTCGGAGCGTGAAGCCTGCTTCGGATTCTGTGTCTCCCTCTCTCTCTGCACTTCCCCCTCTCATGCTCTCCCTCTCTCTCCTTCAAAACTAAATAAACATCAAAAAAATGTAAAAAACAAACAAACAAAAAACCTTATCTTCTAAATTAAGTTATAATACAACATAAATTCCTTAAACCGATGGGATAGCCCCGTATTCATTTTCTGTGCATAAAGTCACAAATTACCATAAACCTGGTGACTTAAAACCAGAGAAATCTATTTTTTCACAGTACTGGATCCATTTTGACTAATGTCCAATTAGTCTGATATGAAGGTGCTGGTGGAGCCACACTCGCTCTGGAGGTTCTAAGAACTCATTGCTCACCCCTTCCAGCTTCTGATGGCTGCCAGTATTCCATGGCTTGAAGCCATATCACTCCAATCTCCATGTCCACTGTTGACTCCTCCTCTTCTGTGTGTCACATCTCCCTCTGTTCCTCTCTAATAACAACAGCTGTGGTGGATTTAGGCCCACCCACATAATCAGGACTATCTTAAGACCCTTAACTTAATCATATCTGCAAAGGCCCGCTTTCTAGGTAAAGTTCACATTAACAGGTTCTAAGGATTTGATGCTATCTTTTGTAGGTCGAGCTTGGGCCTACCACACTTACCTTAATCAGGTGATCAAATTAATTACCATGAATAACAGGACAAACCAGTATCATGTATCTCCTGATAACATGCCCTGAGAAGAGCACCACATTACTTATGCATTATACCTACCAAAAATGCACAACCTGAATCAATCATGACGAAACAATAAGGCAAACCCAAATGGAGATACATTCTCTCAAAATGTTAATGTCACGAAATAAAAAACTTTCCAGATTAAGGGAGGCTTAAGAGGCATAACAGTGAAATGCAGTGTGTGATCTGGGATTGGTTCCCGGATCACAGTAAAAATCTTTTTCTAAGAAAGGCCACTCATTGGGACAACTGGCAAATTTTGTTGTGGATTATATAATAGATAATAGCATATCAACATTACATTTCCTGAATTTGATCACTGTGTTGTGGTTAAAAAAAAAAATAATGAAAGAGAGATAAACCAAATATAGCAAAATAATAACAACTGATGAATCTAGGTAGAGGGTACATGGCCGTTTGTGAACTATTCTTAAAACTTTGCTCTTGGTTTGAATCTTTTCAAAACAAAAACTTGGAAAAAAAAATGGTGTTCTTTAAATGAAGCAGGGCTGCATGAACAGCAAAAACCATCCTCCTCCCTGCCAAAACATTACACTTTGCCTAAAAATTTAAACTAAAAATAATAATAACCCAATTACAGTGTAAAGCCTCCTGGTCCTCTGGCCATTCCCTCCAAAAGAACAGCTGAGCAGGATATTTTTCTATTTAACCACAGTCAAGGAACACTGAGCACAAACAAGAAATCCACATTAAAACGTACACACTTAATTAAGTGCAGGGATAAAAAGAACTATTTGTTGTCAGAAAGGAAAAGAACTGACTCAGAAGGAAGTTAAATGTTCATCCTCTTGAGTACCCCACAGGCGAAATAAAGGGTATCATTAAACCAGAATGCCTGGAAATGACATCCACATACTGTCTTTCTGAAACCAGATTGGGACTTATGAAACTGAGAGCATATAAGGGAAACCACATTTTAACCACAAAGACTCACTGAGGAATGTTTTACATAAAGAGGCTATTATTTTTTTTAAAGAAGCTATTATTTTTTTTAATTTTTAAAACTTAAAGGACAGATTGTACACTATCTGAAAACAGCAACACATGAATTGGGGGTTGAGAGAAGCCACTCTTCTCATCATAAGCATAATCCGTGAAAACTGTAGTTTTGGGTTGGGAAATAATGATCACTGAAAACAATTCCTCAGCCTTACGTCCCTAAATGACAAATTTAATTATGTCCAAGGAAGAATTATATAGTGAGAATAAAACCTCCTATAAGAACCTAAATAAAAGATGACAAAACTAAAACTTTAAGTAAGACAAAATGTTGAAAAAAGTATGTGTTTTGCAAGAAAAAAATACTTTTCTCTAAACATTATTGAAAGCTTACCTTCTGGGACTGGAAAAACTTCAGCTACTGAGCCTAAAATGGTTAAAGCTGAAAATCTAGTTGGGTAGGAAGAACCAGGAAACAGCGCTTCAAAAAGACTGTTGCAAATGGATGACATGAAATTCTAAAAAAAAAAAAAAAAAAAATTATAGTAAGTAACTTAACTCATAATAGGTTATCTTCAAAGTAACACCTTTAAGAGTGGGGTTCTTTTTTTTTTTTGGCAAACCATAAAAGACTCTTAAATACAGAGAACAAACAGGGTTGCTGGAGAGCTGTTGGGTGAGGGGATGAGCTAAATGGGCATTAAGGAGGGCAGTTGTTGGGATGAGCACTGGGTGTTATACATAAGTGATGAATAACTAAATTCTATTCCTGAAACCATTATTACACTATGTGTTAATTAACTGGGATTTGAATTAAAAAAAAAAAAGAGTGGAGTTCTTTTTTTTTTTTTTTAATGTTTATTTATTTATTTTGAGAAGACAGAGACAGTGCAAACTGGGGAGGGGCAGAGAGAGAGGGAAACTCCAAGCAGGCTCCATGTTGCCAGCGCAGAACTCGATGTAGGACTCGAACCCATGAAGGAGTGAGATCATGACCTGAGCCAAACCCAAGAGTCAGACACTTAACTGACTGAGCTACACAGGTGCCCAAACTGGGCTTCTTTTTTAATTAACAGGGAAAATATTTTTTAAAACAATACTAGTTGTTCACTTCCTTGACAATTCAGATTGGTACCCTTGACCGTAACCCTCTCTCTATAGGGTCAAGGAGTACAATTTCTATTGTAGTCTATACAAGAAAAAAGTACACATTTTTAGTGAGAACAAGATCCATTCTGCTCTGACTTGTGCTAAAGCCGTACGAATATTGGTTTTTTCACCAGAGGCATTCGAGTATGTATATTTTTTAAAGTTTTTTTTAATGACCCCCCCCCCAAAATCCAATACATACTACTTTGATAAATTTGGTAAATACTTGATAAATGTGGCTCTAATGACACAGATCATAAAAAGACCCAACTATTCCACTGTATTCTATCTTCCCCTTTGAGACTCTGGTTCTACCATTCTCTTTATATAAATGTTAAGGAAAAAAATGGAAACTTTTAGTAAAATGCAATTTAAAAAAAAGCAAAATGGGAAATAGTTTATCCAAGATAAAGTCTTCTTCCTCTGGTTAAAATACTAATAATTATTACTATTTCTGTGTAAGACTGAAGAGAAAACTTAGAAGGAAAAGCTATGATTCTCAAGCATCTCATATACCACTATGCCCCAACAACATATAACTGAGCAGCACATACGCAGTTCTAGTCCCAACTGATTCCAGAAAGGACCTTGGCATTCATTTCTTTGGTCAATGACATACAATCATGGGGATTTATCGTGTAGGCCCTTACAAGCCCTAAGTAAGACTTTATTAGTCTATTAAATCTATTGGGTTTTGGGGTACCTGTGTGGCTCAGTCAGTTGAGCTTCCAACTCTTGATTTCAGCTCAGGTCATGGGATCGAGCCCCATGTTGGGCTCCACATTGAGTGTGGTGGAGTCTGCCTAAGATTCTCTTTCTCTCTGGGGTACCTAGGTAGTTCAGTCGATTAAGCATCTGACTTTGGCTCAGGTCATGATCTTGCGGTTGGTGAGTTCAAGTCCCACATCGGGTGAGCTTGAGCCCCACTTTGGATGAGCCCTGCTTCTCTCTCTCTCTGCCCCTCATGGGATTCTCTCTCTCTCTCTCTCTCTCTCTCTCTCCCTCTCTCTGCCCCTCACTCACTTGTTCCCTCTCTCTCTGTCTCAAGAAAAGAAAAAAAAAGACTCTTTCCCTGTCACCCCCCCCCGCCCCTCTCCCCTACTCGTGCTCTCTCTTTCAAAAAAAAAAATTTTTTTTAAAAACCTATTGGGTTTCAAAAAAAAATTAAAAAAATAAAAAACCTATTGGGTTTCAAAGCAATAGGGTAGTTACTGAAAGTATCCTAGTTAAAGTAGTTTTAATTATAAATGAATAGTATAGTATTCACATTAAAGGACAACAAGTTCATCCTTTAAGAATGATCTTATCCGGGACAGTGGGTGGCTCAATCGGTTGAGCGTCCAACTTCGGCTCAGGTCATGATCTCGCGGTTTGTGAGTTTGAGCCCCGCATCAGGCTCTGTGCTGACAGCTTGGAGCCTGCAGCCTGATTTGAATTCTGTCTCCCTCTCTCTCTGTCCCTCCTCTGCTCATACTCTGTCTCTCTCTGTCTCTCAAAAATAAATAAATGTTAAACAAACAAAAAAAAAGAATGATCTTATCCTGGGGTGCCTGGATGGTTCAGTTGGTTGAGTGTCTGACTTCGGCTCAGGTCATGATCTTGGGTTCATGAGTTTGAACCCCACATCAGGCTCTGTGCTGACAGCTCAGAGCCTGGAGCCTGCTTCTGATTCTGGGTCTCCCTCTCTCTCAGCACTTCCACCACTTGTGCTCTGTCTCTCTTTCTCAAAAATAAACATTAAAAACATTTTTTTAAAAAAAGAATGATCTTATCCTAACTGTACTATCATTTATATTTTTAGAAATAGTTCTTTCTCTCAAGCAGACTCCCACAGGGAGGCATGGACCACAGTTCATACATTTATATCCCTAGTCCTAAGCATATTGTCCTATACACATAGGAGAAGCTCAATATATGTTCTTGTCACTTTTAACAGCTCCTAGTGAGGCTCCCAAATACCTTAGCCTAGCATTCAAATTCCCTTTAGATTACTCAGGTGTTTTCCCTACTTGCCTTTAAGACTTTTTGCCATGTTATAATTCAGGCTATTGAAAAATAACATTAAAATTGTTTAAAGTGATATATTTCAAATTACAAATATCTGTATGTTTAATTCTACTGTTATGCTACATTTTCATGCATAGAAGATGGAACACTTAGGTGACCAGAGAGGAAAGCCAACCACAGATATGAAATTGGTTTCTATTTCCAGCTTTGTCACTTGTTAACTGTGTAACTACAAGTATGAAATTCCTGAACCTCCATGACATATCTCCTTATAGATAAAAACAAACAAACAAACAAACAAAATACCTGTATTCCCTAGGGAAAAAAAGGAAACTTTATTTATACATACACACACAGTGTGTTAGTTAAGCTCTGTTTTGATTATTATAGCAAAAAAAAAAAAAATTGCTACCCATCCCCAACTTGATTCTCTAACTTATTTCCTGTTACTCAGCTCCTTTGGTCCTCCAAGTACCTTACGTGTCATTCACAAATTCTCCCTGCACTTTTTCACTTCCAAGCTTTCAAATAAGCAGGTATTAGGGAAAACACTATTCAGATTTTAGAAATAAGAGCAGATGTGGATAGGAGTCTGGCTCTACCACTTAGTAGCTGAGGGACCTTGGGCAGGTTACTCAACTTTTCCAAGATGCAGTTTTCTCATTGTCTTGAAGTTTATTTATTTTGAAAGAGAGAGTGCAAGCAGGACAGGGGCACAGAGGGAGAGAGAATCCCAAACAGGCTCCGCACTGTCAGTGTAGAGCCCGATGCAGGGCTTGAACTCACAAACAGGGAGATCACGACCTGAGCCAAAGTTGGGCGCTTAACCAACTGAGCCACCCGGTCACCACTCATTTTTTTTTTTAATGTTTTATTTATTTTTTGAGAGAGAGAGAGAGACAGAGTGTGAGTGGGGGAGGGGCAGAGAGAGAGAGAGAGGGAGACAGAATCTGAAGCAGGCTCCAGGCTCTGAGCTGCCAGCACAGGGCCTGATGTGGGGCACGAACCCACAAGCTGTGAGATCATGACCTGAGCTGAAGTCAGACGCTTAACTGACTGAGCCACCGAGGCGCCCCTCATTTTTTTTTAAGTGGGGTCTACACCCAACGTCAGGTTTTAACTCATAACCCCGAGATCAAGAGTCACACGCTCTTCCAACTGAGCCAGCCAGGCGCCCTAATTTTCTCATTTTTAAGTGAGGATAATAATGCCTCTCACAGTTTTGTTATTAAAGTTTAAATGAAAATGTGGATACAAAGCATTTTGTAAATTTAAAAGTACTCTAGCGATTACTATTAGTTATTTAGGTATGAAATAATCTCCTTCACTAGACTAGAAGACACCTTTCCCAACTAATAGCCTCCTCTTCTCCCCCAGGATTCACTCTGTTGACTGGCACCAAGCCTATCATACACTGTGCATGACACCCACTATTCCCACTATTATAAAGATGATGATAAATAATATAGTGTCAAAGTCACAACTGCCAAAAGCCACAGGTGACTACAGTTGGGAAAAAATATCAGAACCATGAGATTGACTCAGGTGAAGACCCTAAAGGACTATTTTCAAAAACATATATATTCACAAAGACAAACTAAGAAACCAGGTATCCACACAAATTCAGAATGTCAATCTATAACAAAGGTTTTGTCTTTCTAAGTACCTAATTCAGATTTCACAAATGTTATTTTACCCCTTGCAAAAACAGGCAAAAGAGCCATGTTTTCTTAGATCACCTAGTAATGATCTAAGAAAGGCTAAAAATGAGTGCTCCAAACAAAAAGCAAGTGCTCAGTATACACACTAATCATTTTTAATGACTCCCAGCAAGGCTTTTTAGGGTGATTTAGAGTTTACAAACAGCTTTCTCTTTTAATCCTCAAGAGCAACCTTTCTAGAGAAGGTACTCACCCCACTTAGAGTCTAATAGACTCATAAGGTAAGCCAACTAGCCAGTGGCAGATATGGGACTATACCGATGTCTTTCATGTTTAGGTTGTAACTTTCCAATCTTTGCTGTTGGGATTTTACAAAGCTGAAGGTGACTTCAAACTTGGTATAGAAATATTCTCCTTTACATGATTTTTTTACCTTTCAAATACAAAGCTGAAAGCTAAGGCCATCCATACTAATGTTTGGAATAGGTTGTATGTAATGGCTCCAATGTATCATTAATTTATCACAACTATTTTGCTAAATGAAAGAAAATAAATGAACTCGTGTCCTCTGAATCTTAAATTTTTTTAATGTTCATGTATTTTTGAGAGAGAGAGGGAGTCAAGCTGGGAGAGGCAGAGAGAGGGAAACAGAATCTGAAGCAGGCTCCAGGCTCTGAGCTGTCAGCACAGAGCCTGGTGTGGGGCTTGAACTCAAGAACTGTGAGATCATGACCTGAGCCAAAGTCAGAGGCTTAATGGACTGAGCCACCCAGGTGCCCCTGTCCTCTGAGTCTTAGAAGAAAATAAGAGCCTGCTTCTGAGAGGCTAGATTTGGAGTAAGAAATCAGTGAAAAACTCCTGATGGACAGAAATGGAAGGTTGTCAAGCTAAGCTTTGGCCCAGTCTAGAGCTTCTATGTCTAGGGTTCCATCCATCCCATTAGCACAGCACCCTGAAACCTAGTCCTACTCTTCACACTCCCTCCCAAATGGAATAGACTGGAAACTCCATAGCTGGACCACAGACCAGGAAGCACTAATATCAAGCCACTGTAGGTCATGTTAGTCTAAAGAAGAAGCAGGCTCCGATATAGCAATCTTCTACCCTGGGGAGGGGTGGACGAGTTCAGGGCCAGCAATTACCTTTCTGTTAAAGTACTAAATTAATGTAGCCCCCATTAAGCTGTAAATGATTGAGGTGAACCCATTACTGTTATTCTGTAACAGGACTCAAGTCCAGCACTGGTTCTATAACTCAGAGTACCTCAAGAGAAGTACCAAAGCGCCAGAAGGAATATGTAAAACCCAGATTGAAGGGGAAAAAAAGCACAGAAACGCTATTCACTACAAGACTTCCATTTATTTCCCTTTAACGTTTATTCATAATTGCTCTAGGTTTCGTAAAAATCCTTAAGTCCAGAAACAGGTCACCTACCTTATACTGCTGTAAAGATACAGAAGGGTGCTGTTTGGATAACTCATTCTCTGGCTCATGTTTGGATCTACTTTGCTCCAGTTTATAAAGCACCTGAGAACTCTCCTGTATCCTACAAAACAACTTTTGAGAAAAAGAAAAATAAAGCATATGTGAGTTCCATTCATCTTAAATGTCAGTCTAAAAAAAGGCAAAGGACAAGTTTTCTACATTCTTTAGACTAAACCTCAGGCAAGGAGAGTACTGGTTTCTAAACTCTTAATATTTATACAGTGTTTCTCTCTGACAGAAAATGAACACATATTTTTAAACCCCCCCCAAAAAAAGTCACTGCAAATCAGAATATAGTCATTAAACTACAGTTCTACTTCCTTTAAGTTGGCATGAAACTACACTTCTATACTCTCCCAATTCTGCATCCCATAAATGTGGCATGCGATTAATTCAAGTGGAGTTAGTCAACAGTCACCATTTCATGAGGCACTTAAATGGTAAAACTTCAAGGGCATCTTTCCTCCCCTCACCAAAGTTTTCTTAAAATACCTTTCACCCTGAAAGATCCATCACTATAGTTTTTTTTTTTTTTTACTTTCAAACATTAAAAAAAAAAAAAAAAGAGCTCAAGTTTGATTTATTTTACACCAAAACGAAAGGACTTTATACCATGGACTTGAATCCCAAATGTAAACTTTAGGGAAATGGTTCACAGAAGGGCCATGAAGGGATGTGCAGTCCAATCCTATTACCATTATTCCCACATTCTCTCAAAATCTGAGCTCTTTTCAAAAATGATTTGCAGAGCAGAGTCCACCACTTCCCAATACTTTCTGATGAGAAATTCTACCTTTTTAAGAAGAGAACAAATCTGTTGTCGCACTCCTGGGGACTGACTGTTAAGATTGTATGCGATAAAGAATTGAATCCACTGCAATTCTTCTGTGGAAACGATTTCTGTACTTCGATTACTTTCACAAAGCAAGCCTAGCGTATCTATCCGTACCTAAAACACATCAAGCAATAAAACGTTACCTTTTCAATGAAATAAGCAAAATGTAAACTACTTGACATATTTATTTACCAAAAAAACAGTAAAACACAGTTTACCCACATGCACTTCAGAAAGGTTCCCTAAGGGGTGTGTGAGTGGCTCAGTCGGTTAAGCACCCAAATGTTGATCTCAGCTTAAGTCATGATCTCAGTTTGTGAGTTCGAGCGCTATGTAGGGCTCTGCACAGACAGTGTGGAGCCTGCTTGGGATTCTCTCCCTCCCTCTCCCACTGCTCCTCTGTTTGTGTGTGTACGCTCTCTCAAATAAATGAACTTAAAAAATAAAATAAAAAATTTTTTTAAAAAGACAGGTTTCCTGGGGCGCCTGGGTGGCGCAGTCGGTTAAGCGTCCGACTTCAGCCAGGTCACGATCTCGCGGTCCGTGAGTTCGAGCCCCGCGTCAGGCTCTGGGCTGATGGCTCGGAGCCTGGAGCCTGTTTCCGATTCTGTGTCTCCCTCTCTCTCTGCCCCTCCCCCGTTCATGCTCTGTCTCTCTCTGTCCCAAAAATAAATAAAAAACGTTGAAAAAAAAATTTTATAAAAAAAAAATAAAAAGACAGGTTTCCTAATCCCAAAGATCCTGTGGTTATATCCTATAAAATTATTTTATTAAATGTGTAAGTTGGGTATTTGCAAGTCAACAATCTTAAAGATTCTTATTCCATGATAATGCTCAATTTCATTCTTTTTCCTCTTTTTTCTCAGTGACTACTCCAGGACCTTATCACCTCACTCTTAGATTACAGTTATGCACATCTTACCAGTCTTCTGGTTTCTTTTTGCTCTCACACTGGAAACTCATCTGTTTCCATTAATTCCACTTTTTTGCTGAAGGCAGAATGGCTCTGGTTCCTAGTTACCAACTGAGTGAAATCTCAAGTCTTCAACCTAGCATTGGAGGCCTCCATAAACACTCCACTCTTACCAAACAATGTCCTGAATCATCCTCCTGTCTTTGTTTTGTGTTCTCCCATTTTAGTATTTTTTTTTTTTTGTAAATCATTTTATTTTTTTTATCACGATAACTATACTCCTTCATTCCCATCGCCTATTTCTCCCTTCCCCCAAACCACTTCGCCTCTGGTAACCATCTGTTTGTTCACTGTAGTGAAAAGTCTGTTTCTTCGTTTGTCTCTTTTTTTTTTCCCTTTGCTCATCTGTTTTATTTCTTAAATTTCCACATATGAGTGCTATCACATGGTATATGTGTCTTTCTCTAAGTTTGTTTAGTATTATACTCTCTAGCTCTATCCATGTTGTTGTAAATGGCAAGATTTCATTCTTTTTTATGGCTGAGTAATATTGCATTGCATATATATATAATATATATACATCTTCTTTATCCATTCATCTATTGGACACTTCAGCTCCTTCCACAGTTTGGCTCTTGTAAATAATGTTGCAGTAAACATCAGGTGCATGTGTCCCTTTGAATTAATGTTTTTGGATTTCTTGGGTGAATACCCAGTAGTGTGATTACTGGAAAATAGGATAGTTCTATTTTTAATTTTCTGAGGAACCTCCACACTGTTTTCCACAGTGGCTATACCAGTTTGCATTCCCACCAACAGTGCAAGGGGGTTTCTTTTCCTCCACATCCTTGTCAACACTTGATGTTTCTTATGTTTGAGTTTGGTCATTCAGACAGGTGTGAGATAATATCTCCTTGTAGTTTTGATTTGCATTTCCCTGATGATGAATCAGATGTTGAGCATCTTTTCATGCGTCTTTTGGCCATCTGAATGCCTTCTTTGCAGAAATGTCTGTTCATGTCTTCTGCCCATTTTTTTGTCATTTTAAATTATGACTATGATTTCACTTCTGCCCATTTTTAATTAGATTATTTGTTTTTTGAGTATTGAGTTGTATCAGTTGTTTATATCTAACCTTTTATTGGATATGTCATTTGCAAATATCTTCTCCCATTCCATAGGTTGCCTTTTAGTTTTGTTGGTTATTTCCTTTGCTGTGCAGAAACTTTTATTTTGATGTACTCCCAAGTTCATTTTTGCTTTTGTTTCTCTTGCCTCAGGAGACCTATCTAGAAAAATGTTGCTATAGCCAACATCCGAGAGATTACTGCTTGTACTCTCTTCAAGGATTTTTATGATTTCAGGTCTCACATTTAGGTCTTTAATCCATTTGAGTTTATTTTTGTTTAAGGTGAGAGCAAGTAGTACAGTTTCATTCTTTTGCATGGTGCTGTCCAGTTTTTCCAGCACCATTTGTTGAAGAGACTGTCTTTCCCATTGGATATTCTTTCCTGCTTTGTTGAAGATTAATTGACTGTATAATTGTGTGTTTATTTCTAGGTTTTCTATTCTATTCCATTGATCTATGTGTTTATTTTTATGCCAGCACCAAACTGTTTTAATTACTACCACTCTGTAATATAACTTGAAATGTGGAATTGTGATACCTCCAATTTAGTTTTTCAAGATTGTTTTAGCTATTTGAGGTCTTTTGTGGGCTCCATACAAATTTTAGGATTTTGTTCTAGTTCTGTGAAAAATGTTGTTGGTATTTTGATAGATTGCATCAAATTTGTAGATTGCTTTGAGTAGTATAGACATTTTAACAGTATTAGTTCTTCCAACACATGAGCATGGAATGTCTCTCCATTTCTTTGCATCATCTTTAATTCCTTTCATCCATGCTTTATAGTTTTCACGGTATATTTTACTGTTTTTGGTGCAATTATAAATGGGATTGTTTTCTTAATTTCACTTTCTGCTGCTTCATCATTAGTGTATAGGAATCCAACAGATTTCTGTACATTGATTTTCTATCCTGCAACCTTACTGAATTCATTTGTCAATTCTAGTGGTCTCCCATTTTGTGTACTGCTCCAACACTTCCTCTCCCTTAATCGCATTTATCACATTTCTAATCAACCACCACCTACTCTGCTCTAAGCTTCCCCCCAAATCCTAACCCATAAAAGCGCACTTATATATGTATAGTCTTCTAAGAGTTTCCACTTGTGTTACACAGGTTTTCTTATTCCTTCAACTAAAATTTAAATAGCCTGGGGGCGCCTGGGTAGCTCAGTCGGTTGAGCAACCGACTTCGGCTCAGGCCACGATCTCGTGGTTTGTGTGTTCGAGCCCTGCATCGGACTCACTGCTGTCAGCCTGTCAGCACAGAGCCCCGTTCGGATCCTCCGTCCCCTTCTCTTTACCCCTCCCCTGCTTGTGCTCTCTCAAAAATAAATATTTTTTATAAGTAAATAAATAAATAAAATTTAAATGGCCGGGATGCAAACTCTACACTTTTCACTTTCAATTTACCCTTCCTATGGACCCCTTAAAATAGTTCTGGGCTCAACAGAGGGGCCTCTATAGTGGACTGCTAACTGAATAAATGACTCAGGGATCTACTACATGTATGAAATTCTCAGACATTTTGTTTGCTTACTTGGCAGTGCTGATGAATTAAGCCTTGTTTTATTCTTGCGCTGGACACAAGGTTCCTCCAGACATCAGTTGCAGACCGAAGATGTCCATGAGCTCTAGCTGCTCGCAGACATGCCATCAAAGCTCCCAGAGCCCCTGTACTATTATAAGATCCTAAGGATGGAAAAGATTGTTGCCTCAAAAGCACAATAACACAGACCACTACTGTGCTATATAACAAAACAACTACCACAATTTTCATTTGCAATTAACATTATATTTCCAGAAAAAAATTGTATTTTAAATTCTAACGTGAATTAAAGTTCCTATTCTAAGGGCACCTGGGTGGCTCAGTCGGTTAAGCAGCCGACTTCAGCTCAGGTCATGATCTCACGGTTTGTGAGTTCAAGCCCCACATCATCAGGTTCTGTGCAGATAGCTCAGAGCCTGGAGCCTGCTTCAGATCCTGTGTCTCCCTCTCTCTCTCTGCCCCTCCCCTACGCATGCTCTGTCTCTGTCTCTCTCTCAAAAATAAACATTAAAAAAAATTTTAATAAATAAAGTTCCTATTATAAAAGAAACATTATTGAAAGAGATTTAATAGTTCTTGTGTCAATAACTTTCAGTAAGCATAATCCCCTTATGTTAACTTAAAGAAATCATTCTTGGGGCGACTTTCAGCCAAAATCAGGAAAAACACTTCAGTGGCCAAATATCATTTCTCTAAAAATAAACACTAACCCTCTGCATATTTTGGAGGTATTCTTCCTCCCTCATAAAAAAGCCAAAAGGAGGATTATAAAGAACCTGGTGCTTGGGGTGTCTGGGTGGCTCAGGCAGATAAGCATCCGACTCTCTTGATTTCGACTCAGGTCATGATCTCACGGTTCATGAGATCAAGCTCTATGTGGGGTTCTATGCTGACAGCACAGACCCTGCTTGGGATCCTCTCTCTCCCTCTCTCTGCCCCTCCCCCACTCACATTGGCTCACGCTGTCTCTTAAAATAAATAAATGAACTAAAAAAAAAAAAACACCAAAAAACCTAATGTGTTTGGAAGTTAGGATATCAGCCATTACTAACAGGACAGGGGGCTCAACCTCACAAGGTGCAATGATATAAAAATAGAGACTCCCTTATTTCAGAACAGATTCATGAATCTTGAACTTTAGATGGCTTCTCAGAAAGGCGGGAACAATTGTTGTTAAAAACTACAAATAATGAGAAAAAAAACCCAACTACAAATAATGGCTTATTTTTGGGTATAGGAATCAGATTTTTCTAGCTACCTTGTGGTTACTGTTTGAAGTATTGAAAGTTTTCAACTATTTTTAGTTATAAGTTTTCTTAAACTGTGATGCGGGGTACCATATTCCTGCTTCGTTAAACAGAAAATAATAATGTTAAGATTTACATGATAGGGGCTCCTGGACAGCTCAGTCGGTTAAGCATCCAACTTCAGCTCAGGTCATGATCTCACATGATTCACCACCCATGAATTCGAGCCCCACATCGGGCTCTGTGCTGGCAGCTCAGAGCCTGGAGCCTACTTCGGATTCTATGTCTCCCTCTCTCTGTCCCTCCCCAGCTCAAGTCTATCTCTCTCTCAAAAATAAATAAACATTAAAAAAAAATTTTTTTTTAAGATTTACATGATAAGTCAAGATCCATCATTTACATATTAATTACTGATTTATGCTTTAATGTAGTACTTCCTTCCGGGTTACTGAGTTTCAATGGAATGTTTACTCCTATTCTAATTGACTACAGATGGCTGTTTCTTGAGGTCACACATGTTCTACATATTTTTTTCTCTTTCCCAGAGACAAAAACTTGCTACTGTCAACTTAATCTGTCTTCATCCTTGCCTAAAACAATACTTAATTACTGTTTCAATCACTAGAATAAGGAACTTATATAAAACACTCACTTTTATTCCAGTCTGACAACCTAACAAATAACAACTCAGTAAAATAAGATAAAACTAGTAATAAGGGGGGGGGGGGGGGGGCGGGCAGCATGGATGGTTCAGTCAGTTAAACATCTGACTCTTGATTTTGGCCCAGATCAGGATCTCACAATTCCTGAGATCGAACCCCGCGTCCAGCTCTGAGTTGACAGTGCAGAGCCTGCTTGGGATCCTCTCTCCCCCTCTCGCTCTGCCCCACTCCACTCTCAAAATAAATAAATAAATTAAAAAAAAAAAAAAAAGACTTAAAAAAAAAAAAACTAGTAATAAAGGGAACCTTATACTCATAACTGAAATCAATCTTTAGCTTATAGAAATGACTTAAGCCAAAAAAATTCTATTCCACTCAGGACAGGAACATTCATTTCAATCTGAAATCTCTATCATTGATGTCCTCTTTTGCAATTTATGGAAGTGGTAATATTGAAATGTGAATATCGTCCACATCTACCGAGGTACCTACCCTTTCTTAACTAGAAATTACTAAAAGAATGGTTCATCTTACCACTTTTAGCATCAGCAGAAGACTGAAGAATCTTTACCATGTAGCTTAAGCTTTCGGGGCTGCAATTCAACAATTTTGGCAAGTAATAATCGATCACGTAAGATTTCTGGTCCAGATTTCCTTCACACAGTATAAAAAGGAGAGGAGAAACCCAAGTCTCATGCCACTCATCAATCCACGTACTGTCAACAGCCTGGGACTTCAAATGACTCTTGTGACTTCTGAACATGGTCTCCAAGAGGTCACTTGCATAAGGTACCAATGACTGGTCTCCCATCACCTCTAAGATTTGTGATGGAATAGTTTTGGCTAGTGCCAAAATATGTCCAATTCCTGTATAATCTACTAAACAACCAAGACACATGTATTTCCCTTTAACATGCCATTCCAGTCGCAAAAGACTCTCTGTCAATTCACAAATGAAACGATCGGCAGCCAAACCTGACGCTTCTGAGTCTGATTTTTCTTTAGTGAGCTGGTGTATTTGGAGAACATTTCTGAATATAATTTTGGTTTGGTGTCTCAAAGCATCCAATGGATGTTCCCAGTGGGTATAGACATATTCCAAAAGTTTCCCAACTATGCTTGAATTCCCATTCAGACTGTCCTTTAGGCTTGGGGAACTTGATTCAAGGACATGTATGGCTGAATTAGTCCAAGATGCCAAAATTCTAGAGAAAAACAATTCCAGAGTTGATTCCTTGATCCTGAAGAAAAATGAGCCGTGTTATTATTAACTGACTAGTAAAAGAAATTTCATTTTATAACCACTTAAATTTTAAAAATATAAAGACAAAGAATGACCAGAAAATTCAATCATTATTAAATTTACAACAAAAATTAAAAACAAGGCCAAAATAGACTCAAATTTATAAATTAGTCTTTCCACCTTATAGTAATAATCCAGGGGCACCTGGATGGCTCAGTCGGTTGAGCATCCATCTCTTGATTTCAATTCAGGTCATGATCCCAGGGTCGTGGGATCAAGTCCCACATCAGGCTCCATGCTGAGCATGGAGCCTGCTTAAGATTCTCTCTCTCCCTCTGCCCCTCTCCCCCGCTCACACTCTCTCTCTTTCTCTCTCCCTAAAATAATAATAATAATAATAAAGAAAAGAAATAATCCAAAAAAGGATTAAGGAAACGTTTGGGAATGATAGAAATGTTCATTACTTTATTCTGATGATGGTTTCACAAGTGTTTTAAAACATAGTGAGGGGTTAGGGCTGGAGAAAGTTAGGGGGAATGGGGTTTCTTTTGAGAGTAATAAAAATATTCCAGAATTGATTGCAGTGATAGTTGTACAACCCTGTGAATCTACTGAAACAAAACTGAATTACACACTTTAAATAAGTGACTTTTATGGTATATAAATTATATCTCAATAGAGCTGTTATATAACACAACAAAAAATATTTTTTATAATTTAAATGATTTTTATATTATATTTATATTACTATTTTAAAAAATTATTTTAGAACATTGTGCTTTTTTTCCTTTACCTACATGTTCACTACTATCAAGCTATATCTATGGTTTGATATTTTAAGCACACGATCACTTTCAGGCATTATGAAAAAAACACCCAAAAAACCCACAAAACACAATCCAGTGAAGTCAAAAGAACTGGTTACAATTCTGGCTCAGGTGCTTATTAGCAATACACTCTTAGGTTTTAGCATTTACTTTTCTGACTTCACTTTTTCCACACAACACATCTGATTTCCTATCCTATCTATCAAGACATATGAAGCTCATACTGAATTACCTATGTTGACGTTGTTCATAAACTCCAAAGCACTATCCATATAAAAATTTTCATAGTTTTTTAAAAATGCTAGCATTAGGGGCGCCTGGGTGGCTCAGTCGGTTGAGCGTCCGACTTCGGCTCAGGTCATGATCTCACAGTTTGTGGGTTCAAGCCCCACGTCGGTCTCTGTGCTGACTGCTTGCTCAGAGCCTGGAGCCTGCTTCAGATTCTGTGTCTCCTTCTCTCTCTGCCCCTCCCCCGCTCACGCTTTGTCTCACTCTGTTTCTCAAAAATAAATAAAATGTAAAAAAAAAAATTTTTTTAAATGCTACCATTAGAGACTAAACGTTAACATTAGTATTAGAAATGTTCAATACAGGGGCGGCTGGGTAAGCCTCTGACTTTGGCTCAGGTCACGATCTCACAGTTGATGAGTTAAAGCCCCACATCAGGCTTTCTGCTGTCAGCACAGAGCCCACTTCAGATCCTGCCCCCTTCTCTCTCTCTGCTCCTCCCCGTTTCGTGTTCTTTCTCTCAAAAATAAATAAACATTAAAAAAAAAAATGTTCAGTACAGGTTCACCTGCCCTAGTAATTTCTGTAACTCTCTCTCATCTCATCTTCTTTCATACCCGCTTCATTGCCTACATATATCACCCTTTCAATTCAGGATTATCCTGAGCACTTTGCATTGAACTACTAAGTATGCAGGTTCAGTCGCCATCTTTTAAATGTCTGGCAAGCAGAAGAAAATATGAGACAACAGCATGAAAACTCACTGTGAACTCAAGGTGAACAATACATGGACGATATTCAAGAGCAGGGCCTCCCCGCTTGGGCCCATCCTTCCATTCTGCCAGTCCAACATGGTGAGTGTCCCTTGACACAGGAATAAGAGAGTTGACTGCGAGACATCAGCACAACAAAGGCTCCTGCAGCAGTTCAAAAACCAGTCAGGGATGCTGGTACAGTCCACTGAACGGAGAAGCAAACTACTAATCTGGAAAAACATAACAGAGCCAACATGTTACAAAGCCTCTAAAACTGTACAGATATTTCAAGATGTACATCCAAAATTCCCTTTCCCCTGAAACATCCTAGGAAAAATAACTGAACCTAAAGATGAGAAGCCACAAGTGTTAAAGTTATTATTACCAAAAGGGAAAAAATTAAGTCTTAGGATTAAGAATTCTAAGTACGTGAACCATTTTGCTGGTTTGAATGTACTAGTGGAGCAAAACATATCATCCCCTGCAGGTGAATGACCTTAACACTTTTTAGAGGTGATATGAGAAATCAAATTATTAAATTTTATCCAATGGTAAATACTTTGTGTGATCTCATCGAAGAGTACACATCTATTTTGTATAACGTCAGGTAAACAGCTGCTTTGCATAAAGTCAGGTAAACAACTAAAATAAGTTTCTAGATAACAGAGTAAGGGAAGAAAACCCTGCTAGTACTAAATATAAGGATTAGCGCGCAAACTATCAAATTACATTTTCCATGTAATCAAATTCAGCGAAAAATTGATTCTCACATGCTTCCGGTCCAAAGTTCAATATTTGGGTTATTCTTAATAAAAAGGACATACTTATCAAAAAGTTAGGACTTCATGTATGTATATATTAATCTCTGCATAATTTTAATATTATAAATATCTTTTATAACACTGAGAGATGGAACTGAACAAACAGCACTAGAAACATGGAGAGGCACCCCTAAAAATGTTGATAGTGATTATCTTTAGGAGGTGGATTTACAGGTGACTACTCTGGTCTTCTTTCTGCTTTTTCTGCATTTTTGGACTGTCTCTTACTATAAGAGAAAAAGATCATCAGAAAGATTCTACTATGCAGAAAGAAATTTTTAATTCATGTCTTTAAAAATATTTTTAAAACATGTGTCTAATTATCAATGAAGTATACAATTCTACAAAGGAGATGCACTCACCAAATCAGGAATCTCTTCAGGTGGGTGAAACATAGCCTTAATAAAAAGAATAACAGCTAATCCAGATGTACTCTGAATTGTCTGTAAAAGGTGATCTATTTGGTAAAAAAGCAGAGAGTGTGGATTAAATGACAATGGATATTCTGGTACAGTGGAAAAAGCACACGCTGCAGGGACAGAGAGTCCTGGGTGCAATTTCTAGCATGACCACATCCTAGGTAAATAGGACTTGGGCAAGTTACTTCACCTCCCAGGGACACAGCTTTCTCTTCTGTAATATGGGAAAATATAACTCCTATCTGACGATTATTTTAAGCTTTAAATGCATAACGAACATAAGACTTTTATGCCCAGCACATAAAGACTTAATAAACGTGATTCCTTCCTCTCTCCACTAACACCCACTCTCCCTTCCTCTCCCCGCAGCACATCTAGCAGCAATACCGCTCACTCTCTTCCCTGCACTGAGGCCTCTCCAGCCCAACCCCCACATGCATTACTCTTTCTTAAAGTGATTTCGGGGCTTGTGTAAAGAGCCTGCATCAGTGCTAACTGAAAGCTCTGCTATCATTGGCATGTACCCAATGCAACCAATCTTGACTTGCTATTTTCTCTTTGTTTTCCATTAGCCTCTGGTTTGTAATAAAGTTTACCAAATATGGTAAATTATTCAACCGGGGCTAAGACTCAAAAATGCCTACCATAAACTACCTACTAAATATCCACTGTGCCCTTTATCCCTGCTAACAGAACTGTGACTTTGATTGGGGCATCCATGTACTCAGCCAAAGGCGGGACACTTGCTTCCTCAATCTTGCCTGCAAGTAAAGGTAGCCACGTGAGGGTTCAGGCCAATGGGATAGAAGCAGGTACTTGGGAACTTTTGTTTTTCCTGATTAAAGGTAAGGATGCAACTGGCCCTCCTTCCGGCCGTGAACATAGACATAATGTCTGGAGCTACAGCAGTCAAATGGCAACCAGGAGGCAAAAAACGTGAGTAAAAGCCAACATGCTGAAGATGGCAGAGCAGAAAGGCAGAAATGTTTGGGTCCTAGACTGCATACAGTTCGGGATCACCTGCCTCGGAACTTGAAGTTATGTGGGGACGAGGGAGGCATATTTGCTTAAGTGCCTGAAGTGCCTGAAGTTTGGTTTTCTGTTACTTGCAGCTGAACATTTTACTAATACATGAAATTTTAAAATCCTGGGGAAGAACAGCAATGAAGAGGTCCCATCGACGGTTCAGAAAAGGGGCTACCTCTTATTAAAATCAGGCCTTCTCTGTGTTTTACCCATCCTATAACAAATTCCTCTTTTAAAAAGCAAATATCCGGGGCGCCTGGGTGGCTCTGTCAGTTAAGCGTAGGACTCCGGCTCAGGTCATGATCTCGCGGTTTGTGAGTTCGAGCCCCGCATCGGGCTCTGTGCTTATAGCTCAGAGCCTGGAGCTTGCTTCGGATTCTGTGTCTCCCTCTCTCTCTGACCCTCCCCTGCTCACACTCTGTCTCTCTCTCTTTCTCTGTCTCTCTCTCACAATAAATAAACATGAAAAAAATTTTAAAAAAACAAATGAAACATCTGAACCAATTCATTAATTTTTTATTAATATTCATGCATACATGATCATATAGAATGAGAGATAAAAATGAAAAAGTAATTTAACTTTTTGTGAACACGATAAGTATCATTTTTTTTTGTTAATCTTATTGTAATATAAAACACTGATATAGGAAAACACCCAAAACAAGGGCACAGCTTAATGAATTAACTGAAATGAACACCCTTGTACCTACCGCCAAAAGCAAGAAGCAGGACTCAGACACCCTGCCCGGAAGGCTCATCCACGTGCCTCATCTCAACCACAATCCCCTTCTCTCACCCTGAGTAAGCATTATTGTGACTTTCACAGTAATGGCTTTCTTCTTTTCAAATGGTTTTATTAATCAAATGTGCATCCCGTCCATTTTTTTAAAACCGTGATGTATTTTTTAAATGCATCTTAATCTACAGGTGCCCTCTCTACCCCTTTCATTGCATAACAATTTCTCTATTCAAGAATGCTGGCCTTTGACCTGCAGCATTTCCCACAATCTAGATGTGGGTTTGTTTAGTCCTGATGCAATTCCACACGTTCTTCTCTCTTCTACAATTGCTGTAAACTGGCAGGTGACCTAGAGATTGGTCTCAAGTTCAGTCACTTTGGGAAAAGTACAGGTGGTGAAACCAAGACTAGATCTAAGGGGCATATATTGTCTGGTTGTCTGTCCTGTAAAGTTAGCAGTTGATGATGCTTAATGCCTACGTCAATTCATTGGGGGTTACAAAATGGTGATATTCTACCATTTCATCTTAATTTATTATTTGAAATACTTTTATAAAGACAGACTTCCTCTCATTAACTATTTGGTTTCCAGTGGCACAGTTCATATAAAGAAAAGCAACACATGAGAGATACAAAGGGGAATGATGAATGGCCCCACAAGGATTACTACCATTACTTGAGGATAATACCTACTGCTGAGGAGAAATGTACAGATAACATTTACCTTTCCAGATTTTCCTTCCAAATTTGGAAATCTATTCTTCTCAAGAATTTTCTTTTGCCACTTAAAGTCTCTGGCTTTTCAACACTAAGACTGTCAGATTTCCTTCTTTATAATACACATACACACATTTAGAAAAGTCCTTCAACATTACCCCTTGGAGAACTGGTACATTTGAAAGAAAAAGCATTAAAACCTCATAATCCAGGGCCTCCCCACTTTAAGGGGCTAGGGGAGAAGTAGTTCTACATGTCAGTTAAGTATCAAACATTTCATACCATTATTAGCGTAAGCTGAACGACACTCAATTATAATCACCATTTTTACGGTTTTACACTTACCATCAATTAAAAACTTGGTGAAAATACTCAACAATCCACACATACTTTGCCATGTAGGGGAACTGGAAATCCTCACATGAAGTGTTTGAAAGTCTTGTATTTTCTGTACCAACATCACAGAAACTCTAGTGCCTACCGACAAGTCATTCATCAACTGCGTCTGAACAATATGATTTCCGGCAAATTTTCTATAACGAAGAAGAGACGTTATTACAAAAGAAAAGTCACACGAAAATGTCACCATTTCCATCCCTCGATAAAAAACATTCCTCAATCAAAGGGCCAAAATTCATTTTAGGTTATAATAGACATTCATACCTCTCTGTTCCACTCCCATAAACATTCCAATTCTATGGACATTTACTACAAACTTTCAACACTCTTACCTCAACATTTCCCTCCTTCTCAGCCAATGACCAACCTCATTTCTCTCCTTTTAGAGTAAAAGTAGCAGATCCAGAATGAATGCCACAATTTCATAACTTGAACACTCCCTTAACCTTGGTACACTCTCTTCACCTGGCTTCCAAGACACCAGGCTCTCCTCCACTTTCTCCTACTTCACCATCGCTCCTTCCTAGACACCTTGGCTAGTTCATCATCTTCTCTCCAAGCTCTTTATGTTATAGCTCTCCACAACTCAGTCTTTAGTCCCCCTCTCCAGCTACTTTGTTCCCTTGATGCTGATCTCATCCAGCTCATAAACTTTAAATTATAATCTATATGCTGACAATTCCCCAATTTTTATCTCCAGGTTAGACCTCTCTTTCTAATTCCAGACTTGTATATGCAACTTTCTATTCAATATCTTTCCTTGGATGTCTAACAGACATCTCCAACTACATGAACTCATCTTCAACTCCAAACCTGCTACACCTGCTAGGATCTCTATCCTACAAAAACCCTGTGACTATCCTTGACTTCCTCCTCCCCATCCCATCTGTAAGAAAATCTTATTCGTCCTACCTTCAAAATACAGAATCAGACCACCTCCACTGCTACTCCTGGCCTGAGTCACTCTTGTCTCTCCCTTGGATTACTGCAGTGGCCTCCTAACTGGTCCCCCAGCTTCTATCCTTGGCCCACCTTCAGTCTATTCTCAACACAGCAGAACACAGAGTGATGATATTAAAACACAAGTCAGGGAAAACAGTCTAAGGTCCCCCAGAGACAACAAATAGACAACAAGACAATAACAATAAGCCTTTGGAAGCCACAAAGCAGATAGATAATAACTAACTTAGCAGAATCAACAAAAGTAAATACTAGGCCAGAGAATAATCCCCAAAACGACCTGATTTGCAGCCTCAAAAGGTTAAGAAACTTGGCACCAGGACTCCTTGATGTGGAAATAAATGTAGGGCTGAAAATAAGAAGACAGGCTACAAGTCTGTTGAAGGAGAATAAGAACCAGCAAACAAGTGGCTTACCTCTAGGGAAGGTAAAGCAACACCAGATTGCAAACAAGCGAATTAGGCAAATATATGAACAATGAATGCCAAACGCCATGACCTCAGCTTTTTTCACTCCCTCAGCAACCAGAAGATTAAGCCAACAGTTTGGTTCCATGGTGAATCCACTACCCATGCAAAAAGACCTAAAGATATTGACATCGGAGGTTTTCCAAAGAAATAGCCTAGCTAAACTAGCCTACAATAAAACCTGCCATCAACCCCACCCATATACACAGTTTCAAATCAACTCTCAGTGCCCATCCTTAAATATGAGCGCTAGGCCAAAAATCACCAGACTTCTAAAGAAAGCTTCCAGTTTCATATAGTGAAGTGACCAAAAGCATCAAACAGAAAAAAAATAGCAACATAAAAGAACTAGGACTATGCAAAGGTAAGAAAACTATGTTTAAAAACAAAACAAAACAAAAACAAAACCCTATCATTAATATCCCCAGAAAAATAACAGGATGTTTCATTTATAAAAGAACAGACGCTATGAGTAAGGAACACTCAGGGAGGAAGGAACTCTTGCTCATATTCTCCTAAAAATTTATTTGATTTTTTTAAGTTGATTTATTTATTTTGAGGGTAGGGGGAAGGAGAGAAAGAGGGAGAGAGAGAATCTCAAGCAGGCTCCACACTGTCAGCACAGAACCCGATGCGGGGCTCAATCTCACAAACTGTGAGATCACGACCTAAGTCGAAATCAAGAGTTGGACGTTTAGCTGACTGAGCCACACAGGTGCCCCTTTCTGATTTTTTAAATTAAATACCAAGGGGCGCCTGGGTGGCGCAGTCGGTTGAGCGTCCGACTTCAGCCAGGTCACGATCTCGCGGTCCGGGAGTTCGAGCCCCGCGTCAGGCTCTGGGCTGATGGCTCAGAGCCTGGAGCCTGTTTCCGATTCTGTGTCTCCCTCTCTCTCTGCCCCTCCCCCGTTCATGCTCTGTCTCTCTCTGTCCCAAAAATAAGTAAACGTTGAAAAAAAAAATTTTTTTTAATTAAATATCAAACCTCTAAAAAATACATTTAAATAATCAGGTCTAATATTAACAGAGAGGAATGGAATGAAGCATGTTCTGGAAACTTTTTAAAAATTTCCTGTGTACAAAGATAATGCACAACCACAAGTGTTCACGCACACATGCACAAGCATACAGATACTACTTGCCTATTTTCTTCAGAGATTTCAGTTAAACTCTTCTGCATAAAATGAAGCACTGAAACAAAAAGAATATATAATGACAAAGCAGAACCTAAAACTGTGAATTTTAATGTCAATATAGGAAAATATTTTAAGTCACTATTACCTACAGTGATATCATGGTATAGAAGTAGAAATTTAAAAGGAATATTTAAAAGGAAGGGACGTGATGTACATTGGTAATCTGCAAAACTCTACCCATTGCCAAGAAACCGAAAACAACCAGTTCCAAAATGACTCATACAAGCAGTTACACCCTCAGAATAAAATAAAAGAATGGGACTTACCATTTTTAAGAAGATTACTAACACCTGCTCTACCTGTGGGAATAAAAAAATTAACACTGGTAGGGAGCCTCAGGACCAAAACTAACATTAACAAAACTGTTTAAAAACAATAACGTAATGATAGAAAAAATACTACAAAAGAGCTGGCTTACCTACGTCAAAGTTCTCCATACAGGAAGATATATTGTCAATTACTTTCCTATAAGAGTACACATCAGTAGTACTCAATTCTTCCTGAAGACGAGAAGTAAAACTTTGTACAGCCTCAGTTAGAAAAAATTCAGGTAGGCCATTTAGTGAGCTAGAAAAAGAACCAAGCATTAGAAACCTGGCAACCATGTAGTATGTAGAAGGGAATCATACAAATGAAGTAATACTGGACTACATCTTCAAAATACAGCCAGAAAATTTTAACTTCATGCCACAATTGTTGAACTCCTTGCTTCCATCTTGCTTCCCTCCTCAATAGAGAAGCCAGAGTGATATTATAAAAACACTGTGTTAATCTTCTGCTTAAAATTGCCCCACATGTCCATCTCAGTCCAGTTGGTTGCCATAGCGCTGACAATGACTTACAGACTCCACAAACTCTAGCCCCACCACTATCTCTCCAGCCTCATCTTGATCCTTGTTGACTTAGCTCTAGCTGCATGGCCTTCCTTGTGGCAACAATATAACAAAGTCTTTGTTCTTGCTATTTCCTCCAACTGACACTCCTCCCTCAAATAGACCCAATAATAATCATTCCCTTGTCCCTTTCAGGTCAATCTCAAATATCACCTTATCAATGTCATTTTAGCAAAGATATCTGAAGTGACCACCATATTTTAAATTGCAACCTTCACCCCATCCTTGATGCTCCCATCTCCCATCACTGCTTTATTTTTCCCAATCACATTCATTTCATCTAATCCTATATATTTTGACTATTTGACTATTTTCAATCTTCCTCTTAGAATGTAACCCCCATCTATACTGCCTTATTCACTGTATCCCCAATGCCTAGAATATTTATTTGACATAGAGTAGATAGTCAATAAAAATTCACTGAATAGGGGCACCTGGATGGCTCAGCTGGTTAAGTGTTGGATTCTTGCTCTGGGCTCAGGCCATGATCTCACGGTTGTGAGATTGAGCCCCATGTTGGGCTCAGCAAGGAGTGCAGAGCCTGCTTGGGATTCTCTCTCTCTGTCCCTCCCCTGCTCGTACACATGCTCTCTCTCAAAATAAACAAATTTTTAAAAAAATTTTTGAAGAGATAAATTTAATTGTGTCAATGTTACCTCAATTAATCTAAATCAAAACCACTAGGGGGCGCGTGCGTGGCTCCCTCGGTTAAGCTTCTGACTTCAGCTCAAGTCATGATCTTGACATTAATGGGTTTGAGTCCTGTATCAGGCTCTGTGCTGACAGCTCAGAGCCTGGAACCTGCTTCAGATTCTGTGTCTTCCTCTCTCTCTGCCCTCCCCTGTTCACACTGTCTCTCTCTCTCTCTCTCTCTCTCAAAAATAAATAAACATTAAAAATTTAGAAAAAAAAAGTAGGAATTGTTTTTAATTGCCTAAAGAGTTCTAAAGCTCTTCTAGAAGAAAAAGAATTTAGAAATAGGAATAGTCTGAAAAAGAAAGGTCACCAAAGGGATGATGTGCTTCAGTATATAATTAAACTACATTATCACACTATAGGAAATGAAAGTGTGGTATGGGTGAGTAAACAAATAGACACAAATCTAAAATTAAATCTATGTTTATACAGGAACACAGAACATAATAAAATGGCATTCCAAATAAATGGGAAAGATGGACTATTCAAAAGTTTGGGGATAAGTGGCTCCCCATTACAAAAAAGAAAACTAAATTGGATCTCTAACGTATGGTCCGCTCAAAGCTTAACTCCAGATGAATTTAAAAATTAAACAAAAAAGAAATAAATTTTAAAAGACAAGCATGTAATTTTATATGATCTCATCCTAGAAAAAGTATACATAAGCAAGGCATGAAACTCAGAAATCTATACAAAGAAAAATATTAGTAGATTTGATTACCAAAAAAATAATTTGTAATTTTTAAAAAGCAAACACACTATAATCAAAGGAATACATTTGCCACATAATCTATATAAAGCTGTTATAAATCAAGAAGACATTCTGTGGTTGCTGACTCCCTGGAGGCATTCCCCATGCCCTTTTTTTTTTTTTTTAATTTTAACATTTATTTATTATTGAGAGACAGAGAGACAGAGCATGAGCATGGGAGGGGGAAGAAAGAGGGGCAGACACAGAATCTGAAGCAGGCTCCAGGCTCTGAACTGTCAGCACAGAGCCTGGCGCGGGGCCTGAACACACAAACCGTGAGATCATGACCTGAGCTGAAGTCGGATGCTTAACTGACTGAGCCACCCAGAGGCCCCCCACATGCCCTTTTTTATTGGCAAAACCCACCTCCCACTACAGAGGTGTGAGAATCTTGCTTCCCAGCCATTCTTAAAACCAGAAGGAGGGTATATGACCCAATCTTGACAACACAAAGTGATAGGAACTCTACTGAGACCTCCTGCAAAATGTTTTCTCTCCAATAAAAAGAGTTGGAAAAGACTTTTTTTCTGGATGCAGTCATGTCTGTCTAAGGTGCTTGTAACTGCTACAGTCCCTTGTAATTCTGAGGGAAGATATGGCCAACACATGGGAGAAAAATGGAAAACATCAAGATTTTTGATGACATGGTTGACTGCTTCACCAAAACCCTAGAACTGGCCACTATCTGATCATTTGCTTTTTGACACATTAAATAAATTTACTTAAGTAAGAAAAAAAGTCATTCTAACAAGAAGACACACAAAAGATATGTAATCACAGTCAAACTGTGCACATTAAAAAATATTCAATCTCAGCAATCTGGGAAATGAAAAGTAAAACATAATACTATTTTTTACCCAATAGATTTTTAAAGATATAAAGATTGATATTATCCAGCATTATAAAGGTATGAAGACACTGGCACTCTGGTTCACTGTTAGGGGGAGTACAGATTAGCAATGTTTTTGGTGAAGAAATTCCACTTCTAGGAATTTATCTCAGAAAATACACAGAACAACTATATACGTGATTAAGAATATCACTGCATCATGGAATAATGAAATTGGAATAATGAAAACAAAACACTAAATATCAGTGAGAAAGTGATTAAATTTTGTATACCCATATTATGGAATACATATAGCTGTAAGAAAAGATAAGGACTTTGGGTGGGAACATAAAATAGTAAAGACATTATGGAAAACAATATGGAGGCTCCTCGGAAAATTAAAAATAGAACTACCATATGATCCAGTAGTCCTATTTCTGGGTGTATATATCCAAAAGAACTGAAAGCAGGATCTCAAAGAGATATTTACACACCCAGCATGTTCACAGCAGCATTCTCCACAACAGCCAAGAGGAGGAAGCAACCCAGATGTCTATCAACAGATGAATGGATGAATACAATGTGGTACATATGGACAATGAAATATAATTTAACCTTAAAAAGGAAGAAAATCCTGCCACATGCTACAACATGGATGAACCTTGAGAATATTATGCTAAGGAAAATAAGCCAATCAAAAAGGGACAGACACAAATATTCCACTTATTTGAGGTAACTAAAGCAATCAAACAACTGTGGTAGCTAGAGGGCAGGGAGAAGGAAAATGGGGATTTGCTGTTTAATGGGTATAGATTTTCAGTTTTGCAAGATGAAAAAGCTCCAGAGATCCACTGCACAGCAATGTAAATATACTTAATACTCAAAAATGGTTAAGACGGCAAATTTCATGTTATGTGTTTTTTAACACAGTTTTTAAAAAAGAATAAGGACTACACTGATACGAAAATATCTCTATGACATTCCTTTTTTTTTTAAAGTTTATTTATTTATTTTTGAGAGAGAGACAGAGAAAGCAAGCAGGGGAGGGGCAGAGAGACAGAGAGAGAGAGAGAGAGAGAGAGAACCCCAAGCAGGCCCTGCATTGTCAGCACAGAGCCCAATGTGTGGCTCGAACTCACAAACTGTGAGATCATGACCTGAGCTGAAACCAAGAGTTGGGCGCTTAACCGACTGAGCCATCCAGGCACCCCTCTAAGACATTCTTTAGTGAAAAAACAAGCTACAGAGCAATAAGTAGAGTATAATCACATTTATGTAAAAAAAAATAAATAAATAAAAACTAAAATAAAATACAATACACATATTAAACCCAAAGGAAAGGTCTAAAGAGATAGATACCAAAATGTGAAGCGATGACCTTTACTAAAGAAAGTAAGATACGGGTGGCTGGATGGCTCAGTCAGTTGTACCAGACTCTCAGTTTCAGCTCAGGTCATGATCTCCCGGTTCATGGGATGGAGCCCCACATCAGGCTCTGTGCTGACAGTGTGGAGCCTGCTTGGGATTCTCTCTCGCCTACTCTCTGCTCCTCCTCAGCTTGGCTTGCACACGCACATGCCCCTCTCTCCCTCAAAAATAAATAAACTTAAAAAAAAAAAAAAAAGTAAAGTAAGATAGGCCAGAAAGAGGGAAATAGAAGGCTCATTTTTCATTTTGTTCACTTCTGTATTGCTTAAAGTCTTTACATTAAGCATATATTTCTATATTACCTGTGTAATTAAAAATATGCTTAAACCAAGAACAAATGGGAAAAATAAAGGAAAAAGAAATAGCAGGATGACAGTTTAAACTTAACCAAGAATTGCATTAATATAAATGGACTAAACCAAGCGTCTGTAAACTCAAGCCTAGAGCCTGTTTTATTAAGGTCTTTGACCTAAAAAGCCTTTTTACATTTTATAAAAGTTGTAATACATACACAAAACAGAGACCATACAAATGAAATTGCTAGTAACATATTTCAGTTCAGTTTTACCAAACCAGGAGAACTTTAAATACTGGTTACTTTTGCTCAGATTGAACATTTATGATGGTTAACTTCCTTTCCTTTTTGTCCTTACCTTGCCAAGACTTTCTTCAAGGGATTCTTTAGACTCAAAGAGAGATAAATTCCTGCTAAAATATCCAAACAACTTCGAATACTGGGATCACATGTGCCATTTTTATCTGCCTTCTCCAGTAAAGGCACAATCTACAATCCAAAAAATTCAAAGTCATGGTACCTTTGTCTAATATCAAGTATATATAGCAAAGTAACAGTTTCAAACACTCTTTTAAGTCTCAATGTAATGTGAAATATTTCCTACCCTATATTGTTAAGGATACTGATTTAAACACTGATTTTAGTATTTTTTAACTTTTTAACCCATACCCCCAGCTCCCATTTTACTCTCCAGACCCACCTCTATTAAGAATTAGACTTATTAATAGTTCAAGTTATAGGAATTCTGTGGCACTATTGAAAAAGCAAAAATATATATAATTGCTTTCCAAAAAAAATTATCCAAGTTCAAATGGTAAATCCTAATACTGAAACACTTACTGGTAAGGACAGTCTTTATATTTTATATTAACTTTTTAATGTGTCTGCTAAAAAGTTTTAAAGATTCAGATCAATATTCAGAATAATTTTTTTAAGTTTATCTCCACAAAAAAGGTATGCACAATTGTCTCAATGTCCCATCTATTTACAGCTCCAATGGCAGTGGAAGCCTGAATATGGCTTCTATTGATACCCTGAGTAAAACGAGATTATACAATGAACAGAAAAGGAAAAAAAAAAAAAATCTATTTTTTAATGATACATTGATATTAAAAATCGAGAGCCAAAAACTGTCAGTTAATTTTAAAAGTTCATAATAGCATGATATGATATTCTTCAAGATGCATCAATGAATATCAACTCAGTCTTACCTGTTTAACACAATGGATTTGTGACACTCCATCTGTGAGTTGTACACAATGTAACAGCAAAGAAGCTAGATTCTTTCCTTCCACATCAGCCAAAGCTAGATAACACACATACAAAAACATTTCAAGGATTTAACAATATATGCAAATAAGTTTACCTTTGCTACGCATTATGCAAAATCTAAGTATTTATAAACCAAACCAAAACAAAAGCAGGTCGAACTTCATCTGAAGACAAAATTTTTAGGAAATCATTTTACATGCAAAACTGAATGTAAGGAACATGGAAAAATTGAACAGAAAGAGTCTGAACATTATGTGATATTGAGTCTTGACATAAAAATACTCTGCAACCCAGAGAAGAAATAAACAAATGAGGTCAGAAATCACTTACAATGCAAAGTTTCAAGGTCTTGATGGCAAATGGTCAGTGCAGTCACTTGCATTTCTTTCTTCTTCTTTATGCCCATTTTAAATAGAATTAATAGTAGACACTGTAAAAAAGAAGAATTTAAAGCATTGTCTAATTCAGGATTTCTGAACTCAGCACTATTGGCATTTTGGACCAGAAACTTTTTGGCTACTTTTTGGGTGTCTATGTATTGTAGGATGTTTAACACGTTCCTCACCTCTACCCATTAGATGCCAGCAGCATCCCCTCCCCCCAAGTTATTACAATCAAAAACTATCTCCGGGCATTGCCAAATGTCCCATGGAGAGCAGAGTGGCCCCAGGTTGAGAACCACTGATCTAAGGATTTCTGCTTCAAAAAAGAAAAACATTTTTAAGCTCAACAACAGCTTATTATTTTCCAAAGTTACTCCTATTATGACCCAGTCTTTGTATTTTAAAAATACAGCAAACCTTCATTTTAGTAATGACAGCAACAACAACAACAGCATGGTTTTTCCAAAAGTAAACTGGGCTCAACTAACTTCTGTGCCTTCTTGGACATATCAGGAGATGTCATAACACACTGTATCTTGACTTTTGCAGAGTATTTGATAAAGGAAACTTGCATACTATCCTTGTGAGTTTGCTTTTAGTTAACAGAATTTGCTTTTAGTTAAAAAGGTTTTAGTTAACAAGGTCCGTAATGGGTTTGAATAAATGTTCCTAAAGAATACACACATATAGTACCATGACATCTGGGCATCTCTAGGGAAATGCAACACAGGGCTCTTTTCTTAGCACAGTTAGCATGTTTAGCAATGTTTGTGATTCAGACATTGGAGGACATAACATAGAGAATTTGTAAAAGCTACAAAGCTGGAAGGTCATGTTAAATGTTGAAATCAGGATTAAAGTACAGCCCGATAAACTGGAATGAACTTAGCAAGACGAAACAGAAATAAATGTAAAATGCTGCATTTTTTTATTAGAAAAAAACATAAAACATTAATACAAGACAGGGAGACAGCAGCCAAATGTGATTTGAAACAAATCGGTATGTGAGCCAACAGAACAACAGGTCTGCTAAAGACCACATTATAAGTCAGCCTGATCAAGGGAGTGCATGATCCCTTGCTCACCCCCACAGGTCAGGTGACATGTGGAGCATCAAGTAAAGTGCTAGTGGCTATCCCTTAAGGAGCCATAACAAATGATAAAACTTTCAAGGAACTAACAGATTTCTGAAGGGCCTAGAGAGCACCTCCTTCAGAGAACAGCTCAGTTAACCAAAGGTGTTTGGTCTGGAGAAAAGAGGACAGGACAAGTGCCATAAGGCAGCTGCTGTTGCTGGAGGACTGTCAGAAAAAGAGATGTCTTTTGTCTTGCTATAGAATTAGGAAAAGTCAGTGCAAGCTTCAGGGAGGCTGAATCCAGCTCCCTGGATTCAGGGAGAACTCTCCCTGAACTCTCTGGTCTAACTATGGAATGGACTGTCTTTTTAACAGAGAATCGCCCAGCTCTGAAAATATCCAAACAGAAGCAGAATGAACCCTTTGCACCTGAACTCCTGCAATGGCCTCACAACTGGTCTCCTCTCTTCTCTCTTGTTTCTGAAGAGTCCCCTCTTTTTACAGTCTTTTTAAAACTCTCATCAAATCTAATTACTCTCTTGCTTAAAACTTTCCAAGGGCTTCCAATTACACTTAAAATAAAATGTAGCTTCAGACCTTGGCCCTCAAGGCCCTAAGTAATCTGGTACTACCTTCCTCTGCATTTCACCTCAAATCAATCTTCTCTTAACCATCTAAGGGACCTTGCCCTTCCTAATACCTCTGCCTGTTAATGTCTGTTCCACCTGATCTTTGCAATATCTTAGCACCTCATCTTTCAGGTCTCTTCTCAAATACCACCTCCTGTGAGAAGCCTTCCATGACCACTGTCCCTAAAATGCCACCACTCCTATTCACAGATCATTTCCATTAACTTATTTTCTTCATAGTACTTACTACTACCTGAAATTGCAGTAACTTGGTTATTTGTATATTGTCTGTCTCCCTAGTAATAAACACTATGAAGGCAGCAACTTTAATCTGTTTTATCCACTGTTTTAATCCTCAATTCCTAAAACAGTACCTGGCATATATTCAGTGCTTAATAAATATCTGATGAATAAACGAATTAACTAACAAACACTGTCAGAGATGTTCTAGAAGGGAGGTATGCCTTTAACAACAGAAAAGTGCACCAGCAGATATATTCTATATCTAAATGACAAGTTAGTCCTGACCTTAAAAAAAACTACAGTCCAGGGGCGCCTGGGTGGCTCAGTCGGTTAAGCGTCTGACTTCAGCTCAGGTCACGATCTCGCGGTCCGCGAGTTCGAGACCCGCGTCGGGCTCTGGGCTGATGGCTCAGAGCCTGGAGCTTGCTTCCGATTCTGTGTCTCCCTCTCTCTCTGCCCCTCCCCCGTTCATGCTCTGTCTCTCTCTGTCTCAAAAATAAATAAACGTTAAAAAATTAAAAAAACAAAACAAAACTACGGTCCATCTGCAAAGTAAGAAATCAATACAGCAATGGAATGTGAAAAACTACTTAACAGAAAATGGTAATAAAAATAAACACATTGTGGCAACAACAAGGGAAGAATTTGGAAAGTGACATGATTATATCTAGAGGAATAAATGGGGATCACTTCCTAGGAAAGTGACCAATACACAAACTTAAGAAGGGATAGAGACAGATAACTGGGGAGACTATTTTCTGGTGAATGGCGAGTAAGTTTACAGCAGGATTTGATCTTGAAACCCTCAATACTACACAAAAATTGGCTCGGTGCTTATGCGTGCTCAACAGATACCTAAACGTCTGTCCTGATGAACTGGGCCTCCCCAAAAGGGAAAATCCCGTGCCCACCCTACGTCACTGCTTCAGTGGCCAGAAGATGCTCGGCAAATTGTAGTCCTAAATCCCACTGGCTGCTTTCCTTTGACGGCTGCTTTCCTCCCATTTACACCGTCTGGTTGACTCCCACATTCTCTGGGTAATTTCCGAACCACGTGGAATCCAGAGAATGACAGATGATCAAAAAAAAGTAGTTAAAGTGCTGTCTCCATGGAGACGGAAGCGACCGGAAATCAGTACCAAAACCTCCAAATTCTCGCGATAGCCCAGGACTGGGGGAATTGCTGCGAATCACCTAGCTGCCCTAGCTAAGTGGCCGAGCAGAGCTCTGAAGAGTCGCGCGCTACCGCGGGTCTGGCAGAATGCCTGGGAGCCAAACCTCGTGCTTGTGAGCGTCTGAGAAGAGTCGCAGCCGTCTAGATGAGTGCCGGAGCTGCTCTGGTTCTACTGTAACTCCGTGGCTCGCAGCGTGGTCTGTTGACTACCGGGTAGGGGTGATGGGAGGGAAGCAAGGGGACCTGGACCAGGAGTGATCGCGAGAATTGAATGACTGAGCTCTTCCAATCAGGAGGCTGGAACGGTCGTGATGTCACTGGGAACGGGTGTTGCCCAGTGGATTTGGGTAGACGGCCACTTTAAAAGAATGCGCGGTGCAACCCCTTCTAAGCCAGGGGCGAACTCAGCGGTTTGGAACCCTGTTTCATTCGTTTTAGGGCAGTCTAGACCTCGAGCACCTGGGAAGCATCTTTGCTTCAATCTGACGTTCCACTCTTCTCCCACACATTTTACCCAGCACAGAGACAGGACGAACTGCCTCCGGGATGTGGAAACCAGCGATTGTAGAGCCTGGGAGATGGTGTCGGGAGAGGGAGGTAGTGAGAGCCGAAGCCACAGTAAGAGTTTGGTTTGGTTTGAGAGAGGGAGACACATAATCCGAAGCAGGCTCCTGGCTCTGAGCTGTCAGCACAGAGCCTGATGCGGGGCTGGCATTCACAGACTGCGAAATCACTACCTGAGCCGAAGTTGGAGGCTTAACCGAATGAGCCACCCAGACGCCCAAGGGTTTTAATTAAAATGAGAAACTCTGAAATGAGCTAACCTATAACCAAGTGCGTTTGTTCCTGAGTTCAAGCCCGGCATTGGGCTCTGCGCTAACAGTGTGGAGCCTGCTTGGGATTCTCTCTCTCTCCCATTCTTTCTCTGTCCCTCCCCCCTTGTGCTCTCCCCCTCTCTCTCAAAATAAATGAACTTAAAAAAAAAAGTTTAGGGGTGCCTGGATGGTGTAGTTGGTTGAACTTCCAACTCTTGATTCCAGAAGAAATCCCACAGTTGGTGAGTTTGAGTCCCACATCAGGCTCTGCACTGATGACATGGAGCCTGCTTGGGATTCTCTCTCTCCTTTTCTCTGCCCCTCCCCCGCTTGTGAGCGCGCTCTCTCTCTTCCCCCAAATAAATAAATAAATAAATAAATAAATAAATAAATAATTTTTTTTTTAAGTTTAAGAAATAAATAAATAAATAAAATACACCATGAATTTGGGCCATAAACTTCTTTCTAAATAGCTATCTATTTGTAAAAATGTATTCCAAGGGAATTTTTAAATTTGTTTTAATGTTTATTTATTTTTGAGAGACAGAGAATGAGTAGGGAGGGGCAGAGAGAGAGGGAGACACAGAATCTGAAGCAGGCTCCAGGCTCTGAGTTGTCAGCACAGAGCCAGACTCGGAGCTCCAACCCACCAGCAGTGAGATCATGACCTGATCCAAAGTTGGATGCTTAACTGACTGAGCCACCCAGGCGCCCCCCCAAGGGAATTTTTAAAGAATCCATAGTCTTTAGTATGTAAAAGTGTAAAAGAAAACACTTAAATGACATCTTCTTGTAAAAGGGTACTACATAAAATCATGAAAAATAATATATACATGTTTGGTTCAGTGTAGTTTAGCTTTGGAAATATGTACCTGTTGAAGCAGCATTTTCCCCCCAATTAGAGAATTGATTTTTTTATACTTAATGACACATTTTCACACATTTCACACAGATTTTTAAAATCTGTGACATTTGAATGATTAAAATTTGACCTCCGAATACCACAAAAAAGGGCTTTAACTGCCTACTCATTTAATACTTGTTCCTAAGCATCTCTATTCAAGCCAAACTTCAGACCAAGCCAAGGTAAGTTTTTCCTGTAAGTATTGTTTTCCTAGACTGAAAAACATAATATGGTCTGTCAGTCAGTTTTATATTCCCAGTACCTCCTAAAAAAAACACAATTTATGGTAATCAGCCAGGAATACATGATGATTTACATAATTAAAGAATCCATCATAAGAAGCCTTATGGCACCTGGGTGGCTCAGTCATTAAGTGTTCAACTCTTGATTTCAGCTCAGGTCATGAACTCAGGGTTTGTGAGTTCCAGCCCCACATTGGGCTCACGCTGACAGCACAGAGTCTACTTGGGATTCTCTCTCTGCCCCTCCCCTGCTCTCTCTCTTTCTCTCTCAAAATAAATAAGCTTTTTTTTTTTTAAAAAAAAAGCCTATTTAATGGTTTCATGCCCATCTAGATGTCATACCTAGAACTATGAGTATGAATATTGTGTTATTTTTTAATATAAGATGAAATCTTGTTACTTGTTAAAAAATATATATATGTTATTTGTTAATGTGTTTGTCCCTGAGTCAACGAAAGAAAGCAGAATTCTTCTGGTATTTATCTTGCTGTGTAATAAGTTACCCCAAAACTTAATGCCTTAAAATACTACTTTTTTTTTTTTTTTTTTTTTTAGAGAGAGAGAGTGCAAGTGGGAGAGAGGGTCAGAGGGAAAGAGAGACAGAATCTTAGGCAGGCTCCATGCTCAGTGTAGAGCTTGATGTGGGACTCTATCCCATAACCCTGGGATCATGACCTGAGCCGAAATCAAGAGCAGGAAGCTGAGACTGAGCCACCCAGCTGCCCCTAAAACACTACATTTTTACTATCTCACAGTTTCTATGGGTCAGAAATTCAACAGTCATGTATGTGGTTGAGTGCTGCTGGCCAGGAATCTCTCATGAGGTTACAGTCATTGGAAGATTTGGCTGGAGCTGGAGAAACCACTTCCAAGATGACTACACCCAGTGGCTCTGATTGGTAAATGGAGGCCTCAATTCCTTCCATGTGGCTTCTCCCCAGGCTGCTTAAACATCCTTACAACATGGTGGCAGACACCCCCCACCCCCAGGATAAGCATGAGACAGCAAGGTAGAAGCTTTAATGGCTTTTGTGGCCCAGCCACATGTCAAATATCATTTCAACAATATTTTGTTAGTTACAAAGGTTAGCTCTATTCATGGTGAGAAGGGATTACACTCAAGTGTGAATACCCGGAGGCCAATACAATTGGAGAATGCCATTTTGGAGGCTACCATAGTACTATAACACATCTGCAGGGTTTTCCTCAATGCTTAAAAATGTACTAACTAAGGAATCACAACTATGGAATGATTTATTTAAGAGTTGTTTGAATAGGATTTCCACAGTACATCTTAAGGACACATTAATGCTCATGTTTTCTTACAAAGTTATTTGCCTTTAATGACATACATTTTCATAGAAGACAGCCACAGAATTTAAACGTGAAACTAGTTTTATTGTGGGTGAGGAACGTTTTAGATGTTCTCCAAACTTTCTCTTTTCAAGCCATGCTGATCTTATCCCTTCCCTACTTGAGAGCACATAGTGTCTTGTCTTCTATGTGATAGTCTTTTCTTTCCCTATATACCAGGCTCTGCTCCAGCCTGAGTGACCTTCTCAATAGTCCCTGAAAGCACTGTTCTTTCCTGTGCTGTTCTGTGCTCTCTGCTGGGAGGGTCTTTCTTACTCCCACGTGAGAAACCAGCACACTTGAAGACCCATCTCAAACGTCACCTCCTCACTGCAACCTGACAAGAAATCCCTGTTCTTCTGCCATACTTAAGATTTTCGTCTCAGTTGTAACATTGTCATTTTGGTAGCACATGCCAGTTATTTGTATGCTTGTCAGACATCCTATGAGTTTATGAACTTTTCCAAGATAGGGACCATCTTTAGATCCCTAGTGCCTAGCCCAGTGCGGAGCCCGCATAACTCAGCAAATATTTGTTGGGTTAGGGTCAAGTTCTTTACAGCGTTATTGGGCAGTGGTGCTTACTTTACCACTCTGGGGCAGCCAACTACAGAATTGTTTCCACCTGTGAATGAGGAGTTCCGCCAGGATGGATATTCACCAAATTATAGTCACTGGTTTTTTAGGGTAGTGAAATTCAGGAGGCCCTCACTTTCCATGCTATTTTTGCATTGTTTGAATAATAGCATAATTTTTCATAGGGAATATAGCATTCCTACAGAAAAGTACAAAAAAACAAGTATTTGTGAGGAAGTTTAACTTCCTAGTTTCCTACCTGAAAGTATGTTAGAATAACTTGTCAACTCAGTTTAAGTAATATACTATGAAATATAACATCCAAATAGAAGATTGCTTCGTGAAAATTGCTCAATGCTGTGTGTATGTGTGGTTTGTTTGTTTAGTATTAGTCTGGTTCTGTGAAAAATGTTGGTATTTTGATAAGGATGGCATTAAATCTGTAGATTGCTTCGGGTAGTATGAACATTTTAATAATATTGATTCTTCCAGTCCATAAGCATGGGATATCTTTCTGTTTACTTGTGTCATCTTCAGTCTCTTGCATCATTCTTATATAGTTTTCAGAGTACAGGTCTTTCCTTGGTTAAGTTTCTTCCTAGGTATTTTATTATTTTTGGTGAAATTGTAAATGGGATTGTTTTCAATATTGTGTTTTTAAAATTCAGCATTATTGCTGTTTATACCTATTGCATCAAAAAATAAAATCTTTAAAAGAAAACTTAAGTAATTTAAAAAGTAATAAGGAAAAATATTTGTAAATATGGCCTGAAAATATTAGAACAAAAAATTATGTACACATTTATTATGTTTACAACTTCATAAAAACATAGATACTATGAATAAGGATTGGAAGAGAATGTGTTTTAGGAAAGTAGTTTATCAAGCTGGTGAGACTGAGTGAAATTTTTCTCTTCCTTTTTTCTTCTTAAACTTTCTTTAATGTTGTAACACTGGGCTAATAAACTTTTCTTTTAAGGCCTGTTTTTATAATCACCGGAAAGGTAACATTTTTTACCATTTGAATTATGTTACTATCATTTTATTTTATTTTGTTTTTTTAGATTTGATTTCTAAATAATCTCTATACCCAGTGTAGGGCTTGAACTCACACCCCCAAGATCAAGATGTTACTGTCATTTTATTTTTTTATTATTTTTTTAAATGTTTATCTTTTTTGAGAGAGAGAGAGAAAGGGGGACAGAGGATTTGAAGGATGCTCTGCTCTGACAGCACAGAGCCTGATGTGGGGCTCGAACTCACAAACTATGAGATTATGACCTGAGCCAAAGTCCGATGCTTAACCAACTGAGCTACCTAGGTGCCCCAAGATATTACTGTCATTTTAAAGAAAGGCAGCAGTTGTGTAGGGCACAGATGGAAAAACATAAAAATTTTTAACACGTAGCACCATCCTTGATTAAAATGCTTTTGAAAGAAAATAAATGTTTTTCATTCTTATTTTAAAAAGCAATCTCATTTCCCCCACATTATTCTGCCACCCCAAACCAGCCATCATTTGGGAGCCCATGTATGGACTTTATCTAAGAAAGACAAATGAGGGAGATTTGCATCACTTGGTCCTTATGACCATCCCAATTCTCAGCCCTCCCATGGAAGGAACTAGTAGATGCCTACCACTATTTCTTTGGAACATCTGAAATGGAGATGGAAAATGTGGTATAAATTTTAGAGAGTAGGCTTCCACCCTACGGGGTTCTGCAAGGGGAGAAAAGAGTTTGTAAAACATAGTTCTATGTATTAGAAAAGGTGAAGATTGTGTTGAGTTTTTAATACCCATATTTACTAATATTATCCTGACTGCATGTTTTAGGTTTCTGGAGCAGAGCAGATTGCTATTATTTACTTTCAGCCAACAACAGCCACATGGTTCCCCAGTGCCCAAATTCTTATCCCTGGGATGAATCAGAGCTGGTTAAATAAAACTCTACATACGAAGTAATGCATTTTATAGGTGAGGAACCCCCTAAAAATGCATCCGGGCACTTATACAGTAGGGAGAAGCAGTTGTACCTCTCCCCTCTTCTTTAGAGAGTTTCCTTAGAAATGCCATAGGAAGGATCCTGGATTCTTACTCTTAACCTTTAACCTTTTGGAATATAAGTAAATTTCTCCAGGGGAAAGATAAACCTGGTGTCTCCAGCTTTACTACCCAGAGATGCCTCCACAATACAAGTCTCATTCCTCCCCTTGAAATGCAAACACAAACACATACACATCCAGGAGGTAAATCTCTGTAATTTACCTCCTGTGGATGTTACAGAGTAAATATTATATGTGTAAATTTTATGTGTGTATGGTAAATCTTTTCTGTATGTGTCACAGAGTTCTCTCATTAATCAGTCATAAATTAACCTTCCAGGGCTTGATTTTAGTCCAAGTCCCCAGTACAATTTTCTTAGAAAGCCCAAACTGCAAAAACAAAAATATTTTCTCTACTGTTCCACAGATTGGTTAGAACATCCCAAGACTTGCATATCCAAGTTAGTGTGACCTTTCACATTTATGTCAATCTGCTGCAATTGCTAAAATTTCTGAAACTCTTCTTTTATCATTCTTTTGTGTTATTCTGACTACATAAGGAAATCAGCCTTGCTATTTATGGCCTAGCTTTGCTTCTGGCCATTTGATCGAGCACACTCCTTGATCATACCTGCCATATCTTTTTTTTTTTTTTAATGTTTATTTATTTTTGAGAGAGAGACAGAGCATGAGCGGGGGAGGGGCAGAGAGAGAGGGAGACACAGAATCTGAAGCAGGCTCCAGGCTTTGAACTGTCAGCACAGAGCCCGACGCAGGGCTCAAACTCACAACCGCCAAATCATGACCTGAGCTGAAGTCGGATGCCCAACCGACTGAGCCACCCAGGCGCCCCCATACCTGCCATATCTTAAAGTTACTTTTGATGGTTTTGAAAAATCAAATCCAGTTCCAAAGGACAAAGATTTCTATATCATCAGCAATCCTGAAGAGAATGATTTAAAAAGAACATCCAAAAAGATTTCCAAAAATATTATGAGCTATACTAATATTTGAAGAAACAAGTGTATGGCCTCCCAAGGTGATTTCTCTGATAGGGACTATTTTCATTTGGTTAGGTAAGTTTTGGGCTATTTACATAGCTATTTAATTCACATAGCTTTTTAATTCACTATTTTAATTCACATAGCTTTATATAAGGAACAGAGAAAGATATGTTCTGGTCCTGACTTGATGTCACCAGCACTAATCCTTAACCAAGTGAAGGTAACCTATAAAGTTCACCTCAGTTCTCTCCTACAAGTGAATGGAATATTCTTTTTCCAATATCTACACCATTGCATTCTAGGAGCTGCCATAATACCTTTCTTTTTCCCTGAGGTATGAGCAAGACAGCCACGAGGATAGCTAGCTAATCCAATATTGGTGACTTGGGTTGAATGTATATAGATATCAGGGAGGCAAGAATTCCAGTGGCAATAATACCAAGTGGGCATGAGCAACCAGTCCAGCTGTCCATTCACAGGAGGCTCTCAGTCAGTGCCTGAGTGTGTAGGGAAAAGGGTCTGACCACTGGGGTGAAGAGTGTGTCAAATGAATGGTAGGCAGGGCTTCAGGGCAGAAGTGGAGGCTCATAAAGCAGTAGCCCAGTGGCAGTAAAGACAGTAGTCTTTACTTCCTCAGTAGACAGGCAGGGGGATCCAGAACTCACTCCTAACAGCCAGGTTATCAGTCTATCTCAAATCCAAGTGTGGTCCAGCCACAAAAGGAAAGAACTAGATCTGAACTTCCCAAATGGTGTGCTTAGCAGACTGATGGTATTGCAAATGGTCAAGGTTACACCAAGATCAGGATCCCTCAGCCTTCAGGTCAGCCAGGCCATAGCTAGGGACCCCTACACATACTTGTCCATTTACCCCCGAGTGCTACTCCATATTCTTATTTTCCGTGTCTGTGATGAGAAGCCCTGGACAAGTTCTTTCAGCCTTGAGGACAGGAGCTGACCAGTTTGGGGTTATTTTTTGGAGATACAAAGTTTAATAACCTGAATACTCTTCCTCAATTGCTGTACTTGTGAGCCATAGACATGAAAGGTACCTAAGTGGATTTAAAAGATGATTAGGAGGCCTGATCCACAGAATTCAGGAACTAGTTGAATGCAGGCAATAAGTGAAAGGCAAGAGGATGGTTTCTAGGTTTCTGGTTTGAGTGAAGACACATATCATCTTGGGCCTTAGCACCACTGAATTGAGAGCCAGTGGAATAGCTGCTTTGGTCATTTTTGGGTTTGAGTTAAAGTAGTTAACATTCTTGCCCCTTTCAGACAAAGCTTGATTCACTTCTGTGGGCACTTCTGGAAAAAGGCTACAAAATAGGGACAGTCACCTTTATTTTAAAATAATACACAGGGGCACCTGGGTGGCTTAGTCAGTTAAGCGTCCAACTTCAGCTCAGGTTATGATCTCCTGGTTCATAAGTTCGAGCCCCATGTTGGGCTCTGTGCTGACTGCGCACACAGAGCCTGGTGCCTGCTTTGGTTTCTGTGTCCCCCTCTCTCTCTCTGCCCCTCCCCTGCTCATGCTCTCTCTCTCTCTCTCAAAAATAAACATTAAAAACTTTTAAATAATACACAAAATAGTACATAAAAAATAGTATAGTCAAACCTTGGATTGTGAGTAACTTGTTCTGCGAGGGTTCTGCAAGACGAGCAAACATTTCTAATAAATTTTAACGATAAACGAGTGATGTCTTGCAATACGAGTAGTACATGACACCGAATGTCACATGATCACAACTGAGCCAGTGGTTCCCCCCCCCCCCCCCCGTCTCTCTGGGATTGTGGGTGATCATCTGCCATGCTCGGATGCTCAGTCTCAGGCTGTGGTGTTTGGCAGAAATCTGTGATTTTTTAGAATGTTGGAAGGTGCCCACAACTGGCACTAGTGTATTTTTTGTCACTTCAAAGTACCTACAGACAGTCCTTTGCTCATCCATACAAGAGTAAGCTTAGGAATGCTTTGCTTCATTCTAGGTCTGGCTGTCTGCCAGATATAGATCCTTTCCTCTACTGCCTTATTGCCAGTTACACTAAATACAGTAGATGACAAGAGTTTATTAATACTGTACTGTAGCCAACATCGTGTGAACATATACAATGGCCCCCATGCAGAAGAAGGTTGAAAAGAAAGGGGTGAGAAGGAGATGATTACGGTGGAAGTTAAGAAGGAAATCACTGAGAAGTGTGAACAAAGTATGCAAGTGGCTGAAATTGCAAGATTTTATAAGAAGTCTACATCTACATCTCTTATGCAGAGGAGGAGAAATCGGTGGAGGAATCCCTCATTTTAAATGATTAGGGAGATGTGTACAATGTGGGAAACAATGTAAAATTTTGTAGAAAAGCAGCACCCAAATAAAGCTGTAGCAGTGTGAGCAACAATTTTGTTTAACGACAATGCAATGTCACTTTTCCGCAAAATCCTTTAAAAAAGGCAAAAGCAAGTGTCATTGGATAGGTTCCTTGCTAAAGTTGCACAGAAAGAAAAAGATTCCACTGAGCCAAAAGATAGCGGTGATTCTGTTAGTGAAAGTCGTCCTACACAATAACCCTCCTCTCTCTTATCTCCCTCAAACCAGCCACGAAGGTTTTCAAAGGTAAGTGGAAGTTAATTTAGTTATTTTTCTTTATATTTTGTGTTTTATTATTTTGTATTAGATTACAGTATTGTAATCATTTTTATATGAATATTTTTGGGTTGTGGAACAAAACATCTGAGTTTCCATTATTTCTTATGGGGAAATTCGCTTTGATATACAAGTGCTTTGGATTACAAGCATGTTTCTGGAACAAATTATGTTCACAAACCAAGGTTTTACTGTATTTTTTCTTCAACTGAATGCTCTGCCCTAGTATTTCATGGTACCAGCTCTGTAGCAGCATACTAATTTAGAGCTTACAGCCTACTTTGCCTAGAATTACTATACCAGGACTTCTCCCCACTTTGGTCAGAATTGGCTTAGGGGTGCCTAGGTGGCTCAGTCCGCTAAGCATCTGACTTGAGCTCAGGCCTTGATCTCATGGTTCGTGAGTTCAAGCCCCACATTGGGATTTTCTCTCCCTCTCTCTGTGCCTTCCCCACTCTCTCTTTTTCTCTCTCTCCCTCAAAATAAGTAAATAAAGGGGCACCTGGGTGGCTCAGTCAATTAAGCATCCAACTTCGGCTGGGGTCATGATCTCGTGGTCTGTGAGTTAAAGCCCCGAGTCGGGCTCTGTGCTGACAGCTCGGAGCTTGGAGCTGCTTCGAATGGATTCTGTGTCTCCCTCTCTCTCTGCCCTTCCACGGCTCATGCTCTGTCTCTCTCCCTCTCCCTCAAAAAATAAACATTAAAAATTTTTAAAAGGAAAAATAAATAAAAATAAAAACTTTTTTTAAATTAAAAAATTTAAAAAGAATTGGCTTAAACTGAGTGAGGCTGCCTGCCAGAGAGAGAGGAAGCACTTCAGCTGGGAGGGATGAGGGCAGGTTAGGACTGGCTGACAGTAACAGTAACAGCTGTCACTACTGGAGCCTTTGGCATGAGCCACCCCCTCTACACATGTCAGCTCAATTAATTCTCACACAAACCTATGGCTAGTTACTGTATCCATTTCACAAGTGAGAAAACTGATTTTCCTAGAGATTAAAGGAAAGAATTGAATCAAAAAGACCCAAATGCAAAGCTTTACCACAGACCAGTGAACTATTTAACCTCCCTGAGCCTCAATTTTCTCACCTTTAAAAAAAAAACCTGTAATGATACCTACTTTGCTACATACCTGTGAGAATTAAATGAGATAGCACATGTAATATGCCTATCATAGTTTCTGGAATATAATCCACATTCAACAAATGGCCTATTATTTTTCTCATTCACATTTGATGCTAGACCTATAGCCCTCTTTAATTTACTCTCAATTTTCAGAACTCCCTGGGATAGACTGCATAAAGTCTTTACAAAGATGTCCCTGGTAACACAGGGACCTGTGGATGTCACTTCACATGGCAAAAGGTTTTTGCAGATGTGATTAAATTAAGGATTTTGAGATGAGATTATCCAGGATTAGCTGGGTGGTCCACTGTAATCAAGGGCTCTTTATGAAAAAGAGGTAAGAGGATCAGCATCAGAAAAAGGAGCTGTGTTTCTAATTCTGTAAGATCCATTTGCTGCTTCTGACCTCCGGACTACAATATAATAAATGTATATATTAAACTACTAAATTTGTGGTATTTGTTACAGTAGCAATAAGAAAGTAATGCATTGCCCAACCGAAAGAGGTGAGAGCGGACTCCAGGCTGCACACCTCCATTGACCCCAGTGTCCAAGCCAGACTGCTGCAGGGTACTCACTTGGCTAGCTGTCCCTGGCCCCTTGGCTCAGGCAGCCTCAGGGCTGGAGAAAGTAAACCTATGCAGCTGCGGTTTTTGAGTTTGGGGCTTTTTCTCCAAGAGATTTTTTTTTTTTTTTTTTAATTTAGGGGCCAGATATCGAGGAGAGAAAAAACATGCTACAGAGAAATATGAAATAGAAAATAAATACAAATGCAAGCTGTTCTTCTAGTTTTATAACCGCGACACACTGGTGCTGAGACAAAACATCACAATAAAGTTTCGAAGGTGGTGGTGTTCCTTTAGCACGGCTAAGTCTTCGGAATTTTGACTGCAGTCCTTCTTTGGGGGGGCATCACTGGGCCCTTGGCACAGTCCACGCTTTGAACCGGATTTGAACGGGAGAACCACCACGTGGTCCAGGTGCTAGCAGCGGAAGTGGGTGCGTTGGTGGGTCGCGTGACCGCAGAAGCTCCTCCCCTCAGTGCCGTGGGGTCCTCCAGGTCGTACTTCTCCAGCGCCTGAGTGACGTGCCCCTAGAGTCTGGAGGCACGTCCGGCTATTTGCGCCTCTTTGATCCTCGCCTTCCAGTGGCACGTCGCCCGGACTGCCCTGGCTTGGCTGGCCCTGGCCTCTTCCCGCAGCCCGTCACTGGTGAGGGAATAGGTGAATCCAGGCAGGGGGGTGACCGTCCCCTTCCAGTGTGAAAAATGCACCCAAACTCCGCCCCCCTTTGCGCGTCTCACAGCACGCACACGCAAGCAAGGACTGGAGTTGGGGATTCTTGAAAGAAGTGAAGCACCCCAGCATGCTGGAGGGGAACAAACTTCAGAGGGGGCGCACAAGCCAAGGAGTAACTGCCCCGCCGCGCCCGGGAGCCTGGCTTGGACTGGAGCGCGTGTATCAGGAGCCAGGGCCTCCTTAAAGGGCACCACACACACTACCCCCTTCCTCTGGGAGCCAGGTAAAGTCAGTGTACGCATACTCCATCCCGGGCCCCACGCCCAGAGCTCTCCTGGAGTAGGGAGAGATACGTGTGGTCCCTTCCACCAGGCCCCAGTAATTTTCATGTATTCCTCTCAACAGACTTGTGAAGCGCCGTCCTTATTTTACCGAAGAAACCCTTCAAATGGGGCAAATGGCCAGTGTGTAGTGTGGTTCTGATGCTTACTTGGTCTAGGGCCCTTTCCATTATATTCCAAACGCTCCTTTTTATATGCAAATGAGGCCAACTGTGTCGGTGACACTTTCCTACAAAATGAAACAATGCCATAATTACGAAGGCTTGGGAATTAATGGTACTAAATGGGTAATTTGGGTTTAATGTTGAATCTTGGAGTAGGTGACCTAGGTCCAGAAAGAGTGGCTTTGCAAGTGTCACCTCTGCCATCTGGTGGTCAAATGACAATATAACTAAAACAAATGGGTATTAATACTATCATCTTGTACAAGTCATGCGTGCCCCCGAGGCTGGGTGAATGATTTGAGTGTGAACTCTTGACTTTTAGAGCCTGAGATGACAAAGTAAAATGTTAAAAATACAAATAAAGGTCAGAGGCCTTCCATGATAATCTCTGCTTAGGGTGAAGAACCTCATGGTTTACAATGGAAGAGCCCATTCATCCATTTATTCAACAAATATTTATTAAATCTTGTCTTACGTCTGTTTGCCAGGAAACTGATTCTAGGCAGAGATTTGAATGAGAGAGGTTTTCTGGAGACTGCTCTTGAGAACAACCCCTGGAAAGGCATGAGGGAAAGAGAACTAGTCAGAAAGGATTGAACTGGGATGAATTTGCCACAGAGGACTTAGCCAATCCTACTGGGAGCTCTGGAGTTAGCTTGGCAAGGGACGGAGCCTCTGTCCCACATCAATCAGTAATTTGATCATTGAGCTGTATCAGTTGACACTGGCCGTAGCTAGGGGAACGAGTGCCTTGGTCCTAAAAGGAAGATCCAGGAAGCACACCACACCATCCACTACAGACCCCTACTGCTCTTGGGCACTGTGCCATGGTCTAGGGATGTGCTATTGAACAAAACAACATCTGTGCCTCCAAAGGTACCCAGGGGTGCAGAGTTAAAGAATAGACAAACAAATAGGTAAGTGTTTTAAAAAGCAGGCAACAAAATTGTCTTGTAGCTAGTAAATGTATCCTGTAAGATTAAATAAACAACAAAGAAAAATCCTTGCTTTTTATTGGTGGCAATAAAGAAGGTTGAAAATATTTAGGGTGAAAAGTGCATTCACTCTTTGACGATGCAAAAATTGGAGATGAAGGACAAAGGTTGTCCAAAAACAGTTCTAGAGAAACTTGCCTATGAAACGCAACCAGAGCAGTGGGAGATCACTTTGGCATTCATCTGTGGATGGACTGTAGCTCTACCCAAGACTCGATAATGGGGTTTTCCGTCTATGCCGTGACCTGCAAGTGTTCTGAGCTATTGGTAAGAAGGCTGCCCATAGGCAGGGGTCATTCCTGAGTGGACCATGGGGTGTGCTGGCTGCTGATTTGGGGTTGTTCTCAGACATTCCACTTTGGTACAATCAGGAAAGGCAGGTCCTTGGTGCCTGCTTAGGTGGAACCAGGGAAGTCCCAGTAATGATTCTGCTCCCCCATTGGCTGCCACCCCACCAAATCCTGTTGTCCTGGCTATCCCCCCTTTTTTCTTTACAGAGAAAAAGTGCTTGGACTTGCCTGTTTTCCCAGGCTGCTACTTCTAGCATGACAATGCACTCCATTCCTTGAGCTCATCAGGGCTTAAATATTTGAAATGCACAAAACTATTTCTCTGCCATGGGTTTCAGAAAAATCATGTGAGACTTAAAAAGCCAAAAATGACCTTCCTTGTCCCCTGGTTTGGTTGTGGTGTCCATTCTCTGAGGCAAGATGGATGGAATTGTCTCAGAGGTTTGGGTGAAACAGAGGATCACAACGGGTGCTGCTGACAGTTCTAAAACATCTCTTCAGAGCTTCAGGTGCTGGCCTTCAAACATCCCCGTTTGATGTCCTGCTACCAACTCCTCTCTCTATTTGCCTCGCTTCTACCTAACTAGCTCCTCCTTCTGAATTCTGTCCTCCAGCTCATGCCTAAGTAAATAAGTGACTAAGTAAGTAAGTCTAAGTAAGCCTAAGTAAATAAGTGACTAAGTAAGCAAGTAAGTAAGTCTAAGTAAGTGGGAGCCATTCTTTCCTTCAGCCTCCACTCCCTCCCCGCTGGTTAATCATCACGTTTTAGACAGTTGCACATTTGCTGTCACTGCCGCAATTCAAGACACTGCTAACCTCCTTACTTGTCCCTGGAGAGTAGAGTTTCTTAATCTGAGCGCTATTGATATTCGGGACAGGATCATTCCTTATGAAACTGTCCTGTGCATTGTAGGATGTTTAGTAGCATCCTGGCCACTACCCACTAGATGTCAGTAGCACCCCTTAGTCGTGATGATCAAAAATGTCTTCAGACCACTACAGGCCAAGCCGTATTGGAGCCTGCAGTAAGAGGAAAAATGTGTGCCCTGTGTACATTTACCAAAAGGTCCTCTCATATTTTGAACCGAGTGTAAAAAGTTAATGAAAGGTTTGCAACAACCAAAAGACTGAATTCACTCTATGCTGATGTAAAATTTGAAGGGGAAAAAAAACAACAAAAAGAAGACATCGGGAAACCAGTCCATGAGAAACTTTGCAAGACCCAGTACAAAATGAAAATACAGAGCTCCTTCTTCAAAAATTATGAAGAATTTCAAAAGAGTGACGGAAGAATGTTAAACCAAGTATGGGACCTTTTGAAGCGTGGGGTCCTTCTGAACATGGGGCCCTAGTCAACTGCACCAGTCTCACACTCATGAAGCTTTCCCTGAACCCCATATTACCCAATCTTCCTGATGGGGAATGTGACAGCTGTGTGGGCCCTGGGAACCCCAAGCTGATTGGAAACAACTGTTCGCATTGCACAATAACACAGCATCCTAGAACAAACAACATTGTGAATTCTTGGCGTTAATTTTGATTTTTAAAAAATATTGCACTAAAATATTATTTATCTTGATTATCAAGGATTTGGGCCCCCTCTTAAATTTTGCCCCTGATGGGAGTTCCTCACTTTGCGCACCCCAATCTGAGACTTTGTCAAATGCTCCCTGCTGATCTAGAGGAGTGGTTCTCAAACTTTGGCCAGTGTCAAAATCACCTGCGGAGCTTGGTAAGACACAGGCAGGTGGGCCCCACTCCCAGTTTCTGATTCAGTAGGTTGGGGTTGGGGCCTGAGGATTTGCATTTCTAACAAGTCCCCAGATAATGTTGAAGCTGCTAGTCCTGGGCACATTGAGAACCATTACTTTCAAGCCATCCTTCATTTGCCAGTGAGAATGGTATTTCCAAAATAGAAGTGACTTCTCTGCTTAACTCTTCATGGGTCCCCATGGCCTATAGAATACAATAGATGCTCCTTGGCATGGCAGACATTACCCCAGAGGCTACCTTTCCAACCCCTTCTTGTTTCCTCCACATGATGCTCTGCACTATGGGACAGAATGACTCTTACACATCCTTTAACACTCATATCATCTGTCATGCCGAGAAACCTTTCTCAAACCTCTGGGTTGAGCTAAGTGCCTTTTCTTTGCCCTCCCACCGCACATCCAATACGACAAAGTCAACATTTAACTTTATACTGAAGTGTTTATGTGAATGTCTACCCCATCAGATGGCAGGATCCAGGAAAGGTTATCTTTATTCCTCTAGTCCCTATTTACCTTCTATGGCAATAGAATTTACCAGTTCTATTTACCAATAGCATCTGATGAACTGAACTGAACTAGCCGGAACACCATTCTGTTACAGTACAGTGAAAACAGAGAAAAAGAACATAACCTTGAGGGACAGGTAGAGATGTAAGTGCATAAGGGGAACACAGCTGAGTGTCAAGAGTCTTGAAGCTTAAAGATCTGGCAGTTTTTCAATGGTCTATGCATCTAATACTTTTTTTTTTTAATTTACATCCAAGTTAGTTATATAGTGTAACAATGATTTCAGGAGTAGATTCCTTAATGCCTCTTACCCATTTAACCCACTCCCCCTCCCACAACCCCTCCAATAACCCTGTATTTGTTCTCCATATTTAAGAGTCTCTTATGTCTGAACCCCTTCCTGTTTTTATATTCTTTTTGCTTCCCTTCCCTTATGTTCATCTGTTTTGTATCCTAAAGTCTTCATTTGAGTGAAGTCATATAATATTTGTCTTTCTCTGATTAATTTCGCTTAGCATAATACCCTCTAGTTCCATCCAGGTAGATGTGAATGGCAAGATTTCATTCTTTTTGATTGCTGAGTAATACTCCAGTGTGTGTGTGTGTGTGTGTGTGTGTGTGTGTGTGTGTATACTACATCTTTATCCATTCATCCATCAATGGACGTTTGGGATCTTTCCATACTTTGGCTATTGTTGACAGCACTGCTATAGACATTGGGGTGCATGTGCCCCTTCGAAACAGCATACCTGTATCTCTTGGATAAATACCTAGTAGTGCAATTGCTGGGTCATACGGTAGTTCTATTTTTAATTTTTTGAGGAACCTCCATCCTGTTTTCCAGAGTGGCTGCACCGGTTTGCATTCCCACCAGCAGTGCGAAAGGGATCCTTTTTCTCCATATCCTCACCTACATCTGTTGTTACCTGAGTTGTTAATGTTAGCCATTGTGACAGGTGTGAGGTGGCATCTCATTGTGGTTTTGATTTGTATTTCCCTGATGATGAGTGATGTTGAGTATTTTTTCATGTGTCGGTTTGCCATCTCGATGTCTTCTTTGGAGAAGTGTCTATTCATGTCTTTTGCCCACTTCTTCATTGGATTATTTGTTTTGGGGGCATAAAGTTTGATAAGTTCTTTATAGATTCTGGATACTAACCCTTTATCTGATATGTTGTTTGCAAATATCTTCTCCCATTCCCTCAGTTGCCTTTTAGTTTTGCTGATTGTTTCCTTCACTGTGCAGAAGCTTTTATTTTGATGAGGTCCCAGTAGTTCATTTTTGCTTTTGTTTCCCTTACGTCTGGAGACGGAGACGTGTTGAGTAAGAAGTTGCTGCAGCCAAGGTCAAAGAGGTTTTGGCCTGCTTTCTCCTCGAGGATTTGGATGGCTTCCTGTCTTACATTTAGGTCTTCCATCCATTTTGAGTTTGTTTTTGTGAATCATGTAAGAAAGTGGTTCAGTTTCATTTTTCTGCATGTCGCTGTCCAGTTTTCCCAGCACCACTTGCTGAAGAGACTTTATTCCATTGGATATTCTTTCCTACTTTGTCAAAGATTAGTTGGCCATATGTTGGTGGGTCCATTTCTGGGTTCTCCATTCTGTTCCATTGATCTGAGTGTCTGTTTTTGTGCCAGTACCATACTGTCTTGATGATTACAGCTTTCTAATACAGCTTGAAGTCCAGGATTGTGATGCTGCCTGCTTCAGTTTTCTTTTTCAAGGTTGCTTTGACTATTTGGGGTCTTTTCTGGTTCCATACAAATTTTAGGATTGTTTGTTCTAGCTCTGTGAAGAATGCTGGTGTTATTTTGATAGGGATTACATTGAATATGTAGATTGCTTTGGGTAGTATTGACATTTTAACAATATTTGTTCTTCTTATCCAGGAGCATGGAGTATTTTTCCATTTTTTGTGTCTTCTGCAATTTCTTTCATAAACTGTCTATAGTTTTCAGTGTATAGATTTTTCACCTCTTTGGTTAGATTTATTCCTAGGTATTTTATGGGTTTTGGTACAATTGTAAATGGGATCGATTCCTTGATTTCTCTTTCTGTTGCTTCATTGTTGGTGTATAGGAATGCAACCGATTTCTGGGCATTGATTTTATATCCTGCAACTTTGCTGAATTCATGAATCAGTTCTAGTAGTCTTTTGGTGGGATCTTTTTGGGTTTTCCATATAGAGTATTATGTCATCTTCAAAGAGTGAAAGCTTGACTGAGACTAATACTTTTTAATGCAGAGATAACCCTTAATGTGTTATTGATGACCTCTAGATCCTATTGATAGCGATAACTGTATAAGCTGTGAAAGAAAACAGCTAAGAAAGAAAAACGTGAAACCCTGGTTAGAACCAATAACAAATGCAGCAAGAAAGAAAGAGCAACAATAGAATAGAATGGTCTAGGATGGCACAGGTAGAAAAACAGAGCCTGAAAGAAAAAATTCTTACACTCAGAGGGAAAGCGGCGTTTTTTCCCCACTAAAAGGTAATTCTTACTAGGTCAAAATTCTTCAATTATATCTATTATATTGAAAAAGCACCAAGAAGGGCACCTGGGTGGCTCAGTGGGTTAAACACCCGACTTCAACTCAGGTCATGATTTCACGGCTTGTGAGTTCAAGCCCAACATCAGGCTCTGTGCTGACAGCTCGGAGCCTGGAGCCTGCTTCGGATTCTGTGTCTCCCTCTCTCTCTGCCCCTCTCCCACTCACACTCTGTCTCTCTCTCAAAAATACATAAATATTAAAAAAAGGAAAAAAGAGGGGCGCCTGGGTGGCTCAGTGGGTTAAGCGTCTGACTTCAGCTCAGGTCATGATCTCGCGGTCCGTGAGTTCAAGCCCCGCGTCGGGCCCTGTGCTGACAGCTCAGAGCCTGGAGCCTGTTTCGGATTCTGTGTCTCCCTCTCTCTCTGACCCTCCCCCATTCATGCTCTGTCTCTCTCTGTCTCAAAAATAAATAAACGTTTTAAAAAAATTTTTAAAAAAAAGAAAAAAGAAAGCATTGCAGACTCTGGGTCTGAAGTTCTCTCTTCCAGCAAGAGAGCAGGATGCAGGATTGAAAATGCAAGAGAGGCTAATGTCCGGGAGAAGACAAGAGCCCTGAATAAGGGTCCTTGCTCCGTTTTTATTAGGATCGGAAGGCTTACAAACGTGGTGATGGGAGTGCACAAAGAGACAATGAAATCATGAACATTAACTCATGGGTGTGAGGGAAAGGGGATTTTGAAGACACGCAGTGTTAGGGGTTTGGGTCAATACAAAACAAAATCCTGGCACCAGGCAGAAGGTTGTTTACAGCAGACATGGGGGGGGGGGGGGGAACCATCTCTGTTTACCTAAACTGGCCTAGGGGACAAGAAAGACAAAGCATGCTACCTCAGGGTCAAGAAGGCACCTTTCTTTTGGTAATTAGCTCCACTCTGGGCAACTTTGCCCCAAGGCTGTCCAGAGCCCTATTGACCTGTTCACCTAATTTGGTCCTTCCTTCCTGTGAAAGCAGCTTTCTGCTATAGTACTAAATTGGGGGGCATTTCTGCTCTGAATACCTAATCTTGTTTACCTCATCTTGAATGTTTTCACCCTGAGATTCCCTATTCCTATACCTTTGTCCTATACTGGGACTTTTGCTTCACTTCACCTATTCTTACTTACCTAATCTTGTTTACCCAGTCTTGGGTGTGTACATCCTATGGCTTTCTAATTCTTTATGCCTTGTTAACCCATCAGTGCAGGCTCAGGGAATTCCTAAGCTTATTACCCACAAGAAAGAAAAAGTACCAAGAGATCAATTGGTTTCATTGCTTTAAAATGGGTTTTGGGGTGCCTAGGTGGCTCAGTCAGTGAAGCATCTGACTTTGGCTCAAGTCATGATCTTGACATTCATGGTTTTGAGTCCTGCATTGGGCTGTGTGCTGACAACTCAGAGCCTGGAACCTGCTTCAAATTCTGTGTCTCCCTCTCTCTCTCTCTCTCTCTCTCTCTCTGCCCCTCCCTCACGCAAGCTCTGTCTCTCTTTCTCAAAAATAAATAAACATTAAACATTTTAAATAGGTTTGAAGAAGTATTTTACAATATAAAAGATTAACACTAAACTTCAAAGTGCAGAGCTACCATATGAATCCGTTTAAGTGAAATTTGTTTGGATACTTGGCTCTTGATGTCATGGAAAAGGGATGGAAAATATGAAAATCACAGTACCTCAAAGGAGAGAGTGATCTGCAATCTACCATGGAAAATGTTAGATGTCGTTTGGGATAAAGTAAACCAAAATCCTGGAATAAAAGTATTGCCCATCAAACTTTAAGAAAGGAAGCGACATGGTGATGCTTCAAATTCCAATAATGTCTCTGGGAAAAGTGTGTTTGTAGTGTATTTCCAATATAATGATTTCCATCATACATCTTTGTTGCTTTCCACACCTTTTTTAATAGACACATTCTTGTTAGGGAAATTTGAATATAACCTTCCTCGTTGTAAATTGTGACTGCATGCTTATGGAATAATACTGCAGTGGACACAGAGGTCCTACTTCAAGGAAGTACTTGCTGCCCAAGCTGTTCAGGATTTGGTGACCAGATAGCCCCCAGCTATCGCTCCAATCAGGGTTTCCCTAAACTATTGCCACGCCCAAGCACACACCCTTCCATCCAACCGTTGATAAACTGATAGCATTCTTGGTATATTTCAGGTCACTATGGGACAACTCCGATTGAGGTCGTATGTGCTCTAGGACTCCCCATGGCATTTCCTGAGGCTTCGGTGAGCCTACATCACATTTCTCTCTCCAATCCTACCTCTTCACCTCCAACAGAAAGGTGGTCCCTAATAAATATCCTGAATGAAAGCCCCATCTCACAGAATACAGATGTGTTCACAGAACTAATTGGAGGCATATATTAACAAGTTTATGGAATACGACATGTTTGTGGTACTTTACCTCTTTTACTAATTAAGCACCAGCTAGAACATGGATAGATGGATAAGTGGATGGCTGGATGGATAGGTAGGCAGATAGGCAGACAGATAGATAGACAAAATAGATACACCAATAGATCTGTCAATATCTATATTTAGATGATTTTTCACTCTGCAGTCATTCTCTCTCTCTCTCTTTTTTTTTTTTTTTTTTTTTTTTTTGGTGTGGGATGGTCATGGGATTTTCCAGTCGTTACTCCTCCCTCCAAGTAATAGAATCAGGAAATGACATTCAGAAGCAGAACTAATTATTCACTCATTCATTCAACAAATATTTAGTGAGTGCCTACTCTGTGCCAGGTCTTTCGGTTTCCTAGTGCCTAATGATACAAAGTACCTGAGACATATTTTCTGTTCTCTAAGGAAATCCATCTGGCATTGAGGAAAAGCATTGCTAGGGGCTTGAACGGAGGAAACACTGGTCATAGAGATGGGACAAAGAAGAAGCCAGAGGTTTCTCAGGATGTAGAAGTGACTGTGGGGTAAACAGGTGGCATTCCAGCCATTTCCGGCAGAGGGAGCACCACATGCAAAGACTTGAACACATGAAACAAATCAGTGCCCTTGGGGAGGGGAAGTCTTCAGTTTTCCAACATCCTCTCTCACTGTACACCCTTTTCTAAGAGTGAAACACTTTTGACTCTCCAAACTGCCCATCTGGATTAGCTCCTTGTCCTTTGTATCTTTGTTAGAACTGTACTTCCTCCAGGAATTCTTCTTTGATTCCTTCAAAACTAGGCTACACAAGGGGTGCTGGGTGGCTCAGTGGGTTAAGTGGCTGACTTTGGCTCAGGTCATGATCTCATGATTCATGGGTTTGAGCCCTGTGTTGGGCTCTGTGTTGACAGCTTGGAGCCTGGAGCCTGCATTGGATTCTGTGTCTCCCTCTCTTTCTGTCCCTCCCCTGCTTGTGCTCTGACTCAATCTCTCTCTCTCTCTCTCTCAAAACTAAATGAACATTAAAAAAAAATTTTTTTTTTTTTAAAGCTGGGCTACAAGAGTCTGCTACATGATCCCACAGTGCCCGGTATATCTACCTAACACAACCTCTATTATACTGTGCTTTAGTGGCCAATTTACTTGACATTTGCCTCTGACTATACTGTAACCTCCCTGAAGGCAGAGGCTACTCACTGTTCATTATCAGATCTCAGCACAGTGCTGAAAAGATGAAAGGTACTGTTTGTTGAATGACAAAATGAAAACTGCTAAGTGCAATAGAGTTAGGAAGGTATTTTATTTATTTAACAAACATTTATTCAGTGCCCACTGTATACTAGGCATCTCCAGGCATTGAAAATGGCAGGACTAAATAGAGCAAAGAACCTCATGGAGTTTATATTCTACTGGGAAAGAAAGACAATATACAAACTGCTATAAAGTAATGTAAAGCAGGATTGGGGGAGGAGAAGTTTCCTATTTCATATAAAATAGTCTGAGAAGGGGCACCTGGGTGGCTCAGTCAGTTAAGCGTCTGACTTCGGCTCAGGTCATGATCTCACAGTTCCTAAGTTCAAGCCCTGTGTCGGGCTCTGTGCTGGCAGCTCAAAGCCTGGAGCCTGCTTCGGGTTCTGTCTCTCTCTCTGCCCCTCTCCCACTCACCTCTGTCTCTCTCCCTCTCTCTCAAAAATAAACATTAAAAAATTTTTAAAAAATAGAGAAGACTTTACTCATGAGGTTATATTTGAGCAAAGTCACAAAGGAAATGAAGGAATGAGCTATAAATATTTGACAAATAGGATATACAATACAAGCATCAGCAATACTTCTTAAAATTACCCCACTAATGTTGCCTCTATATCATGACTAATTTCTTTCTCTCAGCTATTGCGGGTAATGTCAGAAAGGATTTTTGTTAAATTCTCACTTTTATTGTGTCTATCCCAAGCAAAACATCTCAAGGTTCTTTATTTCACAGTCTATTTTATAAGGATTCCTGAGGTGGTCAGGAACTCTGTTTCTAAAGCATTTTGAAATCATAGACTAACAATATCTTCTATCAGTACAAATATTTTATCTTTTGTTAGTTGGCAGGCCTAGGCAAGAGCAATTAATATGGCCACTGAACTGATTTAATTTCTGTGAGAAGCTTAAATTTCCAGGGCAAATTCAAATCTGTGATAGCCTAGCCTCTTTGGCAACTTTTAGTTTAAGTATAAATGATTATAAAATTATATCAGAGATATACAAGGTGTTTCTCCAAGATCTGTAAGACAGATCAAGGAGAGTTCCTTGGTAGGGGTTATGTAATCACAGGGTTCTCTTTCCATGGAAAGGAAAGACAGTGGCTATGTTAGTGCTGCGGTGATATAGAAAGGGCAATACAATATTGTATAAAGATTAGGTGGTGACCCGCTGAGAAGTGATGAGCGTTTTCTATCAACAGAAGAATCTATATAGCATGGGAACCATTACGTTTGGTGGAGACCTTAAAACAAAATCAATTGAAGTTTTTACACCTTTTCCTACTGCTGTCACACTGTCAGACAAGGTGGCTATGTTTTGATTAGTCAATGAAATACTGAAATAAACAATAGATCTCTGAAGATTACCAGGTATTTGAATTAATACTGCTAGTGTTTATTCAGATTTTTCATAAACAAAGGGAAATACAGATTGTGAATCTAGGATCCTAGGAAACACATTTTGACAGAAAGTCATTGTACCAATCTTTGTGATTATACATGAGCATGTTTAAAAAAAAAAAAACTTCAAAAGTATACAATCCTAGAAAGTACACAATCCTGCATATTTGATTTTGAGAAAGACATTTTACATAAGCATAATTTGCCTAAGAAGATAAACTCTTTTTTATTGTCAGTTTTTTTTTCTTCATCCTAAATTTGCCAAAAAAAGAAAAAAAAAAAAAAAGAAAGGAACTCTCATATAGGTTTTGGAGAATTTTACAATTTGGAGAATTTTAGACAAACCTGATATTCCTATTTTCCTTTCTTTTATAGCGAATGGAACAATTCTTTGTCTTGCCTACTAGTCATTTAGGAAACTGAAAAATAGTTCAGTCACAAAAGGCATCTTAACAGCTTTATTATTCAGAATTTGAGGGTTGAATTTAGAAAAGGCAACATCAAGAATGATTAAGAGACAGATTGATAAATATCTAAAGACTAATAATTTGCAGCAAAGTTGTAAAAACATTGCAGTAAACAATGATTGCTAGGAATTTAACTTTTTTCAAAAGTAAGGACTCTTTTTTTTTTTTTTAAAGATTTTACTTTTAAGTAAGCTCTATACCCAATGTGGCACTTGAACTTAATGCTGAGATCAAGAGTCACATGTTGTTCTGAGTGAGCCAGCCAGGCATCCTAAAATAGGGACTCTTAAAAAATGATTTAGGACTATGTCAAGAAGCACCATGAGTGAGCAAAAGAATTTAGTGACTTCTACTGATCTGTACCTAAAACAACATACCCATTTTATAGAAAAAAAAAGATCAAAACTCTAATATTATTCCTTTTGTAGATTAGTCACATAATGGTCTGCAGTAAAGGATTTATTGATACACCTTTATATGTATTCATTGCCACATTCATATACAGATCTATAAATATGCAAATAGGTATTCTTTTTAAGCCTTTATGGTTTTAGAATATAAGTAACTTAGTAATAAAATAAATGAAACAATGTATATATCACAGTAAATTTACCATCTAAATAAACTATGACTGAGGCGCCTGGGTGGCTCAGTCGGTTAAGGTTAAGCGGCAGACTTCAGCTCAGGTCATGATCTCACAGTTTGTGAGTCTGAGCCCTGCATCGGGCTCTCTGCTCTCAGCGCAGAGCCTGCTTTGGATTCTCTGTCTCCCTCTCTCTCTCTCTGCCACTCATGCACTCTCTCTCTCTCTCTCTCTCTCTCAAAAATAAATAAGCATTTAAAAATAAATAAATAAATAAACTATGACTTTCTTAAAAACAGAAAGGCATATGCATTATCATTGTGTATATACTTATGTTTTAAAAAAATATTATATTGTCACATTTATCCAAGGTAACTAACTTTTCTTTTTTTCAGGCACAAAAGAAAGCTAAAGAATTGAAAACCAAATGCTGTCTAACTATTTTTTTTCTTCAATATTTATTTCACATAATTTTAACAAATCTGAGGAGGAAAAATAACTAAAATGTGTGTATGTATCATCCAAGTGTATTTGCATATTTTGTTAATCTATTGTCAATTTAGGCGATAAAGGTAACTTAAAACTACGTTTAGTGACTAATGTTTTATATTTGTTTCTTCTTCTAGAAACTGCCTGTACATTCAAAGATTATTTATTAATTAAATTAATGATTTGCCTAAGGTTTTGAAGTTAGTTAAAAATCTGGAAATGATAACATAGCTAACACATTAAATGCCTATCATTGTAGCGTTGTAAGAATTTCACAAAATTAAACCTTTTGAACAGACAGTCATTTCATTCCATTTAGTTGAATACAATTTTATACATGTAACTTTTTACTTAAAGCAAGTTGTGGAAACAGTGGTAATTTACTTAATTCATAAAACCAAAATAAAAAATTTAAGAAGTTTGAATCATAAGAAACTTAACCCTGGTCTTGAACAAACAAAACTGTTGGGCTGACATTTTTATATGGTAAACTAATTTTTAAAGACTCTCAATCATGACAAAAATTATTCTTTCGTCCTAAAATTAAAGGCTTTTCTTCTCACCTCATAGCGTTATGCAGCCTATTGTGTAGATATACTTTTTAGTGCCAATAAGAAGAAACATAGTTTAATAACCTTTTCTTTTTTTTTTTTTTAGATACTTTTGACTGCTTGTCTGGACTATTCTTGGGCTGAGCACATAACAACTGAATGCTTCTTTAAAATTATTTAATCTCTAAAGTTTCCCAAGAGAAGGAAAAAGAAGAAGAGGAAAGGAAAGAAGAGGGAAGGGGAGGGGAGGGGAGGGGAGGGAAGGGAAACATGAGGGAGCCAGCTTCAGACAAATGTGAAACTGTTCCTGTAAAACTGATTATGATCCCTCTGTGAGGAGGGGGAAGAAAGTTTAGATAAGAATAAATGTTACCTATATACACACAAAAGAGAGTGATACATAGTTGATTTGGATGTAACTTGACTCCTTGACAACTCTATTGAGCCATAAATTAAAACGTGAGGTCTCATTCATTCCTGAAGCACAAAAAATAAAGAAGAAGGTGTCTCTAAGCTTAAACAAAATTTTCTCTCTTTTAGACAAGTCAATCTCCTTAAGAAGCTTTCTTTCTTTTTTTGTTCTGAGGTAATTCTCAAATGAACAACCTCATTCGTGTCAAAATTTCCCCAAATTGGCCACCGCATTCCCAATTGTCCCTGGTGAAATTGTGCCAGTTAGAAAGTTAAGGGTGCACATTAGCGTTTAAGGAGAAAACATGAAGGCAACAGGTGTCTCTTGGAAGACATGTGGTTTCATGTTAAGAAAGCCCCCCAAAGATGGAACGGTCTGTAAGAATAAAACCTGGTTAGCTTTGTGTCTCTGGAACCAGGCCAAAGCCCAATTCTTGCTAATCCAGAGCTGACCAGAATTTTCCGATTTGGTGCAGACAAAATTAAACAGCGCAAATCTGTGACTACACTAAAAATCATCAAATTGTACACTTTAAATAAGTCAATTGTATAGTATGTGAAGCATATCTCAAGAAAGCTGCTATGAAAAAAGTCTTCCAAAGGACTATTATATTTGGAAAGCACAAAAACATTGAAACGGTTATGTTGTTTTTATACTAGGGGGAAACTGGAAATAATACAATTGTATGTTAACAAGAGAATAGTTAAATACATTAGGGTAAAATTGTATGGTGGAATATTAGCTAGTCATTAAAAATGTTTTTAAGTAATACTTAACGACAAAGAAAAGGCTCACAGTAGAGTCTTAGTGTAAGAGCAGGATAAAAAGTGTGAATTCAGCATAATTTTACAAGGAAATCTCATTAAGGGAAAACAGCATATAGAAATAAACCCTGAATGGAAAGACAACAGCATAATAGTGTTTATGAATGATGGACTGTGGGTAAACTTTTTTCGTTGTTCTGTCTCTATCGTTTCCAGTGAAAATGAATTTTTATTACTTTTATAATTGGGAAACAAAATGTTGTAAAACAAAAATGGCTATGGGGAACTAAAACAAGGTTTTTATATTGATTTGAGTGTACAACAGAGTAACATAGCACTAAAGTTCCAAGTACAGGGTCACCATATGAATTTGGTTAAGTGAAGGAAGAGACTATTGAAAACAAGGATCCAAGTAATTACTTTTTCCTTTCAATTGTTAGAAATACTGCTGCCAAATCATCTCAGATTACTCCAGCTAGGCTCAGAGCAAACCCACCTCTTGAGTTCAACACGACATTGACCCTCTTCTTTCCCTACATACAGCCCTCTCATTTGTACATTTCCTTACTTCATCTCCCCACTTCTCCTCACTTCACCTCCGGATTTTCCTGCTATGTGTCTGCTATCCTTCAAACAAATGCTTCATGTAAGCTTACAATAGCTTGTGTGTACTGGCATTGTACTTGATTCAGTTCAGTGCCAATCAAATACCTCTTCAGTGGCCCCGCCAGGTTTTCTGAATCATCCATGCTATATCCCTATCCCATAGGCAATGACAGAAGAAACCTGATGCACACACTTTGGATAATGTTGTGGTAGGTCTTGCTTCTCAACACCTCAGTGTCAGTTGTTAGGACTGGACTGTAAACTGATGCAAACTGATGTAAACTGATGGTGTAAACCTCTTTCCTCCCAGCTGTGTAGGATGGTTTAATCTACCTCATGGATACCACATTCATTCATTCATTCATTCATTCATTCATTCATTCATTCATATATATGGGCTATTGTCTCCTGGGCTCAAGAGGTTCACCCAACCCCAAACCACCAACGAGGTAACCAGTTCCTTCTGATTCACCAAATCTTTCCCCAGCTCAAACCCCACCTCCTCACCAAGTATTCTCTGCTTGCCACCATCCTGTTCACTTCTGCTTTTTCCAGTCTTTTGAGGATACTTTTTCTTTTCTTTTTTTTTAAGGGAAAATTTTCTTCCCTTGTTTTTAAGAAAAATTTTAATGTTTATTTTATTTTTGAGAGAGTGTGTGTGTGTGTGTGTGTGTGTGAGCAGGGGAGGGGCAGAGAGAGAGAGGAGACAGACTTGGAAGCAGGCTCCAGGCTGAGCTGTCAGCACAGAGCCCAACGCGGCGCTCGAACCCACGAACCATGAGATCATGACCTGAGCTCAAGTCAGATCCTCAACCAACGGAGCCACCCAGGCGCCCCGAGGATCCTTTTTCATTAAAAAAAAATTTTTTTTTAATGTTTATTTATTTTTGAGAGAGAGAGAGTCAGAGCGTGAGTAGGGAGGGGCAGAGAGAGGGAGACACAGAATCCGAAGCAGGCTCCAGGCTCCAAGCTGTCAGCACAGAGCCCAACGTGGGGCTAGAACCCACAAACCGCGAGATTATGGCCTGAGCCCAGGTGGGACGCTAGACCAACTGAGCCACCCAGGCACCCCTCCTTTTTCATTTTACAATTATTACACAGCACACAATAATGTCCTTATAATGTGTCTTTTCTCTAATTGTCAGTGTCAGGGGATGTTGTGGTCAGTTTTGCTGTGTTTTTCATTCCTTTACTTCTGGCTTAAACGGACCCTTTGTGCAATATGAAAAGAGAGAGGGAAGATTTTTAGTTACTGGCTGTGATATGGATCTGTATCAGAATGGCTGCCTCTGTCTGGTAGGTACTGACTCCAAACAGAATAAATCATCAGTTCACATTTAATGCTTTTTCAAAGAAGATGACTTAATTTTTTTAATGTTTGTTTAGTTTTTAGAAAGAGAGACAGAGCGTGAGCAGGGGAGGGGCAGAGAGAGAGAGAGGGAGACACAGCATCTGAAGCAGGTTCCAGGCTCTGAGCTGTCAGCACAGAGCCTGATGGCCCAATGTAGGGCTTGAACTCACGAACTGTGAGATCATGACCTGGGCTAAAGTTGGATGCTTAACCAACTGAGCCCCCTAGGTGCCTCTTATACTATCTGGGTCACAGTCTTCCTGTGTGACCCTCACGTGTGGTATCTTTGTTTTTAACTTCATGGGTCCTGACCAAACCATGGCCAACTACCCCTCAAACTTCTCTTCCTTTCAATTGCCCTTAAAATAAGTGATCTGCAAAGCTCTGCCCAGTGTTTTTCTTTTTCCTCTGTACATACTTGTTCTTTCTCTGTGGTCTTACCAATGCCCATTAAATTCTTACCTCCACCAGTGTTGGCCTTGACCTGGACCCACCTATGAGCTTCTCCCCACACCAATCTATGATAGAGGGGGTCCAGCTCACCTGTGAGATAAGGTGAGTTTGAAGCAGGTCCTGCCTTCACTGCAGACCCAAAGGATTGAGTAGGTCATTACAACCTGGGTACTGGGAACACACCATCGGCCCAGCCATCTCTTATCCATCTCTACTAGGAAGGCCAAGTTCTTTGGTGCCCAGAATTTGCTGCTTTCCTGGGATGCAGATAAATAGCTTGGAGTGTCCAAGCCTACAGTCCAGGCTTGCATTCCAGTCAGCAGGTGAGAATTTATTCCTACCAGCTTTATTTCTTTTTCCCAAACTTCTTCCCCTTGTCTTTGATATATTTCACCAGGAGCTGGGAATTCTAGTTTCTGAACTGGGGTTTCCACTCTCTCTACTCCAGCTGCCACATGCTCATTCTAGGTGGGGGTCAGTGTCTCCTCCCTCTGTTGGATTTTATGTGTGATCGAATGAAAGAACAAGATCTTTCTTCCCAAGTATTTACTCAGCTCCCTTATTCTTGCTCCTTCCAACCTCTCTGTTCCCGCTTCCGGTATGCCAAATGGCTGTGTGGTCCGCAATCATTCTGCAATCCACAAGACTCTCCCCTCTATGCAGCTTACCTTGAAATGTATACCCCAACCCAGACCTTTCTCCCCAACTCAGCCTGACTAATTTTCCGCTGGCTCTCCTGCTGGACGTTTCACTGACATCTCAGCTTGTGCTTGGCACATATAAGCCAAATCGTATTCTTCCTGTTAACTAATTCCTCCCTTCTTGCTTCTCTACTTTGGTTAATGGCACCTTCATTTCCCAGTTACACAAAGCCTCCCAGACCCTCATGTTCCCAATCTTCAAATCAATTGTTAGACCTTGTAGATTCAATTTCTTGAGAGAAGTTGAGATGTAGTATAGAGTAGTGGTTACTGTCAAACCAGAATTCCCAGTTCCATTACATAATATCTGTGTACCCTTAGGGCAGTGATTTAACCTCTGTGCCTCAGTTGTCCCATTTGTCAGGTGGGAATAGTAATGGTCCCTATATTACAAAATAGTCATGAGTTTACATTTGCTAAAGCACTCGAAAGAACACTAGGTGCATTGTGTCACCTGTCTACTATTTTTATCTCTTGCACCCAGAGCCTTCCAATTCCACCATGGCCTGCACTTCATTCTCACCCTGAGTGCCCTAGTTCAGATCTTCACTGAAGCTCTCCCTTAGCTCCTAATTGTTCCTCTCTTTCCTAGCTATTCTTGCTGCGTGCTAGATAGAGCTTCCTAAAGAACAGCTTTGGTCACCCGCCACATTTTCCCATAACCTCTGCTACCCAGCTGCCACCATTTCTCACCAGAATGACTGAAATAGTTCCCCATCTGGTTGCGTTGAATATACTTGTGTTTTTCTAATCACCTCCATACTCTTGTCACATCTGGTCTTGTCACGTCTCTGTTTAAAACACTTCAGTGGACTCCCTGTGCTCCTGGAATAATTGTAGTCACAGCCTTGCTACTCAAAGTGTGTCCCTGGAGCTTGTTAGAAATGCAGATTCTTGGTTCCCATCCCAGACCTACTGGCGTCTGAATCTGCATTTTAACAAGATCGCCATTAAAGTTTGAGAAGCCTTGTTCTTCAAGGCCCCAGATGGTCTGGCCTTCTTTCTTCAACAGCCTCCTCCTCCTCTACTTCTCTCCTTGCTCACTGTGCCTCATTGTGTTCTGGCCTCTCTGGTCTCCATTAGGTCCCTCCAATGTCTCAGGCTCCTCCTCACCACAGGGCCTGGTACCTGTGCTTCCCACAACCTGGGATGCTCTGCCCATTATCTTTTGTTTTTGTCTGGCTAGTTCCTTCAGGCCTCAGCTCAACTGTCATTCTCTCAAAGAAGTCCTTCTTGACTCCTAAGACCAGGCCAGATCGCCTTATTATTCAGTTGCACAGCATTTTGTGCTTTTCCTCTAGAACACTGAATGCAATTTGTAATTATATATTTATTTGTGTGAATATTTAATGAATGTGCATCTCTCCCCCTAGACCACAACTCTATGAAGACAGAAACCACGTTTATTTTGCTCATCTTTGTAGTCCTCAGAATCTAGTATGGTGCCTGGGATATTATAAGTACTTAATAACCACCTTTGTTCATTCATTTAACAGATATTTATTGTGCACCTACTATATGCCATTCACTAGATGCTGGATATATAGATGCTGGATATTAAGGAGGAAAGCCAGGGGTGCCTGGTGGCTTGTTTAGTTAAGCTTCTGACTTCGGCTCAGGTCATGATCTCACGGTTTGTGAACTCGAGCCCCACGTCAGGCTCTGTGCTGATAGCTCAGAGCCTGGAGCCTGCTTTGGATTGTATGCCTCCCTCTGTCTCTGCCCCTCCTCCACTCACACTATGTCTCTTTCTCAAAAGTAAATAAATATTAAAAAGAAAAAGGAAAACCACACAGTTTCTGCTCTCATTACAGTTTAGTGGGGGAAACAGGCAATCAAATAATCACAAATAAATATAATATTACAATGAGGTAAATACTATGCAGCAAAGGTACAGAATGCCATGAACATTCAGGAAGGCTGGTCAGAGATGTTTTCCAACTGCCACTACTGAATATAAAAACCATAAAATTCAACATGTATTTTTCTTTTATAGAACAGCTTTATTGAGATTTAATTCACATAGAATACGATTCACTCATTTAAACTGTACCTGTCAATGGCCTCTAGCATATTCATAGAGTTGTACAATCATCACCACAAGTTATAAAATGTTTTCATTTCCTCAAAGAAACCCTTCTGCCTTTAGCCATCACTCCCATCCTCCCCAGCCCCTCACAACCACTAATCTACTTCCTGGCTCTATAAATTTGTCAATTCTGGACATTTCATGTAAATAAGATCACCTAAAATGTGACTTTTTGTGACTGGCTTCTTTCACTTAGCATAATATTTTCTTTCTTTTTTTTCTTTTTTATTTCAGAGACAGAGAGTGTGTGTGTGAGCAGGGGAGAGGAGTAGGAGGGGGGAAAGAGAGAGAGGAAGAGGGAGAGAGAGAGAATCTCAAACACTTTTTATGTTCAACACAGAGCCTGATGCGGGGCTCACTGCCATGACCCTGGGATCATGACCTGAGTCAAAATCAGGAGTTCAACACTCAACCGACTGAGCCACCCTGGCACCCCAGCATAATATATTCAAAATTTATCTATGCTGTATCATTTATAAACACCCCATTTCTTTTTGTTGCTAAATAATATTCCATTGTACCATGTATTTTTCTTAGCATGTTCAGAAACCGGATGCCATTCCACTGTATTCACCATAGCCAAACAAATTCAGTCATGTTTCTAGAAAAAGGTGACAGTAAGTAAATGTTGGCTGAAATTTACAAGGGTGGCAGCCATGTGTAGAAAGCTTCTTTTCATGAGTGACTTTATTCACTGAGCTCTCTTAGTCTGTTTAGTATTCTGACTCACAAACGGAAGTGATTCTATTTTGGCATTCTTTCTCTCGCACTTAGTTCTTTGGTCTCTACTGACTTGCTGCATTAAATTATGCAAGTTACTTAAACTCTGTTTATTTAACTCCTGCATGCTCTGTAAAATGAGCCCAGTCCAGCCTGTTTGTTGGCCAAAACTGTTTGGAGACAATTTTTCATGTGATATGCATCATCAGCTCCCACAGAAGGCAAAAGGAATTTGATGTGTGGGGGTAGTCTGGGATCCAGTCCAAAATTAGTGCTCATCTGGAAGAAATATGGAAGTTTGATACTTGCTCACTGGCCTTTTAGTTGTACTCACTTATTGCTTTCCCTCTAAGGAAGTTTGTAAATCTTTATCTCTTATGCATTTTCTATATAAGGTGAGATAAGATTTAAAAAAAAAAAAAAGATGGTAATGGAAAAAGCCCTCTGACATTCTTAATTGGCCAGCTGTGAACCAAAGAGAGTAATTTGTCTCACCTCGCTTTATGACCTGCAGAAGGATTACCCATGGTATTTAGTATTCTAATTTTCCCCCTTGAGATTGTCCTTGCCAGACCCCATCTTGGGATGTAAAATCCAATTAGATTAAAATTATCACTCATCTTCTTACCCAATGCTCTGTGCTGGGTGCGGAGGAGGCTGCAAAAAGGAAGAAAATGAATCCTTCTTTCAAAGAGCTCACAGTCTAATGGAGAGATAAGGAACGGTACCTAAGGCAGAATGAGCTAAGTGCCAAGGGGAGTAAAAACCTAAATGCTCAGGGAACAGAAACGAGAGAAGGGATTATTGCTAGGAGTAACAGTCATGGTTATGTGGAGAAGATAAGCTGAGTTGTGTCTTAGAGAACAGTTAGAACTTTTAAAGGGGACGTAGGAAATAGTAGGTGAACTTTCCAAATGGACTTCCCTGGGGTGGGGGAATTGCACAGCAAGACTCTGGTGTGAAGGGCAGTTGTGAAAAATAAACCTGAAAAAGTAGGTTGTAGGCCTCGAATACTGGCCTGGGAAGTCTGTTCTTGATAATTTAAGCGAAAGAAAGTCAACGAAGGTCTTTGGCAGGGTGTACCTCAAAAGTGCACTTGAGGACAGGCAACCTGGCAAGAGGGCGAAGGACGGATTGGCAAGAGGAGAGACTTCAGGCTGGGAGACCAAACCGGTGGATGCTGAGCCGAGGTAGGGAGGATGGAACGGAGGTGACAACCTCTGAGCTGTAGGTATGTTGAAAACTAGCGGCAGACAGAATAGGACACAACTCCCTCCAGAGGTAGGGCCTAGGAGGAGTCAAAGTCGTAGCCACACCCTCAAGTGACGTCAGGCGGCCGGCTGCGCATCCGATTGGCTACTCTGGCCTCCAGTCCTAGGAGAAGGCGGTGCCCTGCCCCGGCCCTCTCCAGGCTTGGAGCGCGGCGGGCACCCGCGGAGAGTCCCGGCAACCCCGAGCCAGGCGCGGCCAGGACTTCGGGCACTGCAGCCAGGGTCCCGCAGCAGAGGTAGGCAGATGGAGAGGGCCCGGAGCTGAGGGGCGAGCCCAGCGGCTCGGATGCCCGGGATCCCCGCCCCCTCGTGAGCGCGCAGTCCCGGGGGGCTTGCCGGGCGGCGGTTGGGGGCGGCGGGCAGAGCCGGCGGGCGGGGACCAGGGCGGTGGAGCCGGCTGGAGGAGGATGGAGCGGGACTCGGCACTCGGCATCGCCCCCTCGCTGCCTCCAGGACTGGGGTCTCGGCCGAGGTCGGTGGCCGCCGGTTTCTCGCCCCCTGGTCTCCCGTGACATTTTGTTTGAAAACGCGGGGCTGGGTGTGTGGCGCGGCGGGGGCGGTTCTGGGGAGGGGGGGGTGTGCAGCCGGCGCCCCCGCGTCCCCGCCCCAGGGGCCCGAGCAGCTAGGGATGCTGCGGCTCGGCCTCGGCTTCCTGGGAGCCGCGCTGTGATCTCTTGGGTGAAACTTCCCAAAAGTTGCAAGAACCATTTTCTGCCCCTCGAATTACCGGAATGTCAAAGTGCCCTTAGGTGACCTACTACGAAACGGCGCTGGCCCTGAAGTTATTAGACCACTTTTTAAAAGACGGAACATCCGAGCCCTCGATTTTGATGTGCGAAACTCTGTGCAAAGAGCGAGTTGAACGATTTACGCGTCAGAGCTCTGGTGCTGTGCTACCTGCAGGTCACTGCTCTCTTTGTGAAAATGCCCGTCGCAAGCCTCCACCGCACCGCCGCGTGGGTCCCCGAGGAGCTGTGGGGTGGGGAGCACGGCTGCTCCTGGCAGGGCCAGCGATGGGCAGGCGTAGCCCAAGTGGGGCTGGTTGGTGGTCAGGAGCCTTCTTAAACAAGGCAAGCCTCAGTGTGGTCAAGAAAGACATCCTTTCTGCTTTGGAAGAGAAATAGTTACCTGGCCAAGTTAAGCCGTCCCTTAAGAGGAGCGAATTAAAGAATGTGAGTGGCTAACCCTGAGCTTCATCAGGATAAGCCTCAATAGATGAATTCTTACTTTTTTTTTTTTTTTTTCTTTCTCTTTTGGGATTTGGAAGAGAAACAGGAAGTCAGAGATTCGGAGAAAAGAGCATTCACTCCATAATTGTAAACAGTTTAGTTTGTGTCAGTAAATATTTCCAAAAGTCATGGGGGTGGGGGGTGGCTTTTGGAAAACCAAGATTTTTTTTCCCGTGCACCGCAGTGAAGATAGGTTACTTTAAAATTCAAAATCTAGAAATGTTATTTATTTAGCAAGTGGTTATACCTCCCAAAGCTGTACAGTTCTATAAAATCAATGGTAATGGAAAAGAATGGTGGATGTTGTTCAAAGTTCGAATCTTTACTCAAGATGGTGCATTAACACAACAGTTACTTTATACTAACTGAAATTACAGAATGAAATGAGGAAATCAGGTGTCTAGACCTCTTGGTGGACCATTAGCCAGCCAATCTGTAGTTTTGAATTTTTTTTAATTATGATCCTATTAGTAGGGAATGTAGACATTAGATGCCAATTCAGTAATATTATTAAGGTTCTGCTACTTCGTTGTAAAATATGTAATTAGCATAACTAAAGACATAAGTAGGTGTGTTTAATTTGGAATTTATTTATCATGTCATTTTCATAGCAAAGTAGTCTTGGGTAAGATATATGTATGAACTTGCCATATTTGAGGTTAGTTAGCATTTACCTCTAAATTATTTGAGTTAACGGTAGAATTCTTGGCAGGGATAGCTACAAACAATGGATCATTAAATTTGTAAATGTTGAGTTAATATACATCCACACAAATTGTTACTTTTTAAAAAATCATTTTTATTCTTTAATTTTGGAGTGGGGAAGATCTTTCTAAAGTACAAAACAAAACTCAGATTGCATGAAGAAAATGATTGTTACACTTTACCACATATTTAAATAAATTTTTTTTCTTTGTGTGCATCACAAACAAGTTTTAAAAGACAACAAATGTATGGGGAACAATTGTGCAAATAAATGTGTAATAAGAATATTTGTATCTGCATTACTTCTTCTTAAAATTTTTATTTACTTTTATTTGAAAAAAGTTGACACAATGTTACATTAGTTTCAGGTGTACAACATAGTGATTCAACAGCTCTATAAAACTGTTATTTTTCTTTACTCATTTGTAAATAATTGCTCTTTTTAAAATTGAAGTATAATTAGTGAACCATAAAATTTACTCCTTTAAAGTGTACATATCAGCGACTTTTAGTATATACACAAGGTTGTGCAACTATCAGCATTAATTCTAGAATAATTTTGATCATTCAAAAAAGAAACCCCAAACTATTAGCTGTTGATCACCATTGCCCTTTCTTCACAGCCTTTGGCAACCACTAACTTACTTTCTGTCTCTTTGGATTTACCTGTTTTGTGTAAATGGAATCATATAATATGTGGCCTTTTATTCAGGCTTCTTTCACTTGGCATCTAGGATAATTGTCACAGCATGTATTAGTACTTTATTCCTTTTTTTGTGGCTGCATAATATTCCTTTGTACAGATATACCACATTTTGTTTATCCATTCCTCTGATGATGGACACTTGGATTGTTTCCACTTTTCGGCTATTTGAATAATGCTGCTGTGAACATTTGTGTATAAGTTTTGGTGTGAACTTATGTATTCAGTTCTCTTCGGGTATATAGTTAGTTAGCATTGGAGTTGCTGGCTCATATGGTAACTTTATGTTAAAACTTTTGAGGAATTGTTAAACTATTTTCCAAAGCAGCTATACCATTTTTACATCCCCAATAGCAAAGTATGAGGGTTCTAATTTCTCACATCCTCACTCACACTTGTTATTATGGCTTTATTATTTTAAACATCCTGTTTGGTTGCAGTGGTTGTCATGATTTTAATTTGCATTTTCACTTATAGCTAATGATGTTGAACATATTTTCATGGCTTTTTGGCCATTGTATACCTTCTTTAGAGAACTATTTAGATCCTTTGCCTACTTTTTAATTGTTTTGTTTTATATTGTTGAGTTGTAAGAGTTCTTTATATATTCTGGATAAAAGTGTCCGATATACATGATTTGCAAATATTTTTCTTCCTTCAGTGGCTTATCTTTTCACTTTCTTGATGGTGTCCTTTGAAATAAAAGTTTTTAATGTTGATTAAGTCCAATTTATCTATTTTCTTTTTCATTACTCGTGTTTTAGATGTCAACTCAAAGAAACTTGACTAATTTAAGGTCACAAGATTTATGCCTATCTTTTGTTCTAAGAGTTTTAGAGCATTGGCTCTTACATTTAGGTCTTCAATCCATCTTGAGTTAGTTTTTGTATATGTTGTGATGGAGGGGTCCAAATTCATTCTTTTGCATGTGGATATCCAGTTGTCTAGCACCATTGTTGAAAAGACTCTTCTTTCCCCATTGAACGATTTTGGTACCCTTGTCAAAAATCAGTTGACTATAGGGGTACCTGGGTGGCTCAGTTGGTTTTGAGCATCTGACTCTTGATTTTGGCTCAGGTCATGATCCCAGGGTTGTAGAATCAAGCCCTGCATCCGGCTCCGTGCTGAGTTGGAGCCTGTTTGGGGACTCTCTCCTCTCTCTCTCTCTCTCTCCCTCACTGCCCCTCTCCCCCACTCACATTCTCTTTTTCTTTCAAATTAAAAAAAAAATCAGTTAACTATAAATTTGAGGTTTTATTTCTGGACTCTTAATTTTATTCCACTGATCATATGTCTGTCTTTATGGCAATACCATACAGTTTTGACTACAGAAACTTTGTAGTAATTTTTGAAATTGAGACAAAGGAGTCCTACAACTTCTTAAGATTTTTTTGGCTATTCTGGATCCCTTGAATTTCCATATGAATTTAGGATCAGATTTCCATTTTTGCCCAAAAATGCAGTTGGAATTTTGAGAGGGATTGAATTGAATGTATGTATCCATTTGCAAGTATTGGCATCTTCACAATATTAAGTCTTCTAATCCATGAACATGAGATGTCTTTCATTTATTTAGGTTTAATTTCTCTCAGTGTTGTTTTGTGGTTTTCAGAGTGCAAGTTTTGCACTTCTTTTGTTAAATTTATTCCTAAGTGTTTAGTTCTTTTGATGCTATTGTACATAGAATATATTCTTGATTTCATTTTTGATTTTTTTTTTTTTTGCTAATGCGTAGAAAAACAATTGATATGATTGATTGTATATTGATCTGGTTTCCTGAAACCTTGCTGAACTCAAGTAGTTCTAATAGATTTTTTGTGAATTCCTTAGAATTTTCTGTCTGCAAGATCATGACATCTGAAAATAGAGATTTGGTTTTCTTTTTTTTTTTTTTCAAGTTTATTTATTTCGAGAGAGAGAGAAAGCATGAGAGAAAGAGAGAGAGAGCATGAGCAGGGGAGGTGCAGAGAGAGAGAGAGAGAGTGAGAGAGAGAGAATCCCAAGCAGGCCCCATGCCATCAGCACGGAGCCCGATGCAGGGTTCAAACTCACAAACCAAGAGATCATGACCCAAGATGAAACCAAGAGTTGGATGCTTAACTGTCTGAGCCACCCAGGTGTGCCTAGGTTTAGTTTTCAAACTGGATTCTTTTTATTTTATTTTCTGGCCCTGACTAGAACCGCTAGTACAGTGTTGAACAGAAGTGGCAAAGCAGACATCCTTGTATTATTTCTGGTCTTCGGCAGATCAGTCATTTATTATTAAGTATGATGTTAGCTGTGGGCTTTTCCTAAGTGCTTTTTATCAGGCTGAAGAAGTTCCCTTCTATTGCTAGCTTATTGAATGTTTTTATTATGAAAGGGTGTTGAATTTTGTCAGATTTTTTTTCCTACATTGATTGAAATGATCATGTGGTTTTGGTCTGTTAGTCTATTAATATGGTTCACTGTATTGATTGATTTTTATCTGTTGAAAAATATCTGCCTTTAGGTTATTTTTTTTTTTGCCTTTATGCTATTTTTAAAACTGTAGAAATTTTCAGTAGAACATACACAAGTTATTTTAATTGTAGGGAAACTTACCAGCATGAATTAGACTCTTCTTGCTTAACAATGTTTCTACATTTCTCTGCAAGGTACAAGTGATTCAAGACTTAACAGTGTTTGTTTCAGGACAGCTTTTTATTTTATAATTTTTAGTCCATATGTTTTTTTCCTTGTCCATCCTAAAGCTAAGGAGGAAAGAACTGAAGTAGCAGAATTGAGAAAAAGCTTGCGACTGACAAAGTGCATGGTCTACTCGTAAATCATTGACAGTAAATGCTAATGTGGGTGATAAGTGTCATTAACAAGGCTAATATCCTTAGGAAAAAACAGACAACAATGGTATGAGGCTTCTATAAAAACAAAGAAATTAAAAGAGAATGATGTCCAGTTTTACAATTATAAGTTTCCCTTAAATTATGGCCAGAACTTAGGAGCATCTGGAGGCTTTGAGATGGTTGGGGTGCTCAATAAAGTTGTAGCCTTTGTAGAGCAACTCTGCTTTTATTTATTTCTAAGTTATTGAATGATAATGTCAGTATGAATATGAAAATTGGTTTAAGCATAAAACAATATTTATACTAGGAAAATAGTCTTCTGTGGGTTTTTAGCAACACAAAGTTTTTAAAAACTGGTATAGGATGAGGAAGTGTTGTATTACACTCAATAGTGAGAAAATCAACTTGGATAATATGTGAGGGAGACATATTTTTAGAAAACGAAGGAATAGTACACTTCAACTGCAGATCTATCCTGGGGTTCTGAGAGTTTTGCTCTCACGTATATGCCGAGACCAGGGCTTGGCTCCTTGAGATCCATTCCTAATACAGATTTTATCTGTTCATAGCAAGGGCAATTCAGAAATATATCATCAGGCCATTTATTCAAATGACCTGGTGAAACATTAACATTTAAAACACTGTTTATGAATCTCAGAACCAGAAAAAATGAGTCGTTTTTTTGCACTTCAAAATTTCTAGACCAGTTCCCTTGGTGGAGTACAGTGCTTCTCCCTGGGATTAATCTCCCCAAAGGAAAGCTAATATTATGGGAAACACTGATTCCAGATGTACTTAATGTAGGTGATTACAAATTCATATTTATATCTTTTCTCTTCTTGGACCAAAAAAAAAAAAAATATTATACAAATGTATCCAAGGTCATAATACTTTGCCTGGTTAAATATGCCAAAGGATTTTTGGCTTAAAGGAGATTTTAGATCTAGGATTTAGATTTAAATTTTAGATTTTAGGATGATGATAAGTAATAATTGTAATGTAAATCTAACTTATAATTGTAGCACTGGTAATGAAGTTTCTTAAACCTAAGAAACTATCATGGTACCAATTGAATCAAATTGTGATAGTTCTGTAAACCTAGGAGTGGGGTAAAATTTTGAGCTGGAAGATTAAAACAATGTTTTATCTATTGGGCAGAGCTAAAATAATACTACTTCTCTGTGTTCAGATGGTGCTGTTATACTGTCCATAGTGCTATTAAAAATAACAGTATTTAATTTGTTCCTCACAACGTACTCATGAAGAACAATGGTTTGTTACTATCAGTGTCCTGCTTTTTCTAGATTGGATAATCTGAGACACGGAAAGGATATGTTATATATAAAGACTGAATAACACACTGGGCCTCCAACCCTGACCTCTGTCTCCCACTAAGTTTCTTCCATGAGCTATATAACCAGTTATGGAATTTGTCTTAGAATTCAAAAATTTGTATGTGGATGACATCATTAGATGGTAACGTGAATATGTATACAGGATGACGCAATGAATTATCCTGAATGCTCATGGGTTATATGCCATTTATGCTTTCTTTTCTAGAATAAATATGGCAGAGCTTACTGAGACAGAAGGACCAGTAGATTGGAAAGAACGATGTGTGGCTCTGGAGTCCCAGCTCATGAAATTTAGAGTTCAAGCAAGCAAGATAAGAGAGCTTTTAGCTGAGAAGGTATGGTTTTCTCTCCAACCTTTGTTACTAAACATCACCTGTTTGGGGCATATTTCATTTACATTAAATAATTACAGTACTTTTGGGGGGTAAACATTTTTAAAATAAAGAACATATTTAACTTTTTGTCGGGGCTTTAAAGCTATTTTTGAAATATTCTTTTGCCAATTTTTAGAGGGAATGGAACATTAAGTCAAAACACTTTTCTTTGCAGAACTAGTGGAATATGTAAGAGTTGTGTGTATTTGATGAATGTGGAGTTCATTCATTCCCTATAGAAAAGCTATAGTTTATTTGATTTTACTAGAGGAGTGTGACAGCATTTTAATTTACTAAATGTTTAAGAAAATCATGTTTAAAGTGGTTATAGAAGAATGTTCCCTATGGATAGTAACACATGTTTATAGTGTATTTGAAAGTATGCACCCATTTAAGAATTTGTATTGACTTAACCCTATATTGCTAAACTATTGCCTGGGCTGGAATTGAGTTTAATATAATTACATGCTTCTCCTAATAGTTCTAGTCATGTAATTAAAATTTCATCTATGTCACAGGAATTTTTTTTGCATATATGTATATAAAATCCGTGGATTAATTCATTCATGTGTTCATTCATTCAACAAATATTCACTGAGGGCTCATTTTGTGCCAGGCACTCTTCTGAATGCTAAAATTACATCTGTGAACAAGAAAACTCATATTCCTGTTTGCAGGGAATCTGGATTCTAGACCTGTAGTGTCCAATATAGCAACCACTAGCCATAAACAACCACTGAGCACTTGAAATGAGACTAGGACAAATTGAGTTGTGTTAGAAATGTAAAATACACCTGGATTTCAAAGATTTAGTATGAAAAAAAAGAATGTGAAATGTCTTAGCAATAATTTTTATATTGGTTACATGCTGAAATAACATTTTGTATATTAGATTAAATAGAAAATATTAAAATTAATGACATCTATTTCTTTTTACTTTTATATTTATTTCTTTTTTTAAGAGTTATTTACTTTTTGGGGTGCCTGGGTGGCTCAGTCGGTTAAGCATTCAACTTTGGCTCAGGTCATGATCTCGTGGTTTGTGAGTTCGAGCCCCGCGTCAGGCTCTGTGCTGACAGCTCAGAGCCTGGAGCCTGCTTCGGATTCTGTGTCTCCCTCTCTCTCTGTCCCTCCCCTGCTCACACTCTGTCTCTCTCTGTCTCAAAAATAAATAAACGGTAAAAAAATTTTTAAAAAGAATTGTTTATTTATTTGTAACATATACAAAAATTTAATTCCAGTGCAGTTGAATAATTTCTAGTGTACAATATAGTAATCCAATGGTTCCATACTTTACTCAGTGCCCACCGAGACAAGTACACTCCTAATCCCCTTCACCTATTTTATTCACTCACCCACCCACTTCCCCTCTGTTTGTTCTCTATAGTTAAGAGTGTGTGTGTGTGTGTGTGTGTGTGTGTGTGTGTGTGTGTCTTTTTTTCTTTGTTCATTTGTTTTGCTTTTTAAATTCCATATATGAGTGAAATCATATGGTATTTGTTTTTATCTGACTGGCTAATTTCACTTAGCATAATATCTTCCAGATCCATCCATGTTGTTGCAAATGGCAAGATTTCAATCCTTTTTATGGCTGAATAATATTTCATTGTATATGCATACGACATCTTTTATATCCATTCATCTATTGATGGACACTTGGGCTGCTTCCATAGTTTGGCTTTTGTAAATAATGCTGCAGTAAACATAGGGATGCATATATCGCTTTGAATTCGTGTTTTCATATTCTGTAAGGTAAATACCCAGTAGTGAGATTATTGGGTCATAGGGTAGTCCTATTTTTAATTTTTTGAGGACTCTCCATACTGTTTTCCACAGTGGCTGCACCAGTTGCATTTCCATCAACAGTGCACAAGGATTCCTTTTTCTCCACATCCTTGCCAATGCTTGTTGTTTCATATGGTTTTGGTTTTAGCCATTCTGATATGATGACTCACATTATATTTCTATTTGACAGTGATGTCTAGATGGTTAGATAAATGATATTACTGGTCATCCATAACTAATCAGAAGAACTTACAGGTGGTTTCTTAAACACTTGTCTGCATTATCCTTTGTGACAGAGACTGGTAAATGCATCACATCTTCAAAAAAGATCTTGAGGCACCTGGATAGATCAGTTGGTTAAGTGGTTAAGATCAGCCTTGATTTCGGCTCAGGTCATGATCTCACCTTTGTGAGATAGAGCCCCAAGTCAGGCTCCAGGCTGGGCATGGGGCCTGCTTAAGATTCTCTCGCTCGCTTGCCCTCTGCCCCTCCCCTACTCATGCATACTCTCACCCTCTCTCAAAGAAACACAAAAAAACCAAAACCAAAACAAACAAAAACCTTAAAAAAAGATGTTAAATCTTCCTTCCATCGCTGGCTGAGAATCTCTTTTTGTTGTTTTTTTTAAAGATTTTATTTTTGTAAGTAATCCCTGCACCCAATGTGGAGCTCGAACTCACAACTCCGAGATCAAGAGTTGCATGCTTCACCAACTGAGCCAGCCAGGCGCCCACTGAGAATCTCTTAGCACAGAAGTTTTTTGGTTTTTTGGTATTTTGTTTTTGGCACAGAAGTATTCTAATAAAATTCAGGAAAACATCATTCAGGTTAAACTTTCATATATATATCATCTTAAATTTTTGTGCTTCAACATCTTTTAGGTGGAAAGATTAAAATTATTCTATTCACTTTGGGTCAAAGGACGACCCAGTAATGCTTTTTGGAGTAAATCTCCAGTATCAATTTGCTTTATTTACCACTATTAGAATAAAAATTATAATCTGAAAAAAAATTCCAGTTTGAATATCTCCCAAGTTAGGGAATCTTATTCTAACTCAAAGTTAGTGACTCATGCTTAGTCTTTTGTTCCTCTCTCTATGAAAATCATTTCCCAGACTGTGCTGATTTATTTAGTATTTTCCGCAATCCCAGCCACTCCATACAGTGTTAAGATCACCAATTATATCCTTGCTGCTAAACCTCATGGACACTTTCCAGGTGTTGTCTTATTGGCCTTTTAGCAATTAGCACACTGTTGACCACAGCCTCCTTAAAGTTTTCTTGATTCCCTTGACTTCTGTATTCTCTGGGTTTCTTTGTAGACTAAACAGGAGTTATGTTTATTTGGGTTTTAATGAATTGACCTTTAAGTTCTAATTTTATGGCAACATTTGTCCTTTAGAAGGCATGTTACAACAAATTTCTTTATGAGTGCCCGTTTTTCAAATTTTAAAAGTGTCATGTTTTCTGTAAGTACATTTACATATAGACTTTTGGTTGTTAGTTTATGTTATTAGGGTTTATTTTTTCTTTGTCAGTGAATGAATATTGAGAGGAATATTATTTCAAAATTGCTCTTGTAGTCATGGTTTCTTTCTCTTCTCTTCTCCCTTCTTCGTCTTCTGTATTTTTTATCTGTGACTTAGATCCCATGACAGATCTAGGAGATGGAATTATTCAGATGTGTTTTATACAGTGGAAAGTGGACAAGTATGCCAAGTTACTCATGGTTTCCCAGTAAATATATTCAACACTAAAATGGGAATAATGTTTTTCACGATATTTTCCGTTCTATTCCATTACAAAATATTTTTCTCTGGATTAAAAATTATTTTTGGTACCCCACCTATGTTCTAATAAAAATACCAAATATTTATTGATGTATTATGTGCTAAGCACTTTATAAGTATAATTTATTTAATTCTTATAACAAGCTGTGAAGTAAGACATTTTATTGTTCCCGTTTTACAGATTGGGAAACTGATGCTTACCGTGTCCTAGGCAATCTTTATACACACATTGTTAGTGCCATATATATATATATATATATATATATATATATATACACACACACACATACATATATATATGTAGTTAATATATACATCTATTTGTATGTTATAAATTATATATATAGATATATATTAGATATTTATGTAATATATAAGGTGCTTTATATATATTAACTTTTTTAATTCTTATAACAATCCTATGAGGTAAGTACTAATATTATCCTTTTTTTATCCAAGAGGAAACTTAGGTGCATAGAAGTTACTTAACTTGCCCAAGTTTGTGCTGAAAAGTGAGTGATGGAGACAACGGAAACTGAGTATTCTACAATTAGTGGCTGAATGTTTAGCCACTGCCCTATATGGCCTCTCTAATCTGGCTTTATTACCATTCTGATATACTTAGCCACTCATCTATTCTGTCTTCTCCTCAACATGCAACATTTAAATCCATCTCTGCTAGAGAGCAGGTATCTGTGTGTGTTAGGATGTGTGTATGTGTGTAGTAATAACAATTTACATAGCACTATATATTTTTAAAGCAAACCCTATTGCATTGCTTCCACATGCCAACTTGAGTCAAATGTTGCATTCCAGAGGCCAGTCTGGTCCCATCCATAACCTTTGGTTTTGTGTTTGGACCAGTCTGCCCCAAGGCTTTCCCGAATAGTTCTCCAGACCTTCCCCTCAAATGGATGCAGGCCCAAGACTAAAGATTCTTGAGAGAATACTAATCTGATTCTTCAGCCTTTTGCCAGGAATTCTGGCCAACTTTTCTTTCCTGCAATAGTTCTGGTTCTTAGCTATACGCAGCTTATGCTAGGTGCCAACTATGGTTCTTAAGGTTTCACCACAACCATTAGCTAGTTTAAACCCCACGGTAACTTGGGGCACCTGGGTGGCTCAGTTGGCTAAGTGTCCAACTCTTGATTTCAGCTCCGGTCATGATCTCACGGTTCGTGAGTTCGAACCCCACATCAGGCTTTGCACTGACAATGCGTAGCCTGCTTGGGATTCTCTGTCTCCCTCTCTGTCTCTCTCCTGCTCCCTCCCTCTCTCAAAACTAAATAAGTAAACATTAAAAAAAACAAAACCCACACTCACCCTATAAGGTAACTATTATTATCCCCAATCTCAAGATGTTAACATTAAGAGTATTTGAGGTGTGCCTGGGTGGCTCAGTCAGTTAAACATCCGACTCTTGATTTCGGCTCAGGTCATGATCTCATGGTTCGTGGGACTGAGCCCTGGGTTGGGCTCTGTGCTGACAGCATGGAGCCTGCTTGAGATTCTCTCTCTCCTTCTGACTCTCCCCCGCTCATGTGCACTCTCTTATTCTCTCTCTCAAAATAAATAAATAAACATTTAAAAAAAAGATTGAGAATATTTGAGTAATACGCCCAATATTGTAGAGCTAACAAATAGCAGAGTGGGCATTAAACTTTAGATCTTACATACTTTTTGTGATGCAGCTTGGAGAGTGACTGGAACATAGAAGTAACTCATTATTTTCCTATATCTTTTTTTTTTTAACGTTTATTTATTTTTGAGAGGGAGAGAGAGTACAAGTGGGAGAAGGGCAGAGAGAGAAGGATACACAGAATTTGAAGCAGGCTCCAGGGTCGGAGCTGTCAGTACGGCTCCTGACATGGGGTTCGAACTCATGAACCATGAGATCACTACCTGAGCCGAAGTCGGATGCCCAACTGACTGAACCACCCAGGTGCCCCATTTTCCTACAACTTTCTTTAATTTTTTTTTAATGTTTATTTATTTTTGAAGGAGAGAGAGACAGAGTGTGAGTGGGGGAGGGGCAGAGAAAGAGGAAGACACAGAATCCAAAGGAGGTTCCAGGCTCTGAGCTGTCAGCACACAGCCCAACGCGGGGCTTGAACTCATGGACTGTGAGATCATGACCTGAGCTGAAGTTGGACGCTTAACCGACTGAGCCACCCAGGCGCCCCTCCTACATCTTTCTTAAGGGACACACTGGCTAAGTGTACAAGGAGGTGACTTAACAAATGTAATTACTGATTAATAGGAGACACCTCTGTCAATTTTTTTAAGGAAAATTTATGAGATGATCTCAAAGTGTTTTTATAGTTAAAGATGGATTTCAATTATATATACTTTATGTTTTTTGGAGATAGAGCAGAAGAATACATGAGATTTTTTTTTTTAAAAGAACTATTTTTGCACCATTTTTTTTTTCCATCACAATTTCCAAGTAACTTTGAATATTGAAGCTGGTGAAGAAAAAGGCCTTATTGAAGTCTTGGGCAAATACTGCTATAAGTGGGAGAGGTCTTTAGAGGAATTTGAGGAATGGTGTTGGAAATATCTCTAGTATGCCAAATATAAACTCTTCAGGGAAGCTGAGATTTAAGTAGGTTTCCTACTTTACAGTATTACTGGTTAGTGTTCTGAGTTACGGAGGGAAAAGAGAAAGTTTCTTTTTATGTTGAAGTGAATGCTGTTTCCAATGGGTTAGATTTTCAGTAAAAAAAGAAAAAAAAGGATGAAAATATGAAGAATTTTCCCTTTAGACATCTTAGGCATCAGCATGGCCCACATAAACTAGTGCTGCTGTCACCTGATACAGCATCACTGTCTGGGATTCCCTGCCATGACTGCCACTTGACCTTCCTTTTGTGTATATGATTCCCATGAGGTGGGCTATGATTCTCTCAAAGGACTGAGGAGTCCCTGGACAGCATAGTATTTGCCTTCATATAATGGTCCAGTACAACATCATGACCATCCTATTTAAATTACACATCCCCTCAGCCACTCTGTTGCCTCACCTAATATTTCTCACTACCTGACAGGAATTATACATATACTAACAATGAGACTTTGCAGGCTAATTTAAATGCCATTTTTTGGAGGGGGGGGGGAAATTGACCGAAGATATTATTTATTATAAGAAAATAAAGAAAAATGGTGATAGAGTCTTTCTAACAGTGATGGGTTCTGTTGGGGAAAATCAGGAAGAGATACTTGGTCAGGAATTGCTGTCCACATCGGTGAATGTGAAGGTCCTAAAATATTCTGCCTAAAGTGACCAATCTAGTAAACAAGTGTATTTGTATAAGGTGCTTAGAACACTGAGTATTAAGAGTGGTGGTGTTAGGATCCAACATCAGTGACATATTGTCTTTTGCCACTTGCTGCTAGGTTTACTCTGGCTATAGAGGACACTTCTCTGGTATTAAGTCCAAATACTAGGTTTAGAATTTGCTACTGCGTTTATTATTAAATAAGTAGCCTGTTTGTAAAAATTCCTATTTTTGTCCAAAGCCTGACATAGGGCAGCAGATTATTTTGTTTCTTTTAGTGACTTGGTGTGGATTGGTTGTGGAATGGACCCAAGGCTTACCTTATAGTCTACATTGTGAAAGTAAAAACTTACTTGAATATTTCCCGCATTGCTTTTGTTTTTTGTATTTTGCTAAGTTATTTTCCAGCCTGAATGGTTATGAAAATGGTCACCCCAAATCAAAGTATTGCCTTTCCTACTACCCTTATGTTTAAACTCATTTTAAAGTGTTGTAAACATTGTTGGATGCACTTAATGTATATTTACTCTATGCAGTGTGAACTGCTCAGTATTTATGATCTGTTATATAGACTGTGGAAACAGAGGGTTTTTTCCTTTTGTCAAATCTTATCTTTGGTTGTAAATAATTTTTTTGGACAGAGTTGACACTTTCATCTGTTCATTCATTTGCTCAACATACATTTATTGAATTTCTGTTACATGGTATTCATTATTCCTGCCTTAATCATTGCTATGTAAGTAAAGAATACACACAAAATCTGGGGGGAGACTTCTTGGCTTACTTACTATCTAGTGGTAGAATTATGTGAGAATCTCAAATTCCAAATTTAGCCTCTCTTGGCTATACCTCTGTCTCTGTGCTTCGTTCTGTGGTATATTCCTTGAGAACATGCAACTTAAAATTGTTCCTGCTATGAATGTTAGTGTGACTTTAAGTTACCAATAAAAGATGCCTAGGTTAAAAGAATAACATACAGAGGTGGGGGCTGCCTGGGGGGCTCAGTTGGTTGAGCATTCGACTCTTGGTTTCCGCTCAGGTCACGATCCCAGGGTCATGGGATCGAGCTCCACATTGGGCTCTGTGCTGACCATGGAGCCTGCTTAGGATTCTGTCTTTCTTTCCCTTTGTCCCTTTCCCCCATTTGTGCTCTCGCTCTCTCTAAAAATAAATTAAAAAAAAAAAAAGCATAGCATAAAGGGGATAGAAATAAAGACAAATGCTTTCCAACTAAGAATTCTGTGGTTTTATGTATTGGGGACTTATTTTCATATGGTTCTGTATAACGATATGCTGTGTGGAATTTTTAAATACCAAAGAAGCTGTGGTTCAACTCAAAGAGCACTAGGGAATCAGAACATGAAGGAAGACTCAAATCCCAACCATGTCACTGGCTGGGAGCATAGGCTAATACAAGGCATAGTCATTCTGAACATCAACGTTCTAATCTTCAGGATGAGCATAACAATTTCTGTCTTATGGTGTGGCTGTGAAATGATGTAGTGGGAAGTTTCTGGTTCCTAAGCACTAACTAAAAATTTGTTTAAAGTTCTCTTCTATTCCCCAAATTATTTTTCTTTCCTCTGAGATTATGTCCCACTTTTATGTTTGTTATGTTTTTTTCAGGTTGTAAACTTTTCTCAAATTTCTGATGATTTTTGGTGATCCATTCATATTTAAAAATGGGACATCTGAAAAGTTGACCAGGAATTGTGTGTAAATAGTCAGTGCTGGTCAACTGTCAACCTTTGTTTTAGAGTGAGGGGGTGGGAGACTGCCTATTACACCCTGAACCCATAAATGCCACAGTTGTTGGATTGGTGCCTTCCAAACAATTTTTTTTAGTTTTGTAAGAGAAGAAGAATTCCCATTTTCAACAGGAAGTAAATGCTTAGCTGCTGGACATTTGGCACATGGGGATAAGTGAGAAGATTCCAAGGAGTTAGTTGACTCTAAGGTTACGTAGTTTCATTAATACCCCCTATTTTTACCCCATCCCCATCACTCCTGATCTAGGTCTTTGCTGGATTCTGTGGGGAAATTAGCTCCCCGGGGAAACCCAGGACCCTCCAGTCCTAATTCTAGACTATGGTTTCTGCTTCATCAAAAACAAGGGGATTAAATGAACATATGCACATTTAATGGTGAGCTTGTCCTTGCACTCCCAACCTTCCTGTCTTACGTAGCTCCTAAAATGCCGGCACAAACATTTATCCTATGCGGGGAGATTAAAAGCCTCTGGAAATCTTATCAGCCCAGGAGGAAAGAGGAAATAATGCTGACAATCAGTGGTTCCCCAACAGAAAGCCCAGCCAGATCATCTAATGTTAAAGTTCATAGTCAATAAGCCCCTTATATGTGCTAAAACATCTAGGCAGCTTTTTAGTCCCTTAACCTTAAATGTAAGCAGGCAGCTCATGAATGACCAGACATCTAAGGAAAGCCTCTAACATGAAAGAGAACAATCAGAAAACAGAACAAAACACAACATTGTTTATGTAAGGAGAAGGAAATAAAACAGAACAAACAAAATCCTATCACTTAATATTCCCAAAGAGAAAAGATACTGCATCCCTGAAACAAGGAATATTCAAGGAATAAATAAGAGCTCTTGCAAATTAAAAACATGGTAGAAGAAACAGTAAACTTAATAGGTAGGTTGGAATATAAACTTAAGGTAAATACCTGGGAAGTAGAGCAAAAAATGTTAAAAAGATGGAAAACAAGAGAGAAAAGATTAGAAATGTAAAGAACTAGTCCAGCATGTCCAAGACCTGAATGATAGGAAGTCTCTGGAGTGGACAAAATCAATGAAATGAGGCATGAAAATTTTCCACAATTGAAGGACACAAGATTCTAGATTGAAAGGTCTACCAAGTACCTAGCACAACAGATAAAAATAGTTTCTCCCAAAGACACATCATCATGAGAGTTTACTATAGACCAACGAAAAGATTCTGCAAGCTTCCAGGTGGGGGGAAAACAGGTTATATGTGAACAATCAGGAATTAGAATGGGATTTTTAAGACATGCAAGTTCTCACATAACCTTCTTGAAGAATCTCCAGAAGGATGTGCTCCATTAAAAGGAGAAAGCAAACCAAGAGAAGAAGCCACAGGATTCAGGAAACAGGAGCCCCAGTGTGGGGAAAAGTGGAGGGACCTTCCAAAGAAGATAGCTGTGTCTTGGCAAGAGGGGTATCAGTCCAGATGAGTGCAGGTCAGAGACTCTGGAAGCAGCTTAAAGAAGATGAAATTGGTAGAAAATCAGGCATGAATGAACATCTTGAGAGATGATTTAATTTGGGATTTAGTTCAATAATTAAATTTAATAATTAAATAATTAAGTTCATAGAAAGCTAGATAAATAAAAGAACAAGACCCTTAACTCTAGGGGAAAAGCTATATAGCATAGGAAAAAGTAACTATGGTTTATTACGTGGTTCATCTCCGGGTATCATCCACAGTCACAGTAACACTAATACTGAATAGTGAATTAACCAAAGGTAAGATGTAAATGTGTTGGAAGAATGGGAGTGTATCTGTGTTGATGGTGAGGAGATCAACGAGCCAAATCCTCATTCTCCTTAAGGGAGTAAGTAGAAAATCACTAAACTAAAAAAAGTCAGCAAAAAAGAAGCATGTTATTTAGATCATGAAAGTAAATATAAAGAGAATTGCCAAAAGAGTGTAATTATTTTTATTAGCAAATCTTATGGAACTAGTCGGTACTTTATGTGTATTTATGGCTTTGATAAACATAAAAACAAAAGAAAAATTAAATCAAATTGTGAAGCAAATGGACTTGTACAGTCTCTTGAGGGGAAATCTTCATAATAGAATGTTTCCATGAAATCACTATCTAACCAAAATAATTTATTTTGAGTTTTCAGGGTATATCAAAAAGAATCAAACTTTCTGGGTTATATATTTTGAGGTTAGATTCATTCAGGATCAGGATTATTACATGTCCTTGATGAATTATCCCATTTATAATTGTTGACATTTTATTGCTGATACAACTTTCGGCATTAAGATCTCTTGTCTGATTTTCATATTGCTTGTAGGTAATACTTGCTTGAAATATTTTTCTGTTCCTTTACTTTCAACCTTTTAATGTCATTTTTTCAGTATGCCCCTTTAAATATTATATAGCTAGATTTATTTCTTTATCCAAATAGTGAGATAATCTCTTTAAATATATCTGAAATAATAATAAATGCATTCTGTTTCTACACATCATGATGCTGAAGTTTTCTTTATCTCCTCCCCTTCCCTGCCTTTTTCCCTTTCTGATGCTTTGCACGCTATAGATTGAATTTCTGTAAGCGGTTATCCTTAACTCTTTAAAAAGAAAGGCCAGTACACATACTTTATATTGCAATAATAGAACTTGAAACTGAATGTGGTACGGGAATAAGGAAATGTTAGGGAGTTGGTGGTAGTTACAAAAAAATAATTTCTCTATAGGGTAGCATTGTGGTGGGGGGTTGGGTGAGGAGAAGGATGGGAAACCCGTAGCTGTGGGAGCTGAGCGTCAAAAATAGCAAGTACCACAACTGTTAGGATGGCCAGCACCGAGTCTTCTTTAGAGAATAGGCTTTAGAAACTGGGCATTTTCTAAAACAAACACCTCCTTCAATTTAAACTTTGAATTAAGCTCTTGAAATTTAGGTAATTATTCAGCTTTGACGGATCCTAGGAGTTGCTAAATGTTGTATAAAACCATTAGAAGCCCTATAATGGAAAAATGTCAGGCAATCAGAAAGACTTCAATTGTCTCATCTTGTCTTAGAACTAGTAGTTTTTCCATCATTATCACAAAACTACCTCCTTGCAAAGCCTGAGGATGTGTGGGAATGGGCTGCAACAGGGTTTGCTGAATTCACATTTTGAGTAGGATGATTAATAAAACTGAAGGAGATCTTGCACTGTGGAGAATAATTCAGCTCCCAATGGCTTAGTCTGCCATGGCTTTGCAACAGCAGCAGGCTTTTTAAAATTCATAATATAGGCATGTTTTCATAAAACAAAAAAACACAGTTTTGAAATCTAGACCCAAAATGGCACTGTGTCATTTCCACTGCATTCTGTGGGTCATGGCAAGTCACAAAGCATCCCAGAGTCCAAAGGAGGGACAATGGACCTCACTTCTCAATAGGAAAAGTGGCATGTGCTTATAGGGAGGAAGGAACTGGTGATGGCCATCTTTGGTAGCTATCTAAGCCTGACTAGTTACTTTATTCATTCAGACTCTTGCATTCCTGCTTATGTCCTTGCTCCCTTCCTACACTGCAGCTGACCTCACAAAGGTCATGAATGACCTAATTAGCATATGTTTGCATATATTATTTATCTTACAACATATTACTTACATGTATCTTTCAATATGTTAATTATATTTAATTTTTTTTTGAGAGGGAAAAAGAGGGAGGGGGGCAAAGGGAGAGGCAGAGAAGGAATCTCAAGCAGGCTCCATGCTCAGCGAGGAGCCCGACATGGGGCTCATCCCATGACCCTAGGATCATGACCTGAGCCAAAATCAAGAGTCAGATGCTCAACCAATCCACTGAGCCACCCAGATGCCCCTAGTGTTTTTTACTAGAGAAGTTTTCAAACATACAAAATAAGCAGAATATTATAATGAAATCATTACCCAGCTTTAATGATTATTAACTCAATATCAGTCCTGTTTCATCATACCCGGACTCACTTCTCCTTTCTTATTTTATATTGAAGCAAATGCCAAATATATTATTTGGCAAATGCCAAATATAAAATAAAATATATTTTGAATATTTTATATTCAAAAATAGAATGTATGGTATCTATTTATATATAGATGGAAATATCCATTTATATATTTAGATAATTCTTTTTTTGGACATTTGTGGCTTTTATTTTTACCATTCAAATTATAACACTGCAATCACTACCATATATTTTTAATTGATGAAATACTAACAGATTTTTGACATCACTTTGACCTGTTTTCTTATTTTTATCCTCACAACTTCCTGTAAGGTAAGTAGAGCAGGTTCTATTATCCTTATTTTATCAACAAGAATTTTAGAGCGCAATGTCAAACTGTTGAATAGTAGAGTGAGAATTAGAACCCAGGGGGCGCCTGGCTGGCTCAATCAATACTGCACGTGACTCTGGATCTCAGGGTTGTAAGTTCGAGCCCCACGCTGAGTGTAAAGATTACTTAAAAATAAAATCTTAAAAGAATTAGAATCCAGATCTCTTGAATCTACTTTGTTCACTTAACTTGCTAACTTATTCATAAAAGTAATACATGTGTATGATAGAAATATACTGCTATATAAATAACCCTTGAACACCCATTAAGTATTAGATACATGCTGGACACTTTCCTGTTAAATATTGTGAGATAAAGGTTACCGCTTTTACAGATAAGGAATGGAGGCTCAGAGAAGTTAATGACTTACCCATCATTACATAGCTCATAAGCAGTGGAATTGTTTCTAATTTAGGTCTTCTTGCCTCCAACTTCAGTGCTCTTTCCACTTTTCCCTACATTAATATTTCAGGGGCTGCCCTTTTTTTTTTCCAAGTTATTTTATTTATTTTTTGAGAGAGAGCAGGGGATGGGCAGAGAGAGGGAGAGAGAGAATCCCAAGCAGGGTCTGCACTCTCAGCACAGAGCCCAACGTGGAGCTCAAACCCATGAACCGTGAGATTATGACCTGAGCTGAAATCAAGAGTCTGATGCTTAACTGAATTAAGCAACTTAAGTTGGTGGCTTAACCAAGCCACCTTGTTGCTCCAAGGGCTACCTTTTTTTTTTTTTTTTTTTGAGAGAGAGAGAGAGAGAGAGAGCATGAATGGGAAGGGGGCACAGAGAGACAGAGACACAGAATCTGAAGCAGGCTCCAGTCTCTGAGCTGTCAGCACAGAGCCCAACATGGGACTTGAACCCACAAGCCATGAGATCATGACCTGAGCCAAAGTCAGTCGCTTAACCAACTGAGCTACCCAGGCACCCCAAGGGCTACTTTTTTTTTTTAATTAAAAAAACCCAAAAATGACTCTTTGAATAGGTGCTTTACAATTAACTTGTATTCGAAGTCATACACATATAATTTTCATTTCCAGCACATTTAGCCTCTTCATTTATAACCTTACATCCCAAGTCTTGTAAAATAGTGTGTGTGTGTTGTGTGATGCCTTTTATAGTGAAAGTATAAAAATCTTTTTTTTTTTTGGTAAGGTTATTTATTGCTTGCTACTGAGCTTTTAGAGTTTTACTGTATGGCTGGTATGTGCAACATGTTATGGAGGATATAAAGGGTCCTCACATGTGAAGTCTGTCTTTAAGCAACTTTAGTTGGGAAAATAGTACTAGGTAGAGAGTCAGTGCCATAGGAGCAGAAGAAAAGTTATTTGGCAGCAGTAACCACACTATCCTTCATATATGCATAGTGCTTTACAGATGTAATATTATTTAATAATCTATAATATACTGAATACCTACTGTGTATAAAGACCTGTATTAGGGTATGTAACAGTGAGGCAAAGAGAGAAGGCTTCTGCCCTGTTAACACTAGAAACCCAACTTCAGAAAGAGAAATTTGACCAGATATCTCTATAGTTCTTGCCTTAATTTGCTTTGCTATAACAAAATACTACAGACTATATAGCTTATTAACAACAGACATTTCTCCTAGTTCTGGAGGCTGGAGATCTGAGGTCAGGGGTATAGCTAGGTCAGGTGAGGGCTCTCTTCCCTCAGAGGTTGCAGACTTCTCATTGTATCCTCACAATGCAACCTCAGAGGTTGCAGACTTCTCATTGTATCCTCACGTTTCACATGGTGGAAACGGCTAGGGAGCATTCTGGGATCTCTCTGATAAGGATAAGGGCACTAATCCCATTCACGAGGGTCCCACCCCTGTGACCTCATCACCTCTCAAAGACCTCACCTCCTAACACCACCACAGTGGGTGTTAGGATTCCAACATGTGAATTCTGGGGGGAGACACAAACATTCAGATCATAGTATTCCATACTTGGCCCCTCAGATTCATGTCCTTCTCTCAAACAAAATTCATTCATTCCCTCCCGACAGCCCTAAAAGTCTTAATAACTCTTCCAGCATCCACTTACAAGTCTATAAAGTGCAGAGTCTCATGTAAATCATGTATGGGTAAGACTCAAGGTATGATTTATTCTGAGGAAATCCCTTCCAGCTGTGAACGTGTGAAACCAAACAAGTTATGTGTTTCTGAAATACAATGGTGGGACAGACATAAGATAGATATTTTCATTCCAAGAAGAAGAAATAGGAGAGAAAGAAGGGACAGCAGGTTCCAAGCAAGTTTAAAACCCCACAAGGCAACTAACATTAAATCCTAAGACTTGAGAGTAATCTTTAGATGTTCAACCCTCTGGGATGGAGGTCCTAGCTTCTGGATCAGCTGGGGGTGAGGGGTCTCACCTTCTAGACCCTGAGGGGCATTTGCAGCCCAGTGGCTTTGCAGGGCAGCTCTCATGGGTTGCAGTTGCACACTGATGGTTCTACCAGTCTGGGGTCCAAGGGGTGGCCCCACCCCCATGGCCTTGATTGGGAATTGCCCTGGTTGGGGTTCTCTGGTGGCCTTGCCCTTGAAGTGGCCCTGTGCTTGGGTTGTACGCTCGCAGCTCTGGGCAGTTTCATCCTTCCAAATCTAGGTGGAGGTAGCTATGCTCCCAGTGGCTCTGCTGGGCAGGGGTCAGCCCCCCATGGCTTTGGGAAACAGCACTTTGGTTTGGTTGGAAGTTGTGTGGCCTGCTGAAACCCAGGAAATGCCCCACCACAAGTTTGTGAAATTGAAGGGGCAGCTCTGATGATTTCTGAATTGCATTTAGGGTCCTTCCTCCTTGCCTTGAAGAATTGCCTGATGTCATAGCCATAGCTCTAAGATCCCATCCTGTAAAATCCAAGTCCAACAGCCAGCCTCATTCCTTCCTCTTCAGTTCACATGGACTTTTCCTTCTTCAGTCGCTACCTAACTCTTTGGTTCAAACCCATACTGACCCCTTAATCAAAAGGTGGTTTGGTCACACCCTGTCCTCTCTTGAACAGACTTTCCCATTTCTTTCAATATGGAAATGCTGAAAAGTATCCAGATTTTTAGGTTCTATTTCCTCTTTGATCACTATCTTTAAATCATTTCTCTTGTCACATTTTACTATAAGCATTCAAGAAGAATTCGGCCACTCCTTCAACAGTTGGCTTAGAAATATTTCCTCAGTCAAATATCCGGTTTCATCACTCACAAGTTCTACCTTCCACAAAACCCCCAAGACAAGAATCCAATTCAGCAAAGCCCTTTGCTGCTTTATAGCAAGGATCACCTTTCCTCTTGTCTCCATTAACATGTTCTTTATTTCCATCTGAGACCTCATCAGAATGGCCTTTACCATCCATCATATTTCTACTAATACTCTGTTCACAACCACTCAGGGATTCTCTAAGAAAACTGAAGCTTTCTCCACAGCTTTCCTTTTTGCCTTCTGAGTTCTCACTGGAATTGCTTTAAATGCAATTTAAATGGTGTGTTCGTGGCAATGTAGGTTTTTGTACCATGCACCTCAAAATTCTTCCAGCTTCTACCGATTACCCAATTCCAAACTCACTTCCACATTTTTAGGTATTTGTTAACAGCAGCACTCCACTCTCGGGACCAATTCCTGTCTTGGTCTGTTCATGCTGCTGTAACAAAATACGACAGACTGCATAGCTTATGAACAATAGAAATTTATTTCTCACAATTCTGGAGGCTGGAAGTCTGAGATCGGGGTGCCAGCAACGCCAGGTTAGGGCCCTCTTCTGGGTTTTAGACTTCTTGTATTTTCACCTGGCAAAAGAGGCTCAGGAGCTCTGTGGGATCTCCATTATAAAAGTACTAATCCCATTGGCTAGAGTCCCACCCTCATTGGGCGTTAGGATTCCAAGGTGAATTTGGGGGGAACACAAACATTCAGACCATAGCAATCCTTTTAGGAAAGTATTCAGTCCTTTTTTTTTTTTTTTTTTCCTCTCAAGACTTCCATTTTTTAGAGCAGTTTAGGGTTCACAAAAAAATTGGGTGGTGCAGAAATCTCCCATATATTCCCTGCCCCCACACCTGCATAACCTCTCTCATTATCAGCATCCCCCACCAGACTGGTACCTTTGTTAAAATTGATGAATCTACATTTACACATTATAATAACCCAAAGTTCGTACATTCCATGGATTTGGACAAATGTCTAATGACATGTATCCATCACTAGGGTATCATACAGAGTATTTTCACTGCCCTGAAAAGCTCTTGTGCCCTGTTTATTGATCCCCCACCTCAGTTGCATCCTTTTCAGATTGGCTTCTTTCGTTGAATAATATGCATTTAAGTTTCCTCCATGTCTGCTCATGGCTTCATAGCTCATTTCCTTTTAGTGTTAAATAATGTCATTGTCTGGGTGTACCGTGGTTTATTTGTCCGTTCACCTACTGAAGGACATCTTGATTGCTTCCAAGTTTTAGCAGTTATGAGTAAAGCTGATGTGAACATCTGTATGCACGTTTTTTGTGTTGACATAAGTTTTCAAGTCCTTTGGATAAATACCAAGAAGTGCGATTGCTAGATCATATGGTAAGGGTATGTTTAAGAGTATGGTAAGAGTTTTGTGAGAAACTGCCAAATTGTCTTCCAAAGTGGCTATACCATTTTGCATTCCCGTGAGCAATGAATGAGAGTCCCTGTTTCTCCACATCCTCAGCTCCACATCCACTAGCATTTGGTGTTGTGAGTGTTCTGGATTTTGGTCACTTGAACAGGTATGTCAGTAATCTTTTTTTTTTTTTTTTTTTTTCCCGCTAGCAAAATTTTACAGATCAGCAACTTGTTTGTGGGTTTTCCTGGCAACCTCAGCAATATTCAAAATTGAGCTTACGTCTCCATGAGTGCAAAATTTTCCTTAAAAATATAATGTAGTTACACTGTAGAGGCGATGATTGTCAGCCCACTGCCAGTAGTGGAAGAATGTAGTGTTGGCGTGTACCTGCCAGTTGGTTTTTTTGTTTGTTTTGGTTTGTTTTGGTTTAAAGAATATCCTAGACTGGAGACAGTGCTTGTCCAGCTGCTTCTATGCAGTGCCATAGTCTATAACAGTAACTCAATAGAATGCTTTTAGACAACAGTACTTGCTTATTAAATTTTCAAATATTTTCACAAAAATTAAAGATGATATGGGGTCCAGAGAATGCACTTAGGAAATATCTATTTATGTACCCAAATACTTGAAACCTTTTCTAGAAGTTAGATCCCTGCAATAAATGGTCTTTGAAATGCTGCTCTGGGGACAGGCAGTTAAATTAATACATATGGTGACAATGGAATGTTTTACACTTTTGTTATCCAATAGAAATATAATCTGAGACACATACGTAATTTAAAATTCTCTATTAAACAAATTAATAAAATGAAACAGAATTTTGTATTTTATTTAATGCAACATATTAAAAATATTATTTCAATGTGAGTCAACATATAAAATTACTGGGATAGCTTATACTTTTTGTATTGGTTTTCAAATAATATGTGTATTATTGAATTAAGTGTGTATTTTACACTTACACATCTCAGTTCACACTTCAAGTGAATCCACATTTTAAGTGCTTTTGGACAGCACAATGCTATTATTTCCCAGCCGTCAGTCACTTTCTGAACCATTTGGAGGCAAGAAGACCAGTGTGCTGTTGAAATAATGAATGCCCTGAGCCAGTGCATACCATACATCATCACTATCATCTTTTTGGGTGTCAGTCCCTTAAAAGTAATAGCCATATCTGAACAGCAGCCTTGTACCACTTCCTGAGGATTATTACACATGGTCTCTTGAATAAGATGTGCATTGGTTTTGTATTAAATACAACTCTTCCTTCAGAATCCTCTGCATTTTCTGCAAGAATTCCAGCTTATTTAAGGCCAGCTGCCAGCTGCATATCTTCAGATAACTCCCAAATGACACTTCAATCTGCACACTTCTCAGACTTACTGAAGAGGCTGTCTTTCAGATTCTATACTTGACAATTTCTCCTTCCACGGTCATGTATTGGAGCTTGCCAAGTTATAGTGTGGCCCAGAGAGAAAGGTTGTGATAAAGCCCCGGTACACAGAAAACACGCTGAATTGTCAAAGACAGCAAATGTAGTGGGACATGTAGGAAAGAACCAGTTGTAGTTGTCGCTGTGCTTTTCAAAGACATATTTGTAAGTTGTCCTCATCTGTATCCACAGGTCACTTTTTAAAAGATTTATTTATTTATTTATTTTGAGAAAAAGAGAGAGAGTGCGAGCAGGGGAGGGGCAGAGAGAGAGGGAAAGAGAGAATCTTAAGCACGCTCCGCGCTGCCAGCATGAAGCCCAAGGAGGGGGAGAGGGGGACTTGATCCCACAAACCCAGATCATGACCTGCGCTGAAATCAAGAGTTCATCACTTAACCCACCGAGCCACCCAGGCACCCCTCCACATGTCACTTTTAAAAATATTAAACAACCTAACAATCTATCATTTTTAGGACTGTAGGGCTCTGCTTTGTCAGTGTTTGGCCCAAGTCTCTTTCAATAATGCTCATCTTGGATTATCCAAGGCTGATACAGTCAACACGGATACTGTTATTAATATCCACGCGTTGCACTTCTGAAATATTTAAGAAATCTTTTCTTTTTTGGGGGGTGAAGGTAATGGTGATCAGGGTCTTTACCTCTGTGTTGAATGTTACCTGGCCACATAGTTGTCAAACACAGTAAATGCTCCCAGCAGCATACTGGTTTAAAAACAAGCAAAAAAAAGACACACCCTTGTAAGGGTTAAATTGTAGTGTAGGGCTAACGCTTAGCTTGAAAAATAACAGCTTTGTGTTGACCCTGAAGGTTAAGAGGTAACAGCCTTGCTTTGCTCTTGTAAACTACGCCTCATACTTTTGTAAAAATTAGGCTTCACCAATTAAGGAAACAAAAGTTCAAAGAAAAGAGCATCAGAGGCAGGGTCAAGGAGATCCATTGGTTGCAACTTAGAGGCAGAAAGTCTAAAATAAACACCTCATTAGGCAACTGTTTCTAACTCATCTGGAAACGGTTTCTTTGTTCTGTTCCCAGGTGATGATAAAACGATGTGATCGGTTATAAAAACTCTGTACCCTGGCTGTTCGAGGCCGCACTCTTATCAAGAGTGTTGGTCCCGATCGGTCGGCCTTGCATCTCATTGTAATAAGCTTTGTTGTGACTGTCACTGGTGCCCATAGCATTGTTTCAGGAGTCGTGTGGATGCAACACCCTGGACCGGGTCCCTGCAGCCCACCCAGTCTGAGGCTAGGGTCGCTCTCCCAGCTGGGACACTCTAGCCATGAGAAGCCGCTTCTCTGTGGTTCTGAGAAGTGGGTGGGGCTGGAGCTAGGCGTCAGCTGTTGGGGCGGGACCGGGGTGCTGGGGTTTGAGGTGCGCTGAAAGTTCTGGAACACCAAGCAACAATGAAACTGAGAATGAGCAAATATCGAGGGACAGACAGCTATAATGTTGACCATATTTCACACTCAGAAAAAAAGAATTTAAAATTGAGTTTTATGTCACAGTTGTGTATTCACTACCTAGTACCCATTTCTTATGTTAGTTTGCACTGGGTCCTTTTTAAGGCTTTTCTTTATTTTACTTATAGTAGTCATTTGAGTAATTTACTTTAAATCTCCAAGCTTCCCCCCCCCCTTTTTTTTAATTGAAATTTTAGTTAACATACAGTGCATATTGGTTTCGGAGTAGAATTCGGTGATTCATCACTTACCTAGACACCCAGTGCTCATCCCAACAAGTGCCCTAGTTAGTATCCACCACCCATTTAGCCTATCTCCCACTCACCTCCCCTCCAGCAACCCTCAGTTTGTTCTCTGTCATTAAGAGTCTCTTGCAATTTGTTAAATCTCTGAACTTTTTATTTTCTTCAGAACTTTAAAAAAAATATGGAGATTTCTTTTTTTATTCTTTGTGCTCTACACTTTGGTGGATGTGCATGTGTGTGCTAACATGAGTCTCTTCTGTACTCTACGATGTATGAGAATTAAAACTAGCTAGAGTTTTTTGGGGGTACCCTAGGTGGCTCAGTCAGTTAAGCATCTGACTCTTGGTTTCAGTTTGGGTCATGGTCTCAGCTTCATGAGTTCAAGCTCTGCATCTGGCTTGTGCTGGCAGTGCAGAGCCTGCTTGGGATTATCTCTCTCTCCCTTTCTCTCTGCCTGTCCCCTGCTCATGCTATCTCTGTCTCTCTCAAAATAAACAAATTAATTTAAAAAAACCCAAAAAACAGAGTTTCTACTTAAGCATGCCACCTACGGAGCTTGTGAGAATATACCACTTTCTGATATCATTGTGACTTTTCGATCAACAAATCAAATATATTTGAGGTCTCACTATTCTCTTAGATTTAAATTACTGTTCTTAATATGTGTTGACCAGTAATTCATAAGTCAATGAAGAAAATCCTATGGATGAGCACTCATGTAGTATAGATTGCATTGTACTAAAAGTATGAAACATTTGGTATGTTATTTGGTTAATTTTTAAATTTTTAAATATGCATTGAAAGAGGCCTCAATGTGATAAATTGTGTGTCATTCATATGCATTAAACTACTTTAAATATTCTTAAAAGAATTTTATGACATCACAAGATTTTTTAAGTCCCTTTCAAAAGAGAAATATGAATTTTTAGATTTTCTCTGTTTTTCCTCACTTTACAGATGCAACAGCTTGAGAGACAAGTTATTGATGCTGAGCGTCAAGCAGAAAAAGCTTTCCAACAGGTAGGGTATAATTCTAATTAAATTTTTTTCTCTCTCTACCAGTATAAACCTTGTTTTGCCCAAAACAGTCCTCAAAATAGTCTTTAACCCTTCTCTACATCTTATCTCTTTGACTGTTCTGTGAGCTGGATCCAGAGAGTAAAAGGAGAGTCTAACGTTATTTTGCCCCTTAACAGAGTTCCAAAGGATAAAAATGCGTCCATTAGGAAGTCTTCTTTCCTGGAAAAACCAAATATGACTTTCAAGGCAGTCGTAACCATAATGAAGTTTTAAATATAAATATGTTCATAGCAGTTTGATAGAAATAAAGAGTTGGAAATAATGTGAATGCCATATTACAAGAGAATGAATAAGTGAACTGTATTCATTCCATGAAATAGTAAACAACCATTACAAATAATTATTACAGGGGCACCTGGGTGTCTCAGCCAGTTAAGCATCTGACTCTTGATCTCAGCTCAGGTCATGATCTCACAGTTTGTGGGTTCAAGCCCCACATCAGGCTCTGCACTGATGGCATGAAGCCTACTTGGGATTCTCTCTCTTCTTCTCTCTGCCCCTCCCCATGTGTGTGTGTGCACACGTGCTCTCCCTCTCAAAATAAATAAATAAACACTAAAAAATAATTATTACAAAAGACATACTAATATAGAAAAATGCTTAGAGTTATATTAGGAAAATATGAACACAAATTTTTACTTAGTATGTTAATAGGTATTTGGGAGAAAAGTCAAACCTTTGATAAGTCACTTAGTCCTGTCTGGGCCTTGCCAACATTAAAATGAGTGTTTTCAGTGAGCTCACCAAGTGAGCCTTAAAGTTTCTCTAATGAGTCTCAATCCATAGCTTCACATTTTATGAAAAGATCCTTGTCAGGTTCAGGCAAGTCAGGATTTTCAAAATTATTATTTTTTTCTAGGAAGTATATATTTAATTTCTTATACATGTTCTAAATTTGTCATGTTTCTTCCCAAACGTAAGTACTACCAAATCTTGTTTTCACCTAAAAGATTTAATCTTGTATAGTAGATTGATTTAGTGGCCTGATAAATTTCTAAATAAACCCAGTCTAACCTAACCCTTGATTTTCTTTAATTAATTATACTCAAGCGCGCCTGGGTGGTTCAGTCATTTGGCCATCTGACTCTTGATTTTGGCTCAGGTCATGATCTCACAGTTTGTGAGTTCAAGCTCCACATTGGGCTCCGCAGTGTGGAGCCTGCTTGGGATTCTCTCTCTCACTCTCTCCCTGGCCCTTTGTCTCTCTGTCTCTCAAAATAAATTTTTAAAAATACTTACACTTAAAAGAGATTCCTAAAATTTTACTATGACAAATTTCAACCAGTGCAAGAGTAGAGAAAATAGTATAATGAACTTCCATCATCAGCTTTAACAATTAGTCAACTCAAGGCTAATCTATACCTCCATCCACTTTATTCTTCTCCACCCCCACACCAGGTTATTTTGAAACAAATTCTAGACATCATATTATTTCACCCATGAGTATATCAGCAACTAATCTAAAAATAAAGACTTAAAATCACAAGTATAGTACCATCATCACACCAGTAATTATTTAAAACCTCAAATTTAGGTATTGGTAGAAGTATGAGTAGTAATGGTAAGGATTGATGCTGTGCTTGGTTTTTTATATCGTTTAGCTGGTAAGACCGAATAGTAATATCTCCACTTATAGCTATAAAAATCCAATAGTTACCAGTAAACTCATAAAAGGTCACTTACATTCTATGTTTATGTCACTGTCTGTCATTCTGTACTAAATGTCTTCGTCTTTTTCTATTGTAGGCTCCGTATGTATATGTACCTGTTTAGCCCGACACCCTACAGCACGCATTTGTCTACTTCTCTCTCTTGTCTTTCTCTTTACCTCCGTTTCTGACTTTGGCCTTTCTCGGTGACATCTCTCTTTACCTGTATATCCGTGCTTGTCGCTCTGTCTGTTCTTCCCTATCTTTCCCTTCCCTTTCTTCCTTTAACACCTCATAGTATAGGAAAAATAGAAGGAAGCCGAGGATGGTTTTGTCTTGCCTTTTCTTAAATTAAAATTCTTAATTCATATGTGCAACATAATTGTTTAGCTCTGAAAATTTAAGTATTTTTATTTGTGATTTTTGGGGTTTTCTTCTATGATTCACTAGATCTTAAGAGCAAAAAAAAAAAGAATCCCCATTCCCAATTTAAGGGAAGCAAGCCATGGCTGTTTGTAACCATTAGGGCCCAATCACTCATCTTCATAAACTAACAGGAAGAATTTCTTATTTGAAGTTGTCCTTTAAGGATATCACATATAAAGTTATTTAATTCTGTGTGCTACATTTTACAGCAAAAAGACACTGTGATTGCTAAATGGCCTTAAATCAAACCTCTCGTCCCGTAAAGCGTGAGAATTGCAAATCTCCCAAAATTTCTATGTAATTTAGCAAAATCTGTAGGTATCTGTATACTTATATTACACTATATATTATTGTATATTATATATATTATACATTGTATGTTATACATTATATAAATTACATATTATACATTCTGTACCTCGCACATTATACATCATATTACATACGTAATGATTCTAAAAGTTTATAGGAAATACAGAGAGCAAATAAATCTCATGCACTGATTATATTACCTTTCTTTCTCAAGACTAAGTAAATGTTATTAATGTAGAGTAACTGAATCCTTTGCTATCTTTAACAGTTTCCATAGGACTGTGCCCTATCTGCTGTTTATGTTGCTTAAATTCAGCTTGTCCTTTGTCATTTAGTGAGATCCTAAGACTTAAACTGTATTTATGTTAACCAAAAAGGAACATTTCACTGCTAAAAGCAGTAGTCGGCTAAACCAGCTCAACTCTGCACCTTAGTGGTGTTCATTTTCCCTCTTGTTTTTAATGACTGGCATTACTTTACCTGTGCAACCCTTAAATAAGTTGGCTATAGAAAAGAAATCATACATTTTTCCAAGAGAAATCTTGGCAATCTTTATTCTTAATACTGTAGTACCTTTTCATTGTAGTTGTTTAAAGTTTTGAAAGCAGAATGTGTAAATCTCATTGTACTTGTATTTCTGGGAGATGGATAAACAGCAAATTGCACATGTGGGAGATACTGATACAGAGGATTCATTCTCAAGTATATGATTAGGTGTATATTCCAATCTATTACACCAGTTTATGCTAACCAAAAAGGGGCACATAATTTCCCCTATAGAAATTTGTGTTGTCATTCTGTCCTTCTGGTCTCAGTTCCTTGCCTGTGTTTGATGCAGACCTGGTAGGACCTGGATTTTAAAGTTCCCTCTTGGGGCTCCTGGGTGGCTCATTCAGTTAAGCATCTGACTTTAACTCAGGTCACGATCTCATGGTTTGTGAGTTCGAGTCCTACATCAGGCTGTCAGCTCAGAACACACTTTGGATCCTCCGGCTCCTTCTCTCTATGGCCCTCCACTGCTCATACGTATGCATGCGTGTGCTCTCTCGCTCTCTCAAAAATAAAAACATTTTTTTAAAGTTCCCTCTGACCATTCTAATATGCGGGCTAATATGTTTTTCTGTGAAGTTGGTTCTTAATAAATGATTACTACTCATTCACGCTAATCTATGGGACCTTATAATGATTTGCTTCATTACGTGGAAACATACTTTATCCAGTGCTATTCCTTTTCACCTTCCGTGAGAATGGTTCTGGCCTCACTGCATAAATTCTAGAGCACTATCTCCAAAATAATTGTGTTTAAAATGTGATTGGGGGACACCTGGGTGACGCAATCGGCTGAATGTCCGACTTTGGTTCATGATCTCATGGTTCGCTGCTGTCAGCTTGTCCGCGCAGAGCCTGCTTCGGATCCTCTGTCCCCCTCTCTCTGCCCCTCTCCCACTTGTGCTCCCCCCTCCAAAAAAGATATGATTAGAATAATTGTTTAATTTGCAGTAAATTTGGAATAACTGGTAAACAGTCTGGGATTCAAAATGCCCTTATAATTCCTTTCTTCATTCCATGTTGGAATGATCAGGTATTCTGTCATGCCATTGCAACATATATATATAGAAAGAGAAATTTTCAACCTCCACTCAAAAATACAGTCACATCTTAATTATCTGTAGTGGGGTAGGGAGCGATGAGGTTAGAACAAGGAAGAAGAAAAGAGTAGCGTAGGTAATTACAACAGGAACAATATTTGCAGCTCCCGCTTTCTTCAGGGTGGGCGGGAAAATGAAAAACAGCATTAGGAGTCGGGTCAGTGTACCCAATACTACCCTCAAGGTTTGACGGTTCACCAGAAGGACTCACAGAACCCAGAAAAGTCATTATACTCATGGTTATGATTTATTACAGTGAACGGATATAGAGTAAAATCAGCAAAGGAAAAATACACGTAGAGCAGAGTCCAGGAGAAACCAGGTATGAGTTTCCAGTTGTCCTCTCCCAGTGGAGTTACACAGGGGTGCACTTGATTCCCGTCAATGATATGTGACAACGTACAAAGCATTGCCAACCAGGGAAGCTCACCTGAGCCTTGGTATCCAGAATTTTTATTGCCCTGGCAGTGGGGATGGGGTGGTGGTGGTGGTGTCAGTCTTGTAGACATGGAATGCATGCAAGACTGACCTTAGCTACTCAGAATCCGTCCCTGCACAGGTCAAACTGATACAATGTAGCCCAGGACCCTGGGTGAGTGGGGAAAAAAAAAAAAAAGGTATTCACCTTAAATCACATTGTTGACATAAAATATCTGGTGTGGTCCAATATCTCAGGTATGTAGAGTCTTATCAGGCAGGATATTACCAGGTCTCAGAGGTTATTTTTTCCAGGAGCTAATCAAGGACCAGTTGTTTCTTGGGAATGTGCAAGGTTTGAGTACCCCAAGTCTGCTGAGTTAACCCTTTACTGCAAAATAGCTCAGGGACCTCAGAAGAAATAAAGGCTTTGGGATAATGGCTGAGGAATGTGCTGAGATGTGTGGATGCAACCAGAGGCTCTCCTGGAAGAAAAGGAGAAAGGTAGCCTAAAGTGCAAAGCATTCTTCACCAGAGGATATCCACATATAAGTAATTACAAGAGTTTCTTTAGCGAACAATTTGAATTTGCAGATGTTTGTTATTGGCCAGTCTCTGAGTAGTTAAAATTCTTACATGGTTCAGGTTAAATGAATGGAAAAAGAACTGGGCTATTTTCTGTGTACTTGTAGTGAGTTATTTTTAAAGGCTGCTTGGTTTTTCTGTAGGCCTCTTATCTTTTCGGAAGACCTATTATTCATACTAATTACCAAGGAAGGCTAGTAAATCCTGAAGAACTTGATCCTAACAAGACCACTTGGCAAGTCGGTTGCCTGTAACTACTTTGTGATCCTTCTCCCTAAGAGGTTTTGCCATTTTTGTCAGTATTTTTCTTGCTTAGAGAAGTTTTGTTTATCTAAAAGTAATGGTTGAATTAAACAGTTGCACATGGCAAAGATTCATCTAAGGAGCTCTAACTGTAGCATTCATTCATAAAGTGAGAACTCTTTTCAAACTGGACATATTTTTCAGGGGATAAGAGCACTCCCAAATTATACTTTTCTAGGACTGTAGACCTTTCCTAAGCAATAATAGGACAATTTTATTTTTATTTATTAATTTTTTTTCAATGTTTGTTTATTTTTAAGAGACAGAGAGAGACAGAGCATGAGTTGGGGAGGGGCAGAGAGAGAGGGAGACAGAATCCAAAGCAGGCTCCAGGCTCTGAACTGTCAGCACAGAGCCCGATGTGGGGCTTGAACTCAGGAACTGCGAGATCTTGACCTGAGCTGAAGTCGGACACCTAACCAACTGAGCCACACAGGCACGTCTTATTTTTATTCTTTTAAGTTTATTTTTATTTATTTTGAGAGAGACTGAGACAGAGCGAGTGGGGGAGGGTCAGAGAGAGAAGAAACAGAGAATCCCAAGCACGTTCCCTGCTGCCAGCACAGAGCCCAATGTGGGGCTTGAACTCACGAAACTGCAAGATCATGACCTGAGCCAAAACCAAGAGCCGGTTGTTCAACCGACTGAGCCACCCAGGCACCCCAATATTAGGGCAATTTTATGTGGCAGTCCAATGTTTGTAGGGTAGCTTGCTCCAACTTAATAAAAGGACACTATAGGTATAGATCTGGTGATAGTTATTTATATTCTTGTTCAGAATCTTCAACTTTTCTTGAGGTTTGTAGGAGCAGAACAATTTCTTCCCTTCTAGTTTCTTTGCCTTGTCTAATAATTAAATTGACATAAGACAGATTAACAGGAGTAAAACAAGTTTAAATTCATACATATGGGAGCTTCCTAAAAATATGAGACTCCAAAGAAGTGACCAAAGCAGGCAACTTTTATACCTTTTAGACAGGAAGGCAATCCATTTATGAAGAATTGACAAGACAAGGGGGTTTGGGCTTAGAGTAGTAAATTAGTGAAGAAGTAACAAGGTTTGTTTATACAGCCTTCTCAGGCCTTAAATTCCCTATCTCTGGTGATAAGGATGCCTTCTTCCCTCCTGGTAGAGGAGGGGGACATTTCCTGCTTTCAGGGGGACAAAGGAGCATCAGAGTGTTTTTATACCAGCTGTTTCTCGGGTAACTTTAATTCAAAATAATCCAGATGACAAAGTAGCACATTTTGGCGAGCCAATTCTGCCCCCTGTCAGGTTTATGATCTATTCCTCTGTCCCTGAACTACCATTTGAACTTGGTCTCTGCTCTTCTCTGCTTTGACAGCTGTCGAGCTCCCTGTGTGGAACTGGCTGTGCCATCTTAAGAATGTTTCCTCGTATTTACTATCCAGCCCATGTCCTCCTCTGGCTTTTTCATGCTAACATCTCTGAGGTAGACCTTTGTCCTTGACCTTTTGGTCTGCTCTTCCTGCAGAAAGCCTGCTATGTTATGTTAAAAATATAAATCTTAAGGTAACTTAAAATTATCACTTGGATAGTGGAATACAGGCTTTGTCTCCTATTTTGTGTTTTTATTTTTTTAATGTTTATTTCTTTATTTTGAGAGAAAGAGGGAGCATGCGAGCAGGGGAAGGGCAGAGAGAAAGAATCCCAAGCTGACTCCGCGCTGTCTGTGCAGAGCCCGAATTGGGGCTCGAACTCAATGACTGTGAGATCATGACCTGGGCCAAAATCAACAGTTGGATGCTTAACTGACTGAGCTACCCAGGTGCCCCTCTTTTATTTTTTAAATCTACTTTCATTTTTATAGTTTTCAGATATCTGGGTGGTATTTAAGTAGGACACATTTGGCATTACAGTTGAATTTACAATTCTGCAGTGAACCCACAGATGAAACCTTGTATTCATGGTTAAAAACAAAACAAAACTAATCTTAACACCCTCCTTCTAGAAGCCCTCATTAGTCAAGTATTTTTGAACGTTAAGTGGATTCATCATGATCTTTCAGATGTGTTTTTAATAGTTTAAGATTTTTTCATCTAAATTATCATTGTTAATTTCTCAAATGCTTTTGCATATTTTTCTTCTTTGCCTCCTGCAATCTAAACAAAAATTACAAAAATTACATTCTTACCTATTCTTAGCACATGTAATAAAAGTCTTAATCTACAGTGCTCAGTACTTTATTTTCTTTCTTACTATCATTAATATCTCACACATTCCTTCTAAGATTTCATATGCCCAGATGTGTTTTGCAACAGATCCAAGCAGAAATCAGTGCCTCTTAGATATTAAAATTAAGGCTTAACTCAACCCTGGGTCACACACCAGTCTCTTTGTCTTGCTGTATTTTTTCCCATTGCCTTTATCGCCTTGTATAACGTACTGTATGATTTTTACATTTTATTGTATTTGTGATCTGTCTTATTCACTAGAATGTAATTTCTATGCAGAGATTTTATTCACTGATATCTTCCCAGGGCCCGGCACTTGGCTGCTATCCACTGAATGTTAAATGAATGAATCAATAAACCCTCACTGAATGCACTCTCCTACCTGTATCTTGATTCTCATAGTTTTTTTAATTTTTTGTGATTCCATCATTTGAAGCTTTCAAGTTCTTTTATTGTCCTTTTCCTTTCCATCATGTATGTATTTCTTTTTCACCTAAGTTCAGTTTGTTTTCCCCAAATGTGCTATTATACAAGGTCATCCAATCTGATCGTCTCTCACTACTCACCTTCTTTATATTCCTGCTTCACTTAAAATTTGAAAAATTGAAGGCTGCAAACTTTCTGATTCTATACTCACATGAAATGCCTTGAATATTATCATTGTTCTAGTAAACATGTACATTACTTTAGATGATAGCAATATTCTGAGACTCTCTTATGTGCCCTTGTGTACCTCAAAGGTAACACCACTTGGTAAAATGGTCTTCAGACTTTATAATTATTAAATACATTAAATCGTGCTGTTCAATGTTTTGTTTTATGATGATACCTTTTAGGAATCTATTTGATGTTAACATAAAAATTTCATGCATAATACCCTATGACCCAACAATTGCACTACAAGGCATTTATCCACGGGATACAGGTGTGCTGTTTCGAAGGGACACATGCACCCCAATGTTTATAGCAGCACTATCAACAATAGCCAAAGTATGGAAAGAGCCCAAATGTCCATCGATGGATGAATGGATAAAGAAGATGTGGTATATATATACAATGGAGTATTACTCAGCAATCAAAAAGAATGAAATCTTGCCATTTGCAACTACATGGATGGAACTAGAGGGTATTATGCTAAGTGAGATGAGTCAGTCAGAGAAAGACAAAAATCATATGACTTCACTCATATGAGGACTTTAAGACACAGAACAGATGAACATAAGGGAAGGGAAGCAAAAATAATATAAAAACAGGGAGGGGGACAAAACAGAAGAGACATAAATATGGAGAACAAACTCTGTATGGAGTGGAGGGGCTGTGGGAGGGCGGATGGGCTAAATGGGTAGGGGCACTAAGGAATCTACTCCTGAAATCATTGTTTTGCTATATGCTAATTTGGATGTAAATTTTAAAAAATAAAAAATAAAATTAAAAAAATATATATCTAAAAAATTAAATGCATAACATTAATTTTCTATCCTCTAAATTTAGGTACAAGTTATGGAAGAGAAATTAAAAGCAGCTAATATTCAAACCAGTGAATCAGAGACAAGGTTGTATAAAAAGTGTCAAGATCTGGAGACCCTAATACAGGAAAAAGATGACATTATTCAAAACTTGGAATTGCAACTTGAGGAACAGGTTGGGAAGAATTTGATCATTACAGTCTAAATACATGCATTTTAAATGCATTCTTACAGAGGTTAAAGAGAGAGAGAGCCCATACTTCTGAATTTGGGTCAGAAATCTCATTTATTTGGTCAACTCATGGAGTCTAATCACATTTGTTGGTGAAAGGTACAAGTAAAATGGCATTCTCTTTAAGTCTGGGTGATTCCAAGGCCATATCTAACACTTTTTGGATGCGACTGTGCTCCTTAACATTCAAACTTTAGACTTTTAACTTGAAAACACTTGGTTAACAGCAGGCATTTCTGTCTGTGAAATGTTTGAAATAGTTGTTTGCCTTAACATTTTTAGGGTGTTGGAAATATTTATGGAACGTTGTATTTTAAATGTATGTTTGATGCTAATCCTTCTGTTTAAAAATGTGCATACTGTTTTAAACCACTTTATTGAGATTAAGTATAGTTTCTAGTTTATTTTAAAATTTTATTAAGAAAAAAAATTGCATTGAGATAATTTGTTTAGAGGCAACTGGATGGCTCAGTTGGTTAAGTGCCCGACTCTTGATTTTGGCTCAGGTCATGATCCCAGGGTCATGGGATCAAGCCCCATGACAGCCTCCTCAGTGAGCATGGAGCCTGCTTAAGATTCTCTCTCTCCCCCTGCTTCTCCTCACCCCCTCTAAAAGATAAAAAATAAAGGGTTATTTGCTTAAATCATCATTTAGCATCATTTAAATATGACCACTATGAAATTATTAAGTACTTTAAATTGTTTTTTATCTTAACCATTTATTTTCATTTCTCTGGGGATCAGTACTTGTTTAGCTCAGTGGTTTTTAACTTTCACCACGTCCCACCTCCCACCCACTGTGATTTATATGACAGTCATATTCTTGTAATTTTATGACCATAACCAGATTTTAAGGTTGGTAAATGTGAGCTAAAGTTTTTTTCTTTCATTTTTTTTCTGGGTCTTTTAAAACTGTATTAAAAAAAACAAATAAAAACTTGCATTTGAGGGGAAAACAAACCATGCTCCAGGGGAGATTCTAATTTCCCTCTCCCTAGCCTGGTTGACTGCTATCCCACTGTTATAAACCTTAGACCATTTACAGAAATCGTTTACTTTATTGATAAATTCAGTGGATGGATTTCAATATATGATCTTTCAGAGAAAGCAGTTGTTCAAACTAATAATATTTGCATATGCCTTTGTGTTTGTTATTATATCTGCTGGACAATTGTTTTATTTTTTACTCTATTTGAAGTATTTTACTGTATATTGAAGGTCAGTGTGTTAACTTGGTAACAGGTTTTAAGTGAATTTGTCTATCATATTTATGATGTAAAATTTCCAGATCACTGAGCCTATGTTTGAACTAAACTGCTAATGTTATTTCAGAAACAAATAAGGATACAAGAAGCTAAAATAATAGAAGAGAAAGCAGCTAAGATCAAAGAATGGGTAACACTTAAATTAAATGAGGTATTTATTGCTATATCTTGCCTTTTCTTTACCTTTTACTTCTTTTGAATAGATAAGTCTTCAGAATATCTGATCATTCTGAATGAAACAAAATTCTGATCAGTTGGTGGTGCTGCTGTCTTTTGGTAAACATGAGACAGGTAGCTTTTATTTTTATGTCTGTCCAATGTATTTCTAAAATTAAAAATATTGATAGGCTCGTAGTAAACAGCTTAAGTAGCCCCATTCTAACTAGTTGATTTTAGTTCTAATTAGTTAATTTTAAATAGTTATAGAACATATGTGTGTATATCATAAAATTAATGTGTTCGGTATCATCTTGAGAAGAACGCATTAGTTTATATGTTTATATGGCACATTAAATGCTGAAATAATTTGGTTTAAAATAATTTTACAGTGGGAAAGGCATGGGGGTGAAAATATTTGAAACTCTCAGCTTTAGGGGCACCTGGGTGGCTCAGTCAGTTGAGCATCTGTCTCTTGATTTTGGCTCAGGTCATGATCTCAGGGTCGTGGGATTGAGCCCCTTGTTGGACTGCTGATCACGGAGCCTGCTTGAGATTTTCTGCCCCTGTCTCCTGCTTGTGCTCTCTAAAAAAAAAAAAAAAAAAAAAAAAAGTCACAGTTCTGGAAAAAATAAATATAAAGCCATGATTATCTAGGTTGATAACTATGCTGATAAATTCATCTGATATTTTCTCATCATTTCTTTCGTATTTTGCTTACATGTAATTAGGTAGTAACATTTTAAAAATTCATAATTTATTAGTACATTTTAGAAATGTTATTTCTGTATAAAAGAATACAATTATGTCCTTTCAGCTGGAAGTAGAGAATCAGAATCTTCGTTTGATCAACCAAAATCAAACTGAAGAGATAAGAACAATACAGTCAAAACTACAAGGTATGAGTATTTTGACTAAGATAGCTTAGTTTGGGTTTATTAGGCTATATGGAATTTTACTGTTGAGCACTTAAAATAGGACTAGCACAACCAAATAATTGAATTTTACGTTTTATTTAATTTGAGTGGATTTTAATTTAAATAGCCAACATGTCCATATCAGCACAGCTAGCCAATTGGAGATAACCCAACAGGGGTAATATTAATTTGAATGTTTAATTTCAGGTGTGTTTGCTTAAAAAACATCAGTTATTTTATTTTCTGTTTTCACTTGCATTGCAGTGATATTCAATAGTGATTGAAATTCTTATAGCCTGAATATTTTGAGCAACATTTTATGATAAGAATAATAAACTCTTTGCATTTTTTAATGCTTTGGGTTACTTTCTTCCTTTTCAACTCAAAAGCCTAAAGATGGGTCGTAGAGTTAGAGATAGAGATTTACTTAGTGTGCTATTTTGGTGATCACCACTCAAGTGCACATTGAGCTGAAGACAAGATGAATCCACAGGGTTATTAGACCCTGGGCTAGTCTAGTGGTTTTCAAACTTATTTAGTAACAGAACCCTTTTCGAAACAGTATTTTTTTATCAAGATATAAAACAGTGAAAGCAGTGTTAGGTGATGGGTGCATAGTTTTGCAGACTCGCTTTACTCATGCCTCACCTTTTTTTTTTTTTTTTAATTTTTGTTTAATGTATTTTTTTAATTTACATTCAAGTTAGTTAGCATATAGTGCAATAATGATTTCAGGAGTAGATTCTTTAATGCCCCTTACCCATTTAGCCCTTTCCCCTCCCACAACCCCTCCAGTAACCCTCTGTTTGTTCTCCATATTTAAGACTCTCTTATATATTCATCCCCATCCCTGTTTTTATATTATTTTTGCTTCCCTTCCCTTATGTTCATCTGTTTTGTATCCTAAAGTCCTCATATGAGTGAAGTCATATAATATTTGTCTTTCTCTGACTAATTTCGCTTAGCATAACACCTTCTAGTTCCACCACGTAGTTGCAAATGGCAAGATTTCAATCTTTTTGATTGCTGAGTAATACTTCATTGTGTATATATACCACATCTTCTTTATCCATTCATCCATCAGTGGACATTTGGGCTCTTTCCATACTTTGGCTATTGTTGACAGCGCTGCTATAAACATTGGGGTGCATGTGCCCCTTCAAAACAGCACACCTGTTTCCCTTGGATAAATACCTAGTAGTGCAATTGCTGGGTCATACGGTAGTTCTATTTTTAATTTTTTGAGGAAGCTCCATCCTGTTTTCCAGAGTGGCTGCACCAGTTTACATTCCCACCAGCAGTGCAAAAGAGATCTTCTTTCTCCGCATCCTCACCAACATCTGTTGTTGCCTGAGTTGTTAATGTTAGCCATTCTGACAGGTGTGAGGTGGCATCTCATTGTGGTTTTGGTTTGTATTTCCCTGATGATGAGTGATGTTGAGCATTTTATCATGTGTTGATTGGCCATCTGGATGTCATCTTTGGAGAAGTGTCTATTCATGTCTTTTGCCCATTTCTTCACTGGATTATTTGTTTTTTTGGGTGTGGAGTTTGAGAAGTTCTTTATAGATTTGGGATACTAACCCTTTATCTGATATGTCATTTGCAAACATCTTCTCCCATTCTGTCGGTTGCCTTTTAGTTCTGCTGATTGTTTCCTTCACTGTGCAGAAGCTTTTATTTTGATGAGGTCCCAGTAGTTTATTTTTGCTTCTGTTTCCCTTACCTCTGGAGACAGAGACGTGTGGAGTAAGAAGTTTCTGAGGCCAAGATCAAAGAGGTTTTTGCCTGCTTTCTCCTCCAGGATTTTGATGGCTTCCTGTCTTACATTTAGGTCTTCCATCCATTTTGAGTTTATTTTTGTGTATGGTTTAAGAAAGTGGTCTAGGTTCATTTTTCTGCATGTCGCTGTCCAGTTTTCCCAGCAGCACTTGCTGAGGAGACTGTCTTTTTTCCATTGGATACTCTTTCCTGCTTTGTCAAAGATTAGTTGGCCATATGTTTATGGATCCATTCCTGGGTTCTCTATTCTGTTCCATTGATTTGAGTGTCTGTTTTTGTGCCAGTACCATACTGTCTTGATGATTACAGCTTTCTGATACAGCTTGAAGTCCGTACTCATGCCTCTTCTTTCACCCGCTATGACATTTCCACAAAGCCCTGGGATTTCACAGAATTCATTGGAAAAATACTGGCATTGTAGAGGTGCATGGGCTTTGAAGTCAACTTTAACGCCCTACAATTTCATAACTGTATTACATTTCTGGATTTTTTTTTTTTACATCAGTAAAATGGTAATGGTAATAGTGCCTTCCTGGTTCCACGAGAGGTTGTCGATTTTAAGACCTATGAAATTGTTTTGTCTAATGCATGTTAATACTTATGGCTCTCATTTTGTAAGGGAAAAAGCTCCTGTTTTCCTTTTCCCTCAATGCATCTGACACCAGATGTGTGCAAGTTTTTCCCACACAAAGCAATTCTCCGGTTCCCAGAAGACACAAACTGGGTGTCCTACAAATTTAACTCAATTCTGATATTATCTACTTAAAATTAGCATCAGATCTTACAGCTTAAAGGCTTGTTCCCACAAAACTACCCCCCACCACATCAGATACCACTTCAAACACAGTTGTAAGTATCGGTTTTCAGCCCCACTTCTGCCAAACTGGGTCTAAATCAAAGGTTCCCACTACCCTCCTCAGGTTTGATAATTTTCTAGAGCAGCTCACAGAACTCAAACAAACACTTTACTTACCAGATTACTGGTTTATTACAAAAGATATAACTTAGGAACCGCCAGATGGAAGAGATGTAGAGGGTGAGGCTTAGAGAAGGGGCATAGAGCTTCCATGCTCTCTCTGTGCACACCACCCTCCCAGCACCTTCACTTGTTCATCATCCTGGAAGCCCATCCTTTTGGGTTTTTATGGCGGCTTCATTATGTCAGCTTGACTGACTGAATCATTGGCCATTGGTGATTAAGTCAATTTTCAATCCTCCGCTCCCCTGAGGTCAGAGGTAGGGTGGGTGGAGGATGAGGCTCAATGTTCCAACCTTCTAATCACCCCCCCCCCCACCGTGGTTGGTTCCCCAGGCAACCAGCCCCCATCCTGAGGCTATTTAGGGGCTTTCCAAAAATCACCTCATCAACACAAACTCTGATGTCGTTGAAAGAGCTTGTTCTGAAAACAAAAGACACTGTTATTGCTCTTACCACTTAGAAAATCCCAAGGGTTTTAGGAGCTGAATGCCGGGAACCATGGATGTAGACCAAGATATATATTTCTTCTATCACACAGTTTCTCCACCTGTATGATGAGAAGTCAGTGTCCACCTAGTTGATTTGGAATTCCATATTTACATATGGAATCATTGACACAGATTGAATATAATAAGCCTACTCTGAAAAAGCTGATATTTTACCTGATATTCTTAGCTTGTAATTCTAGTCTTCAGTGGCAGTCTCTTCAGTCTTGTAGACTAAGGGGTATTAATCCTTGGGACCTTGGCTTGGACTGGAGAAGAATAGATACAATCATGTAGATATAGTATAGTACTTTAAAAATGTATATGCAAATATATGATTATTAAAATACTGTGGATTAGTTCTGTGAGAGATAATCAACATGAGAATAATAAAAGTACACCCAAAAGAATACACTATAGATAAGATATTTTTCTTATGCTCCACTCAGTTATCAGCTGCTATTTAATTTAACCCTTTGGTGCTCTCCCAGAGGTAAGAATTTAATTTTTTTGGAAACTTTTCTTACTATCACTGGGATCTCCATGCTTTTAATCTTGTAAACAGGGGTGTTAGAAGATGGATTAAATCTGTAATTAATCGCTGCATGAGCTATCTAAATTCTCTGTCTAGAAACTGCCCCTTCTCCTTTTTTTTCCTCTAACGCAGTGATGAAGGCTCGCCATATTGTGGTCATGTTACATCAAGCCCCTCTTTCTGCTCTCTTGGAAGAAGCAAACCGAAAACTAAGATAGCAAAAGTTATTACAGTGATCATGTGATATTTGCCCCAGTGATGATCTGAATTTCCTTTAGTTGTCTTGGCAACTTTCCTCACCATTAGTAGCATTACTACCTAATCAAATTTTACCAGTTCTTGACTGCTATTTATCAGTACGTGACTTTGCAAGAAGCAACAATCTCTACTTGTTTACAATCTGTTTTTTATTTGTTTGTGTTTTTGTTTGAGAACTTTTTTTTTTGAAGTTTTCTTATGTTTATTTTTGAGAGAGAGAGAGAGACAGAGCATGAGCTGGGAAGGGGCAGAGAGAGGGAGACACAGAATCTGAAGCAGGCTCCCGGCTCCGAGCTGTCAGCACAGAGCCCAGTGCGGGGCTCGAACGCACAAACTGTGAGTTCATGACCTGAGCCGAAGTCGGCTGCTCAACCGACTGAGCCACCCAGGCGCCCCTATTTGAGAACTACTTTTAAAGGGATTCAATATTTTTCTCTCTGCAGTTAAAAAATATTTAGAACATTCAAAGTATATAAACAGGTTTAAACATTAGCATGTGATGCCAGACATTGAGGTTTCCATGTTACTGTACATAAATTAAGATGAACTGCAGGCTTTTTTCTGGTATAAAGAGTAAGTTGTCCGGATCTTATATGCTTTGGTTCTGTGTTTAATAAACTATTGTAAAAAAATTCCAATCTTGATTTTGATTAATGATCTTGCAGAAGTTCAGGGGAAGAAGTCATCCATTGTCTCTACACCAAAGTTCTCGGAAGGCCAGCGCCTAAGCAGTTTGACCTTTGGGTGCTTTTTATCCCGAGCAAGGAGTCCTCCTCAAGTAGTAAAATCTGTGGAAATGAGCAAAATATCATCTAAAGAACCTGACTTCACTGAGGGAAAAGACATAGAAGGTATTTATGGATTAGAAGAATCTACTTTGACATTTTTTTAAATTTGTTTTAATGTTTATTTATTTTTGAGAGAGAGACAGAGTGTGAGTGGGAAAGGGGCAAAGAGAGGGAGACACAGAATCCAAAGCAGGCTCCAGGCTCTGAACTGTCAGCACAGAACCCGATGTGGGGCCTGACCTCACGAATCGTGAGATCATGACCTGAGCCGAAGTGGGACGCTCAACCAACTGAGCCACCCAAGTGCCCCTAGTTTGACATTTTTTAAAAAGAAAAAATAGTTTGTTACGATTCATCCAAATATAGATTGATTTTCCTTGTTTTTTTTTTTCTTGACAAGTTGATGTTTTATGAAAATGTTTTTAAAGAGCAATCCAGCCTTTAATCTGTATAGCTAGTTATCTTGTGTGTTGTTTTGAAAGTCTTTGCCAAGAATGCATAGGAGACACTGATTTTCCTCTCTTGGTACTTTTTCCTGAAGTAGGTAGCAGTGATATTTAATTTTTTTTAAGGTTTTATTTATTTATTTTTGAGAGAGACAGAGACAATGTGAGCAGGGGAGGGGAAGAGAGAGAGAGAGAGAGAGAGAGAGAGAGAGAGAGAGAGAAAGAGAGAAGGAATCCCAAGTAGGCTCCCCACTGCCAGCACAGAGCCTGATGCGGGCCTTGAACCCACAAAACCATGAGATCATGACCTGAGCCGAAACCAAGAGCTGGACGCTTAACCTACTGAGCCACCCAGGTGCCTCAGTAGCAGTGATATTTAAAATTAAAAAGTTCACCTTCACACCTATAAGGTACTTGTTTTAGCTGAGTTTCACATTAGAACAATGAACTTACTATTATTTACTTAAAACATTTTAAAATTACTTGATGTTAAATATGGCATAGTAAACTTATAAAGAAAAAGAACACCAGGGGACCATTCAGTGAGTGCTTTGATTTTCCCTTTCCCGTTTTGCTTCAAAGAGGAGAATATTTGATAGATGTTTTAAGTCCTGGACCTGTGTGCAGATTTCTATCCTTCTTTTGTTTGTAAAGCCCCTTTAAATTTTGCTCTGTTGTCAGCTGCTGGCTTTGCCACCTGTAGTGTGACTTTGCGCAAATATTTTAAAGGCTTGAATTTGCATCTGCTCACTTTTCAGTTCCTGCTTCCTTCCTCCAAAGGACAAAAACTACAGCCCCAAAAGCTGTCTCTGTGCTTGGTTTTAAAATCCTGAAAACTACATAATGGTTTTCCAGTCAGAGTTCTCCTTTGCTACTTGCTTTTCTGATGTTAGTTGCTATTTTCTTCTCTTTTTTGAGAAGTCATTTTAATTTCCCCTCTACTTTCTAATGGTCAGTTAAGCATAGCTCAGTACAGTGGGGGTTGCCTGTCCTGAAGCTCTTGTTCACATGCAAATTTAACAAATTGCCTGATGCCAAGTCACAGAGTTTATTTGTTCAGCCTCTATTTCCTTTTATTAAGTCATAGCTACATTTAAAAGTTTCTCTTATACTCTTTTTTTTAATGTTTATTTATTTTTGAGAGAGCGCGAGAGAGGACGCGCGCGCACAAGCAGGGGAAGGGCAAAAAGCGAGAGAGACAGGATCCGAATCGGGCTCTGTGCTGACAGCAGACAGCCCGATGTGGGGCTCCAACTCACGAACTGCAAGATCATGACCTGTGCCAAAGTCAGTCGCTTAACCCACTGAGCCGCTGAGGCACCTCCTCTTACGCTCTTGAACCTAAATTTTTAGCTCGCTGTTTATGAAGCCCCTGGTTCATTTCATTAATTATATGATAAACAAAAATAAGCCGTGTGGGAAGACATTGTTAAAAAACATTGTTTTTGTTGTAAAAACACATTTGTATATATGAATAAACCAAAAATAGAGTGAGGAGGGCTTTTCTGTGTTTGTTTCTTCATGGCTTTGCATATTTCATGTATGGAAGCCTGGGAACAAAGTTTGTTTGTTTTTTAAACTATAGCTTTGTATTTATTATGTTTAAATTTACTTATGATTTTGAAAATTTAGTTGAAAGAAGGCTGTCATTTGCTTTAAAACAGAATCAGTGGTATTCTTTGGTGGCTGCTTTTTTTGATAGTCAGAGTTGCCCTGTTTCACATTTTGCTTCTTTCATTTTAAACCATTGTCGGTTTCCTTTTACCCAACGTGTTTCTTTGTAAAAAGGGGTTTAATTTTCATACTATTCTATTGAAGTGTTAGGACTCGTATTCTATATAGAGCTTACAGTTTTCAAAGTTGGGTTTCAACAAGACACACAACTAAAGGATAATGTAAATTAACCTTATTCATACGAAAATTCCACTTTTTATAGTGTAGGTACGTAAAGCTTCGTGTACAGAGAGTTGACATTATTAAAGGCAACATGCCAATATGATGTATGCTTTTCTAGAAATGGAAATTCCAGAAAAGTCAGGCGAGAACCAAATCCAGGAAAACAACCGGGGTCCGAGAACATTGCATCAAACCACTTGTGTCTCAGAACAGAATCGGAAAACAAGAACAAGCTTTGCAACAGATGGTGGCATGTCCCAGAATTCTGGGGCTCCAGGGAGTGACTGGAGTTCGGACGAGGAAGGTGGGAGCAAAGGAAGATCCAAGAGCAGGTACACGTCCACCCTTTCCAGTCACACATCAGAGGAAGGCGTCCAAGGTAGCAGAATGGGCAGCGAGGCGTATCTGACAGCATCCGATGACAGCAGTTCCATATTTGAAGAAGAAACTTTTGGCATAAAGAGACCGGAGCATAAGAAGCTGTATTCTTGGCAACAGGAGGCACAGTGGAAAGCTCAGAATTGTCCCCTTGGAAAGGGAAATTCTGAATCAGATAAAAAGGAGCACGATAGTTCATCGGATGAACTGAATAAAAAATTTCAGTCTCAAAGACTGGATTATTCATCTTCGTCCAGCGAGGCTAATACACCAAGCCCTATTTTGACCCCAGCTTTGACTCCAAAGCATCCTAACTCACTTTCTGGAAAAGGAACACAATTAGTGCCTTCATCAAACCTGCCACCCCCGAAGTTAAGGATTCCTAATGTTTTCAGTATAAGTGTGGCACTAGCCAAAAGGCACTTAAGCCAGCCACAGTTAAGTTCTGATAGGATGTTTGGTACAAACAGAAATGCCATCAGCATGATCCGGCCGCTCAGACCTCAGGAAACAGATCTTGATCTAGTTGATGACGACGGTACAGAAATTTTAGAGAATATGGACACTAGTTGTGATGACGGATTGTTTTCCTATGACTCCCTGGAGTCCCCTTGCTCTGACGACCAGGAAAGCTGTGACTCAGCCAAGAAGCCGGCCTGCAGCAAACCACCAACTCCGCCCCTGCACCGGTTTCCCTCTTGGGTAAATGACATTGCCGTGTGCAACGCATGCATGCTGGCTTTTTCCTAAACCGGCGTTTACGTTTTACTTTCTTCTCCTATTTCTTTTCAGGTCCAGATTGTTCTGAAAAGTCTCGGTGTTCAGAGTACCATTTCCCTTTCTCTTTCCCTACTGAGTTCTGAGTCACTTGAGAAATAAGGGAAGGTGAAGACAGGCAGGAGATCAAAACATTACCTTTCTTACTGATAAAACTGATTTTAGACAGTTGGTCGGCAAATGAGCTTTCCGATACTGAACTCAGAATTCGCTAGATTTATTCATCCAGTCCCAGGTAACCCTAGACTGCTAGACGTCTGTTCCTCTTGGGTAGCTTAAAGCCCAGGGAAAGAACAAATGGTGTTTCTTGCATGCCTTTACTTCTCAAGAGAAAGGAGCAAGGAGGGTGCTCGGCTCTGCCTGTCCAGTTTCTCATTCTAAGCTTGCCAGTCACATTAAGCCATCCCTCCTCCTTGGGAAGGAGAAATGAATGGTTGGAGAGGGACCCAGAGTGTTCAGTTACTAGAGTTCCCTGAACATGGAAGGAAACATCAGGGGTGGGGAAGAATTGTTCCTCCTACCTGTGTGATACCTTGGACAAATTTGCAACCAGGACACCTAACTCTTATTGGTCATCAGTTTTTGTGCTTAATCATTTACTTGATTGGCTTTTTTTTTTTTAATTTTTTTTTCAACGTTTTTATTTATTTTTGGGACAGAGAGAGACAGAGCATGAACGGGGAAGGGGCAGAGAGAGAGGGAGACACAGAATCAGAAACAGGCTCCAGGCTCTGAGCCATCAGTCCAGAGCCCGACGCGGGGCTCGAACTCCCGGACCGCGAGATCATGACCTGGCTGAAGTCAGACGCTTAACCGACTGCACCACCCAGGCGCCGCTACTTGATTGGCTTTAAGAAAAATTTAATGTTACTCTTCACGAGCTTATAAATCTGTCACTTTAATCAAAAGCATCTTCCTATGTATCTGGAGTAGATTGAAATTCCTTCCATTGAAACACTGACCATTAATACAATAGTTAGCCCATCAACTGTATGATTCTTTATAGGAATATCTACACATCACTCAATTAAAAAAATACTCTTATATTTGAAACAAACTGAAATTATCTGTTTTGTGGATTTAACATTTTCCTCACATATTGCCATAGTCTGGCCTCCAGAGAAGCGTCTGGGCTGCAGGATTTTTTTTGTTTGGGGGTCATCTTCTGTGATATTATTTTTTATTTAGAGATCCATGTGATTTTAAGCAAATGAAGGCAGCCATGTTTTCCTACTATAAATTCAGACCTTGAGATGTATCTGCTTTTACTTTCAAAAGAACATTTCATTGTGGTGTCCACATGAAACTGTCTGCAGTTCATTATTAAATTCTGGATAGCGCAAAAAAGTGGACGTTATTGGCATGTGAATCTCTGGAATTCCAATTATGTTATCCTTCAGGCAGTGAGGATTTGAAATTTTTGCTTCTTTTATTATGTTGAGATTTTCGGAGATTTAGGTTAGGCTTTTCAAGTTCGTTTTTTTTGGCAAACCATTTTCCTACTCTTTTGCCTTTCTCTCTTCAATTTGTTCAATCCTGAAAAAGTAGTATTGCTTTTCAAAAGCCTTCTGGCAGGCTGGCCAAGTTTGAGATTTTATTTCAGCGTTTGTTAGGTATTTTCAGGTTTCAAGGAAAAGAGATGTATTCCAGTTGCCTCAATTTATGAGAGTGTATTTTAAGGATTTTTAAGAGTTTATTTGAAGGCATAGCCCATCCTTACCAAACTGGAATATCATTCAAAATACAGTAGTCACTGTAGTGGGAAAACATGTGATGTCGGCAGCACCTCTAATAGCCAACTCCTTAGAAACAGGTGACAGACACCCACTGTCTCAGCTTGTCCTGTCCCATCTGCATGACTCTCCTTGTCCTCTACTGCTATCTCCTCTCCTCCACGCTGTCATGCTTCCAGCTGCCTCTCATCTTCTTATTGCCCTGTGTTTACATATCTTTCTGTTCTGCCAACTCTGCTGTTCTTCGCTGTGTGTATATCTCATTCTCAAGGAAACCACATCTGGTTCGTTCACTCAGCCACTCTCCAAACTAAAGTGTCTCAGACAGTTAGGGATCTCATGCCTGTTACCTAACAGACCGCTGGCCAGTCCAGTCCCAAAGAGCACAGCCTTACTACCTGCTCTGCCTTGGTTCAGGCAACTGTGTCCAGGTTAGATGTGGTGCACAATTCAGGACACGGTGATTATCCATGAAGAACAACTTGGAATCCCTTTTCTCACAGAGTGCAGGGTGAATAACCTCTCCAGTACCCATTTCAGAGATTTCTCTCAAAGAAGAGAAAGCAAAATAATAACCTGCTTTTGGAATAAGATAATACGATAAATTCCATTGCCATTCTCAAATTCATTTATTATTTGGCCTTGGGTATTTTTTTTATTTTTTTTTGAATTTTTATTTATTTTGAGAGAGAGACAGAGTGTGAGCAGGGGAGGAGCTGAGGAGAGGGAGACACAGAATCTGAAGCAGGCTCCAGGCCCTGAGCTGTCAGCACAGAGCCTGATGCGGGGCTCGAATTCACGAACTGTGAGGTGATGACCTCAGGTGAAGTCAGACGCCTAACCGACTGAGCCGCCCAGGCGCCCCGAGCCTCACATATTTCTTGTACTTGATTGAAATGGACATTGAAATAAGAAGATGAAAGCACTTAAAGCTACTCTGTGATTTCTGACTTGAAGATTTTTCTCTTTTCTTTCAGCATACTCTAGAATAGTAGAATATTAAAGGTAATATTCATGTATAGTCAATGATTATGAATGCTTTCTAACCTCATGTTACAGCCGTTCAAGGTTTTCTGCGTTTTTTTCTTTAACTGTGTTTAGAATGGTAGAATACTAAACGTGGTGTTTATGTGCAATCAGTGACTATGAATAAGTTTTCTCTTACTTTTTTTCCTATCTCTTGAAAAGAATTCAAAATACCAAGCAAAAACTAGGGAACAAAGATAAATAATGGAATGACTAATGGATGGAAAACGTCTGGAGTGCTGTTCACGGTGGCATATTTGTGTTGGCACCGATGACAGTTTTATAATAATGCTCTGCTCTGGTGAATATTAAATGAAGAACAAATGAAAAACATGTGTATTGAAAGTAATCATTTCTTTGCTTTAAATATTCAGTTTAAATCTCTCTTTTACATTAGGAGAGCAGAATTTATGCTGTAGCCAAATCAGGTATTCGAATGTCTGAGGCCTTCAATATGGAGAATGTTAATAAAAGTAAGTGATTTTGCATGTTGCAATGTGGATGAACCTTGAGGACATAATGCTAAAGGAAATAAGCGAGTCATGAAAAGATAAATACTGTGTGATTCCACTTTTATGAGATCTCTGAAGTGGTCAAATTCATAGAAACAGGAAGTGGAGGGGTGGTGACCCCAGGCTGGGTGGTTGTGGGTGGGGGGGAATAGTTGCTTAATTGGCATAGTCTTTCAGATTTGCAAGATACAAAAGTTCTGGAGACTTGCTTCATAACAATGTGACTATAATTAACACTAACCGAACTATACACTTAAAAATAGTTAAAGTGGTCAATTTTATGTTGTGTTTTTTACTGCAATAAAACATGTTTAAACAAATAAGTGATTTTATATTGCCATTTCACTAACCAAGAATTGCCTAAATGTTTGAAGCCATTGGAGTAGATAGAATTATGTATTTCAGAAAATGATTTCTAAGGTTGCTGATTTACATTTTAAATTGCAATTTATTGTTACCCAATATAGGGGCACATATATGTTCAATTCTGATGCAGAAAGTACCTCTTTTTGTTTTTTATTTAAAAGAGGGTAAAGCAAACAAACTGTGAGTTTCAGCTGTTTAAAAATATCAGTCTCTATGTCCTTTTCTCCAGAGTTTAAAACTCACTCTCCCGTTGCTTTCCTTTCCTTTCCTTTCCTTTCCCTTCCCATCCCTTCCCTTCCCTTCCCTTCCCCTTTTCTTTCTTTCTTTCTTTCTTTCTTTCTTTCTTTCTTTCTTTCTTTCTTTCTTTCTTTCTTTCTTTCCTTTCTTCAAAAAATTTTTAAAGAAGCAATGTATTCCCAGTATGAAAAGTAAAACCGAACAACAGAAAACTGTATGGAATAAAAAGAGAAGTTTTCCTGTGGTTCTTTCCACTAGCTCCCTCCCTTTCCTACTACTGATCCATATCTTAGAGGCAACCATTGATGTTCTATTTCTTCTCAGCAATGTTCTATTCTTACCATTCAGGAAATTATATTCCTAAACTTTCAACATGAGGTTCACCTGATAAAAGCTTAAGCATGATGATGTTTTAACACCATGTCAGTAACAGGGCTATGAATAATTGGAGAATATCTTCATAGGGTACTGCTCACTGAATCAGCAGATGTTTGTGCTATTTCTGCCCAGCCTGACCTGCATAGAAATGCCTGCCGAAGAAATAAAAGCTATGATCCCTACTCTCAAAGAGCATGCAGTCTAGTTGGGGAAGTAACATACATGAGGAAATAATGAACCATGCAAGAGAGTATATCCTTACAGCAGACTATGTGAGAACAGTCATGTGTGTTAATCCAGCTTCTCTTTAATTGGAACTTTTGCTAGCTCACATTCATAAGAAATAGACCTAAGTGCTAGAGAGAAGTTTCTTGTTTTTTGTTTTTTAAATCACTTTGTCTTATCTTTCAGATTCTGCCCCTCTGCTCTCCTATACCACATCAGGACTCTATACCTCCCTGATATACAAGAATATGACAACCCCAGTGTATACAACTTTGAAGGGGGTAAGTCATTATTGTTACTGCTAAGCATGTGGTTCTCTTCATGGTGGATCGAGAAAACTGTTTATTTAAGCTCCAGATTCCATTCTTGACATTTTATACAGACTCTCCCTTTATAGGGAGTTTTAGACACTCACTCTAATATATCATAAAGAGAGAAGAAATGGAAAGATCCAGAGGAGATATTTATGCTTCTTAGAGTATTAGAGGTCTGGGCTCATTCTTGTTACACCCCGTGTGATTTTCCACCTCCTCCACGGTGGTTAATTGTTTAAAGGAAATACCACTATTAATGATGTAGGGAAAATTCCTAATTTGGCAAGATTTTTTTGTCACTGCCAGGGTTCCCTCCTCCTTGCTTGAAGTACCTAATTAAAATAAGTATTTTCAACTATTAACAGCCTATGTTTCCAGGAATCTTTTATATTTGACGAACGCCTTGCTAATTAGAATTTGGGATTTAACCACATGACTTTGATAATACCAAAAGATATTCTTGTATTCCCTTAAAAATCTTATTTTGTGACTCCTGGTGAAACATTCTATATCTAAAAAGAGAGGGACACAGATGGGCCGCTGTGCTTTTCTTTAGAAGGCAACCCAAATAAGCAGCAGCCCGTTCCTGGATGACTCATCTGGGTCAGAGGAAGAAGATAGTTCCAGATCCAGCTCCCGGACTTCGGAGTCAGACACGCGCAATCGAAGCGGGCCAGGCAGCCCCAGAGCAATGAAACGAGGTGAGGGAAAATCTCAGGCACACAAGACAACTCCAAATAAATCAGGGTATTTAATTCAGGATATTCTGGAATTTCATCCACCTAATAGGACTTTTTAAAAAAGCCAAAGTACTTGCTTGAAACCAAAGTGAAAAGAGAATTAGCCAAGACTGAGATGCTTATATTCTTGTCCTAGTTCTCTTCTTAATTTTTTTTTTATTCCATATAAGCCACATGATCTTTATTTTTTAACCTTATCCTATCTGTAAGAGAGAGATCACTTTATTATGGGAATAGAGTGAAATAATTGGCCAAAATGAGGTTTCTCTTTTATAGTTACCGTGTGGCATTTTGCATAATTTATGGGATAGACTTATTTCAGCTAAATTTGTTATGCTGCTAAATGGGAGAAAATACACCTAAAAATTTGGTGGTTAACCTGATATTAAGATGGAAACCAACAAAAACTTTACTTTGGGCATGTCTATGATTTTTAGTGGATTTTGAAGAAACTTTTGGCATAGGTAGAGGTTACAGAAAGAGATAATCACACTGAACGACACCTGAATTTTACAAAAGTAATGCGGCGTGCTCTGTTGGTTTTCAGATTATGTTCCACGGAACCCTTAGGTAATCCCCAGCCCCTCAACTTCAACTGGAACTGCTCAGCTTCCATAGGTTTTATTAAGCTTCGGGGCTGTCACTGGGGTCTTTACTCCTCCTATCTTAGCTCCCAGCAGCTGGTATTGGGTTACATCACACTTTTGCTCAAAACACTGCAAAGACCCATAATGGTTATAAGGTGTTACCTGACTCTTTTGTGCCTTTGATCTCATCTCCTTTCTCCTTCCTTACACCCTCTTGCTGTTCCTAGAACAGGCCAGGCATGCTTTTATTTCAGGACCTTCACACTGATTGTTTCCTTTACCTGCTTTTCTTCCCCCCAGATGTCTATAGGGCTGACTTGGGCGCATCCTACGGTGCTTTGCTCCAACGCTGCCTTCTCAGTGAGATCTACCCTGAGCACAGCATCCGAGTTGCAGTCCTTTGCTCTTCTCCATCTACTAACTCTTTCTATTCCCTCTAGTCTGCTCTGTTTTATTTTTTCACAGCACTTACTGCCTGTTTTTTTTTCTGTCTCTATCAACTAGACTCTATGTTCCATGAGGGCAGAGATTTTTCTATTTTATTGTCTGCTCTCTCCCTAACACCTGGGATAGTGCCTAGCACACTGGCCCTGGGGTCGGGCGCCCCAGGTTAGCACTCCAGCATTGCTCCTGCCCAGCTGTTTGACTTGGGATAAATGTTTTAGTTTAATCTCTGGACCTTGGTCTCCTTAGAGAATGAGGGCACCAATCAGGATGATCTCTGAGGTCCCTTATAAATCTAAGTTTCTGTTATTCTATGAAATATAAAGGTATTGCTACTATAACAACTATTACTTGTCTTTGTCAAATCGACAAGAAATTGATATAGTGACATTATCCTAACAAGTCCCTTAAATGTTAATAAACACTTTGAAAAATTGCTAGATATTGCAATGAATAATGATACAAATCTTTGATTTTATTTATTATGTTCAAAATTTCCAATTGTATTGACCCTCCAGATGTGGCTTGCAACTTGCTAGTCATTTTCTGAAACAGGCAAGTGAATTATTGTGACAATGTTCCCTTGAATTTTACTTTGTAGCTGCTGCCAAATGAAATAGTCTGTTTATATCTTTAAGTCTTATTGCTTCTTTTTTACAAAATATTTTTAAAATTTATAAGCTAATAGTATTGGACTTTCATGAAAAACACTACTGAAATTGTGAAGTTCTTTTTAATGTGAATTACTTTAGAAGTGGTTGCTGGGTGGCTCAGTCAGTTAAGCGTCCGACTCTTGGTCTCGGCTCAAGTCAGAATCTCACAATTTGTGGGTTTGAGCCCTGTGTCAGGCTCAGCACTGACAGCATGGAGCCTGCTTGGAATTCTGTCTCTCCCTCTGTCTCTGCCCCTCCCCCACTATTGCACATGCACACACCCTCTCTTTCTCTCTCAAAATAAACATTAAAAAGTAAAATAAATTAAAAGTGATTTCAACAACTAAGTGGTTTAAAATGTGATTGTACAACTCTTGATAAACTGAAATCAAACATTTGCTTGCCTTATATAAGTCAATATGTAAATACACATGTTTTTAGTCTTTAATAAAAGACATATTAGTATCTTTGCATGTATTTTATTATGTATATATATTGCACATAGTTTATGTATGTAAAATTAGCTGTGCTTGTGATCATACAAGAATATTATTTATATGCCTATGACTTCCTTGGAGGTTTGCATGATAATCCTTACCCTCTAGTTCTGTTTTTTGCTTTAAAAGTTCTTTATGGCCAAAGGTATGAGAATAAATATAGTCTAGGAGGGCTGATGATTTTGTGGAATACCTGTATTCCTTAGGAGAACTCACAGCTGGCATTTGGACCACCTGATTATTAAATATCGACCTAATTTATTTCTTTATTTATCTAGGTGTGTCTCTTTCTTCTGTGGCTTCCGAAAGTGACTATGCCATTCCCCCAGATGCTTACCCCACAGACACAGAATACTCACAGCCAGAGCAGAAGCTTCCTAAAACTTGCTCATCTTCCAGTGATAACGGGAAAAATGTAAACATTGATTCAGGTTTAAAAAAAAAAAAAATCAATGAATCTTCTTAGTTTGAGCCTCTAAAATGAAATTTAAATTTTTAAAATTTCTTTTTAATTAGGAACCCCTGGAAAAATCTGGCTATTTATTAAAAATGAGTGGTAAAGTCAAGACTTGGAAGAGGAGGTGGTTCGTTCTCAAAGGTGGTGAATTACTTTACTATAAATCTCCGGTGAGTGGAAAGCACTTACCCTTTAGAACTGAATTCCTCAAACTGTAAATCAAGCTCCTGATATTCTTTCCTGTAATGCAATTAATTATACAAAGCATTTCTTACTATTACTATTACAGGCAGTCCCTTTACGTTTCGTTTTCTTCCTTTCCTACAGAGTGACGTAATTAGAAAACCCCAGGGCCATATTGAACTTAGCGCAACCTGCAGTATTTTAAGAGGAGATAACAAACAAACAGTTCAGGTACTTTTTTTTTTTTTTTTTTTGCTTTTTCTTTTTTGTATCATGTAAAATTCAATTCCTTGGTTATCCAAGCTAATAGGAGATTGGATGATTCAATGTTTCTTTTTTTTTTTTTAATGTTTATTTATTTTTGAGACAGAGATAGAGCATGAACGGGGGAGTGTCAGAGAGAGAGGGAGACACAGAATCCGAAGCAGGCTCCAGGCTCTGAGCTGTCAGCACAGAGCCCGACGCAGGGCTCGAACTCACGGACCATGAGATCATGACCTGAGCCAAAGTCGGATGCTCAACCGACTGAGCCACCCAGGCGCCCCGATTCAATGTTTATTCACTTTGTGTTAAGTGTGATTCCTCAAAAATGTGTGAAACCCCAGGCCTTCTCAGTTCAAACTACATTATAAACAAGGTTTGTGTTAAGTAACTGTCCACTACCCTTCCTTTGCCCTTGTCCCTTACATTCTTCTTCCCCTATACTTCATCTTCCAGCTATTCTCAGCTCTTAACCTGTCCGGCTATTTTAGGGAAGGCTTATCTGAGAAATGAATTACCAATAAGATGTTATTAGTTTGATGTACTACTAAATTCAGGAGGGTTTGCATTTTGATAAAGAACCGGAAAATGCCATTTCTTCTATGAACTCCAGCTGTTGTAACACCTAAGTGGGAAAGATACTGGTGAGAAGAAGGCTGTCCTACCTCCTACCGAATCACACCCTAGACATAGCTGCTGGCCATTCACCCACACATAAAACCAGTCTTGCTAGAAATCTGTTAAATTTAAAACACAGGCTGTTGAGATAGTTTGGCATATGTGATTTAAATTCAGACACTTTAGGGGCGCCTGGGTGGCGCAGTCGGTTAAGCGTCCAACTTCAGCCAGGTCACGATCTCGCGGTCCGTGAGTTCGAGCCCCGTGTCAGGCCCTGGGCTGATGGCTCAGAGCCTGGAGCCTGTTTCTGATTCTGTGTCTCCCTCTTTCTCTGCCCCTCCCCCGTTCATGCTCTGTCTCTCTCTGTCCCAAAAATAAATAAACGTTGAAAAAAAAAATTTAAAAATAAATAAATAAATAAATTCAGACACTTTAGGGTGCCTGAGTGGCTCAGTCCGTTAAGTGTCCAACTTCAGCTCAGGTCATGATCTCCCAGTCTGTGAGTTTGAGCCCTGCATTGGGCTCCGTGCTGACAGCTCAGAGCCTGGAGCCTGCTTCGGATTCTGTGTCTCCCTCTCTGTCTGCCCCTCCCCTGCTTGTTCTCTCTCTCTCTCTCTCAAAAACGAATAAACATTAAAAGAAAATTAAAAATAAATAAATAAATTCAGATACTTTATCTGAAATACCTTCAATAATTAATATTTTCTTGGGGCTCATGGGTGGTTCAATCAGTTAAGCATCCACCCTCTGATTTCAGTTCAGGTCATGATCTCATGGTTCGTGGGTTCAGGCCCTGTGTTGGGCTCTGTGCTGACAGTGCAAAGCCTGCTTGGGATTCTTTCTCTCCCTCTCCCTTTCTGCCCCTTCCCAACTTTCTCTCTCTTAAAATAGATAAATTTAAAAATATTTTAAAAATAATAATTATTATTATTTTCTTATCTTGCTCCTTCAGAGGGTATAATGAACATTTATCAGAAAGGCTCATTGTGTATGTTTTCAGGAGATAATTAATACCTGAGAACTGCCCAAAAAAGTAGAAGGGAGAAAAGTAGAAGGAAAGCTTTGTCTGGAAGCATGGCAGATAAGAATAATCTACAAAGTTCTGAAATATTTGGAAATTTCAAAATGTGGTTCATTTGAGACTGAAAAATTGCTAATTCATAATATCTGATCACATGTTAGTTGTAAGAATTTCTCTTCTTTATAAGCAAGGACTTCTTATTTTATTTATAATTAATTTTTATTTCTATAACAAATAATTCCTCTTTATTTGCAAAAAATATATTATTTTATTACAGTCTCCAGTCATGCTACTGCTCACTTCAACAGCTGGGAGACTGTAGCACATTTAAAGGAGAAAAAGAAAACGTAACAAATAAGCAAGATAAAAAATGATGACGCGAAAGTTTAACACTCTGAAAAACTTTAAACTAAAGTGAAAACAATGATTTCAACACAAAGTTAATTATTGTAATTCTCACAATCTGGTTAAACTATTCTAAATTATCTGTGGAGTCATTTATTTAGCACCTAGGATTCAAGGTATGGCATGTTTGTTTCTATGTTAATTAATGTTGTTTTTAGGAGAGACAGGGAAATGCTAATAATCCTAAATCTTCAGAGTTTCCTTTCCTATCTCTTTCTCATCCCGTTCCAGCTGACCACTGAAAAACACACCTACTATCTGACTGCAGATTCTCCCAATATATTGGAAGAATGGATTAAAGTATTGCAGAATGTTCTCCGAGTACAAGCTGCCAACCCACATTTTCTGCAGCCTGAGGGCAAACCCACGGTGAAGGGATTGCTCACCAAGGTAGGAACTTTAGTACAGTGCAGTGTCCTGGGCAGCTGGGGAGTCAGCCCCACTGATCGTAAGTGGGTGTCAGAGAGTATGTGTATTGAAAATGTATATTATCTTGGGGTGGGAAGTGTCTTTTGCTTATGATGCCAAGTGTTCTAACCATCAAAAATTCCCTAAGCGGAATTTTGAAAAGACAGTTGAAAAGCTTGGGAAAGCATTTCAAATGTGTAAAAACCAAGCTTTTCTAATGAATAAGTAAAGGATAAATACCAACGTGGGGGGAAAGGAACAAAGGACACAATGGGAAAGAAGTAGAGCTGGTAGACGAAAAAATACAAACGATATTTTAAAAACTCTGGGAGCGCCAGGGTGGCTTAGCTGGTCAAGCGTCTGACTCTTGGTTTTGGCTCAGGTCGTGATCTCACAATTTGTGAGTTTTAACCCCGTATCGAGCTCTGCGCTGACAGGGAGGAGCCTGCTTGGAATTCTCTCTCTCTCCCTCTTTCTCTTCCTGCTTGCGCACTCTCTCTCAAAATAAATAAATAAACTTTAAAAAAATCTGGTCAAAGGGTGGATATTTTTTAAAATTATGAAACATAGTATTGACACAAAATGAGTGAGCTTATTACTTTAGAAGGCAATTTGGAAAAAAAAAAAGGAATTTGGCAGTGTCTTGATCCAAGTGTTAATTCAGTGAATGCTTTTGAATGAACAAATGAATGAATATTAAATGTTTAAAAACATTTATACAGACCTTTTCATTCAGCAATCTCAGTCCAAGAAATTTATACTTAGGAAATGGTTTTAATTTGCCAAATGTTTAAGTATAAGAATGTCTATCACAGCATGGTTTGTTTTTTTCCTATTTTTAAAAAATGAGATATAATTAGCATACACTAAAATGCAGATCTTAAATGTAGAGTTTGATGAGTTTTGACAAATATTTACAGTCACTCTGTCAAGATACAGAATGTTTCCATTGCCCCAGAAAGATTACATGCATGGCATGGTTTATAACAAAGACAAATTGGGATCAACTTAAATGTAGAGTAGGGGATAGTTTAAATAAGTACATATAATCAGATAATGCTTTACTATGCAGCCATTTTATTTATTTTTTATTTTTTAAAGTTTATTTATTTTGAGAGAAAGAGAGCACACATGAGTGAGGGAGGGCAGAGAGAGAGAGAATCCCAAGCAGGCCTTGTGCTGTCAGCTCAGAGCCCACTGCAGGGCTCGAACTCATGAACCGTGAGATCATGACCTGAGCAAAAATCAAGAGTCAGGCACTTAACCAACTGATCCACCCAGGCACTCCTACTATGCAGCCATTTTAAATATTGTAAAAGAATATTTAGTGCTATAGGAATATGTTATGACACACTGTTAGGTGATAAAATAAATAGAATGCAGTATTATATTATTATCCCACTTTATTATATGCATCTATAGGAAAAAGGTCTGAATATGAAATATACCAAGACATATTGGTTAGCGCTATGTGATTTTATTCTTGCTTAATTCTGTTTTCTAAGTTTTTTTAGAAAGAGTAAGAATCCTTGGGGCGCCTGGGTGGCTTGGTCGGTTAAGCATTCGACTTCGGGACTTCGGCTCAGGTCATGATCTCACGGTCCGTGAGTTCGAGCCCCGCATCGGGCTCTGTGCTGACCGCTCAGAGCCTGCAGCCTGTTTCAGATTCTGTGTCTCCCTCTGTCTCTGCTCCTCCCCTGTTCATGCTCTGTCTCTCTCTGTCTCAAAAATAAATAAACTTTGAAAAAAAAATGAAAAAAAAAAAGAAAGAGTAAGAATCCTAAGATAAATATTATTTTTAAACTTAAAAATTGGTCACTCTTAGAAAAATATAATAAAATATTTACGCATAAAGTATTACACACAAAAATAACCTCTGAGTAACCACTCATCCTTCATGTGCTTTGTTTACATAAGTTAAAAATTTAGATTTAGAAGAGTTATGTCACCATAGCTAGCATTAATGTGGGTGCTATTCAGTAATATTTACAAAGATTGACCAGCTACACCAAAAGTAGGAGAAAAAATTCACCGAGTTGTGCTCTGTTTTTTCCAAAATGTTACAGTACCATGAAAATATTTTTTCAGTTACTGATGACTTAGAAACTTCTTAGTATTATGCAAATATATACTTTCCAGTGAACACAGTGATGCTTTAAATCATATTCTTACTATAATTCATAATAACTAGTTGTCTTCCTGTTTCAAGGACCATGTGTATCAAACCCTTAGACTTTAATATGATCCTGTGGCTAAGGGTTGGTTACTTGTTCCACCGTGTGTTTGTTTGATTGTTTTTACTTTATCCACATGGCATTGTCAGTTTCTGCATATTACATTTCTGCTATTCCCTGCCTCCCATCTCATACTTGCATTTTAAATGAGCATAAGTAGATGTGATTATCAGATGACTAAACCATTTGGGTTTATAGACAGGATGCTTATTAGGTTTCCTTCCTACCATTTTCATGTCCACCCCCATATTGTCGCCCTCAGAGCCTTATAAGAGAAACTCTTGCCTCAGTTATTCTGAGTGACTTGTTCTGAGCTCACACTCAGGCTACAATTTAAGCTACTGCAGAACAGCACTTGAATACTTTGCAGGGGAGGACGTTTTCTCAGGCTGTCACGTTGTTATTAAGTACAGAAATATGTAGGTAGATATTAAGAACTTGACTAATTTGATTCTGGATATTCACTCTTGCAACTTTTAATACTTAGGAAGAACATTTTCTCTATAAAAAGTCATTTATTTAAAAAAAAAATTATTGAGTAGTTACCACATGCCAGCCAATGGGCTGGAGGATATCAACATGAATAGGCCATTGGCCCCTCCCCACCCCCCATTCCTCAAAGAGCCGCATAATCTATTGGGAAAGAAAGGGACGTAGCATATTATAATATGTACCAAGTGCAATTATGAGAGGCATGGTAAGGTCACAGGGAAATCTAATTTAGGCTGTGGGATCAGGAACAACTTCTCAGAGAAGATTTATTTGTGTTGAGTCTTCAGGGAAGAGAAGGAATCGTTACACCAAATGGAAATGGGCAGGGAAGGTATCCCAGGCTAGGAGACAGTGGGAACAAAGACAGTATCTCAAAGCGGTGCCATATACGCTGAAAACATGTCCTTTGGAGAACAAGGTGGAGGGGCCTGGTCATGGAGGGACTTTTTGTCTTGTTAAAGACTTTATTCTTCACCCTGAATGTGATGTGGAACCCTTCAGGTTTGTAACAGAGGCAGGGGCATGTTCATGTTGCTAATAGATCACTCTGCTGAGAGGAAGGTGGATTTGCAGGGGGCAAGGTGGAAAGAAGTTCTAAAAACAGTTAGCAGAAGTTGTTCTTGTGAAGGGGATGAGATGCTGAGCTGGTCATAGGGAAAGAGAAGAGAAGGTGAATTTAAATAATGAGAGGAGGTAAAGTCTTCAGTTAGATTGGTTGAATTCAGGGTTAGGAAGTGCAAATGGTTGGCTGGGTGAAAGATGGTGCCACATAAGACAGCTCAGGGAGGAGGAACAGTTTTAGGATAATTCAAAGGTTATTTTGGACCATGCCAATTTTTAGAGCTTTGAGGACACCTGAGTTAAGAAGTCCGTCAAGCAGTGCCAATGAGTCTACATCAGAGGAGGAGGCTGGGTTGGAGAGAAGAATTTGGGGAATTCTCAGCATGAATGTAGTGGTTGAATTCATGACGATGACAGAAGTCTCCCAGGGACACGTGTGTGGTGGAAGAGTGGGGGCCTCCTGCTGGAACACTGGGTTTTACAAAAGCTGAGAGCGTACAAAGGAGATATGCGAAGAGACCCTGGAAAGTAGTTAATGGGATTGTGGAAGTGGAGTGCGTGACCGGGTGGGAGGGGTCTGCAGGCAGTGGAGTGCTCGCAAGCAAGGCACATTGCAGTGTGTTGAAGGACAAAGGGTAGATGAGTAAGTGCAGTATCTGAGTTCAGAGTACTGTCCACCTGGTCCAGCACATTAGAAGGAATGAAGCTGAAGGGAACATGGTGTCAGGAGAGGCATTTTTAGGACAGGAAAGGCATACCTTGAGTTTGCAAACTGAGAGGAAGAAGCCAGGATGGGGAGAAGTGGGAAATGAAGCTCAAAAGAAGTAGGTGGGCGAGCATGGTTGGTTGGCATGGTAGGTGGGCATGGTGGAAGGGCATGGTGGGCGAGCACGGTGGAAGGACATGGTGGAAAGACATAGTGGGCAGTCATGGCAGGCGGGCATGGTAGGTGGGCATGGTGGAAGGACATGGTGGAAAGACATGGTGGGCAAGCATTGTGGGTGATCATGGTGGGCATGCATGGTAGGTGGGCATGGTGGGTGAGCATGGTGGGCAAGAATGGTGGAAGGGCATAGTGGGCAAGCATGTTGGGCAATCATGGCTGGCAGGCATGGTGGGTGGGCATGGTAGATGGGCATGGTGGAAGGGCATAGTGGAAGGACATGGTGGGTGATCATGGTGGGTATGCATGGTAGGCGGGCATGGTGGAAGGACATGGTGGGTGGGCATGGTGGAAGGACATGGTGGAAGGACATGGTGGGCAGGCATGGTGGAAGGGCATGGCAGAAGGACATGGTGGAAGGCCATAGTGGGCAAGTGTGGTGGTAGGCAAACTGGGGAGTCATGGTGAGTGGGCATGGTGGGTAGGGTGGAAGGGCTGGACTGGCAGAAAGGCGAGGAAGGATGAATATCTAAGTTTGTCGGGCATTGAATGAGATCACGCCTGATATCATCAATTTTCTTGATGAAGATTACTCCATAAGACAAAATTATGTAGTGAGAATGAGGGAAAGGATTGAGAATAATCAGGGACATAGGGATATACTCAAGGGCAAATAGAAAGATTGCTAAGTGTTACTAGGACCTACCTGACTTTAGTGATTGGAATTTGTTATTTTTCTCTTACATCTTCAGATGCCCAGAAATAGGAGCAGAGAATTTACATTGTAGCAATGTGAGGATAGTCATTTTTTTCTAATATTTTATTATGTAAATTTTCAATTATGCAGAAAAGTTGGAAGACAGTTTTACAGTGAACACCCATATTCCCACCACCTAGATTCTGTAATTAACTTTACTTGCTTTATACATGCCTATCAAGGTGATGATTTGAAATTAATGTTTCATTCTGGGCATTTTCAAACGTGTGGAAGTAGAAGGAATAATAACACGAACCTCATATATTTATCACTCAATTTTAAGTTGTTAACTATGGCTAATGTTATGGCAGAAAGCCCCCCATAACCTTCCCTCTCTCTTCCCACACTCTTCACTGGATTACCTAAAAGCAAATGGAGATGAAATTGTATTGAGTGTATATGTTCGAAGCAGAGAATGCAACACAATCCCAGCCCTTGGAGCAAGAGGTGTTTTGTGACCAAACCAGGACCCAAGATTGGGAGGAAGGGAAGAGAGGCCAGGAGAGAACTGATAAACTGGAATAAAATGGAAGAATCAGGGGACTTACTGTTTGGAAAGAGGTCAAAGAACAGGAGTGGTGTGAATAAGGAGAGAAGGAAGGAGGGGAAGAAGGTTGAGATCAGAGAATAAAATGTCAGTTTCAAAAGTGGAGCAGTTTCCAGTGAAGAAAAAAAGTCGAGGGTGTGGTGGAGGGGATGGAGGCACAAAAATGGAGGGACACCAAAAGTTAGTGGAAATGAAGAGAGCATGAAACTGTGAGTTAAGGATGTAGAGAGGCAGTGAGGGAAAGAGGCTAGGGCAAGAGCATGGGCGCAAGTCCTGGCTTTGCCACTTGCCCTTGTGTGACCTTGAATAGGTTGCTTGCAGGCTCTTTGCCTTACTGTCTTCATCTGTAAAGCAGAAGGATAATCATCGTGACAACCTCACAGGGTGTTGGGAGGATTGAAATTTTTTAAAATTTTTTAATGTTTATTTTTAAGAGAGAGAGAGAGAGAGAGAGAGAGAGAGAGAGAGTGTGTGTGTGTGTGTGTGTGTGTGTGTGTGTGTGTGTGTGTGTATGCGCGTGCGGGGGAGGGGCAGAGAGAGAGAGAGACACAGAATCTGAAGCAGGTTCCAGGCTCTGAGCTGTCAGCACAGAGCCTGACGTGGGGCTCGAACCCACGAGCTGCAAGATCATGACCTGAGCCGAAGTCGGATGCTTAACCAATTGAACCACCGAGGCACCCCGAGGATGAAATGAATTATTTAAGCTTATAAAGTGCTTTAGAACAGTGTCTGGCACATCATAAACACTCCCAAAACGCGAGGCATTATTATCACAAGACTTTCACCTCAATTTGGAAGTCAGCAACACTGGTGACAGGATTTATGGTGGAGAATGCTGGAGGCATGAATGTTTAGGAGACGAGAGACGACTGTGGCAGTTTATATTTTGTGTGATGACAGAGGCTAATCAGGGTATGATATACCGTGTCTTTAAAGTTTCAGACAGAACTGATAGGAAGTCCCTTTGTTATAGATTCAAGGTAAAAAAATGACTCAGTTACTTTGTTTGCCGAAGCCCTAGGGTTGGAGGTTGCCTTTAAATTTTTATGAGGATTCTTCTATCATAATTTGCTTTACTATGAGTTTTTCAGAATAAGTTAGAGTTTTAAGAAATTCTAATACAATCAGATGTACACATAAAGATAGACTGTGTTTTTAAAACACAGTTTTTACAGTGAATTGGCAATGGCCTTTGTTAACTTGTAGTTCTTCAAAGGTACACGTTGTGCTACTTGAAAGATAAATCATTTCAAAAGTATGCTCTCTACAGCCAGATGCATTGTACTCCAGTTTTGATGAGAGGCCCTTCTGGGTTTTGTTTGAAAGAAAGAAAGAAAGAAAGAAAGAAAGAAAGTTTAAAGGAAGGAAGGAAGGAAGGAAGGAAGGAAGGAAGGAAGGAAGGAAGGAAGGAAGGAAGAAAGAAACAATTGGGTGATACAAACTGTTTAAAACTTACAGGATATTTATCTGTAAATTTATGTTTCTAACTTTAATTAAACTGAAATATGTCTTGCCAAATGAAACCTTTTTTGTTTTTGCTCGAGCGAATTCTAAATCCATCAAACTGTTGGATGGTGGTGTTTGCTTAAGACCACAGCCCAAAGTCTGGCTATGTGTGTGGGTTTAAATAACATGTGGTTTTACTGCGCCTTATTCATAGTGAGGAAGGAAGCATTTATTGAGTAACTACTATTATCCTTTATTTACTTTTCTCCCTTGGTCATCACATCAGCCCAATAAGGTATACAATAATCCCACATTATGGACCAGAAGGCTGAAAGGTTAAGTCAGTTGCCTGAGGACATGCATCTAGCATGACGCAGAACTGCAGTTGAAGCTTTGGTCCATTTGACCTCAAAAAACAGGCCTTTTCAACTCGGGTGACTTGCCTCCTGTAAACTCTATTATGGAAGTTATTTCTTTTCTTCTCAGTGTATTCCTGTCAGAACAGTCCATTTCAGTGTAAGTCATTACAAGGGCCCTGTAAGACATGCATGCCTCCCACCCCCACCCTTCATGTCCCTTCCACGGCGACCTCTCGCCTCACTTGCTCAGTCTCAGACACACCATCTCTCGGCCATACCAGTGTTCTTCCCTCAGATGACTGTATGGCTCATCCACCTCCTTCAGAGCCTTGACTCAATGTCAGCAAGGCCTTCCTGAGTCCCTTCGCTTAAATTATAAAATGCACAGACCCTAGAGCAATCTCTAACTATTCAAAGTCAAGAGGTAGAATCAAATTCTGTCCAACTCACTTGACATATTTCCTGACACATAGGCAGTACTCAGTATATAATTACAGATTTTAATATTTTGGATGAATCCTTCTGGAGAAGGCATCAGATGTTTTGAAGAGTGAATCTTTAATATTTGGGAAAGCACTAGAATTTTTTTAGGTTTTAATCTTCTCATTTCTAACATTATTAGGGGGTTAACCCAGAGAGCCACACGATTACTGAAAATCTGTAAAACACAGAAATTATGAAATAAACTTACTTGTGAAATGGGCATCTTGTTTTGTTCGTCTTTGACGTCTTAGCCCTAGAGGCATCATACTTGACATACAGCAAAAATTTGTTAAGTGTTGAATGGTGAGTACTAAAGCCAAACAGGTAAATCTTAAACTGCATTTGGACAATCTAGTTGGAATATCTATACCTTGAGCGAACTGGATACGAGTACAGTTTCAGGTGGAGTGTATATGCTACACTTCACAGTGTCAGAGTTCTGAGCTACATTTGTAATTCTTTGAAATATGATTTCAGGTAAAGCATGGCTACTCCAAGAGAGTCTGGTGTACGCTTATAGGAAAAACATTGTATTATTTTCGTAGTCAAGAAGATAAGGTATGTATGTCTTTTTAATAAGCTGACTAGAGGCATTTCTTTGTTGTGGCTTAAATTTTCTCTTTCACTCTTCCGTTGCTAACAAAAACTTCAGAGTGTTTGATAAGGTTGAAATCTTGCAAAAATTTATTACTGGGGTAACCACACACCCACAAGGGTCTTGACTCTTAATTATAACTCTTGGCAACTTTTACTTAATGTATCTTTGTCTTAGAAGAGAAAAATCTTCCCCATTCTAAGCTGTCGATTTCTTACATTTGCCCAGGTTCTGAATGAAGGGAACAGCAAGATAGGAATGAAAATCTGGGGAGGGAAAAGATTCCAGTCCTGTCCCAGGCTCTCAAATCCCTAGATACCACTTATCTATCCATCCTCTACCTGTTTATATCCTTGTATTCATTTTTAAACTCATCTCATCCCCAAAAGAACTTGAGTTATCTCCAGTCATGAGTACACTTTCAGAGTACAAAGATGGGAGGGGTGCCTGGGTGGCTCAGTTGGTTAAGCATCCAACTCTTGGTTTCAGTTCAGGTCATGATCTCATGGTTCGTGGGATCAAGGCCCACATCAGACTCTTTGCTCACAGCGTGGAGCCTGCTTGGAATTCTCTCTCTCTCTCTCTCTCTCTCTCTCTCTCTCTCTCTCTCTCTCTCTCTCTCTCTCTCTCTCTCTCCCCCTGTCCCTCCCTTGCTCTCTCTCTCTCTCTCAAAAATACATAAATAAAAAAAAGAAAAAGATGGGATAGCTTTCACAGGTGAAGTGTATGCCTGGCTATCATTGTGGGTACTCCTCATCACCTTTGGATTACTGAAACTAAAAATTGGATCAACATGTGCCGAAAGTACTTGCATAAAATACTGATGCGAGCCCCACAGAAAGGCAGCTTGTGACTAATTTCTGCATCAATGAGACCAGGCTTCTTGATCCAGTGACCACGTCACGTAGGTCAGTTAGTTACTTCTCTGCTGCATTTTCACACTGCAGTCTCAGTTCCAACCAGCTATATTTAAAATGCATGCCTTTTTTCTCGATGTTGCTCATGGGATGGGAATTAACAGAGCTATTAAAAATTATACCTCCGAAGTAATGTAGGGAATGCTTACATAAGAATATAAAATAAGCACAATATAAAATTCTACATTCAGTATAATCCTGACCCAAAGCACAGAGGCAGTTCGTCCTCAACAGTTTAGGAGAAAGCTCTATGACTCTCACATCAGCCCACACATCTGACTGCAAGTGTCTCAAAAGAGTAACAACTTCTCCTTCCCCTTACGCTCCACACCTCATGTAGATTATCTCAGAGTCAGGCTCTAGCTGAGAACCCTGGAGGGAAGGGGATTCCGACAGATGTAGTTCCCAACTTCTCTTCTGCAGTTACAGGGAGATTTTAGGAGTGGATGGTTGGGGTGCTGAGTTTATAATTCTCAGGCCGGCACATCTATGTAAAAATATGCATAGCAGAAGATGGGAAAGAACTGTCCCAAAATATTGAGTAATTATCTGTGATGGTAGAATTTATGGATGATTTTTTACATTCTCTTTTCCTATATCTTTCTATACTTCCTATAATAAGCATTTGTTTTAAACATAGAAATTTATTTAAATTTTGCTAAAAGAGAACTTATTCTCACTAATGATTAGTAATAATGTAATAAAAGTGGATAAGGTTGGTCACAGAAGAAACGAGTCAGAAGAAGTAAATGGATGAGTAGAATTCCATTGTAATCACTAGAAAAGTATTGAGAATGCTTGTGAATCCATATAGACCTACTTCTTTTTGTGAGAGAGATGTTTCAGAAACAATTTGATTTTAATCTGGATTAGCGTCTTCTTTTATTCAGTCAAAATAGTTAAAAGCACTAGGTCTGTTTACTGTTTATGGAGGCTTGGTGAATCCTTTGGTTAAAATGAATAATGGTCTTTAAATATTCGGATGGATGAAACCTCGATTTTCATAGGGATATATCTAAAGCACACAATTAGGGTAGGATTGTCATATATTATCACAGTAGAATTAGTTTTCTTTTTCCCATTTTTAAAAGCTTGCTACTTATTATTACAAATCTTCTGCTATAAATGTATAATAAATATATTTAATAAATAAAATTGTATTTATTCAGTAAATTAAAAATAGTATTTATTATTTATTTATTTATTTATTTGGCTTTTCTTTTACTGCTTGTCTTTTTCTGAAAGTGTAGGTAAGTTAATTTTGCGTTTTTCCTTCAAAAGCAAATTTTCTTCATTCAGTGCCCAGAGTGCTTTGCACAGAGTGACTACCGAGAAAATACTTATTAATTTAATGAGAAGTCATGGCTTTCATGAAAGAGAACAAGTTTAATTAAATGAATTAAATCATTTTTTACTATTAATCAGCTATTAGGCAGATAATATTTCAGTTAAGATATACAGATAAGACCTCACTGAGAAGCTAATGTTTTAATTAGGCTCTGAAGGAAGTAAAAGAGTAGCCATGTGGATATTTCAGGCAATAACATGCTAGGCAGAGGGAATAGCAAATGTAAAGGCCCTGAGGCGGGAGCATGCCTCATGTATTTGAGGAGTAGTGAGACGGTCAGTGTTGATGTCAAGGTTTGGGACCTAAATAGCTGGAAAGATAATGTTGCCAACAACTTAGAGGAGACTGAGCAGAGTAGGTTGTTTGAGATGCTGTTAGACAGGTAAGTAGAGATAGTGAGTCTGTAGTTATAAACATGAGGACAGCTAATTATGCTGTCACGAAAACCATGAGCTTGGATGAGATCACCTGGAAAGTGAGTGCAGGTGGGAAGAGAGCCCCACACTGAGCCCTGGGCCTGAGCATGAAAATGGATATTGGTAAATATCCCTAGGTTAGAATAAACATTTTCAAACTGCAATTGCAAACCTGATAAAATATTTTAGAAGCTGTAAATCTGAAGCAGACCGTTTGTTTTCCTGGAATAAATTGTACTTAATTAAAACAAAAGTTTTAAAACAAATGTGCTAAATATTCAACACAGCAGATAGGATGGCTTTTGTCAATAAAAGTAAGTAAAATTTAATGTAAATCAGTTTTAGGAAGTTTTTCTTACTCTTAAAGTAAAATGGAAGAAATCATGGCATTGCTTCGTGATAGATTCCATATGTTAATAAATATCCTTGAAACACATTGGCTTTAAGATGGTAATTAATCACACTTCTTCGTATCAGCTGCCTAACCTTGTCACTTTTTCTATGAATAGCATTGAGACTTGGTCTACGCTTGTCCTTTTGATCCAATACCTTAATCATCACATCAGTTCTGTGGGGGGAAAGTCAAATGAATATTTTGACTGAGTTACATAATTGTTTGAGTAGGTAATGGGTCATTTCAGTGTAATGAATAATCCAAACCACCGTACAGAACTAGCTTCTTGTCTACTATTCAAACTGTTCTTTTATATTATAATTGGGTATTTTACTTGTGACCACTACTGTTGTAACAATGTGGATAACCCAATTGTCTTTGGGCATTCATTGAAAAAAAAAAAGTGTGCTTTATATAGGTAAGAATGAAAAGGACTATGAAAAATTTTAGTAGGAAAAGATCTAGAAAGTGTCTTCCTCAAAATTACTAACATTTACTTTAGTTTCCTTTAGGTCAGATCAAACTCTGGGAAGCTAAAGTTGAAGAGGTTGACAGATCCTGTGATTCAGATGAAGATTATGAAGCCAGTGGGCGAAGTCTATTATCCACACATTACACCATCGTGATCCATCCCAAAGACCAAGGTCCAACTTACCTCCTAATTGGATCCAAGCATGAAAAGGTACCTAGGGACTTACTGGTTGAATTTGAATGAAGTACACTGACGTCATTAAGATCTGGTAATGATTTTCAAATCAATTTTATGGACACAAAGAAGAGACCTTGTCAGACTTGCAGCCCTATTTGCAGAGCTTCTTCATGTCCCTGGAAATGAGCCTTGTTCAAATGTGTCATTTCTCTATCCTCTCATTAAAAGTAATCTCAATCAGGCTCTGTGCTGACAGCTTGGAGCCTGGAGCCTGCTTCAGGTTCTGTGTCTCCCTCTCAATCTGCCCCTCCCCTGCTCATGCTCTGTCTCTCTCTCTCAAAAATAAATAAACATTAAAAAAAAAAGTAAAAACAAAGTAATCTCAAGGCTGAAATTAGTACGTTTGCTTTAGTTAGATCAAAATGTGGATGTCTCAGACTGGGTATTTCAGGGTGACTCTAAAACCTCTCCCTTATATTTTTGACTCATTTTCAACAAAATTTTGGTTTAGATACAATTAAAAATGAATTATTGCATGTATTATGTGTATATGTAATAAGTAAACAGTATAAAAGTTAATATAACATAAAACAAGGGCCACCTCGATGGCTCAATAGGTTGAGCGTCTGACTCTTGGTTTCGGCTCAGGTCATGATCCCAGGGTCGTGGGATAGAGCCTCGTGTCTGGCTCTTTGCTAAGCATGCAGCCTGCTTGAGATTCTCTCTCTCTCACTCTCTCTCTCTCTCTCTCTCTCTCTGCCTCTGCTCCCTCCCCTGTTCATATAGTTAATGTTAATATAAGCATTAATATATAAAAGAGTTAATATAATAGTAAAATATTAATATAGTTAATATAATATAAAATTAAAATATAAAAATTAAAAGATAAAAGAGGCATCACAGATTAGTGGGGAGGTAATGGATCATTCAGTACATAATATGGTATGCTCATTATATATTGAGGAGATTGGCTCTTTAGAAAAACATGAGTTTAGTTTTTCATCTCATACATATAGCAAGATAGTTTCCAAATGAATTTAAAGAGATAAATGAAATTATTACTATTTTTAAAAAAATTTTTTTAATGTTTATTTTTGAGTGAGAGAGAGAGAGCATGAGAGGCAGAGGAGCAGAGAGAGAAGGAGACACAGAATCCGAAGCAGGCTCCAGGCTCTGAGCTGTCAGCACAGAGCCCGACGCGGGGCCCAAACCCACAAACTGCAAGATCATGACCTGAGCCGAAGTCAGAGGCTTAACTGACTGAGCCACCCAGGCGCCCCTGAAATTATTTTTTTAAAGGGCCTTTATCTGATATCTGAATAGAAAGTACTTTCTGAAAAAAAACAACATAAGAAATCACAATAGAAATAGTCAATAGATTTGACTACAAAAAATTGAAATACTTGTCTATATCAAATAAAATTACAAACATAACCAAAAGGATAATACAAAAAAAAAAACTTTTCATGGATGGCTACAATATCTTTAACATATAAACAGCTTTTATAAATTACTCCTTTTTTTGTTTACTTTTTTTTTTTACATTTATTTGTTTTTGAGAGACAGAGAGAAAGCACAAGTGGGGGAGGGGCAGAGAGAGAAGGAGACACAGAATCCGAAGCAGGCTCCAGGCTCCCAGCTGTCAGCACAGAGTCCAACACGGGGCTCAAAGTCACAAACCACAAGATCATGACCTGAGCCAAAGTCGGACGCCCAACCGACTGAGCCACCCAGGCACCCCTCTTAATGGACATTTAGGTTGCTTCCATATCTTGGCTATTGTGAATAATACCACAAAAAAACATGTGAGTACAGATACCTCTTTGTGCTCCTGATTTCAATTTGTTTGGATATGTACCCAGAAGTAGAAATGCTGGATCATATGGTAATTCTATTTTCAGTTTTATTTTTTACTATTTTCCCTAGTGGCTGTACCAATTTACATTCCCACTAGAAGTGGATAAATGTTTTCTCCACATCCTCACCAGCATTTGTTATCTTTTTTTAAAATTATTTTTATAAAAGCCATTCTGATGAGTGCAGGGTGATATCTTATTATGGTTTGATTTGTATTTCCTCAATGATTAGTGATGTTGAACATTTTTTCGTGTTATCTGTTGGCCATTTGTATGTCTCCTTTGGAGAAATGTCTATTCAGTTCCTTTGACCATTTTTTAATTGGGTTTTTTTCTTACTATTGAGTTATAGGATTTCCTTATATATTTTAGATATTAACCTTTTATCAGATAAATGGTTTGCAAATAATTTTCTCCCATTTCATAGGTTGTCTTTTCATTTTGTTGATTGTGTCCTTTACTGTGAAGAAGCTTTTTAGTGTAGTATAATCATACTTGTCTATTTTTGCTTTTGTTGCCTGTACCATAGATACCATATCTAAGCAATCATCACCAAGGCCAGTGCCCAGAAACTTTGTCCGTATGTTTTCTTCTAGGACTTTTGTGTTTTTGGGTCTTATGTTTAAGTCTTTATTCCATGTTGAGTTGAGTTTTGTGTTTCGTGTAGGATAAGGGACCAATTTCGCTCTGTTGCAGGTGGATATCCAGTTTTTCCAACACCATTTATTGAACAGACTGTCCTTTCCCCCATTGTGTATTCTTGGCACTCTTGCCCGAGGTCAGTTGACCATATATGCTTGGGTTTATTTCCAGACTCTCTGTTCTGTTCCATTGGCCTATATGTGTATTTTTATGCCAGTTCCATTCTGCTTTGATCACTGTAGCTTTGTAATAAACTTTGAATCAGGAAGTGTGATACCTCCAGCTTTGTTCTTCTTACTCAAAATTGCTTTGGCTATTCAGGGTCTTTTGTGGCTCCTTAGGACTGGTTTTTCTATTTCTGTAAAAAATTCCATTGGGGTTTTCATAGGAATTATACTGAATCTGGAGGTTAGGTAGTATGGACATGTTAAAAGTTTAATTCTTCTGGTCCATGAATACTGGATGTCTTTCCATTTATTTGTGTCTGCTTTAATTTCTTTCATCAGTGTTTTATAGTTTTTGGTGTACAAGTCTTTCACCTAGTTGGTTAAGTTTATTCCTAACTATTTTATTCTTTTTGATGCCATTGCAAATGAGATTTTTCCATGATTGTTAGTGTATAGAAGTGCAACTGACTTATGTGTCCTTTTGTATCCTGCAACTTTCCTGAATTCATTCATTAGTTCTAACAGTGTTTTTGTGGACTCTTTAGGGTTTTCTATGTGTCAGATCCTATCATCTACAAACAGATAATTTTACTTCTTCCTTCCCAATTTGGATGCCTTTTATTTCTTTTTCTTGCCCTATTGCTCTGGCTGGGACTTCCAGTGCTATATTGAATAAAAGTAGCAAGAGTGGGCATCCTTGCTTTGTTCCAGATCTCAGAGGAAAAGCTTTCAGTTTTTCACCATTGAGTGTGATATTAGATGTGGGTTTTTCTTGTGTGGCCTTTATTGTGTTGAGGTAAGTTCTTTCTGGATATTATTTTCTTCTTTAAATTTTCTGGATTTCCCAAGTATTTTTTATGTGTTATTCATATGTATTGAGAGTCAGATTTTAAATTTGATAGACTTTTTTGTGTTTCTTAAAAGAATATGAACTGGTTGTATTTATTCTAGTCTCTTAGCATCATATTAACTTACTTAATTTTATCATGCTTTTTGTAAGAAACATCTATAGAAAATAATAAAGTTTTAAACAATGGAAAAAGGTCCTATGTACATAATTCAAGAGAGCCTGCTTCAGAACTGTTTGGCTAAGTGGCTTTTGGCTATTATTTAAAAATAAAAAAATTATTCAGTGTCAAAGTTTTCTACTTTTATGCAAGTTGTTTTTTTTCTTTAGGTCATCAAAAATTATATCTTAGTTAACATCTCTATTATTGTGTTTTGATTTTAAGGACACTTGGCTTTATCATTTGACTGTTGCGGCAGGAAGTAACAATGTAAATGTTGGATCTGAATTTGAACAGCTGGTTTGCAAACTGCTCAATATCGAAGGAGAACCTTGTAAGTTCACAACATATAAGGCTCTATAATTTATGAAATGGACTCCTTAGCCTAATGGAGTTTTCACTTTGTGAGTTCCTGTTTCCCTGCAATCTATCCATCTTTTCATTGGCTTTGTCCTGGGCCAAGATTCTCACTGTGGTTCTTAGGCTCCAGGGACACCATCATTCCCCAATATGCCATGTCCTATAACCTTTCTACCTTTGCTCACATTATTCCTTCTGCCCGAAACTCTCCCCTTCCTTCACATTTCTCATTAACCTGATAAAATCCTACCTACCTTAGGAATTCCCCTTGTCAGCAAGCCCACTCCACATCAGCATCTGGCTCATAAAAGGTACTGAATAAATGTTAAAATTATGTCCCAATGCACTTTGCATTTAACTCTTTTATAACATTTGTTGCTTTGCATTGGGATTAATTTTTTATGGCTCAGGTGTCCTCATTGGGGGTCTAGATTCGATGCTGTGCTTTATGTAATACAGAGATCATATTTTACTTGCAGTATCTAGTATAGGAATTTAATTAATGTTGGTTTTAGGAATGTCTTTAAGTTTCTCTTTCTTTATCTTTCTGTCTCCTTCTACTCTGGCTTCTCCTCTCTGTCTCTCTCCAGCTCCTTCTCAGAATCATTTCCCTACCTAGGTCACTGATCTTCAGCAAATTTCAGCTATGTCATAGTGCCCTGGTAGACTTGTTTCACATGTTAAGAATGTTAAGACCGAATTCTTCTAGATTTACTTTATTCACAGAAACATGAAAATCCCAATGACCTGGAAACTAAAATAAAATAATGTTACCAAAGGTTTTTCACGAACTGTAAGACTTAAAGCTGTGAGCCAGGCCTGAATAAGCTAATTTCTAAAGAGCTAATTAATGGGAGGCCAAAATAAGTGATTCTTGTGTTTTCTGTTTACATTTTATCATGTATGTAGCCTCTCAGATATGGAGACACCCTACTTTGTGTCACAGCAAAGAAGGAATCATTTCCCCACTGACAACACTACCCTCTGAAGCTCTACAGACAGAAGCTATTAAATTATTTAAGGTAAAATTTTATATGGATTTCTATGTTGCTAAAATTTTAATTGGAAAAAATAAAAATAAATAATTTTGGTTGTAAGGTTTCACTCTAAAAAATTTGGGGCGCCTGGGTGGCTCAGTCGGTTGGGCGTCCGACTTCAGTTCAGGTCACGATCTCGCGGTCCGTGAGTTTGAGCCCCACATCGGGCTCTGGGCTGATGGCTCAGAGCCTGGAGCCTGCTTCCGATTCTGTGTCTCCCTCTCTCTCTGCCCCTCCCCCATTCATGTTCTGTCTCTCTCTGTCTCAAAAATAAATAAACTTAAAATAAATAAATAAATAAATAAATAAATAAATAAATAAATAATTTCAAAATGTGATCATCATCATCTCATTAAGAAAATCTTCTGAAATAAAATTAGGTGAATTGAACATGCTTTCTGAACGAGGATTTGGGACTTACTGAAATAAACTGTAAATGGTTTGGGCAGTGTGAAACAATGTCAGAAGAATCGTTTCCCCTTGAGCATCTCAAAAGGAGATATTTCTCATATCACACCTACCTCAGTGTTGGGACAGAGGAGTCAACATCCTTGTTCTCCAGTGCTATTCTCAAATTCTTACTACGCAACTTATTTTAGAAATCCCTGATCATTTGAGGGGATGCCTGGGTGGCTCAATCGGTTGAGTATCTGACTCTTGATTTTGGCTCAGGTCATGATCCCAGGGTCATGGGATTGAGCCTCACGTCCAGCTCCTCACTAAACGTGGAGCCTGCTTAAGATTCTTTCTCTCTCTCTCTCTCTCTCTCTCCCCTTCTTCCTTGCTCACTCGCTCTCTCAAAAAATAAATAAATAAACAAGCAAACAAACAAATAAAGTGTTTTAAAAAAAGAAATCCCTGATCACTTGAAATTTGCCATTCAACTGTATCACGCTTTATCCCCTCGTCACTCACTCACTTTCTGGTAACTCTTCAGATTTCATTAGGATGTCGAATAACTTCGTTATCACTTCAGTCACCAATGCCATGTTCTTAAGATCCTGACCTTCTTAATGCCAAGCTTCACCTGTAGTCACCTTCATCTTCCCATTCTCCAACCCCACCATTCCTTACAAGTACACTACTTCTAAAAGCTTCAATTCTAGCATCTCTTTCTAGAACCATAATCTCTTAGCCTATGAGCTCTCTTATTTTCTTATTCTTCAATTTTTTTTCTAAGACCTTTGTTTTGAGCCATTTATTTTCTTTGAGATCAAAAGAGGGCATGGTAACCATCACTTGGCTTTTCTTCTTTCTTTATCCAGTCTGGATGACTTTCATTAATACTCATAGTTCTTTGGGACCCATAATTCCATGCATTCTTCAGCCAAACCCCAACATAGGTCATTGCTGGTGTCCTGTCCACTTCCACATTGACCATGAGCACATGGCTAGAAAACATCAAACAACCAGGTGTGGGCTAGAGCCAATATACATCCATGGTCTTCACCCTCAGGGCTGACTCCCTCTCCTTTTGCTTATCTTTTGTCACACACAAACCCTCCAGTGCCCTACTCAATAATGTTCTTCACAACAAACTTCTATTTTATTGAGAAGATTAGAGGGCATCAGACATTATTCCTCCAAGCTCTCTCCCTGACATTTAAAAAAAAAATTAATGTTTATTTATTTTTTAGGGAGAGAGAGAGACAGAGCATGAGCAGGAGAGGGGCAGAGAGACAGGGAAACACAGAATCCCAAGTAGGCTCCAGGCTCTGAGCTGTCAGCACAGAGCCCAATGCAGGGGTCACATTCCCAGACCATGAGATCATGACCTGAGCCGAAGTTGGATGCTTAACCGATTGAGCCATGCAGGTGCCCCCCGACAAACATTCTTTAATTTATTTTCTCCTCCTTTCCTCCAATCTCAGAATCTCATGCACCTTCGTGGATTCTGGTCTTGATTCCATATCAGGACCTCGGTATTTCATTTCGCCCTAGTTTCTTAAGGTCTCAATTTTTGTCTTTCTTTTTTGGCTTCTTCTTGCCTACATTCCTCCCATCTCAAAAAAAAATATTAATTTGGGGGATATGATATGATATGGTGGTTACGGGAAAGAAACCTTTATCAACTGGAGATCCATACTGAAGTATTTTTTTTTAAGTTTATTTATTTATTTTGAGAGAGAGAGAGAATGAGCAGGGGAGGGGCAGAAGAGACTGAGAGAGAGAGAATCTCAAGCAGGCTCTGTGCTGCCAGCCCAGAACCTGACATGAGGCTTGAACTCACAAACCCATGCTGCTGTAAACATTGGCCCCTTTGAAACAGCATGCCAGTATCTCTTGGATAAATACCTAGTAGTGCACTTGCTGGGTCATACGGTAGTTCTATTTTTAATTTTATGAGGAACCTCCATACTGTTTTCCAGAGTGGCTGCACCAGTTTGCATTCCCACCAGCATTGCAAAAGGGATCCTCTTTCTCTGCATCCTTGCCAATATCTGTTGCCTGAGTTGTTAATGTTAGCCATTCAGGCAGGTGTAAGGTGGTATCTCATTGTGGTTTTGATTTGTATCTCCCTGATGATGAGTGATGTTGAGCATTTTTTCATGTGTTATTGGCCATCTGGATGTCTTCTTTTGAAAAGTGTCTATTCGTGTCCTTTGCCCATTTCTTCACTGGATTATTTGCTTTTTGGGTGTGGAGTTTGAGTTCTTTATAGATTTTGGATACTAACCCTTTATCTGATATGTTGTTTGCAAATATCTTTTCCCATTCTGTCGGTTGCCTTTTAGTTTTGCCGATTGTTTTCTTCACTGTGCAGAAGCTTTTTATTTTGATGAAGTCCCAATAGTTCATTTTTGCTTTTGTTTCCCTTGCCTGTAAAGATGTGTTGAGTAAGAAGTGTCTGCGGCCAAGATCAAATAGGCTTTTGCCTGCTTTCTCCTCGAGGATTTTGATGGCTTCCTGTCTTACATTTAGGTCTTTCATCCATTTTGAGTTTATTTTTGTGTATGGTGTAAGAAAGTGGTCGAGGTTCAGTCTTCTGTGTGTTGCTGTTATTCAGCAAAGTATTGGAAGTCTTCGCCTCTGCAATCAGACAACAGAAAAAAATAAAAGGCATCCAAATCAGCCAGGAGGAGGTCAAACTTTCACTCTTTGCAGATGACATGATACTCTATATGGAAAACCCTAAAGATTACACCAAAAAACTGCTAGAACTGATTCATGAATTCAGCAAAGTTGCAGGATATAAAATTAATGCACAGAAATCGGTTGCATTCCTGTACACCAACAATGAAGCAACAGAAAGAGAAATCAAGGAAACGATCCCATTTACAGTTGCACCAAAAACCATAAAATACCTAGGAATAAATCTAACCAAAGAGGTGAAAAATCTATACACTGAAAACTATAGAAAGCTTATGAAAGAAATTGAAGGCACAAAAAAATGGAAAAAGATTCCATGCTCCTGTATAGGAAGAAGAAATATTGTTAAAATGTCAATACTACCTAAAGCAATCTACATATTCAATGCAATCCCTATCAAAATAACACCAACATGCTTCACAGAGCTAGAACAAATAATCCTAAAATTTGTATGGAACCAGAAAAGACCCCGAATAGCCAAAGCAATCTGGAAAAAGAAAACCAAAGCAGGAAGCATCACAATCTCGGACTTCAAGCTATACTACAAAGCTGTAATCATCAAGACAGTATGGTTACTGGCACAAGAACAGACACTCAGATTAATGGAACAGAACAGAGAACCCAGAAGTGGACCCACAAATGTATGGCCAACTAATCTTTGACAAAGCAAGGAAGAATATCCAATGGAATAAAGACAGTCTCTTCAGCACGTGGTGCTGGGAAAACTGGACAGCGACATGTTCTGTATACTTTTTAAATGAATGCATATTCTGCTCTTGGGTGGAATTTTCTATACATGTCAATTAGGTCAAGTTGGTTAATAGTGTTGTTCAAGTTTTCTAAATCTTTAATGATTTTCTGTCCACTTGTTCTCTCAATTATTAAGAAAGGGATATTGAAATCTCCAGCTCTTATTGTGGATTCACCCATTTCCCTTTGCAATCCTATCAGGTTTTGCTCCATAAATGTGGAAGCTGTGTTATTAAGTATGTAAATGTTCAGGACTGTTATGTCCTCTAGCAGAACTGACCCCATTATCATTATAAAATGACCCTCTTTATCTCTGGCAGAATTCCTTGCTCTGAATTTTACTTTGCCCGATTTGTTTTTGTTTTTTGTTTGTTTGTTTTTTGCTTTTTTTTTTTACATTGATATTAATGTAGCCACTCCAGATTTCTTTGGTTAGTGTTATCATAATATATCTTATTCCATTCTTTTAAAGAAAAACTGTTGCTATGAAGAGAATTGACATAATTCATGCAGAATAAATCTAATCATTTCTCACCTTGAATATGTCTTTTTTTGTTGTTTAATTCAGACATGCCAGCTCTTTATAAATGCAGCAGTTGACTCCCCTGCGATTGATTACCATATATCTCTAGCCCAGAGTGCTTTGCAAATCTGTCTGACACATCCTGAGCTACAGAATGAAATTTGCTGTCAGCTCATTAAACAGACAAGACGGAGACAGCCACAGAATCAACCAGGACCGCTGCAGGTATATATTGATACATATACATGCAATTCATGTTGTTTTCCTCACTGTAAGAATGATACATATTCAATATAGACATTTCAAAAATACAAAAAGTATGAAAAGGAAAAGTAGCTATTAATATTTTGATATGTATTCTTTCAGGTTACTTATGTATTTATATGTTCCTATATAAATAAAGCTGTATGTGAGTATATTTATGCACACTCAGTTTTTCACATTACTAAAGTTGTAGTGTGCATACTACTTTTGTAAAATTGTAGACTGTAATCATTTACCCTATATCCTTCAACATTCTTCAAAAACATTAATGGTGTATTGATATCAATTGCTACACATTTAGGGTTTTCCGGTCATTTTTCTTATAACAAATTCCCCTATAGTAGACAACTTTGAACCTAAACCCTGTGTACAAGTCCACCAAATTTCTTTGAATCCATTTCTAGAATTTCCATATATCTTGAACAATGTTCAGTGTAATACTCCTTTAAATTCTTCCCAGGTAAAGAGTGGTATTTCATTATTGATTTAGGATACGTTTCTTTAACTATTAGTGCAGCTGAGTATATTTTCAGGTGGCTTTTGGTCACTGAAGTTTGCTCTTCCATGAATGCCTGTTTTAATCTTTGCTTATTAACCCCCTATTAACTGCAGGATGAAACAGAAATTTCTTACCCTCGCAAATAGTACTCTCAGGGGATCTAGGTTTAATGGGACTTGAAGCTTATCCAGTTTAAGCTTATACTATTACTAATGTGTTATTTTGTTTTTAATGTTACTTTCACACGTTTTAAAAGAACATAGGATCATGTAAACACACTCCATAGGGCCCTTTCCCAGGCCTTGGAGGGCCCATGCACGAGCGAGGTTGGAAGTTTAAGCTTCATTTGCATTGAGGGCCCTTCATAACCTAGCTCCTCTTTCTCCACTTCACTTTGTGCATCCTGCAACCAGCATACACTGAAAGGATAAACGCACCCCATTCTTCAGACACACTGTGCCTTTACATATCCTTCACCTTGAACCTGCCATTTTTACTGTTACCTGCATCCCCCTTCTCTCTTCCCACCCTGTAGACTTTACAGTCAGCCCAGGCAACATCTCTTCTGTGAATTCTTCCCTGACTCCCTCAGTAAATAGTCATTCCCTCCATTGGTTATACTTAAAAAATTATGACATGGTATTAACCATGTTACATTGTAAATTATTGTAAAATACATAACTCTTCTCCTAGACTGTAGGTAACTCAAGAGGACAGTACCTTTTTCCCCTTCTTTTTCATATAACATTCATAAAATGATTGAAAATATACTTAATCAAAAATAATAAAGGAGAAAAGAGAGTACAGGACAGAACAAAAGAAGAAACTAAATACAATCCTATTATAAAAAGATAATCTCTGCTAATATTTTATACTTGCCGCATATATATATATATGTATATATATGGCCATATATATATATATATATACATATATATATATATACACACATACACACACACATTTTTATATATATGGCCATATATATATATATGTATATATATATTTATATATATACATATATAAATATATATGCATGTATGTGTGAGTAGATTGGTTGTGGTTTGGGGTATATGATTTTTTACTATTTTTCAGTCTGTCTTTCCTCATAGCCAGTACTGTATTTCAATGAATGAGTAAATACATAAATGAACAAAAAAGGAACGATGTCCCTAATCTTTGAGCATGATGTCAAAAAAGACTACCCTATCTACATGGCCTTTGGTACCTTAGTTGTGGACAATAGCATATATGACTTAGATGGATTATGGAATGTGGAGGAGGTTTTATGTTTTTATATATTATAAATGCTCTAAGCAGATAATGTTGATGTGGAAGAAGCAAAAACATTTGGGGGCCAAGAAAGACTATCATCATCCCTTTCTTCATAATCTGTCAGTTACACTGATTCTCACGTGGATCTCTGACTGCCAGATGGTGTCTAACCTATGGTGCTTCTCTTTGCCCAGGGCTGGCAGCTCTTGGCTCTCTGTGTTGGGCTCTTCCTTCCCCATCATCCTTTCCTGTGGCTCCTCAGGCTCCACCTAAAGAGGAATGCAGATTCCAGGTGTGCAGAAAACTAGCCAGCTGAACCGTTTGTGTGGTCTCTGAAAGTCTGCAATAAGTCCTAAGTATTTAGTAACCTGTCAGGTATATTTGTGGAAGAAACGTGTGAAACAAAAGTGGGTACAGGAAGCCCTTGGTTACCGTTTATATGAGGCTTGGAAAATATTTCCTTTGTTATGTTAAATCTCTTACAGGAGATTGCAATAAGAGCTTGAAAAACTGACCAAGAATATTTTTTTTAATTTTATTTTTTTAATTTACATCCACATCAGCATATAGTGCAAAAATGATTTCAGGAGTATGACAAAGAATATTTTTAAGTGAAAAGTCTATGTACTTTTCAGGGATGAATGACTTAGCATTAGTGGGTGCTCATTCAATAAAAGCAAGTGTTTTGTTTCCTTCATTTTCCCTGTGGCTACTTTTCTCTACATTGAATTCTTTTTTTTTTTTTTTTTAAATGCTTATTTACTTTTGAGAGAGAGACAGAATGCAAGTTGGGGAGGGGCAGAGAGCAGGGAGACAGAATCTGAAGCAGGCTCTAGGCTCTGAACTGTCAGCACAGAGCCTGATGTGGGGCTCAAACTCATGAACTGTGAGATCATGACCTGAGCTGAAATAGGACGCTGAAGCCACTGAGCCACCCAGGCACCCCATCTCTACTTGAATTCTTTTATGTAGGAAAACTTCCCTGATGGTTTTCCTTCCTCTTATGCTTGTGTGTATTTGAATTACTTCAGAATTTTTACTCCCTTTGAAAAGACATCTAAAATCCAACTGTCAGAATAGCTTTCTTACAGTGAGACCCAGGGCACCCAGCCAAGGCTTATCAGGATCATTTTGTGCAACAAGTTCACGTTAGGTGCTTAAATAGACTCTGGGTCTAAAACAGACCAACACAATGAGACAAAACAACTTGGAAATAGTGGGAAAGTATTCCCCAATTCAGATTATATTTTGGAGACTGTGATCAAAGTTGTGTGACTTTCTTTATTTGTTTGTTTGTTTATTTATTTTCATTTATTGAGTTTGTTTTTAAGTAATCTCTACACCCAACATGGGGCTTGAACTCAAGACCCCAAGATGCAGAGTCCCATTCTCTCCCAGCTGAGCCAGGCAGGCGCCCCAACATCATGTGATTTTAGTTGCAGTCACTGAAGAGCCCCTAGACAAAGGGTGGCATTTTACAGATTTTATTTTTACGTAATGTCTATGCCAAACCTGGGGCTCAAAGTCACAACTCTGAGATCAAGAGACACACACTCTACCAACTGAGCCAGCCAAGCGCCCCTAAAGGGTGACATTTTAAACTCTGCCTAGAAGGCACTTCACAACACAAATATATTTGGAGGTATTATCAGTCTGCTTTCATAAAAATTGAATGTAACAAATGAGGGCAAATAAGATCTCTATCCAGCTTTTGTATTTATTTACTCCAGAGGTTTAGTTTAATGCTTAAAATTTTTTACGAAGTGCATGTTTTATAGGGTAAAGAAAGAAAATACATCTATTTGTTTTTTTGGAGATATTTTTCCTACCTTGTTTAGCAGTCAAGCACTAACCTCAAAGGAGAACTCTGCTACATCATGTTTTTCCTGAGTTATCCTATACTATTTTTATACAATTATTTCCTTTGTGTTTGTTAATGCAATTACTGTATTTTGACTGTATAATGACTGGTAACTTTAAATTCATTTTGTGATGATAATAATACAATAAAGAGGGAAAATGCTTTGTGGGGAAGTTAGATTCAGTCAGTTGCAAAAGTGAAGAAACTAGAATTTGAGAAAAGTTGTAACACTTTAACAACTCAACTTTAACAACTTTTATCAAAAAGAAAAATTATTGTCAAAATTAGCATAATACATTGTAATGTACACGTACCTAATGTATTAGGGTGTCTTAAATTTATTCCTAGGCTTTATCTTAAGTTGTATATTATAGGACAGAATTTGGAAAATATGCCATTTACTGCCAACGGTGCGTAGAAAGAACACAACAAAATGGAGACAGAGAAGCAAGACCCTCAAGGATGGAAATCCTTTCAACCCTTCTTCGAAACCCTTATCATCATTCTTTGCCCTTCAGTATCCCCGTGCACTTCATGAATGGGATCTATCAGGTGGGTTACACTTTCTGGCTGATGAAAGCATGCTTGCTTAACCTTGAATCGTGCGTGTGTCCTCTGTGGAACAGAGAAGTGAGACTGCCTACCTTCCTTTGTCAGCAGCTGGCAGTGACCGTAAATGTGCAAATATGTTACGTCTTCTATCAGAACAGCTGAGTTTTGAAACCATTGTGCTAAGAAGGATTCAAACTGCAATCCACATTGAGCCAAATAAGGGAGGAATTTTACTGCCCTTACAACTCTCATGGAAAAAATCAAAAATACTTTGGTTGATGCCTTTCCCAACCAGTGTACTTGCTAGGTGAGAAAATAATTACTGACAGTGGGTGTGTACAAGTTTAGTCTTTTTGAAGTCTCCAAATCTCAGGAATTATGTGGGAAAACTCCTCCAGGCCCTTCGAGCTCTCAGATATAGATGTTCGCTTATTACCTGAAGCAAACATGTTCCAAAGCTGGCAATTAGTCTTTGTAGCCAGAGTTTCTTTTTTATCACAGAATTCAGATAAGTAACTGCATATTAAAGGAACAGACATTATTTATTTTTCTGTATTTATTCATTTTTAATTGAAGTGCAGTTTGCACACAATGTTAATTACTTTCAGGTGTACAATATGGTGATTCGACATTTATATACATTACTAAATGATCACAAAGATAAGTCTAGTTACCATCTGTCAGCATACAAAGTTATCACAAGGATATTGACTATATTCCCTATGCTCTACTTACATCCCTGTGACTGTTTAAGCGCATTTCTTGTGCAATTTTTTTCATTTGCTTAAATATTTCATATCGTACTGTAGTTCTTGGTTTGCTTTTAACGGGTAGGCATGATATCTCTGCAAGATGTTTATAGCTGTCAAATGATCTTTGTATTTTGAATTCATGTCTGTTGGCTAAAGCCAAGATTTCTGAATTCTTACAGCAAGCTAGCAATTAAGATGACATTAATTTTCTCCAGTGGAGCTGTGGCGTGGGGGGGAGTTTAAGCATCTAGATAAATATACGTTATCATTAATCATGCATCAAATATAGCCTGTTTCTCCCTTAAGTCCTTTTTGAAAGTTAAGTTTGAAATGTACATAGTTGCTTTTATTAAGAGAACAATGTTGTTATTTCTGCTTAGGTAGTTGGATTTGATGCGTCCACCACAGTGGAAGAGTTTTTGAATACTTTGAACCAGGATACAGGCATGAGAAAGCCAACACAGTCTGGCTTTGCATTATTCACAGACGATCCTTCTGGCAGGGATTTAGAGCATTGTCTTCAAGGAAACGTTAAGGTAAAGCCGACTCCTTTTAAGAAGGCAGACCCCACCAACAGCAAAGAAGCTACTTTTTGCTATTTGCAAAAGGCTTATTAGGTCAAGAGTTTTCAAAAATTCTAAGTAATCTAATCTTCCCAATAAAAAAGGGTTGCGGGACTTTGTTGAAGTCGTAGAATTCTTGACACAATCTGCACACACACATATTCCATGTTAAGATAGGGGAAGGATTAGTTAAAGGAACAATGCCCCAACTAGTAGGGTAATAAGAGTGGACGTATGGAAGCTCTAATAAAATAGCTTTTTATTGTACTCATTCACAAGACAATACTTCTTTCCGCTGTTGGAGGAGCTGGGCTAGTCCCCGTTCACAGTGAACTTATGATTTGCTTCGGGAGGAGCAGCCTTATACACTGATAACCTTAAACTAGAATTGAAAGTGATAAATGTTTTAAGAGTGCTGTGAATATTCCACAGATGGAGAGATTAAGTTCAGCATGAGAAAATAAGGAAGAGTTGAACTGGACTTTGAAGGATGGGTAGAAAATGGACCTATGGAGATAAAGAAGGAATTCCAAACATAAGGGAAATCACGAACGAAGATGGAAAATTGGAAGACTTTTAAAAACTCTTTCCTAGGTCATAGTAAAATAACACTAACAAAGTTTCCAGGTAGCAATGGCAACAGTTAGAAATAGAGAATATGGAACCATAAGGAACCTGATCGGAATTAGCCCACTTATTTTGCAAACAAGGAAGCTGAACCCCAAGAGCAAAAAATGATTTACCCCAAATCACACAGCTAGAACTGGGTCTGGACCCTTTCCCTACTTGATAGGGTCCTTGATTGCTCTCGGGAGTAAGTGCCTTGTTACGGGGCAAAGGTGTCCCTATGATTCAAAGATGAAAGAATTGGGGCAGAATAGGAGAAGAAACAGACTCATAAGCAGTAGCTGCCATAAGTTTAGAGGACATGAAATGTCAGTTCTTTCGTCAAACTATCAAAGCCCAGCTTCACTTGCAGGTCAACCTGTTGGGGCTTGAAGGGGTTCCACCGAATACTGTTGAAGTTCATACTTAGCTCATTAGGAATGTTGGTTGGTAGGTGTGCTACCATCCCCCACCCCTACACCCCTGCCTGTGTGGCTACATATTGAGAAATCTAGATAAGTGAATGTCTTTTTCTCCTCAGCTCCAGCTATGCCCTATTTAGTTCAGCAAATTCAAATGTAAATTTTGAGACACACATTCCTAGAGCACTGTTGTTAATAATTAGTCAAGAAGATAAACTAGCATTTTTGGTTGACTTGAGCTGAGTAAACGTTAGGGGCTTTGCTGAATAACTGCTTGTCACATGGTCGTGAAAACTTTTATTTATAATTCTCTAAATGACCTGTTGAAAAACAAGCAAACGTTTATTTGGCTCCTGAAGAATTTTTATTCTTTCCCAATCAAAGAATCTTAAGACTATATTTCAAGTGTCTTTGAGATAACTTCAGTTATTCCAGTCTTCATAAACTCAGAAGGTGGAAAAGTTGCTTCTTCCGTGACTAAATTATGAAGTAATTCCTGGAATCTTCTTGTTTCTCATGTAGTCTTTCGTTAAGATTCCTTTTTGGGTAAGAAATTCATGGCTACAGTCCAGAGTTAATGGGTGTCCAAAAGGATAAGTGGACCAAAGAGCAATTTATAATTAAATCTAAAACCAAGGGTACACCGGAGCTTAAAACAAATGGCTTCAGTCCATTTGGTTTGATCATATTAATTGGAAATTTTTCAGTTTGCAGACATGCTTGTCTTCCAAAAGTGCTGATTTAAAAATTGCTATAAATCTCCAATTTCCACTTCCCTTCTAGATTTGTGACATTATTTCTAAGTGGGAACAGGCTTCCAAAGAACAGCAGCCTGGGAAATGGGAAGGTACGAGAACTGTTCGTCTAACTTACAAAAACAGGTGTGTAATGCCGTATCCAAACACCAAAATATGTGTGTACTGTTACGCTCATATCATGCGCCTATGGCTTTCTATTGAATAGCCTTGCAAGTTACAGTATTTGTTTGTGTGTTCGTTTTTCTGTAAAAGGAAACTCTACTTCTCTAAGAAGAAACTGTCACATAAGATTTTGTTTCTAGCTCTAGTCTCTTCATGTCATGGATGGCTGTATTTTATAAAAATATGCATGTGGACAAAGATTAGAAAAAAACTATAAGAAAGAATAGCTTCTCTCTTAGGGTGGTCGGTACAAGGGTGAATTTTTTTCACTTTCAAAAATTTCTTTAACGTCACAATCTTTTCATAAAGACTAAATACTCAAATATCCTACTGGAGATCTGCAGTAAGAAGAAATAGTTCTGAGACGCTTGGCTGGCTCAGTTAGGAGAGCATGCGAGTCTTGATCTCAAGGTCATGAGTTCAGGTCTCATGTAGGGTATAGAGATTATTTAAATAATAAAACTTAAAAGAATTTTTTTAAAAGAAGAAATGTTTCTGTTCACTCAAGTCTTTTAAGAAGTCACATACTCACATTCTCATTCTTTCAGATTCCCTCTTTTTCCCTCTGTAATTTTTGAGCTTCACCTGTAAGCCAGGCACTCAGCTAGATGCTCTGAATAAAGTGGTAACAGAAGCAGACATAAACACAGTCCCTGATCTTTTGAATTTATAGTCTAGTTAATCATACAATAACTCTAAGGAACACATAATTACGCACTAAGTTCTCTGAAAGAAAAGAATGTGGTCCTGTAAGAGCACACAGGAAGAGACCTGACCTAGACTGGAGGCATCGGGAGACTTCTTTGAGGAAATGATGTTTATGCCAGGGTCGGAAGGGGGCTGGAAGTGGCAGCATAGAAATGAATAGAAAAGGATGTTCCAAAGCCTGTAGAGGGAAAGCTGCTTGGAGGGTTTCAGGAACTGGGGAAAAGCCAGTGGGCCTAGAGCACATATCTTCCCAACAGATACAGTTTTTTTGTAAGTTTATTTATTTGTTTTGAAAGAGAGCTAGCAGGGGAGGAGCAGAGACAGAGGGAGAGAGAATCCCAAGTAGGCTCTGCACCGTCAGCACAGAGCCCGACGTGGGGCTTAAACTCACAAACCTGAGCTTAGGTGAGATCAAGAGTTGGACACTTAACCGACTGAGCCACCCAGGGGCCCCCAACAGATACAATTTTAATATACTTTGGCATATGATCAGAAACTAGATTTTCCTTGTTTCTTTTTTAAAAATATCTTCTTTTCTTCCATGTGTCAGCAGAAGGTAGTACTTAGTAAACAGTGTTCATTGACCAGGTGACAATTAACTGTACAAAAAAAATGAAAAGGTATTTTGATGATTTTATTTGGCTCTTATAGTCTATAAAACAAGGAATCTAAAATATGAGAATGAAAGAATTACTGGTGGAATTACTGCTGAAGTAGTTACTTCTTTCAGAGGCTTTTGAAAGATGGTTATAGGCCTAAAACTGGAATGTAAGAAGTAAAGACACTATATACATAAAGAATGTGATAGCCTTTGATCCAATTTGGGATTTCTTTTTCTAATTATCAGTCCCACAGATATATCCATATGCATGAACGAGAGTATTCCAGTATACCCCAGTTTCTTCCTTGCCATGGATTTTATAACAGTGAAAAATAAGTGTTGGAAGGGACTTACATGTTTATTACTAGGGGAAGGGTTAAATAAATGTGGTGCATTCCTATTGTAGACTCCTCCCCTACCGTCAGCCACTAAAGGCCACCCACTATTTGAATGGATTCCTTTGATCTGAATAAATGGTGGTCATGAGCCATTGGAGCTTCTCTGTTTAGGCGCTCATGAACTATGGCAATTTGCAAGAGTTCTGAGTAACAAGAAGGTGACTGTTAAGCTTTGATATCTAAGGTTTTAAAATCCTACTTCCTGGAGATAAGCAGGATTACTTAGCTAATGGAAATCTAATAGGCTCTCCTGGAAGAACCCATTTCCACTGATGGTAGCCTTTATCTGTGGTCCTTTGGTGACTGGCAAAGGCTGGAAGACTTGGACTTTCCAGATGATTTTGGTTTAGTCCTATGGTTGCTGGAGCAGTTATTCTCAAAGAGAGGGCCCTAGACCAGCAACTTCAGGATCCCATGGAAACACATTAAAAATGCAAATTATTGAGGCGCCTGGGTGGCTCAGTGGTTAAGTGTTTGACTCTTGATTCGGCTCAGGTCATGATCTCAACAGTTTGTAGGTTTGACCCCTGTGTCAGGCTCCCCGCTGATGGTGTGGTGTCTGCTTGGGATTCTCTCTCTCTCTCTCTCTCTCTCTCTCTCTCTCTCTCCCTCTCTCTCTCTCAAAATAAATAAATAAACTTAAAAAAAAAAAGAAATGCAAATTATTAGGCACCATTACAGACCTACTGAGTCCAGCAGAATCTCTGGACATTAAAGAGTCTGTGTTTTAACAATTCTCCAGGTGATTCTTACACATACTGACTTTCGAGAAGCACTGATCTGGAGATCCCCATTGCTGCCCTATCTCTTAATGTTACCTTTTGTCGAAGACAGCCAGCTCCTGGACTTGACTTGCCATATACCTTTATGGAGAGAGGTTCAGGAATTCTCATTTGGTTTTATTGGAACTAAATGGAATTATTTCCATGTCTAAGACTATTCCTAATAATGTGTACCTTATGAATGCTTAATACATACTAATTCTGTCTGTGATAGCTATGGTTAAAACCCAAATTAAATTTGGATGAAATGCAGAAAGGTAGTTAGAAAGAGAGATAAGAGTAATAATCCAAGTCTAGCAAATGGCACTAGAAGGGACAAAGAGTTGTGAATAATACATAATAAAGATTGCCTTGTAAAAAAAAAAAGAGTCCCATGACACTATCTTTGACATCAGAAAAAAAAGCAACTCAACCAAAAGGTTTAATTTTTAACAGAGGTCTGAAATGGCTGGCTAGCCACAGCTATGAGAAAGTACTATGCTTCTAAATATGGTTGCACTTTGCATATGTGTATAAATAGCTTAGACAATGAGCCCTAATTTCCAGTGACACAGTTAGAAGGGGGACTGGCTATGACCTATCATGCAGCCAAGGACTCGATGCTTCATCTGTCAAGCAGCCCTGTAATAAGCGAAACTAGACACCAGCTATCATGGAATTTGTATTTATATTTAGTAAGTTATGGAATTTTGATTATTTAGATGCAGAGGTTAAAGATCTAATTAATAGCATTTGAACCTATTCTTATAGACAGTCCTTTGGAAACTAACATTTAAATTCTATTTATGCTTAAGCTGCTTGTTTAATTTGCTTTCTTACTGTGTATTTGAAACCGCAAAAGTCAAGACATGTTTTTAACAAACTGGAATCGGCAAGGGTCCTTCCCTGAAGAAAACAACTCTTCCTACCCCCGTTTATGAAGTAAAAGATTATTTTCAGGGGCGTTTGGGTGGCTCAGTCGGTGAAGCGTCCGAGGGCGACTTCTGCTCAGGTCATGAACTCATGGTTCATGGGATGGAGCCCCACATCGGGCTCTGCACTGGCAGCATGGAGCCTGCTTGGGGTTCTCTCTTTCCCTCTCTCTCTCTGCCCCCCCCCCCCCCACTCATGCTAGTTCTCTCTCTCTCTCTCTCTCTCTCTCTCTCAAAATAAATAAATAAACATTTTTTAAGAAGATTTATTTTCAGGGGCACCTGGGTGGCTCAGTTGGTTGAACGTCCAACTTCGGCTCGGGTCATGATCTCATGGTTCTTGAGTTCAAGCCCCACATCGGGCTCGCCGCTGTCAGCGCAGAGCCTGCTTCAGATCCTCTATCCCCCTCTCTCTGCCTCTCTCCCGCTTGTGCTCCCTCAAAAATAAATTAAAAATTAAAAAAAAAAAGAAGATTATTTTCAGTACTGCTTTTTAATTCTTACTTTTTGGAGCATAGGTGAACATTCCCATCTCTGCCGCTTTAGCACCTGCATCCATTGGCTACTAAGCCAGGAAACATCTTGGCAGGTCATCTAGTTTATCCGATTTCTTCCAGCCATGTTTACACTAAAAAAATTTCCAGAATCGCTTTTTTGGGTGACAGAGACAGAGTAGGTCTTTGAAACTTCCCCGGGTGCCAGAGCTGTCGTGCCCATGTCCCGTCCTCTTCCACTTGCTGTTGCAAACAGTAAAGGCTGTTGTACCGTAAAACAAAACAAAGCAAAACAGGGGCGCCTGGGTGGCTCAGTCAGTTAAGCATCTGACTTCGGCTCAGGTCATGCTCTCTCGGTCTGTGGGTTCGAGCCCTGCATCGAACTCTGTGCTGACAGCTCGGAGCCTGGAGCCTGCTTTGGATTCTGTGCCTCCTTCTCTTTCTGTTCCTCTCCTGCTCGCACTGTCTGTCTCTCTCTCAAAAATAAAGATTAAAAAAAATTTTTTTTAAATAAAACAAAAAAAATTCCGGAAGGAAGGGACTTTTGTGATTCTGAAGACCTCTAGACAAGAACCCTAGTGATACAAGTAGTAATAATAATAATAATAACCAACATTTACTGACCACTTACCACACACCAGGCCTGGTGCTGAGCTCCTTGTACGCATCTTCTCATATAATCCTCACGACTCCCCTATGAGACCGGTATCACTATTATCTCCATCTTACAGGTGAGGAAACTACCCAAGACTACAGAAGGGGATTTTTCAGGCTGTTTTGGCAAATAATTCCCATGATTGGCAATTCTTACTACCACTCATTTACCCATTCATTCAGGAAACATCTGTTCAGTGTGTTCCAGTGCCAGACTGTTCAAAGGTGAACAGAGGGTTCAAAGGTGTAAGCTTCTACCCTTTAGAAGCTTACAGTTTATAGGGAGAAACAGGCATGAAATCTTAGCAATGTCATTAATGCTGTAACAGAAACAGTAGAGCAGAGTAGTGAAGAATAGGGCCTCTGAAGAGAAACTGCCTGGGTTAGAATCCTGGCTCTCCACTCACTGTGTGGCCTTGAGTAAGTCACTTACCATCTCTGTGCCTCGATGCCCTCTATATGAAATGGAAATGGTGCCTACTTCTAGGGTTGTCTGAAGGACTGTATGTTGGCAAATGTACAGCACTTGGCTCTAGCCACACAGTAAACGTCCACCACTATTGGCTCTTACCATGAATATAACATGCGTATATAAAAGACATTGTGGGACCATAGAGGAAGCCTTTGCAGAGTGGTGCTTTCTGAGCAGGTGACTTGAGATGGTAGCCAGAGAGGCAGCGGCAGGCAAGGGGTGGGGGGTGGGGGGTTCACGACTGCAGTTCAGTGGTGTTATCCGTAGACCATGGTGGATGGAGGAGTGACGGGAAGGTAACTGGAAGGTGAAGGCAAGCTGCCCCTTCAGCAAGTTAACAAAGGGAGGAGAAAGACGACAGTAGGATGTAAATGCTCTTAGGAACGAAATACGGAGCCAGTTGGAGGCAAACAATGGGTTCCCCAGCAGCGCTGAGAGCCCTACCGCGTTCAGAAGCAGTGTCCAGGGGTCAGAACCGGTCCTGAACATTTCCATCCCACAGTATTCCGCTTCCTGGTATCAAGTGAGGACGTGCACATTTGCAGATACCCTGCTCTCTAACCCAGGCCCTGCCTGCAGAAGAGAAGCCCACTTCCTCTGCTGCAGGCCTCTTTGGGACTAGGGAGTGCCTAGAAGCTGGTCATTTTGGGGACACTCACATCACATTCCCCTGGCACCTCGTCTGTCCAAGACTGTGGATTTGAGTTTCTGATTCTTGATCATTTTTGTGACTCTTTGGTTCCTTTCCACATTCTCTCCAAGTCCTTGTACAGTCGTTGGAGTGCAGACTGTTTCTTTAGGAGCTTCAGTCAACGATTGTACGTATTGTCTTCCTATATACTTGCCCTGGATTGCTTTTCCCTTTTTGATCATAGTGCTTCATTTCCCCTCCCAGGTCCATCTTTCCAGAATGCCAATAAGAATAGAAAATGCACTTTAGGTCTTCTTGCCCACACCTGTTTGCATATCTGGTCCTTTTTTCCCTCTACCTTTATTATCAATTCAAACTTTTATTAAGAACCTTACTTAAACCAGAGTAAGACATAGTTCTTAACTTCAAGTGGAGGAAATAAGCTATGCCGAAAAGAGAGGGCTTTCTTCTTAAACTTTATTCTCTTTGTTTTATATCACTTTGCTGATAACATTCTCTCTCTCTCTTTTTTTTTTTAAGTTTATTTATTTATTTTGAGAGAGAGAGCACACAAGCAGGGAGGAGCAGAGAGAAGGAGAGACAGAATCCCAAGCAGGCTCCACACCATCAATGCAGAACCCAATGTGGAGCTCGAACTCATGAACTGTGAGATCATGACCTGAGCCATGATCAAGAGTCAGATACTTAACCGACTGGGCCACCCAGGCACCCTAGTAGCATTTTGAATTTAGACTCTGTTTCTATTGCCCAGCCATAGTCTTCTGTGAGTTAGCAGCTTATCATCATGCAGTCACAGATGAGTAGGGCTTAGGATTTGTTTTTTCCAGAGACCACTCTGAATGATTGCATGGGTTGGCGATTCCTAAGTGTGGTGGGTGGGAAGAATTATCAAAGTCATGGGAGGGAAGAGCTTTTCAGAGTCCACCCACCATGCTTCCCTGGGATTCCCTGCCAACAGAGATAATTAGTGTGAAAGATACTGTAACTGATGCCATTGTGTCCTCTCCTGGAAGGGTGTGGGGAGGAAAAGGCTGAAAATCCACTTAGAGCTAATTGGGCACATTCCTAACACATGCTGAATCTAAATCTCTCTTTTCCTGCCACTCTGTTGTCCTGCCAACATTCAAGTATAGCAGTGTATTGCTTACCCACCCCATCGTCGTAACATCTACAGCATTTATAGCACCCTGTGCCTGGTCTGCAGCCTGAAGGCAGAGCCCCCAGAGGTCTCCCGAATAGTGGAGTGGCATAGTGAATAAATAAAGAAGATCACTGAAATGCTGAAGTCCTCCTAGGCAAACAGAAGATATCTCCTATTTCAACAAGTAATAATATCCACATGTAAACTATGTTTGAGCTCCTAAAGATGCTTACCTGGATGTGGGGGGAAAAAAAGTTAAAATGTACAAATAATATCTTTTAGACCCTCCAGAGAAAACTGCCACCCCCAATTTGATGTTGATTTTTTAAATTTTTTTTAATGTTTATTTATTTTTGAGATAAAGAAACAGAGAGAGAGAGTGTGTGTGTGAGTGGGGGAAGGGGCAGAGAAAGAGGGAGACACAGAATCCGAAGCAGGCTCCAGGCTCTGAGCTGTCAGCACAGAGCCTGATGCGGGGCTCAAACCCATGAACCGTGAGATCATGACCTAAGCCGAAGTCGGATGCTTAACTGACTGAGCCACCCAGGTGCCCCTGATGTTGAGTTTGAATTCAGATCTTCATTTTTCTCTTCCGTGATATTTCCAAGGTATTTAGGAAAGATCATGAGTGTTTTGACAATTGCTTTTATACAGCCCATTGAATTGAAGGGTTACATCAGCATTCCTTACAAGAAAGGGCATATTTAATTTCGTTCAGTACCTTAGGTCCTTCCTCAGTAAAGGATTGGGTATTTTAGGGCAAAAAAAAAAAAAAAAAAAAAAATAGCATAGAAGCATTCCTTAACCTCAAAGCAGCTTTTCCTCTGTTTGCTGGAAATATTAATATGAAACAGAAACAGAGATGGACTGAGAGTCATGCTCTAAGTTTGTATCACGTAGAGAACTACCTTAGAATAACCCTGTATCAGTCCCCTGGATTTATCTTTCCTTTCTTTCTTTGTAAGAATACCATGTAACGAAAGATTTCCTCTTCTTTTAAGACTGTATTTCTCAATGCAAGCTCGTGGAGAGACTGATAGAGAAAAGTTGCTGTTAATGTATCAGACAAATGATCAAATAATAAATGGACTTTTTCCTCTGAACAAGGACCTGGCATTAGAAATGGCAGCTCTTTTAGCTCAGGTAACTTCCATGTTTTATAAAGTAATATTTTGTTAAAGGTAAGATCCTAATTTCTACATTGATTGAAGTATAGCAAAACAATATACCTTGTAATTCTTTAAATTCACGTTGCTGTGATTAACACCTTAAAACTTACAGGCATATAATTACAGTTTGACTCTGAATTGCTGACAACCACGGCGGTGATGTTGACTGAGACAGTATTCCTCGTGGAACCTGGTTTCTTAGTTATCTTAAAAGTAGCCCACTAGGCTCTGCATTTAGTAAAGGAATTTCAGTGTAGAGCTGCAGGGCTGAAGATGCCGTGCTGAAATCATTCAATAATCTAATAGGAATGGATCTTTTCGGGGCATCTGGGTGGCTCAATCGGTTGAGCGTCCGACTTCGGCTCAGGGCATGATCTCATGGTTCGTGAGTTCGAGCCCTGGATCAGGCTCGCTGCTGTCAGCCTGTCAGCGCAGAGCCCGCTTCGATCCTCTGTCCCGCTCTCTCTGCCCCTCCCCTGCTTGCGCCCTCCCAAAACTAAATAAATACTAAAAAAAAAAAAAAAGGAATGGGTCTTTTAAAAGACTAGAGCACTTTCTTTTATTTACCTATTGTACCGATAGGATTAAGTTCAGACGTTTATAAACACACGCAGAAATCAATAGTGACTTAATCCAAATAGAAAGGTATTTGTCTGTCACAGGCAATCTGGCACATCTGCAGAGTCGCCAGAGGCATGGGCTTTATCTTGCTCTCCATTCTTCTTTCCCTAACATGTCCTTTTCATGGTCCTGGAGATCTACCAGAGCTCCAGCTATTACATCAGTGTCCCAGGCATCAGGATGGAGGAAGGGCTGAAGCAGGGCATGCCTTTCCTCCTTTGAGAAACTTTCCAGAAGTTACCCAGAGAACACTTCCATTTATGTCTCCCTGGTCAGAACTTGGTTGTATGGCCTTGCCAGCCTACAAGGGAGACTAGCAAATATGGTCTTAGCTGGCTGGCAAGGAGCACAGCTCCTAAGTAAGTCCAAGGTTTTTATTACTCGGAAAAGAGAGAAGAGTCGTAAGAGGCAGCTCACAGTCTCCACCACAAATGAGTCTCTGCACAGCTTAATTAAGGAACAGTGTTAAGGCAACTCTGTGATACGTTATTGGGACAAAGGCTTAGATCTCCCGAAGTCTGTGGTCCTTGCACAGTGCACACCGTCCCAGGACATCTCTTTATTTACCACCTGTGCTGGGGGTTCCCAAATCTTTTCTCTCCAGTTCACTTCTCTCATGCACTCCTTAAATTCGGCCCAGCAGGAACTGAACTGTCTTCTCTCCTTTTCCTTCACCTTCTGTATCTTCACTGTGCTGCTGTCTCCTCATGCAAGCTTCGAGTCCAGGAATCATCACCAACTGCCCTCCTTTTCACTCGGTCCCACCAGTCACCACATCCTGCCCATTGTAACTCTAAGATACATTCTCCTCTTCACTCATCTGCATTTTGGTCACCATTGCTGGGTGTCGGACCACCATCGCGTCCAGCCTGCTCTCCTGCAGCAGGCTTCTAGCTCATGAGCCTTTCTCTGGTCTGATCCCCTACAAATCTGTGCTCCACCCAGATGCTGGAGAGATTGTTCTAGTTAGCTATTGCTACATAAAGAAATGACTGCAGGACTCAGCCACTTAACATAATAGTTTGGGCAGGGATGAGTAAGGACAGCTGGTCTCTGCTGCATATGGCCACAGCTGGCCTTGCTCGAAGGCTGGCTGTGACTCTGCCGCTGCAGAGTTCACTCACATGTCTGGCGTCTGGCGCTGGCTGTTAGTTGGGACTTGAGCTGGGGCCATCAGTGGGAACACCTACGCGTGGCTTCTTCATGTGGCTGCGTGTGCTTCCCCACAGAATGGCGGTTGGGTGGCAAGAGCAACGTCCGGAAAGAGGGACAGGAAGTGGGGGCCGCCATTTTCTTAAGACCCGGCTGGGAGGCTGAGCCGTGGTGCTTTGTTTGGAAGCTCTGGAATTGGGGTGGAGATCTAGCCGACAGGTGGATCTCGCTGTCATTCCCTTGTGTACACAGGGCATTTGTGAGCTGCACTCCACCTGCCTCTCCAGCGTCATCTGTTAATATTCCCTGCTTTGAACTTTATGCTCCAGCAAAATGGAAACTTTGGTTCCCTGCACAATTCCCTGACTTGCGTATGGCTCACTTTTTCTTACCTCTTCTGTGTACTTATTTGTCTGCTCCGCCTGAAACATCTCAACCCCCATTCCTTCACCTGTTACTTTCAATGTATCCTTTTTTAAAAAATTTATTGATTGATTGATTGATTGATTTTGAGAGAGAGCAATTGGTGGAGGGGCAGAGGGAGAGAATCCCAAGGAGGCTCCTTGCTGTCAGCACAGAGCCTGACGTGGGGCTCGAACCCATAACTGAGAGATTATGTCCCGAGCCGAAACCAAGAGTCGGATGCTTAACTGACTGAGCCACCCAGGTGCCCCTCAATTTATCTTTCAATTTTCATCTGAGGTGTCACTAATTCCAGGAAGCCTTCCTGAATTCTGCCTGCGTGGGTTAAGTGTCCCTCTTGGGGTTTTTGTCATGTCCTGCACGGTACTGTCTTTACCTCAAAGGTTTATTATTATTCATTTGTTTCTGCTTCACACCACTGGCTGTAGCCTCCCTGAGGGAAAAGGCTGTCCCTATTCATCTTTGTACCTAGCACAGTGCCTTACACATAGTCCATTCTCCATTGGATGAATGAATAGTTAATAATTGAGTTTACTTTTTATAACAATTTTATGGTCCTCCAAACTTTAAAGCATCCCTGCTGCACTGAGGGTTCTCATTTTGCAAGCAATGAAAAGCTAAGGAAAAGACAAATAGGTCACAAACTTTCTTGGTGATAGGATTAGGTATGATTTCCTATCCCTTGCCATTCTAGGTTCTAGTCCTCTAAAGGCATCTCTTTAAAATCACTCTCATTTTCACTAAAATTTAAGTTAGTCGTCCTCTTTCAATTTTTAATTTTATCAGAAAGTTTTTCTGAGAAAAATTGTAATGTCTTTGAGAGAGATATACTTCTAACATGTTTTAGATGAATTTAAGGAAAGAGTAGGGAGGTAAGACTATGCGTACACCTAGAAAATTCTGAACATGTTACTGACTGAAAAGTATAATTTCTCCATCTATGAAAGGAAAATTAAATAATATCTCCGAACTCTTTTCCTCAGAGTAGTCTTTGTGAAGACAAATTAAATATACTAATCTGAGATCTGTAGAAGAAAAGTTCTTTCTGTTGAAGATTTGACTATCTCTAGGCCCTTGTTGATACTCTCTTTCTTAGGAAATTCTTGGAGCTGATCATTAATCATTGTGCATAGTGTCTGGTAGGGCATCGTGTTGATGTGAGTCATATTGGGAACTCTCTGAGTTGATTTTCAGTTATCCTGCAAACATTTATGTGCTCCTCCTGACACTGACCTTGGAGATTCCACTGTACGGTTCCCTAAGAGAAAACGTTGCCTTGAATGGCCTATTTTTGTGACTGTGAAACTCTTAGGTTTCACAGATAGCTGTGCCGAGTATGGTCTGGTGATAGGTGAGGACAATAAAAAGCTTGCTCTGGGGGAAGGATTTCAGTATGTTTGAAGAACAGATGGACAGCTTATATTTAGTGTGGGGAAATTAGGGAAGGAGGTAGGAAATGAGGATGAGAGTTGAATAGCAGGGCCAAGCCAAGAAACCAACAACTAAGAAACTGGTCAGAGAACCTGGAAAGGTAGAATACACTGTAAGTGTAAGGTTCAGCTAAGGAATTTAGATGGCAATGGATCAGACTAAGAGCTAGAAAATAGAAGCCACAGGGGTCAGAATCTCAGAGGCTGGTTGTGCTAACAGCTTACCTGGAGGCAGAACATCCCCTTGAGATGGAGACCCAGCCTAGTCTGGATGGAACCCTCCATCTGTTTATTGGGGAGTGTTGTAGGTAAGGATGTGAATGATGAGTAGGACATTCATCTGAATGTCCCCACTCCATTTCCCTCCTTGAGCCCTTTTTGGTACCCTATATAAGGCACTGACATGGGTCGTTACAAATATAAACAACTTGTTTATACTCAACTTGTTTATACTTCAGCCTCCTCTGTTAGACAGTAAACTCTTTGAGGGTAGGAACTGTGCTCAGCTGTTTTTTTTGTTTGTTTGTTTGTTTGTTTGTTTGTTTGTTTTTTCTCACTTCACTTAATATGTGCCTGACATATAATGGAGACTCCATATAGGTTTGGACGAATGAATGGGTGGATGAGTGGATAGAGAGATGGGTGGGTGGATAGAGAATGGCATCTATGTAGCCTGTTCATAGAGATAAGGATTGAACATTCTTTCATTCAAGATGAAAGGGAAATACAGGACTCTATTCCCAGAATAATAGGGCAAGTAGATGGATACAGAACCATTTATGCAGAAAATCTAGGAAGACAGTAATGAGAATGTCATTCTTACTCCCATTATATTCAGTGGAGACCTTTAAGTACAAATAATACTTTTCTGAGATTTCTCATAGCTTTATAACTCTTTTGTCTTTTATTATTAGCTCCCATTTTGCTTTATTATTAGCAACTAGTACCCTAAAAACAAAAAATTATCCTATGCTCTTATAGCTAATAGTATTAGTGGCCCTTAGCAAATACTACTAGATGGCAGCATTAACCAAGAGTGGTTGATGTAGAAATGGAATTGAAATGTTTGAATTACAGATTTTTTTCTAAATTAGAATTCGAATGGAATTTAGATTTTATTAATACTTATGTATGGTTATAAATTCCATAATCACACAATCATGACAAATAGATTTATATATTATAAAGAATGTTCAGAAACAGTGAAACTAATTAAAAAAAAAACTCTTCAATACCTTTCATTTTCTTTTTGGATTTGCAATTAGGTGGAGATTGGAGATTTTGAAAGACCCTTTTCAACTCCAGCAGGGCATGTTCCTAATCAGTGCAAAGCAAATCAAACTCTAAAACAAGTCATAGAAAAATTTTATCCTAAAAGGTATAGAGATGACTCCTCTGAAGAACAGTTAAGGTAAGGAAGTACTTGTGACTCTTTAAGGGTAGAGTCACACTGGTCTCTTGGTGATATTTTTCTGTTCAAATTTTAAAGATGAAAATCATTATACGTGATCATTTTCTTAAGATTTTTTTAATACTGTTGACTACCAAGAGGTTATCAATCTTCTCATTTAAGATGGGCCTAGAAACTTGAGAATCCATATTTAAAGTTTTAAAGAAAAGATGTTTACCTTAAGTTAGAAGATCTACTTTTCATTTGATCTTATTCATTCTTGTCCAAATTAACCCTACTAATAAAAAGAAAAAAAAATGGCCAGTACTGTGTTTAGTGTTATGAAGTGTTTACCAAAAAGTTGTATCTCTTGGGGTATTCTATTATAAACAGATTAGAATAAAAACAAACTATCTGCCTACACAAGATTTTTTTAATATAAATTTTTAATTGAATTCAACTAATTTGGAATTTTGGTTTTAGAGACTATATGAAGAAAGGGTAATTCAATTTAAAAATAGAGGCAAATCCAATTCAATGAGTTTTCCAAAATAGAAACATTTAAGATCAGGCTCTTGTCTCTGTAGAAGTAAGCAGTTGCCATTGTGATTTTATTTAAGGCATCTCCCCTGCAGCTAACATCTCTCTAAGCCAGGGGTGGTAGTACCTAAAATTCCCCCATTAGGGATTCATTCTTTGGTTTCAATGTCTTGTACTTCTCTTTAAAAATGAAAGCCATTCCAATGAGAAATTACCTTTTAAAACTAATTTACACTAAGGTTTGATGTTAGCTTATCAGACTTTTTTTAACTTTGCCCGATGGGGAACTTGGATCATGCTGAAAGCACTAATAGTATGAGAATTTAGTGAGAGGAATGTGCCAAAAGGACAAGGGTGGACAGTGGTGAGATGGGAGTCACAAGATCACAGCTCCTCCTGGGTGACACCTCAGTACCCCAATTGTCCTAGGATTGGCTCAAGGAGAGCTTTGCCTTGGGAGGAGGATACACTGTTTATGTTCTTGTTTTTGCTTTTGCGTTTTCGTTTCTGTTCTTTTCTTAGGCAGCTCTGCCAGCGACTGTCAACCAGATGGATGGCCCTCCGGGGACACAGTGCTGCTGATTGTGTGCGCATTTACTTGACAGTAGCCAGGAAGTGGCCATTCTTTGGTGCCAAGTTATTTCTTGCAAAAGTAAGAAAGGATGGGAGGGAGATGCGGAATAGAAACGTTCACCTGTATAGTTGCCCCTGTGCAATTCACTGAAGTAAAACAGTGACCACGGTGACCCCAAGTTTAGTATATCCGGCTTTTAAAAAGAAAATAAGGCGGGATGCCTGGGCTGCTCAGTCTGTTGAGCATCTGACTCTTGATTTCAGCTCAGGTCATGATCTCAGGGTTGTGGGATTGAGCCCTGCATTGGGTATCAAGTTGAGCGTGGAGCCTGCTTAAGATTCTCTGTCTCTCTCCCTCTGCCCCGCTCCCCTGCTCACACCCTCCCTCTCTAAAATAAATGTAAAAAGAAAAGAAAAGAAAACCATGAGGGGACACTAAGGAAAGGGCAGGAGTGTCACCAGCTTCTCCGTCTTGCTGCCAACCTTAAGTCACCTGCATTCTGCAGGCTCATCACTAGACTGAAGGCAGCAGCTGAACTCCACTTTCTTGTCCACATCCATGCATCCTCTCACCCATTTATCATTTACTCTCTCACTCGTTTGCTTGTTTATTTAATGTCTAGTGACTTCTGTTTGCCAAACATTATGTATCTAGAGATACATAAGCCCATGGTTTCAGATGGGTTGTACCCAAACTTCCGGGACCCCACAATCCAGTGTTGCAACAGGCCCGCACACAAGCACTGTAGAGTGAACATGGTTAAGAGTGACAGGGACAGGGCGCTGTGGGAATACTGAGGAAGGAGAGGTGAGCCCTGCCAGCAGGTGGCCAGCCCAATCCCCAAGAGAAGAACTGTACTTTTTGAACTCTTCTTTCTGTGGAACCATGTCACTTTATAGTCTCTCAGGCTCCTAAAATACTCCTTGTTTTGTGGTATATGTGTGTATGTGTTTGGTCTGTCCTCATTAATAAGTTGTAGGCATCTTGAGGGTGTAGACTCACTGATCCTGAAATCCTCATCTTGTGCACACCGTTATTCTTTGCGTGTAAATACCACGTAATACATTTTTGCTGAATAGCTGTGCCACTTTGGGCAAGTCAGTTAGCCTCTCTGAACCTCATTTTTATCATCTGTAAGTGACAACTCAGGCTAGAAAAGTAAAATCTAGGGTATCTTCTCATTCTAATTCCATGAGTGACAGTATCATTGTGAGGTAAGAAATTATACTGCTCCTGGTACTGAAAGCTGTATACTAATGAGTAAGTGGGTGCTGTCATTATGCTTAAACATCTGTGAAATGAATATATTTGCAAGGAGTTGAACATGTTTTTTACAAATGTAAGGACTAGATTTGAACTGTAGAGTAGCATTTTACACTGAATTTTAACTCTGATTTCAGCATCAGAAGGAATACTAAATATTCTTCTTTGATTATGTGCTCTGTGCTTTTTTAGCACAGAAATATTATTAAATAATGATGTAGCATTTGCTTGTTGCATGACTGGCATCTTTTCTTTACTCTTCTTTCTTTATTCTATGCAGACACCTCCTTTGCTTAATAGCATCCATCGGGGGCTGTAAGTATATATACTATCAAATACACCGTTTTAACTTTTTTCCCTATTTTAGCCGTTTTTAAGTGTACGTTTCTGTGGCATTAAGCACATTCACATTATCATGCTCCCCTCACCACCATCCATCTCCACAACTTTTTCATCTTCCCAGATTAAACCTCCATACTCCTTATTCTCCCTTCTCCCGGGGCCCTGATATCCGCCATTCTGCTTCCTGTTCTGTGTATTTGACTGCTCTAGAAACCTCATGTAAGAGGAATCATACAATATTTGTCCTTTTGTGGTTGGCTTCTTTTTCTTTTTCTCATTTTTTAAATTATTATTATTTTTTCATTTAAATCCAAGTTAGTTAACATATAGTGTAATAATAATTTCAGGAATAGAATTTAGTGATTCATCACTTACATATGATACTCAGTGCTCATCCCAACAAGTGCCCTCCCTAATGCCCCTTGCTGATTTAGCCCATCCCCCCACCCACAACCCCTCCAGAAACCCTCAGTTTGTTCTCTGTATTTAAGAGTATCTTACGGTTTGTCTCCCTCTCTGTTTTTTATATTATTTTTGCTTCCCTTCCCTATGTTCATCTGTTTTCATCTTAAATTCCACATATGAGTGAAATCATATGGTATTTGTCTTTCTCTGACCAACTAATTTCGCTTAGCATAATACCCTCTAGTTCCATCCATGTTGTCGCAAATGGCAAGATTTCATTCTTTTTAATCGCTGAGTAGTATTCCATTTTATATGCATACCACATCTTCTTTATCCATTCATCAGTCAATGGACATTTGGGCTCTTTCCATAATTTGGCTATTGTCAACAGTGCTGCTATAAACATTGGGGTGCAAGTGTCCCTCCGAATCAGCATTTTTGTATCCTTTGGATAAATACCTACTAGTGCAGTTGCTGGGTTGTAGTGTAGTTCTATTTTTAACTTTTTGAGGAACCTCCACACTGTTTTCCAGAGTGGCTGCACCAGTTTACATTCCCCCCAACAGTGCAGAAGGGTTCCTCTTTCTCTACATCCTCGTGATTGTCTTATTTTTCTATGCAGAATGTCTTCAAGGTTCATCCAGTGTTGTAACATGTGTCCAAATTTCCTTCTTTTTAAAAGCTGAATAATATTCCATTGCATGTATATGCCATATTTTGTTTGACCAAAGGACAATAAAAACAACATTTTGTTTGTCAAAGGACTGGGGGTTCAATGGCTTAGGTTAAATGGCATCGTGTGTGTGTGTGTGTGTGTGTGTGTGTGTGTGTGTGTGTATACATATATACACACACATACATATATATTTTTTTAAATTGTTTAAAAAGAGAGAGAGAGAGAACATGAGCACGGGGAGGGGCAGAGGGAAAGAGAGAGAATGCCAAGCAGGCTCACACAGCCTGGAGCCTGATGCAGGGCTCAACCCCTGGGATCATGACCTGAGCTGAAATCAAGAGTCGGACACTTCACTGACTGAGTCCCCCAGGCACCCCAGCATCCTTTTAATGCTTGCCTATCCTTAGCAAACAGACTCTCAGTAGATAGTAACCCAGGGGTTTTTATACATGAGATTCTGATAACTTTTACCTTATACAAATATAGTATATGTGTAAATACTACAGATTCATCCCAGTTGCTTATCTATGGCCTCAGCATACTTTCATAAGGTTTAGGAAAAGTAGTTAAGTTTTTGTTAGAATTTTAGTCATTGTTAAATTCACTTATTGTTGAATAATCATTGTGGAATGCTCGAAAACATTCATGGGTTTTAATTGGGGTTTAGCGGTGAGAGATTCTTTTTATTAATATAATTTCATTGTTTTTTACAATAAGGAATTTAGTGGAAAATTTGGTATTTCTCATTACCATTCATCACACAATTTCATCTTTTCTTTTTATTCTATCATTGTGAGTCATTTGAGTGTCAGATTCAATAAACTTTCAGAAAAAGTATGCATTTACACACCTTAGAAACACACATGTATTTTGTTTCATTAGGATTTTGGTCCTCATAGAAAACCAACAAGCTTATTAACTCTTAGCCTCTTAACACAAAAGAAAAATAAGATGTAAACACTGTTGTTCCATGTTAAAGATGAGGAAATTGAGCCTCAGAGAGATTCAGTAGCGTTTCCAATTGTACAGCTAATAAATGGCAGATTGAGAACACAGACCCAGGTCCCCTGCTGTCAGATTCACTGCTCTTTCCATTACATGCCACTGCCTCTGCCCCAGGAGAGATTTTTTCCCCCTGTAGGTTTCGTGTTCTCTTTTTTCTCCTTCAGGAGATATTTTTAATAAAAATAAGTTGCTGTTGTTGTTGCAAATGTTGCACTGCATTGTGACTAAAAACTATTTCTGTGATTTGGTTAGCGTTTATTATGTTTTCATCTCTTCACAGCCCATAACTCCATCACCACTCGGAAGTACTGTCATGTGGCTGGCTATCCACGAGGATGGCTTAAGCATCTTAGAATACAATTCCATGGTAAGATTAAGTTGCACGTTGAGTCAACTGTTTGCATTGCTCAATGTACATACACAGAAGGTAATGATCTCTTCATACGCTTTTTCTTATACACAGATAACATCCTTCCTTTCTAAAAAAATTTTTTTGAACGTTTATTTTTTTCAGAGACAGAGAGGGACAAAGTATGAATGGGGGTAGGGGCAGAGAGAGGGAGACACAGAATCCAGAGCAGGCGCCAGGCTCTGAGCTGTCAGCACAGGGCTCAAACCCATGAACCGTTAGATCAATACCTGAGCCACAGTCTGATGCTTAAACAACTGAGCCACCCAAGTGCCCCCATAACATTCTTCCTAATACTATCATGAATAGTCATTTTTACAAATACAACTGTGATTGTTATTTAACCTTTTAAAACAAGATTGGACGGGTTTTGAATTGCATATGAGGAAAATACTAAATACCATGACTAAATTGCAACCATGGTTGTATTCATAAAACAACTATTCATTTATAGTGTTAGGAAGATTGCTTCCTGTGTAAATGAGAATCTTTAAGATAACATTAATGTAGGGGCACCTGGGTGGCTCAGTCGGTTAAGTGCCCAACTCTTGGTTTCGGCTCAGGTCATGATCTCATGGTTCATGAGATCGAGCCTGGAGTTGGGCTCTGCACTGACAGCATGGAGCCTGCTTGGGATTCTCTCTCTCTCCTCCTCTCTTCCTGCCCCTCCCCTGCTCTCTCTCTTTTTTTAAAAAAATAAAAAATAAATAAAAGAATGGTGATATCTAGTGTTAGCAAGACTACAGTGCTGGGAATATAACTGGATATAACTTTTCCCCAGGAGAACTTGGAAATATTCTCAAAATTGTCCTTACTTTTTTGAAGTAACAATTCCTCTAATTGAGATTTACAACTAAAGAAATAATTAGCTATGTGTATTATGAAACATGTCAGAATATATGCATTGAAGTATTGTTCAAGATAGTAACAAATAAAAAATGATTTAAATTTCCTTCAATAAGAGATTGGTTAAATAAAAGATTATCTATCAAATCATTTCAAATAATGTTATACAAGTATATTTGTTGTCATGGGAAGATATTTATAATTTGTTGTTAAATTTAAAAAGAAGCAGAATCCTGAACAATATGCACCATACTATTTCTGTTTATATATATCAAAATCTATATATCAGGGTGAACCATATAGTTTTGCCGATATTTGACCGACCATTTTTTACCTTAGAAAGTATCAGTTTCAAAAAAAAAAGTATCAGTTTCACATGGTTCAACCTAATATGTATAGAGAGAGATCTTGAAGGACATTTACAAAGGTATTAACCGTGTTCTTCTACTGGATGCTGGAATATAGGTGCTTTTGATTTTCTTTTTGTATTTTCTGTTTTGTCTGCATTGAGTTATTAGCTTCAGAATCAAACTACATTTTAATTATAAACGTAAATGATGCCTCCATAAAATTAGTACATTACTATTTTAAATCATAACAGATTTTCTTTTAGAAAATAATTATTTGTATTATATGTAATTAATACCAGCATTTTTCTTTTTTAGTGAAGTATAGTTAACATATAATGTTAAGTTAGTTTCATTGATATCAGCATTTTAATGGAAATATATGCTATTAATCATTTCTCATCTTTCTTTGAAAGTAAAGAGTATATAAGATATTAACTTTTTCTTCTCTTTGAAGAGGTTAATAATCAGCTATGTGTACAAGAGTCTAATGACCTTTGGAGGTCATCAAGATGATTTTATGATAGTCATTAACAATACACATTCAAAGGACAAACCAACAGAGAAATTACTTTTTGCCATGGCAAAACCCAAGGTGAGTAGAAGCCTTTCTACCAGCTTTTTTTATACTAGTTTTTTCATGCTAACACATTTATTGTGCAAAAAGTAGGTTGCAGATGGGAAAACAGACTTACTTACAATCAGACAATCCTAGGTCTAAATTCTGGCTTACCTCATCTTGCTAAGCTTTGGTTTCCTCCTCTAAAAAATTATAGGAGGCTACCTATTTTTTTTGGCTTTAAGAATTAAATGATGGAATTGTTAAAATGCCTTAGCCCAATGCCTGGTATACAGAAGGTTCAAAATAAGTGGTCTTGATGTAAGTTGTTGTCAGGTACCTTTTACACATTATCTTATTTACTTGGGGTAATTCAAGTTACGGACTCATTAGTGGGAAGAGCGAGGTTTTATAATTAAGACTTTACTTGTCCTTTGTAGTTTTAACGTCGATAAGTAAAAACAATAAATACAAGGGCTACATTTTAGTATGTAATTCCAGTTTTTGTAAAAAGAATGAAGCATCGAGTTCCCTAAAACTTTAAAATTGTCTTAAAATTATCAACCAAAAGAGACTACTTTTTTAGAATCTGACACCTTTTTTTCAATAGCAGACATTGAAGCAAAGGCCAGTAAGTGCAGAAGATTGAGACATACTCAGGACTTCACCTAGTCTCAATAAAAAGTTGATATTATGCACTGAGGTTCTTGATTCACATACGCACACATAATTGGCAGCCTGTGCTACTGTCACATTTTTTACCGTCACAAAACATTGCCGCTACATTTGATTGTTAAGATCCACTCTTCCGCCAGTTTAAGCAGCAGGAGAACGTGTCAGTGCCTTGATGGTGCTGAACATGTAAGTACTTCACGGATCTGGAGAGGAGGGGATTCTGCTAGCCTGGGCACTTGCACATATGGAGACCGCCAGCCCTTTCCTCTTTTGAAAGTGATGAGAACTTCTCCGGAGCATTAACGAGTCTATTTTTCTTGCTTTAGATTCTTGAAATCACTCTTTTGATCGCCAGTTACATAAACAACTTCCATCAGCAAAAGGCAGCCTTTCACCACCTCTCTGCTCCGGCTCTGCTCTCAGCCCAGACCCGGGGGCCGGAAGCCAGGGCAGCGGGAGGCCAGCCCCTGCTGTCAAGCAGCAGACCAACCAAAGGCCCCACTCTGCTCTGAAAGCTCGGGAGCCTGAACCCTCACTCCCATCCTCCAGCCAATGGCTGCATCAGCTGCAGATAAGTGCGTTGACACACTGGCAGTGTTGCGCCCACACTGGTTTTCCAAACTTCAAAAATGTGGGCGTTTCTCTCTTTCATTTGATCCTTAAATATTCAAATGAACACGACTAATGAACCATAAGCACAAAATTCGCCCACGTGCTGATATTCTCGTAGATTAAATGGGTTAGAATTCATCATTTTTCCACCTCCTTTGTCCCTTGCCATCAGACACATCATGCAGTGTGGCATTGTTTTGTCTCTTGAAAAAAATATTCTGGCAAAGGGAGCTACCAAACTCCCATTTGGCAAACCAGTTAATTATTTGGAAGCGCTCACTGCCAAAAAATTAAGTGCTGTGATCAAGTGTGCTTTTAATGAACGATATGGTGTTCGGAAGGACATGTACAGTGTCAGCAACAGCTGCAGGGTGCTGTTTAGTGGCACAGTTTTAGAACCGGCACAGTGCTTGTGGCACCAGGAATCACCGTGAGTAAACAAGAGTTAGGTAACCAGAGCCTCCTGTGTGGTATTAGAAAGTGCACCCTGTCACCTTTTCAGATCACTGGAGTGTAAAGTTTAAAACGAGACAGTGACTCCTCACATTCCTTGGCTATTACTGGATGGCCCAAGTTCACTGGAGTATTGCCCACATTTCCTTGCATTTGGTGCTGGGTCATCTTGACCTCATTTTGTTAAATAACATCTTTGAAAACAAACAGATGCTTAAAACTTTGCCCTCGTATAGTCATTTTTAATTATGGTTTTAGTATAAATGTCCCCAAAGTATATTTTAAAAGAAAAGAGAAAGAATTCTTCTGTCAAAGGAGGTAAACTTTTAGTTGAGAGAGTCTAGAAATGTGTTACTTTGCTGGAATACATGAGTGGTCAGTTCGTTCCAGTATGTGCCAAAACAAAGTAATTAGTATTCATGATAAAAATGAAACTGTGATAAGACATGAAAATTATATTATAAAACTGTTTAATTGCAATAGTAATCATGAGTATACTTAATTTTATTTATGTGGAGAATATTTGTATTTATTTTTTGGACATGTATTTATCACTTTGTGTGTGGTATTTGTTTTTTTTTAACCAATTGAAAAAAAAATGTTAGCTGCTGATTTAATTTGTTGGCAGAGCCTTCATAGTTTCCTCTTTGCTGCTTTCTCCCTATGGCAATATACTGTTGTCACACTAAGACTTTTATAAAAATATTCCATCTCGTATTAGCGTCCTGCGAAAGGGCAGAGCCAAGAAATACACTGCTCAGCTAAGATTTTTGCTTTATTGGGAATGACAAAAAGAAGGTCAAAAAACCCCACAGAAATAGATTTCCATTTACTATTTCCCCGAATCTTTTGAGCCACAGCCACTCTCAGCATAAGCAAGTTGATTTTTGAGAATAAACAAGTTACCAATTTGCGATGATTCTCAGGAGTCTTTTGGCTGGCATCCAATAGAGTTTCTTAGTTCCCAGGAAACTGTTCAGTAATCACTAGTTGGTAAGCCAGAGGCTTGGCAGAGCTTACATCTGTGTGGGGACTTTATTCCCAGGCAATAGTTACTTCACCATCGGGTAAGCACACCCCACTCCAAATCTTCTCATTTGAACAAGTAGTGAAGGCTTAGCTTAAATGGTGGCATTTATTTTTGATAGAACAGAGATAAAATATTTTGATGGAAAGAAATCAATTTTCTGTAACTGATGATGTGAAAATTTTATTTTCTGGGAAATTACTTATATAGCCATTTAAAAAATTCAAAGTATGTTATTATGATTGGTTACAAGAGAATAACGTTACGTGTTTAATTGTCATATTTGTCTCCTATCATTTTCTTCCCTTTCAATCATAATAAATGATTTACAAAACCCATTTTGAGCATTATCTTTTGAATACTCTTCGAGAAATACCTAATGTTTTCATTGTCAAAGCTGAGGTGTACTACTAGTGAAAATGGTAGTTATTACCTCCTTCTCTTGCATTCATGCTTTGTCTTCAGTGTTGCTTTGTTTTATCCGTATAAAAGGAAGCTGTTTTGGCAAATTGTAACTTTAAGATGTATGTATGCATATTGACACATATACAATATGTATAAATTGTGGGGTTCTCCTGTGATTTCATAATAAGCTCCATAAGTAGCTTATTTCAAGCTAATTGATGGGCTGTGTTTTAAACATTTATTGTAAATGTTCTGGGTTTTGTTTGTTTGTTTGTTTTTATGTGTGTGTGTCCTTAAAGTCAAATAGTGTCATAGCTTGGAAATGAATTTAACTTTCAGTTTACAGGAAAAGTTAGTCACAACTTATAAAGAGTCTTTCTTCTGAAAATGTGTTTATAAGTTGACTATCTGAAAATTTTTTCCAAAGGAAAAAATTCATGGTGGCCAGGATCCTAGAACAATACACTTAAACCATAATTGTACTGTAGTATAATCCTGAAGAATTAGCCACATGGATAATCATATTTCTCTAGACAAGGACTTTAAGTGTTCCTGGGTTGCCAAGAACATATTTCACCTATCCACCTACCCCATAGCTGCCATGGAATTTGGACTTCCCCAGTGCGGAATCTCTGGCCTGATTCTTGGGGATCAAAGGCTCTAGAGATGTGGGGACTGAGGGAAGGGAAGTGAGAAGCAGGAATAACAGCGTGGAGAAGCTTCTCTGCTAACCAGTTCCTGTAGAAATGGTATCTCCTTTTACATTTTTCCCCTATTTTCTTTTTCCTGGAAGAAGAAAGGGATTTTATTGCAATAGGAATCACTTTAAACTCCAAATTAAGGTAAAATCCACACACAGATATTTAATGTGAGGTGAGATTCATCCATATTCCAGTGAACCAAGACTCGGGCTTCTCTTGGGCACTTATGTGGGAAGGTGGATCCTACAATGAAGAGTTGCATGGACCTGGACAGAATGTGGGGGGAGGAGATGAGAGCCACACTTGCTCTATACCATAATTTTACCTGTTGAACTTAATTTTACCCATATCATACATAGTCACAGTGATTCTGGAGGCATATTTATAATCAACATCCATCCAAAATCTTCATTGTATGCTCTATAAACATTTTTAGGCCCAATGATAGTCAAGAAACAAAAACGTACTTATAGGGCAACATCTATGAGCAAATAAATCCAAAACAAGACACAAATGTTCACTGTAGCACTTGGATACAGGGTACCCTTCCTTCCAGTGCTTTGTTAACATAGTCTAATGGTGGGTGGCATCCCTTTCTGAAGGTGTTGGTAGGGTTATATTGGTGGCTTTATTAAAATCAGACAACTCTTCTAAAGCAAAGACAACAATATAAAAAAATAGACAACAAGTTTGGGACAACTCCAAACTTTAAAACTCTTGCACATCAAAAGAAACAGCAGAGTGAAAAGGAAAACTGTAGAATGGGAGAACATAATTGTAAGTCATATATATGATAAAAGGGTTAATATCCAGAATATGTAAGGAACTAATCAATAAAATAGCTTCTTCATTCAGCAGAAAATATGCTAATTTTCTCCAGAGTGGGGCATGGCTTGATTTTCCCAATTCTAGTTTGAAAACTCCCAGAGAAAGACTCTACATGGCCCGACTCATGTTAGGTGTTTACTCTGAAGCACTTCAAATGCTCATTATGAGGAGAATGCTTAAGTGACAAGAAATCTATATAGCAGGATATTATGCAGCCACCAAAGCTATGTTTATGATGGGTTTTTAAAAATGTATATGGGGAGGAGTGCCTGGGTGGCTCAATTGGTTAAGTGTCTGACTTCGGCTCAGGTCATGATCTCGCTGCTCGTGAGTTTGAACCCCACGTCAGGCTCTGTGCTGACAGCTCGGAGCCTGGAGCCTGCTTCAGATTCTGTGTCTCGCTCTCTCTCTGCCCCTCCCCGACTCATGCCCTCTCTCTCTCAAAAATAAACATTTAAAAAAGTTTTAAAAATTGGTATAGGGAAATACATGTTAAAATCAGGATGTTAGCTTTACAGTAAAATCCCGACTGTAAGAGGAAAGATTAGAATGAAATTAAACACTAGAGTGTTTAATAGTTATTACTTCTGCGTTGTGCTTATTTTAGCCTATTCATTTTCTCTGTATGCTATTTTTTTCTACAAGAAGTTTATATAATTTTGAAAACAAGGGAAAAAATGTAAAAACTCTGTCACTGTCTGGGCTATTGTTAATAGCCTCCATATGGACCTACAGACACAAAACATCCTTCACACAGCTGGAAAAAATTATCTCACTGAAACTCAGGTCCAGTCATGGAACACCCCGATTTTAAAATCGTATTCCGTTTCTCGTAACCAACCCAGTGAAATCCAGACTGCAAGATACTTCAATGTAGCCCAATCTCCCTGCCCTGTTTGCTCTTCCACCTTAGCCACTTTATGTGCTTGCACCTCGACTATTCACAATGCCACCAAATACACTCTGCACACATCTTTATTCTTCTGCACTGTTGTTTATTGCATTCAGCAAGCATCACAATACTGTCTTCTCCTCTATCACCACCATTGAAACCCTGGAGTCTTTTAGGAGTGATCCAGTAGGGGAGCTCAAATCTTTATGCAGTCCTGCCTTCAGAACAATTTTCAGGGCTCCTGGATGGCTCAGTCAGTTGAGTGTCTGACTGTCGATTTCAGCTCAGGTCATGATCCCAGGGTCATGGGGTCAAGCCCCAAGTCAGGATCTGCACTGAGTGTGGAACCTGCTTCAGATTCTCTTTTTCTCTCTTCCCCTCTCTCCTACTCATGCTCTCTCTCGCTCTCAAATAAAATTAAAAATAAAGAACGATTTTCATCTAACCAGGAAGGTCACTTACTTTGTCCAAATATGAAGCCTCAGGAGGCATAAGGGTAAAAAAGGGAATTCATCTGCTCAATGAGATCAATGGAATCCACTGAATCACCTTTGAACTAATGCTGGTGATTAAGGCCCAGCCAGACAAACTTTACCTTCCTTGTTATAATGCTCCTTTCTTCAACCTTCAATCCCAGTTATGCAAACAATTATACTTTTAAGATGCTAGCAGTGTGTTGGGGTGCCTGGGTGGCTCAATCAGTTAAGCATCCTACTTTGGCTCAGGTCATGGTCTCGAGGTTCGTGAGTTTGAGCCCCGTGTCAGGCTCTGTACTGACAGCTCAGAACCTGGCTCCTGCTTCAGATTCTTTGTCTCTTTCTCTCTTTACCTCTCTCTGCTTGCCCCCCGCCCCCCGCACTGTGTGTCTCTCTCTCTTAAAAATAAATAAACATTGGGCCACCTGGGTGGCTCAGTTGGTTGAGTGACCAACTTTGGCTCAGGTCATGATCTCACGGTTGGTGAGTTCAAGCCCCACGTTGGGCTCTGAGCTGACAGCTCGGAGCCTGGTTGGTGAGTTCAAGCCCCACGTTGGGCTCTGTGCTGACAGCTTGGAGCCTGGAGCCTGCTTCGGATCCTGTGTCTCCCTCTCTCTGCTCACCCCCCTCAAAAATAAATAAATATTTAAATAAATAAATAAACAAACATTTTAAAATTTTTTTTAAAAGATGCTAGTAGTGTGCCTGGATCATAGCAAGCAAAAATATTAGCTGCCGCTTTTGTTATTCATATCAACAGGGCTTTCTAATTAACACACAGAGGAGTTCCAAAGTTCCAGAACCCAAATTATCACACTGTCTCACATCAGTTTGTAAGCTTACAGGCAAGCTACACCCAGGATGTAGATGCTGATTCAATGATAGATGTACCAATCTCACTTGCGATCATCCTCTATTGAACCACACTCCTGTTATATTCCTTTCTATGTGCAAATGTAGCCTTCTAGGTCTTCAAAATGCTCATAGGTGTTGGGAGGATTTTGTTCTTAAAGATTTTATCTCAAGCAAATGCTTTTTTTTTCCCCCTTAAAAATTTGCCAGGCGCCTGGGTGGCTTAGTCAGTTGGGCATCCAACTCTTGATTTCAGCTCAGGTCATGATCTCATGGTTCATGAGATCAAGTCTGGGGGTCAGGCTCTGCACTGACAGCATGGAGCCTGCTTGGGATTCTCTCTCTCTTCTCTCCTCTATCTGCCCGCGTGCTCTCTCTCAAAATAAACATTTTTTTTAATTAAAAAAAAATTTTGCTTCATTTCCAAGAATGTGATCTTTGTCTTCGTTCAAAGTTGCTTATCAGTAGCTTACAACTGATAATAACAAGCATGAAGCACTTATAAGGTGTCAGGCACACATAATTTATATTTTACGTATATTTATTTCATTTAAAACTCACAAATTTCCCCTGGTTTACATGATCAGATACTGAGGCTCAGAGATATTGAGTAATCTACCCACTGTGTCAATGTGGCAACTTAGCCAGTGTGACTTAGTCAGGACATAAATCTAAGTCCATCTCACTGTAAAAGCCCATGTTCTTGAACATCACACCATCCATCACCCAAAACCAAATGGCAGAAATGTGGAAGGAGAGTATCTCCTTCAAATATTCAAGACATCCTGGGCTATAGAGGCTGGGTCTACCCAGCCTTCATAACAGATCAAATGTTGTTACTGCCATGAATGTTGCAACAACTCCCTTCAGCATAATTACTTATTCTTATGTAATTTTTTGTACCTCTCTACAATAGCTTATATCACTGGTTTCCTTTGGGTTATTATATTTAGTTGTGTACATCTTTCTCAAGAGTAGGGATCTTGTCTTACTCATCACTTCATTCCTTACTCTGCGTAGCACAGAGTCTTGCATATAGTAATAACTCAATATTTGTTATTGATTTAGAGGTAAAGTAAATGAAGTATACTGGAGATGCATTTGCTTTATTAGCTTATTAATAAATGATGTGCTATTGCATAAAACCTGAAACAACTAAACAGAACGTTGGAAAATGTTAATATCACAAATATTCTTTGCCTCTAGTAAATCGCTAGAAAACAGCTCAGGAATTTGATTCACCCTCCATTCCCAAAGCACTGCTATTGGAGATGGAAAAGTAACTGAAGAGAGAGAGCAGAGATCTCTGGCATATAGTCCGGTACTCAGTGGAATATGTTTTAAGTAAAAGAACACTTCCAACCCAGGGCTTTTAGGTCCCAGGTTTGTCAGACGCGTCACCTCGTTCTCTTACATCCTAGCCTTCGTGAGTAAGACTTGAAGAGCAACGCCTAGAACTACATTTCCCATGATGCCCCTCGTGTGCACGTAACCCAGCCTGCGACGTCGCTCCCATGGCAACCCAAGAGTCCGCACAGTCCCGCCCGCCTGGGAGATCACGGGCCTCCTTATTTTAGGGGGTCCCAACGCCGAGTTTACGACACCGGGGTGGTCGACCCAGGATGCCCAGGTATCCCCGCAGACGTGCTTGCTCCCGGCTTACGTTTCCCAAGATAGCCTAGCTTTCCCTTCTTTCCCACCCCGCCAGGAAGGGGCAGGAGAGGGAGGGCAGCTGCGGGCATATTTAGGGGGAGGAACCCGGGCGGGAGCTGCCTGTGGAAAACAATTGTGGGTCTGTTCTGCATGCAACCTCTGTCTGGATGGTCAGGAGTCCGTAGGAACTACCCTTGAACATGTGGGTTCGGCCACAAGCAGGTAGAAAAGTTCTCCAGGTATAAAAGATTTTGAAAGTTCAACTCCAACCATTCACTTGGTAAAAATTTTTTGCAGGCCAAGGAATGTTCTAGATGCAGGGGTTCAGGCGGTGAATTAGACCACAAAGCCTCCTTCTCGGAGATGTCCCTGACTCCTCTCCTGGTTGCAGGGGTTCAGGACAATAATAAGTGAGGGAAACTTGAGAAAGCTGTGTGAAAAGCGTAAGATGACGTTTAAAGGGGGCCTGGAAAATACATTTTAGCTCTTCAGTTCTGTGATGTCAGTTTTAATTTCCTGTTTTCAAGATCACGCCTAAACCCTCTCTGAACAACTTAGAAGGACGTCAGGGAGAGAGGGGTTCTGGAGTCCATCACAGAACAGGGCAAATCTGTTTTTCTCACCTTGTGGATCATGGCCTGATCTCTGTTGAGTTTAATGAACCTTAATGTAAAAAATTGTCAGCTTCCTTCCCATGGGGGTATAATTGGTTGCAGTTATGAAGTTATGGTTATAGTTACAGATTTCCACCAGTGTCATGACTGGTGGCTGCACCACCTGCTCTCCTCTCTGCTGGGAATTTGGAAAGCAGATCGTCAGTTTGAAAAAATGGTGTATACCCGCGCTAGGTGGCTCAGTTGGTTAATCGTCTGACTCTTGGTTTCTGCTGAGGTCAGGAGCTCTCAGTTCCTGGGATAGGGCCCATTGTTATTGGGCTCTGTGCTAACAGTGCGGAGTTTGCTTGGGATTCTCTCTCTCTCTTAAATAAATAAACTTTTTAAAAATGTTAAGAAAAAGAAAGGTGTGTAAATGAAGAGCAGACAAGCCTGGGCTGAGTTCCTGGGGATTCACCTGTGAAAGAAATGCACGCATTTGGTGCAAATAATTAGGGACACCTTTATTGGTCTTTTATAGCCCCTTTCTTCATCTCTGTTTCTTGAATAATAATTAGGGGCGCCCAGTAATTTTCAATAACTATATATAGGTCAAGCCCAAAATGAATTATCACATTTTAACAATCAATCGTGACCATCTTATAAGGTTGGTATTTTTCTTTAATTGGCAGTTTAGAGATGAAGAAACAGAAATAAGCCTGGAGAAAAGCACAAAAGCTTGCCTATGTTAGGTGCTCAATAAATAATTGTTGAATTAATTAAAGGAATGAAGGGTCCAGAGAGGTTGGGTAATTTGCCATGTAGAAAGCAGCAGATTCTGGCTTAGAACAATTAGATCTCGTCTCTCTTTTTTTTTTTTTTTTTTTTTTTTAGTTCAAGACTCCATTTTTCATTTTTGTTTTAATAAAAGGTATAATCTGTGAAAAATCACATATGTTTTATAGAGAGATGAATGGAAGGATTATTTTCAAAATGTGATTTTAGGTGATTTTTTTTTTCTTTCATTACATTTTATATATTAAAACAGGGAATCTTGAGCCAGAAATATAATTTAAAAAACAAAAAAGCGGGGCACCTGGGTGGCTCAGATGGCTAAGTGGCTAAGTGCCTGACTTCGGCTCAGGTCATGATCTCACAGTTTGTGAGTTCAAGCCCCGCATCGGGCTCTGGGCTGACAGCTCAGAGCCTGGAGCCTGCTTTGGATTCTGTGTCTCTCTCCTCCCTTCCTCTACTAGCACATTAAAAAATTAAAAAAACAAAAAACACAAGAAATATCTCAGAAAGCAAAGATTATTGGGCTCCCCATTTTCCTAGATGTTGGTGGTTTTCAAGTTGTAAATTTCCAAAATTCTGTGTACCTTCATATACATGTCTGAGAAGCTAACATACACAGCTTTCGACCTCGGCTGGAAGCCCCAAACTAAGGCAGCCTCAAATCCTAGTGGCAAAGACGTGGCTTATTATTTTCAGCTGATATGAACCAGTGCAAGGAAGATGACTAATCCTCAGAGGTTCTATCAGCTTATTGTCCCCCAAGAAAATGCTGTTGATTTGCTCTATAAATTTAACTAAACTAAAATTTCTCTGAGCATGAAACAGAAATTGGAAAAGATTCTCTTTGATTGTCTGAATTTTCTTTTTCTGCCTCTCATAGTGAAACTCTCTGGGAAATTGCAAAAGCAGAAGTGGAAAAACGGGGAAGCGGTGGAGGTGAAGGTGATGGAGTTGAAATTGGAGAAAAATCTGTTTTCTTCATTGGCAGTAAAAATGGGGTAATGCATTTTTTCCTCCTTTTTTTCCCCCTCAAGTATTATGCTGATTTAGCAACCAGTGGTAAAATTTGTTTTAATACTTTGGTAAACGTTTGGAAACTTCAACTCTTTAACCAGATGACCAGTCTCTGGCCTGCTGGTTACCTGCTGGCTGTGCCCTCCCTGGAGAGGGGCCCTGCTCATAGGTGAGTGGGGACTAACATCTAGCCTCAGCATTTCTTGTCAAGTGGTATGCTCCCGCATGAGCCATAGCAGCCCAGAGGAAGGACCGCTTGATTCTAATTCGACACTCAAAGGCACCATAAACACTAATCTGATGACCAATAGTTCTGGTAACTTGTACAACTGAAACAGGCATATAGATAACAAAAACATGAACCGTGTAGAATATGATACATTTAATCTTAACCAGAGTCATAGAAACCGAAGGAAACCTGGCACTGCCCTAGTCTTCTACAGTGGGGATTCTCACTCTGGGGCCCATGGGGGTACTTCTTGGGGCCAGGGAACTCTCTAGAAATGTATCCAGAATTGTGTGTGATTGTGTATCAGTGCATTTTTATGGGAAATTAGATTCTCCCAGCGTTCTAGCACTTCAAAAAGGTTGAGCCACTATAAAGAGTGGTTATATAGTTCAGCTGTCTCTAGAAATGGGGGAGTTATCTTTCACAAAGCAGGCTGGTTTCATTTTGTTAATTCCTAGTTACTGGAAAACCTGTGTTTTATTGGAACATCCAGTGTTCCCATTTCTGACCTGTAAAAGTGTCCGAATAGTTGGTATTTCTAATTCCAAGAACCTAATTCTTGGTCTTAACTCTGACCTGTAAAAGTCTGATTTCTCTTCTACTTGTTACATCTTTAAGTATTTTTAAATTGCCCTCCGAATAATTATAGACAACCATTTTGTTTCCCTGAGTCTGTTTCAGCTTTCGTATCTTCATTTCTTTCGCTCGTGCCTTCTGTGTTATGGATTCCATGGCAGTCATAGATTCTCTGCCATGATTTTAATTAACTCTCACCTGGAATGATTCTACTGTGTCATTCTCAGGAGGGAACAGAGTTTGTGAGGTTTTGCTTAACTGCAGTAGACTAGGTGTGCCACCTTCTTTTTCCAGACGCTGTGCTCCTATTATTGCATAGAAAAATCCTAGTAATCACGTAACCCTGTTCACTAAGGTTGAGCTTGAGGTCTGTAAGCCTTTTTCATTTACATTGTTTTGTCCTTAATTTTCTTAGATTGGGCCCTTTGTTACAGTCTGGTTTTATTTTTAATTATTTTTATTAAAATGATTCACAGATGAGGTTTATAAGCTCAAAGATAATCAAAAGGCGCATAAAGCCGTAAACTTCTCCACATTGTTCAGAGCCTCTCCTTAAAGCAGCCTCTTTAATAATCTTTTACTTTTTTTCTATAATTTACCTCTGAATGTCTGAAATCACTGATGGGCTATTTTTAGACTTAAAATGTTAGACATTATCTGTTGAATTTTTGATAATAGTAGAAGAGTATTCTATCTCTCTTTTTTTTTTTAAGACTTTTTTATTTTTAAGTAATCTCTACACCCAGCATGGGGCTCAAATTTACAATCCCGAGATCAAGAGTTGCAAGCTTTGTTGACTGAGCCAGCCAGGTGCCCCTATTTCTGTCTCCTTTGTTTGTTTGTTTGTTTGTTTATTTATTTATAAAAGCTTATGTATTTATTTTGAGAGACAGCTCAAGTGGGGGAGGGGCAGAGAGAGAGTGAGAGCCTCCCAAGCAGGCTCCACGCTGTCAGCACAGAGCCCATAGTTCTGTCTCTTTTAAACGCTCACCTCCAGCCCTGGTCTGCAGTATAATTCCTATTATAATTTTGGGCTAAATCAATATTCAGTGGATTGCTTTCTTTACCTTGAGTAACTTCTTCCAAAAGTTTCAAAATGCCTTGTTTTTTTATTTGTTTAGCTCTTATATGTACCTTAGTTTTTATATCCATTAGTTATTTGTTGCTATGTAATAAATTACTCTAAAACTTGGCAGCTTTTAAAACAGCAAACATCATGTCACCTAGTTTGTGAGGGTCAGGAATCTGAGAGCAGCTTAGTTATGTGGTTCTGGCTCCCGGTCTTTCATGAAGTTGTAGTCAAGATGTCATCTGGGACTAAAGTCATCTCGCAGCTCAGCTAAACTGGAGAAGCAGTTTCGCTCACTGACGTGGCTGTTGGCAAGAGGCCTCAGTTCACTGCTGACTGTTGACCAGGCTTCAATTCTTCACCATATAGGCCCCTCCATAGGGCTGCTTACAACATGGCAGTTTGCTTTCCCCAAAGCCAGAAATCCAAAAGAGAAAGGGTGCCCAGGACAGAAACTGCAGTCTTTTATAACCTAATCTTGGAAGTGACACGCCATCACTTCTGCCATATGCTATTGGTCACAAAGACCCAACTCTGGTACAGTGTGAGGGACCTCACATGGGTGGGAATACCAGGAAGTGGGGATCATTTGGAACCATCCTGGAAGCTGGCTCCCCGGATATCTATTGCTAATTCTTTCCACAATCCCCAACAGACATTCAGTATAATTTTCATCTAGGCAGTTGTATCAGATCATCTGAAATTTCCCCTCTCCAGCCAGAGTCCTGCCATCTTTTAACCCGCTGTGTTAGTCTCTACTGTTGTCAGGAGTGGTGGCATAGCTACCATCTTTCCCCAACATCTCGGGAATTCCCTTTTCCTCTTTCTTGAGTTGGAACTTCAGTTTCCTGGATCCTGTTTCTTCCCTATTCTTGGTTCACTCGCTTATCTTGGTGGAGCACATTCTCTTGTAGTTTCCGGGGAAAGCGTTACGTGGGAAGTAAAATTTATGAGATACTGCATGTCTAAAAATGCCTTTATTTTCCCTCACTCTGGGTAGAATGTTTATCTGGGTATAGAATTCTGTGTTGGAATGAGTCACTTCACCTCTCTCCTTGATCCTAGTTTCTGAGTCTGGACTGTTTCCTTTGGGAATGACAGAAAATTCAAACTGAGGGAGGCACTGTTTGAATAGTTGGTATCCTTGGGGCACCTGGGTGGCTCAGTCGGTTAAGCGTCCAACTTCAGCTTAGGTCATGATCTCACGGTCTGTGGGTTCCAGCCCTGCGTTGAGCTCTGTGCTGACAACTTGGAGCCTGGAGCCTGCTTCGGATTCTGTGTCTCCCTCTCTCTCTGCCCCTCCCCCACTCATGCTCTCTTTCTCTCCATCTCTCAAAAATGAGTAAACATTAAAAAATTTTTTGAAAGGTTGGTCTCCTCTTCACTGTTAGACTTTATCTGTATTCCTCTTGTGATGTGTGCCATGGGACATCATACGATAATTCATTTCATACGGTCAGGCAACAGTCTAATTACATACATCACATTCTGCTCTTTGTATAGTATTCCTTCATGCATGTTTGTAAGTTTCCATATAAATACACAAAATGCTGTATTTTCTCTCTCCTTCTGTCTCTTTACATCAATATGTTGAACTCATGGGGTGCCTGGGTGGCTCAGTCAGTCAAGCATCTGACTCTTGATTTTGGCTCATGTCATAATCTTACAGTTTGTGAGTTCGAGCCCCACATAGGGCTCCGGACTGACAGTGTGGAGCCTACTTGGGATTCTCTCTCTCTTCTTCTGTCTCTGCTCCTCCCTCACTCTCTCTCTCTCTCAAAATAAATAAATAAACTTAAAAAATATTTAATATGTTGCACTCATAAGTCTCTGACACAAGTTTTGGTAGTTCCTATGAGGTCGTTTACTCCCCTGTGATAATACTGCACTTATTGTTACCTGCACTTTTGTGCATCTGTCGCTGTAAATATTCTTTCCAGGCCTTGTCTTAGCTGTTTTCTCTTGTGAATTACTTGGGCCCTCTTCCATTATTGTCTTTAAATTTTTCTTAATGTCATACGTAATGACATCTCAATTTATCTGCACATTTTTTTCTGATTCTCTCCACTCAGATTTAAATTGTCAAGTCTCTAGGCATGGTCTTATGATCCTCTGAACGTAGGTTTCTTCTCTTATGAAGTGATAATCACTCAAGTATTCTTAGGGTATTGGCCAGAAAACTTAGTCATTGAGCATTTTACTTCCCAGAGCTTCTGTCCTCTTCCCAAACTTCAATCTCTGGATGGAAGAAAAGTGGGAAGGAAATGTCTTGACTTCTAAATTTTTCCTTTTCTAGTTTCCACAATCTGGTTGTAAGAAGATGCTTTCTAGGGTTCCTTAAGAGATAGCAAATACGAGTTACACATCTTCCACACACATTTTATTGATCACAGCACCCTTTTCCACTGAGCCTGAAGATGACTTCTGATCCATAACATTCCAGGAAGGTGTTGGCACTTGAGATAAAATTGGTTTATCATTTCTGACTCTAGTAATGTCATTTATCACCACACAATTAGAAGAAGTCAGCCAAAATCCATAGGTTAATATATGCACGGGTATAGCATATCCTTCAGATCAACAGAGAGCTGATTTCACATGGAATACCACATTATGTCACTTGAGGACTTTAAGTATTGTGCACCATAGGGGTGAATTTAATTAAGAAATAATTTTGATTACCATATGAATATTCTGACTAAAACATGTGATTGAAAAATATACAGATGAAAGAATTTTAATATGAAATGAATTAATTTTTTTTCTGTTTTTAACATCTAATGTTATAATAACTACATTAAAAAATAATATTTAGACATTTTGCTCAAATTTATGGTAACAAACCCATTGAATTTGAAGTTGGTAAACTCACTTTTATCTAGCTAATACCATATTTAGCAGGAATTAGAAAGTACTTATTGGGGCGCCTGGGTGGCTCAGCCGGTTGGACGTCTGACTTCAGCTCAGGTCATGATCTCCCACTCTGTGAGTTCGAGCCCCACTTCGGGCTATGTGCTGACAGCTCAGAGCTTGGAGCCTGCTTTGGATTCTGTGTCTCCCTCTTTCTCTGCCCCTCTCTCACTCATACTCTGTCTCTCAAAAATGAATAAATGTTAAAAACATTTTTTAAAAAAGTACTTATTGATCTAAGAAAAATTATAGTAAACAAAATTTTAAAAAATGTTTAAACTATTGTTTTTCATTTCATAATTTGAAAACATTCAGGTTTTCTATCTGATTTGAATATAAAAGCCAGGATTCTTTTTTTTTTTTTTTTTATGTTTATTTTTGAGAGAGAGAGAGAGTGTGAGCAGGGTAGGGGAAGAGTGAGAGGGAGACACAGAGTCTGAAGCAGGCTACAGGCTCTGAGATTGTCAGCATAGAGCCCGTCACGGGGCTCAACCTCGAGCCGGTTGAGTGCTGAGTGTCCAACTTTAGCTCAGGTCATGATATCACAGTTCATGAGTTCGAGCCCCACGTCAGGCTCACTGCCGTCAGCCTGTCAATGCAGAGCCTGCTTCAGATCCTCTGTCCCCCTGTGTCTGCCCCTCCTCCACGGTGCTCTCCCCAAAATAAATAAATATTTTTAAAAAATAAACAACTGTCCAAGTCAGAAAAATAAATAAATTAGTCAGCATCTAAGTGGGTAAGTCAGTATCTTAGTAATCATACTTTGGAATCAGTTACTTTACTTTTAGGATTGTCATTTAAGGAATCATTGAGTTATGCTAATGATGTAATGACACAGGGTTATTTGTTATTGTGAAAAACATGTAGAAAATATGGCAGCCTGTCCCCGGGACCACTGATTATTAGTGAGAGACCTCTCCCCACTCATTGTGAGTTTCTGTTTTATTTAGCCAAGGATACAAAAGGGTTTTGGAAGTGGCGATACAGAGCAAGAACAGATGTATCATATCTTCATCCAACTTTGCTTGGCTCACAAAGTTCTTGCCAGGAAGGCAGGACTGCTGGTGACACTGTCTACCAAAGATCGGGCTTACAGATCCAGGAGGCTGAAATTTATGTGGCATTATGTTTTGTGTCTATTTGGGGTTCATATTACACTTTTATTTTTGTGCTTCATGCTTCCACTGAAGGGTATATTAACAAATTAAACTTTCTGGATCTAAGCTGTGCATCAACGAGGCTACATCTTTACCAGGTGATGTCAGTGCCCAGGTAGCCAGAATACTCCTCTGTCTTGGGCTGTGTCTTGGAAGGCCCCCCTCCCACACACAAATAGACATCCTTCATTGGGAGATATTATATATACTATCAACATTATAATTAAGGGGGGAAATGTTATACAACTGCAAAAGAGTTGTTAGTGATGTAAGGAAAAAATATGTTAATTGAAAAGAGCAGGACATGGGGCGCCTGGGTGGCTCAGTTGGTTAAGCGTCTGACTTTGGCTCAGGTCATGAGCTCACGGTTCGTGAGTTTGAGCCCCACATTGGGCTCTGTGCTGACATCCCACAGCCTGGAGCCTGCTTTGGATTCTGTATCTCGCTCTGTCTCTGCCCCTCCCTTGCTCGTGCTCTATCTCTGTCTCTCAAAAATAAAAAAATTTTTAATTAAAAAAAAGAAAAAAGCATGACAAATTTTATATACAACATGATCTCAACTTTGTAAAAATGCAAAGATAAAAAAGAGAAATGCATATAGTAAAATTTTAATCACTGTTTTTATTTTGTTTTTAATTTCTGTATTTTACCAAGTTTTCTTGTTGGCCCGCTTTAAAAAATCTGAACTATTTAAATTAGCTTAAATAAAACTTTCATAGGTATCATTATACTTTAAAATTTTTAACCCAACTACAGTATATAAACATTTCATCTCATGAGTTTATTGTGAGGAGAGTGATGTTTTCATCGGATGTGGTACCTTACCAATTTCCTGCTTACAGCCATGTAGATAAATATGTGGATTTAAATAAGCAGGTCAAGTAACTAGTACTAGTCTTCTGGTACAAGTAAATTCCTATCACATAAAGTCTTCTGTGTAAGAAGCTGCTTCCATACCTTTCAGGTGGCTTAAACTAGTAGTATTGATCACAGCACACAAATGCTCGCACGCAAAACGCCCCACCAGCATCCCGCTAGGCACTCTCTGTAACTGTTGTTCTAGGCTTTGTTGCAGTGACGGCCCATTCATGTTTTATTTGTTGTTTATGGAAGAACCACCCATTTTTTAAAATAGGAGACTGTGGGCGTACACAAGCTCTTTTTTATTTTCATTTATGTAAATTAAAACTAATTTTGCTTTTGAAGACGGGCAAACTCTCTTGAGATATGTAGAACTTTTGAAGACATTATTCTTTAAAAAGTATCTGATTCTGTGCTTTATACAGAACATGATTTTGAAAAATAAAGAGAGGCAAGCAATTAATGCTTCTGTTGTTCAGCTAATAGTAATCACCCTTTACCAAAGAAACTAACTGCCTCGATGCCTTCTCTCTCTTTTTGCCAAACCTCTGTCCATTCAGTGGACACTTACTGAACATCTTCTGTGTGCCAGGTATTCTGCCCGATGCTGGGGAAACAGAAAAGAAAGTCATACTCTGCTGTGCAGGAACTTAGGTGCTAGTACTTGTACAACAGTAGCAACACATGAGACAAATCTATGATGGAAACAAGGGCTTTTCACTCAGCCCAAGAGGCTGGAAGAATGGGAAAGCCTCCTTATGAGAGCATGATGTCCAGAGCTTGAAGAGCAAGAAGTAAGGAAAGAGAGGTAATTCAGGTGAAGAGGTTCAAGTGGGTATTCTGAGGAGAAAATCAAGAAAAGTGTACGAAACAGCAGTTACAACCAATGGGAGAGAGAACACACTACTTTACAGGATTGCTCGTCATTGTTGACTGCTGTTTTGATGACGGGGATTCAGAATTTAGGTGACACCAATCTGCACAGTATGTATAATTTTTCTCCATCATCACTCACTTGTGTGGGTACAAACATGGAGGAGAAGGGAAGGTGATTGGGTTTACCAGGGTTGGTTTTTGCCAACCAAGTGGGTGCAATACAGAGCGAGAAAGCCTAGGGAGGGGGTAATATTTGCAAGGGTGATTGTAATAATAAACTGTGGACTCTAAGATGGAAAAGGTGAGATGTGGAGGTAGGACGGGGCTGATGGAGAAGGAGAAATGTTGACAGGTCAGTGGACTTTTGAGGCCTCTCACTAAGGCCACAGGATGGTTATTCTGGGGATTCCTGAAGAAGTAGTTGGAGAAATGCATTGTTTGTGTGTGTGATTTTGGAAGTGGTGCAATTTCCAGTGGTGAAGTGATTCAAGATATAACCTTGGAAGTGATGTATGGCAGAAGCAGAGTGAAGGAAAGGGTCTCTGAGGAGGCAAAGTCACTGAGAGGTCAGAGTGTTAGGTGGATTGCCTGTGCCCACATGGATATGAAGTTAGCAAAACTAATGACAGCAGCTGAGAGGGAAAGGGAGACTGAGCCAGAAGAGGTGACAACAGCCGTCACGGTAGACTGGTACCAGCCTGTAAGACTTTTGCAAAACAAGGGAAGTAGAATAATTGTTTAAAGTGGCACTGGGGAGCAAGGAGGGCCCTGTAGTACATGGGGTGGTAGAAAAAAAAAAAAAAAGCCTTCTTTAACAAGAATGTAGAGGAAATGGTCCAGAAGCAGCCATATTTTAGGTAAGGCCAACAGGTAGAACATTCTAAAGAAGAGGTTGATATTAGGGAGTTTTGGGGGGAGAAATGGGGAGATTATTGTGCCAGATGAAGGGATGTGTAGAAGACTGTGGAATTAGAGCTCCAGGGATAATGGATCAGAAGAAAAGACTGGATTTCCAATGTGTCTGAGGTAATGGGAGGGAAGATAGGATTCCTTTTGATAATCCCTGAATGAACTTGTACTAAGTCAGTGTTTATTGAACCAGGAAACCTAGGGGTCTCAGAGGGCAACAGTTTACTAGTGAATTTTTAAAATTTGGATCATATTTTAATGATAGTCTAAAAGCGTATTTCAGTGCCCAGAGTTGAGTTTATGTTTATTGGGAATTGCCACCAAGCAGTACATTTACATGAAATTATAATCAAAATTTAAATCAACACTATGGAACTATGAGAATCTGAGAAAAATGGCTAGTTATATCTAAGATTCCTTCCAATCTGGAATCTTATATCTAAGATATATATCTTATATCTTATATCTAAGATTCCAGTAATTCTGATTCTGTGCTTTCTTGTACATAGAATACAATAATTTTTAGGTATAGCAGCTTCCCCCCTATCTGCAGGGCATATGTTCCAAGACCCCCAGTGGATGCCTAAAACTGCAGAGAGAACTGAATCCTGTACATACTCTGTTTTTTCCTATACATACACACCTATGATAAAGTTGAATTTATAAATGAGGCACGGGAAGAGATAACTAAAAGTAACTAAAAGTAAAACAATTATAACAACATACTCTAATACAAGCTATGTAATGTGGCCTTTCTGTCACTCAGAATATCTTGCTGTACTATACTCGCCCTTCTTATGATGTGAGATGCTAAAACGTCCTCTTGACGAGATGAAGCGGGGTAAATGGTGTAGGCACAGTGATGCAGCGCTAGGGTACTCCTGACCTGATGATGACATGTCCAAAGGAGGATCATCTGCTTCCAGACTGCCGTTGACCATGAGTAGCTGAAACCGTGGAAAGCGGAATCATGGATAAGAGGAGACTACTGTACTACAGTCTTCATTTATCTCAAACTTCGAAAATATGCTACATGTGATACATGTTCAGTGTATGAAAATTAGAAAATCCTGATTTTCTTAAAAAAAGAAAAAATTACCAGAGGTGCCTGGGTGGCTCAGTCGGTTAAACGTCTGACTCTTAATTTAGGCTCAGGTCATGATCTCACGGTTCATGAGATCAGGCCCCACATTGGGCTCTGCACTGACAGAGCCTGCTTAGGATTCTCTCTCTCTGTCTCTCTGTCTCTCTCTCTCTCTGTCTCACTCTCTCTCTGTCACACACACACACACTAAATAAACTTAAAAAAAAACAAACAATAAAAATATAAATTACCAACAAATCCATCACCTAGAAATGTTTACTGTTAGCTTAGTGATATCCCTCTAGATCTATTTATTTGTGTGTGTGTTTCTGTGTCTTTCTCTGAATCTGTTAATGTGTATGCGTACGTATGTACGTATATCTCAAAGAAGCAGGAAAAGATATTTTAAAATTGAAAACAGAGTTATGCTAATTTGTCATAAATGTTTTACCATGTCAATAAGTATCTTCCTAGATCATCATTCCTAACAGCTGCATGCTATTTCATTATAAGGATTGTCATAATTAAATTAGCCAATCCCCATTGGGGGATATTTAGGTTATTTCTTGTTTTTCACGTTGAAAGAATACCTGCCAGCAAACATTCTTCAGTAATATACATTTTTGGTTGTATTCCAATTATTTATGTTTCCCGTTATTTAAAAAAAAAAAAAAGTCATTCAATTTGATCATATCCCAGATATAATCCAGAGTAATTTATTTGTCATCATCTTTTTCTTTTGGTAAAAAAATTACAGGTTTTGGGAAAAAAACCTACCTAGTCAAATGGTCTGTATTTTTGTCAGTCCGGTATTTTCCAAACTATTTTCCTTGGAACCCAGCAGCTTCCTCCATTAGAGCTTCCCCTGCTTCTCCTCTTTTATCTGTTTTCTTGTAAGAGATCTTTTTTTGGCTTGTTTTTTGTTTTTAAGTTTTACTATTAAAAAAAAGAAAGTGTGATTAAACCACTGAGCCAATCCCTGGCTAAAATGTGAGGTTAACTTTCGTGTGGTAGAGATGCCCAGAACCTATATTTTCTGACTCCTAACAAAAAACTTAGAACGAGTACCTTCTCTACAAATAAAAAGACAGACAAAAAATAACCCAGTATTTGGATTGCCTACTTTGAACATATTTGCAATATGTCCTTTATTTGTATGTTACCTTTTTTCTTTATTTCCACTTCAACAATTGGAATTAAAACATTTTAGAAGACACTAATCATCTGCTTAACCAGTAATTAGCATTGATGAATAGAGAGAAAATTTCAGACAGCTGCCAAGTTGACCACTAAAGTGAGGTATGATTTGCTAGTATTTGTCATCTGCAGGACTTCATAATTATAATAATAGCAGTGTAGTTACACCGTGATGGAAAGTTGACAGTTAACTTTTTCTACTTATCAAACTTAGGAACAATTCTGAAAGTTTCTAGTTTCCAGGTAATTTATCATTCGAGTGATTAAAAGCTATTTTTGGCCACAATTACGAATAACAAAATTTTACATATGGGTGACATTAACACAGTATTCTTTTTTTTTTTTTTTTTTTTTTCTATTTCCAGGGAAAGACTACTATTATTCTAAGGTGTCTTGACAGGTAAGTGTTATGTTAACCTTTAGACTATATTTTTTGTTTATTCTAGTTATACAGGGCAAGTTAAATTCTGAAAGACTTGGGAACGTGAATAATTTTGAGATTCAAACAATAACTTCTTAGTGAATTCTTTGTATGGCCTTTAAAATCTCCTTAAAAAATTTTTTTTAACATTTATTCATTTGAGAGACAGAGCATGAGCAGAGGAGGTGCAGAGAGAGCTGGAGACACACAATCCAAAGCAGGCTCCAGACTCTGAGCTGTCAGCACAGAGCCCAATGCAGGGCTCAAACCCCCCAACCGTGAGATCATGACCTGAGCTGAAGTCAGACGATTAACTGACTGGGCCACCCAGGAGCCCCAAAATCTCCTTTAAAGATAAAACCAACAATAAGCAAAAGTAAATAAATAAAATTATACAGGATTAATGCTGAGTTTCCCTTTATATGGGGAAGCAACGAACGTAACTCCGATAGTACTTGGCTGCTTTTTGGCTCTGCTACTCTGGTATTTGATTTACTTCTATTTTACCTAGTCCATTATTATCTGAACATTAATTATAATCTTTAAATTGCTCGTGGAAACATTTTTGAAGCACAGTGTTGATCCTCAAACTGTGCTTTTTATCATTTGTTTCTTATACTTCCTAACCTATATGGTCATCAGATTAAGATTTAGGATATTGCAGGAAACTGCTTGTTCCCTTCATTCCAATACCTACTTCTTATAACTTCTCCAAAAAATATCAAAATAGATGTAATTTTGTCTCAAGGTCACATTAAAGAAACGTCATCCATTTGAAAAATACTAGTAAAGAATTCAAATAATAGAATCCTGACTTTGTGTAATTCCTTTCACCAACAAAATTGTTTCTTAGAAGAACCATCTATAGTGACACCTGCATCATATTTCCATCCCCTGGAATCATGGCTCTCTTTTGACCATATGTGTTTCTTTCTACAAACAAGTTCTCTAACACAACATCAGCTTAGGATGAAATACTTTGAAATACAACACTGAACTGAAAATTCTTCATTTCAGTTCCTTGATAGTTTACTTGGAAAAAAAAAATAGTTCTATTATACATTGAATATCAGAGCTTATAAATTTTGTCTTAAAAGTAGCATTTTGTTTCATAAAAGAAAATTTGTATCTTTTATAAAAGCAAATATAACCAAATATTCTATATATGTATCAAAAAATATATATGTAGGGATGATATGCAAGATATTTAATAAAGATAAATATATAAATCACAAATTTAAAAATTCTCTTCTCCACATTAAAAAGATATATACCAAAAATAAGAAAAAAAGATAAAAATAAAAAGATATATACCAATATTATTCAGCCTTAAAGAGGAATGAAATTCTCACACGTGCTACAACACGGATGAACCTTGAGGACATTATGCTAAGTGAAATAAGCCAGTCACAAAAAGATGTATACTGTATGATTCCATTTATATGATGTATCTCAGAGCAGTCAGATTCACAGAAACAGAAAGTAGAATGGTGTTTGCCAGGGTCTGGAGGGAGGGGAAAATGGCGAGTTATTGTGTAATGGGTATAGACTTTCAGTTTTGCGAGATGAAAAAGTTCTAGAGTTTGTGCAACAAGGTGAATATACTTAACATGCTACTGAACCATACACTGAAAAATGGTGACGAAGATAAATTTATGATACACATTTGTACTATAAGAAATTGAAGTAAATAAGTACATATATACAATAAAGCTGTTTACCAAACAATGTAAGCTGCAGTGTAAATAATTCATCAAACCATTTGTCAGTTTTTAGGACTTGTTGATGTCATTTGTTAGTTTGCAGCTCTCGCTAGTTAAATGATGCCCATGTTTGGGCTGGGATTTAAACTAGAGAATTGTGGGGTGCCTGGGTGGCTCAGTTGGTTTAGTGTCCGACTTGGCCTCAGGTCATGATCTCATGGTTTGTTAGTTCGAGCCCCGCATTGGGCTCTGTGCTGACAGCTTGGAGCCTGGAGCCTGCTTCCGATTCTGTGTCTCCCTCTCTCTCTCTGCCCCTTCCCCACTCACACTCTGTCTCTCTCTCTCAAAAATAAATAAACATTAAAAAAATAAAAGAATTGCATAAAGTCTGTTGATATCTCCATTAAATTGATAATCATAAGATTCACAGCTCCCCACATTGAGGCCGAGCAAAACCTGGTATAAGTGCTCCCCACGTGACCTGAATGCCAAGAGCTTCCCCTAACATGGCCACCAGCATTGCCAGCTGCACTCCATTCTCCACTCGCTCCAACAGTGCCTGTAAGGACTACGACATTGTGCCGGTGCCATTAGTCATCCTTGCAGCTGTGACAAAAATCCTCGAAGATGGTTTTTTGAGGGCTTGTCTTTTACATCAAATTTTTTATCATTTTTACTTCAGTGCTATTCCACAAAGTAACTTTTCTACTAATTAACATTTTTAAGAGGAAGCAAAAATGAATTGAGTAATATGATAGCATAAGAAAACCCATAATGGGGGCACCTGGGTGGTCCTGTCGGTTAAGCGTCCAACTCTTGGCTTTGGCTCAGGTCACAATCTCCCACTTCATGAGATCGAGCCCTGCATCCAGCTCTGTGCTGACAGCATGGAGACTGCTTGAGATTCTCTCTCTCTCTCTCTCTCTCTCTCCCTCTCTCCCTCTCTCCCTCTCTCCCTCCCTCCCTCCCTCCCTCCCTCTCTCCCTCTCTCCCTCCCTCCCTCTCTCCCTCTCTCCCTCTCTCCCTCTCTCCCTCTCTCCCTCTCTCCCTCTCTCCCTCTCTCTCCCTCTCCCTCTCCCTCTCTCTCCCTCTCTCCCTCTCTCCCCCCCCCCTCTCTCCCTCTCTCTCTCTCCCTCTCTCTCTCTCTCTGCTCCTCCCCCACTAGTGCTGTCTCTCTCTCAGGATAAACAAATAAACATTAAAAAAAAAGAAAAGAAAAAAGAAAACCCATGATGGTAATACTATCTGTCTTTATTGTGCAGGGATGAGCCACCAAAACCAACCTTAGCTTTGGAATATACATATGGAAGAAGAACAAAAGGGCATAATATAGTGAGTGTCTTCTTAAGTGATATTGCTGTGCCTGGGGATGGAGAAGTAATGATGCTGACTTTGTTTTATATTTTCATCTTATCTGTAATCAATAAACATATCCAGTTGTACACTTCATAGCTATGTGCTTTTAAGTCAGATTCAACTCAGCAGACATGAAGGCAACCTGAATAGGAAAATAATTTAGCCGTCTCATTTGTTGTGTCTTAAAATGTGGAATAAGATTCCTTTGTAACTTTATTTTACAGTTTTTGGGCATATTTATATTAATTGTGTTAATGTGGCTTTTCTTCTTTCAAGTGGGAATAATATTGTGAGTTACATCCTGTCTCCCAAAAAATCTGCGAAAAATAGGAGTTTGACTTGTAGAATATTTATGAAAACGTACTACTCAAAGTCCAAATTCTTAGCATTTTTACAAACATATCTTGAAGTTAGTAATACTACTTCAGACTGAGGCCCTAATTTGTTACAGTCCTATTTTCACTAGAGTGTCTCTTCAGAGGAAAGTTGGAGACTCTTCAGAATGGAAGGAGAATGCACGGTGTATGTTAGAAGGATAAAACCATTCAAAATAGAATCCTCTTTTGGAGTTCTCCCATGAAAAGGTCTTTTCTTAAATAGAGTTAGGTGTAGGGAAGAACCGTCTATAACAGAAGGCCCCACTTTTGTCACACAGGCAGATTTTTACAGATCGATCTTGTCCAAATGTTTGATCATTAGTGTGTAAGAGTTAACATTGCCTGTTGCTGCTTTCTAGATAAGTCAGTGAAAGTTCATTACTAAAACTGTGAGGTTAAAAAGAAAAGAAAAAACATTAATATATTGAGATGTGGGAGAACTCTATGTTTGTGACTCACGTGAATTTTGACATGAGTGATGACCTATAAATGAGATTGCCCTTTTCACTGGAAATGCTGAAACTGCTTTCACTGCTTCACCGTGGAGAAGAGCTCTAAGAACTGCCCTTCGTCAAATTGTGAATCAAGGGGGATTTTCCAATGCAAAACTGCCTCCCCCACGAACATTAATAATTCAGATATCAACAGCAAATATTCAAATATCAACAGCAAAACAATTTTAGTGAGTATGAGATGATAATTTGCCAAAAATCTGTATATTCATCTAAAACTTGCTTTAATGACTATCTCTTCCAAGTTCATGGCAACAGATATATTAAAAAGGTGATTTTTCTTCACCTATTTTCTCTAACACTTTGTGCTAGCAAGTTGGGCTTTTCCGTATTCATTCTGGAAGATCCATGTCTTTCTCAGATTTCATGTTCCCTGAGTTCTAAGTGGAAGCAGTTAGTTCCTCCCACAATCGTGGTGTTACCGAAGGCTCCTCAGCAGCAGGATGGAAGCAGAGATGCAATTAGCTAGTCGTCCAAGAAGGTTGTCATGGAATAGATGGTGGTATTCCCAAGCCACGTGGCTGCCTCACTGTTTCACTCCCCTAATACTTAAAGAATCCTATAAAAAGGGAATCGGTTGTTCAGTCTCTTCTTGTTCCCCACCTACCATGTTAATGTTTCATCTTTGTTTTTTGGAATAGATGTTTTGGTGCATTTTGAGGGATGGGACAGAGAAAGGGGAAAGTTTTGATTGCCAAAGTTTATTGAGGACTACAGTATTTTGTACCCATAATTATTACTGACTGATGTTAATGAGGTGTAAGAAGTATTTAACATTCAAAGAAGATTTTTAAAATTTAATGTGAAAAATGCCTGTTTTTGTTTGTTTGTTTGTTTGTTTCAGCCAAAAGATATTGCTCACTTTTGGGAACTAGGTGGAGGGACCTCTTTATTGGACTTAATCAGCATACCCATCACAAGTGACACCTTACGGTAAGTGAGCCAGATCCAGGAACGGTTGTTAGTAAGTACCCAGTGGTGTCCACAGGATGAATATGAGTAGGCTTTCAGGAATCGGAATTTGGGGGGACAGTTTTCTGTTGCTGAAGGTCTATACTCTCTTCCTTTCTATGCGCTTAAAGTATAATGCTTTCAAAGAGATTTTAAAAGAACCAGGGTTCTGGCCTGTGCTGACAGCTGGCATTCCAACCAGTAACATATTTTGCAAGCCTGAAAACAAAGTATGTCAAATAACACTTAGCAATGAATTCACTTGGCAAACATGAATTTGAAAAGCTTAATTCTTTTGAATACCCATCCAAGTGTAAGCTGATTCAACCCTGAGTTTTTTCTTCAGCTGGATATGGTAAGTCTACCTTTGAATTTAATGCTAATTAGTACTGTTGAAGCTTCACCCAAGGGAACACTGAGTTTGCGGAGGGAGAAAGTCTATTTGCTGACCGAAAAGAAATAAAAACTTGGGGAAAACCTCAAACTCTTTGGTGGCGTTTCCTGACAATGACTCCCACATGTTGGCCAAATCAGATGTGGAAAATTGTGACATTTCTCACAATGTTCCTAGGAATGTGTCTCAGCCAAGGAAAACAGATTTTTACATCTGAAAGATCTTACTTTTGTCAGAGTTTAACACAAACCATTGCTGCTGCCTGGACCAAATACAAAGGGCTGCACTATTATTTGTTACATTTCAGCCACTTAGATCTTTAGGGTATGGAATTGTTTCTGGTTAACGCAATTGTTTTTCCATAGCTAGTTGGGTACAGATAATGTTGGCTTTATTTTTTCAGCGATATTTTTTCTTTTAAATAAATTTAATTTACTGTCTTTTACTTATTATAAAAATAGTACCGTATATGTTCATGTAGAAATCTTGGAAAAACGTTGAAAGGTTTGAAGAAAGTAAGAGCGCCCTTAATCACCTGAGAAATAACCACTGTTAACATGCTGAGGTAGTTCTTTCAGTGTTTTCAGCATTTATAAATATATTGTATGGGGGCGCCTGGGTGGGTCAGTCAGTTAGGCGTCTGATTTTTGATTTTGGCTCAAGTCATGATCTCACAGTTCCTGAGATTAAGCCCCATGTCGGGTCCTGCACTGAGCGTGGAGCCTGCTTAGGACTGACTCTCTCTCTCTCTCTCTCTCTCTCTCTCTCTCTCTCTCTCTCTCTCTGCCTCTCCGCTCCTTCCACACACATGTGCACTCTTTCTGTCTCTCTCAAATAAACTTTAAAAAATGACATTATAAATATACTTTGTACAGATTTGGGATGTTTTATATATATGTTTAGATCTTTCTTTTTCATTTGTAACCACCATATGCCCCTGACATACTTTTTCAGAAACATGGAATTTTACGGCTATATTGATTTTCGTTTGTCCTCCTTTAACAGAGAAAAATAATTGAGGCCACTGGGAGTTAGGACCGCTCCTGGTGGTGTGGTTGAGAGAAGGCAAGGACGGGAGTTGCTGAGGAACCAGAGCTGCCAGTCAGTGTGCCCAGGGGCAGAAAGGAGTGAAAATGGCTGGGAGCTGCTCTTATCTGGGTTCTGAGCTGGCTTCAGTTCTGGCCCTGACTTTGTCACTCACTTCCTCTGGCCCAAGAGGCTTTGCACCTGATGGCCTTGTGGAAATTCTGGTTTCTGCAGGAAGCCACATTTTTGCACAGCTTCTTTAGTTTTTTATTTAAAAAAATTTTTTTTAGTGTTTATTTATTTTTGAGAGAGAGAGAGAGAGCATGAGCAGAGGAGGGGCAGAGAGAGAGAGGAAGACACAGAATCCAAAGCAGGCCCCAGGCTCTGAGCTGTCAGCACAGAGCCCGCCGAGGGGCTTGAACTCACAAACCATGAGATCATGACCTGAGCCAAAGTCGGAGGCCCAACCAACTGAGCCATCCAGGTGCCCCTGCACAGCTTCTTTACTGCCTCACTTTGTGAGTTCTTGGGTCTTCTTCATTCCCCTGGTTCTACCCCAGGGCAGCCACAGCTTGCTTTAGGAGAGAGGGGAGGTCAAGGTTTTGATGACCAGAGGGAAGGGGAACAGTAGGCCTGGGTCCAAAGTAGGTTGCTGAGTGGTTAAGAAATTCATGAAGAACATTTCACTCTTAATGTTGCAAATCTCAAGAGTGTTTTGTGACTGGAATCAATCTGACACATAATTAACTTCCTTGTGTTGGACAAAGCCTAGCAACTTGAGAAAAATAATATTGCCAAATGCTATTAGATACTGTTTATCTTTAAAATGATTGTTCATAGAATAATTATAAATACACTGAACAGAGTTTAGATAATTTGTAATGGAGCATTTCCTGTGGTTTCATTCCCTGTTTAAAGAGCTGTTGAGTTTTTTTTAAAAAACTTTTTTTAAGGATGATACTGTGCCATTTGAGACAACATGGACGGACCGAGAGGGTATGCTAAGTGAAATAAATTAGAGAAAGACAAATACCGTAAGATTCCACTCATAAATGGAATTAAAAAAAAAAAAAAAAGAATAAACCAAAAGCAGAATCAGACCTGTAAATACAGAGAACAGACTTATGGTTGCCAGAGGGGAAGTGGGTAGGGGCTGGGCACAACGGGTTAAAGGGTGCGAGATACTGGCTTCCAGTTATGGAATGAGTAAGTCACAGGAATAAAAGGCACAGCGTAAGAAACACAGTGAATGATATTGCGATGGCGATGTAATGGGACAGATAGCAGCTACACTTGTGGTGAGCACAGCATCATGTAGACACCTGTCAATTACTAAGTTGTACACCTGAAACTAATGTGACATCCTGTGTCAACTACACATATAAAAAAAAGTTAGCTGTCATCTGCTATGAAGGTAAAGGTAACACAAGTGTTTCCAGTGCAACGGAAACAAATTTTAATCTTGGAAAAACGTCGAGAATTCTGTCTTGTTTTCACTTAAATTTTTTATTTTTCATTTGGAAAAATGATAAATTTTATGTTATATACATCTTACCACAATAAGAAAAAGTGAAACCAGTCGTTTTTTAAAAGCATTTAACCATACCAAACCTCTGAAATAAAATTGATTTCTTTACTATTAAGAAATATATATTATTTGTTATAGTCAAGCAAAGCTATTATGAATTTATTGAAATGATGTAGATATGATTGGCTGGACAGTTTAATGGCACACTAATTTTATAGAAAATCCTGATAATTACTGTCTAAAAGACTATTTTCTGAAGTGACACCTATATAGTAAAGTACTGTTTCGCTTCAATTACACAAAATAGCTGGTTTGCTCAAACTGAGCAAAATAACTGACAATATTATAAAATAACTAACATGTATTATAATTCCTTGCTACACATACTAGCAGGATGTTTGTCCTGTTGATCGAGGATACAGTAGCCCATGGTTATGGCTCTCCATGCTTATTATGACCACTTTCTGAAATAGTCCTAGATCTATTTTTTATTTTGATAAAATATCATAACATTTATCATTTTAGCCATTTTTAAGTGTGCAGTGTATTGACACTATGTATATTCGCATTGATGTGCAACCATCACCACCATCCATCTCCAGAACTTTTTCATCTTCCTGAACTGAAACTCTGTCCCCATGAGTTAATAACTCTCTACTTTCCCCTTCCCCAGCCCTTGGCAGTCATCTTTATACTTTCTGTCTCTATGAATCTGGCCACTCTAGGTACCTCCTGTAAATGGAATCGTGTAATACTTGTCCTTTGAGCCTGGCTTATTTCACTTTGCATAATGTCTTCCAGGTTCACCCATGTTGTAGGCTGCGTTAGAATTGCTTTCCTTTGTAAGGATGTTCCACTGATCTTCTTTTGTGTGTATATAACACATTATGTTGATGCATTCGTCCACGGATGGATATTTGGGTCGTTTCCACCTTTTGACTGTCGTGAATAGCGCTGCTAGGAGCACTGGTGTACAAACGTCTGCTTGAGTCCCTGATTTCAAATACGCCTGGAAGTGGAATTACTGAATCATATGGTAATTCTATGTTTAATTTTTTGAGGAACCAGCATACTGTTTAACACAGTAGGAATTTTACATTTTACATTCCCACCAGCAATGCACAAGGGTCTCAATTTCTCTATATCCTTTTTAAAAATACTTATTTTTTTTTAATTTTTTTTAATGTTTTATTTTTGAGACAGAGAGAGACAGAGCATGAATGGGGGGAGGGGCAGAGAGAGAGAGGGAGACACAGAATCCAAAGCAGGCTCCAGGCTCTGAGCTGTCAGCACAGAGCCCGACATGGGGCTTGAACTCATAGACCATGAGATCATGACCTGAGCCGCAGTCGGACACTCAACCCACTGAGCCACCCAGGCGCCCCTAAAAATACTTATTTTTTTTTGAGAGACACCCATGAGTATGGGAGGGGCAGAGAGAGCGGGAGGGAGGAAACCCCACACAGGCTCTGCACTGTCAGTACAGAGTCTGATGTGGGGCTCGAACCCACAAACCATGAGATCCGAATCAAAGGCTTAACCGACTGAACAACCTGGGTGCCTCCAATTTCTCTATATCCTTACCGACACTTATTACTGTTTTGTTTTGGGTTTGGTTTCCCATAGCTATCCTAATGGGTATGCAGTAGCATCTCATTGCGGTTTTGATTTGCATTTCTGTAATGATTAGGGATGTTGGGCATCTTTTCTTATGTTGATGGCCATCTGTACATCTTCTTTGGAGAAATGTCTGTTTGAGTCCTTTGCCCATTTTTAAACCGGTTTGTTGTTGCTGAGTTTAGATTTACGTTGGACTCACATGAACACAGGTACACATTCACGTGGCAGTGGCAGTGGTGTGTGTGGTGGTCAGGGGTGTGCTTTCAGAGAGGCACCACAGTATGGCAGAAACGTGTGGCTTTGGATCTCCAGCTCTACAATTTACTAGTCATATGAACCTGTGTCTCAGCTTTCTAATCCATAAAATGGACATCATAGCATCTTCTAGGAAGGGTTGTTGTGAAGATGGCATAAATGATGTAGTCCGCTGGCTGAGTCCATCAGTAAATCTGTTCTTCACCTAATGGTGTGTTGCTGCTGCTGCTCTTACTATTTTTGCTTCCCTTCTCTGGCGCATACAGTGAAATCAGATCTAAACATGACACTGTTGAACCCAACTGCTTGCAGATTCTTTGAACTGGATTATTATCAGTACAAATGAAACCTTCAGTGCCACTGGTGGTTGTAACATTTAAATACCACTAGAGAAAAGCACTGGAATAAATTAGGCTGTAACTTTGGAGGTGCTGGGTGGCTCAATCAGTTGAGTGTCCCATTTCAGCTCAGGTCATGATCTTAATGTTCATGAGTCTGAGCCGCGCATCAGGCTCACTGCCGTCAGCGCAGAGCCCACTTCAGATCCTCTGTCCCCCTCTCTCTGTCCCTCCCCCGCTCACACGTCCTCTCAAAAATAAAAACATTTAAAGAAAAAATAAGGCTATGACTTTGGAGGGTGTGTGTGTGTGTTTTCTTAGAAAATTGCTGTTTTATTTTTTCCTTAAGCTGTAGTGTTCTTAAATAATAAATTTCAGTATAATAGGGTTTCAAAACAGTAATTATTGTGAGTCTTCTTTAAGAGATGTTTTTGTTTTTTAGGACATTTTCTATTGTTCTTGTTCTGGATCTTTCAAAACCTAATGACCTTTGGCCCACCATGGAAAATCTGTTGCAAGCCATGAAAAGCCATGTAGATAAAATGATAATGACACTGGGGAAGACAAATTCCAAAGCAGCCTCTGAGATGAGACAGAGGATATGGAGTAATATGCAGAAGAACCATCCGGTGAGTTGCTGTTGGGATTATTCCTGGAATCCTTAGCCCAATACATAGCTAAAGACAACATCACAAACAACTTGCTGAGATTTTTATGCGTGATTGGAAATTCATTTGATGTAGATGAACTTGTTCACTGGAAAATTATAGCAATTTGATAAAACCTCAGTGAGAGCAAAACCAGGAGAAAGATGTCTTATGTCTTCTTGGTAGACATCCACTGTGACTGTTACGGCATATTATACCAATCAAAAGAAATAGGGTGAAGTAGTAGTTTGATATTGATTTTTATAATCTCTATAAAACGAAGATAAAAAAACAGACTGTACAAAAACTCACCTGGCAAAACTAGATGAAGCTACACATTTAAGCAAGGAGTAGAGTTTTAACAGCCTTTCTCGCCACCCTCTGTTTTACATTCATTTGGTATCTGTCCCATATTCCGTGTCCTTTGATCCTCTGACAACTAATAAAATTACAAAGTGGCAATGATGGTAACACAGGTCCTTTAAATACAGTCATGAATATCATCTTCTGGAAAACCCACAGCAGTATTTGGCATTGTCCAGGGTTTATGTGAGTGCGTTTTACATCACGAATATCAGGACAAAAGTAACAGCTTATGGTTCACATCTATGCAGTGTAAATGCTATAGCAACAAAAGATAATACCAAGTAGTAAGGAACAAAAACGGGAAGATGGCATGTTATTTAAGAGAATAGGACAGAACATGATGGTAACTTAGGGAACTGCCATTTCTAGTTTTACACTTGAGAAATATAACTTAGTGGAAGTTAAATATTAGAACATGTCAAGCAAACAAAGTCAACATCTACGAAGAGACTAAAAAGGTGTATTTTTGGAAGTAAATAGAATTTGCTGAATACATAGTATTAAACAGTTAATTACAATAAATCAATGAAATATGTTTGTTAACAGGATCGTGAATTAGTCGACCCATTTCTGATACCTCTGGTCATAATTGGAAGTAAATATGATATTTTTCAGGTAAGCTTTTCCACTTCTAGTTAAGGTGGTTGTTTATGCTTGGGACAGGAGCAAAAATAATAGTGAAATGAGAACAATGACTCTGGAAGGGAGAGGTCAAGGAGTCACACATCTTAAAGATCTGGAAAAGAGGATATAGTTGGGAAAGTGAAAATATGTAAAGAACAATAAAAATACAGTGGACTGGGGATGAAGCAGAATGGGGATAAGGTAGCTCAAGAAACTGAATCTTTCACCCAGTCACTGAGGGAAAGGACTTCCTCCCCAACTTTTAAATTGAAGAAAGCAGAAAATTGGTTTCTTCTTATCTTTGCTTGTGAGAGAATCCCCAGGGTATTCCACACTATAAAATGTGTGCTCATATCTCAATTCTGTTGAGCTACATGTTTAAACAAGGAAAGATCTGACAGCTATAGTTCTGGAAGGCCACAGCTATTGTTCAACTCTCTATAGAAACAAATATCAAGGTAATGGAATCCTACTCCTCAGAGTACGTTCCAAAAAAAAAAAAATCATCTATTTCCACACATAATAATTTGTACCTTCCTGCTACAGATATTTAATTCTCTCAACTTTTTTCTTTTTAATAATGTATTTCTTCAGGATTTTGACTCTGAGAAGAGAAAGGTTATATGCAAGACACTTCGATTTGTTGCACATTATTATGGAGCATCATTAATGGTTTGTACCTTTCCTACCCTTTGGCTTGAGTAGACAGCACCAAATTTAGAAAAGTTAGCAACTTGATGCACAGTTATAAATACTAATGCTTTTACTAATGCACATAATCCCCTCCTTTCCTTTCCCATTGCCCCCAAACCCTCTTGTTACAGTGTTTGATAATGTATTTCTAGAACACCCTTTGCTAGATGGCCTTCCATGTCTTTGGAGCAGCTGCTTATGCCCATAAGCCCCAGTCCATCTTAAAGAGATAAACTGGCTATTAACTTATTCATTTTTAGTTTCCCCTTAAGAATGAAAATCTGTATTTTCTTTTTTTTTTTATTTTTTTTTTTAATGTTTATTTTTGAGACAGAGAGAAACAGAGCATGAATGGGGGAGGGTCAGAGAGAGAGGGAGACACAGAATCTGAAACAGGTTCTAGGCTCTGAGCTGTCATCACAGAGCCTGATGTGGGGCTCAAACTCAGGGACCTGACCTCAGGATCATGACCTGAGCCAAAGTTGGACGCTTAACTGACTGAGCCACCCAGGCGCCCCGAGAATCTGTATTTTCTTAAGAGTAAAGGGGGAAAAAAAAACCTTAACAAAATATTCTTTTTTAAACTTAAAAAAAAAAAAAAAAAGCACCGCTCTTTGTTGTAGAAGTTAAAAACATGAACTCGGGAGTCTTGCACCTGGGTTTGAATCTGAGGACAACCACTTTCTAGATGTGTGATCTCAGACTGGTCACATAATCTCACTTAAGCCTCAGTCTCCAACAGGGTAAAACAGACAAAAATAGTGCCCCTTCTTCATAGGGTTGTTGTGAGGATAAAAGAAAGTAAGGTGACAGGCTCACCACAGTGCCTGAAACAAAGTGTTCCTTAATAAATGTTGCTTATTATAACTGTTATCATTACGTTCCACAGCAGGACCAAAGGATAAAGGATATCCTTTAATGCAATAAGATATAAAAGCACTTTTATTTAAAAGAAATAGTATCTTCCCATTTGAATGGTTTCTTTTTCCCCCTAAATGAAAGTGCTCAGGGGAAGCAGGAGACAACATGGGCTAGCCCCTAGCCTTCATGGGTAGTATATTATGACTAAAGGTAACATTTTATACTTTTCAGAATACTCCAAATAAATTGCATTGTGTATTTTCTTAAAACTCAGTACCTTTTATGTTTATACTGTATCTGCTTACATATTAAATTGACAGAGTACTTTGGAAATATTCTTTTTTAGAGTTTTTTTAAAAAGTTTATGTGTTTATTTTGAGAGAGTGTGCGTGCGTGAGTGTGGGAGGGGCAGAGAGGGAGAGAGAATCTCAAACAGGCTCCATGCGGTCAGCGCTGAGCCCGATGTGGGTCTTGATCCCACAAACCGTAAGACTATGACTTGAGCTGAAATCAAGAGACACTTAATCGACTGAGCCATCCAGGCACCCCTAATTTTTTTTAAGTTTTTATTTATTAGAGAGAGACAGACAGCACAAGCGGGGGAGGGGCAGACAGGGAGAGAGAGAATCCCAAGCAGGCTCTGTGCTGCTAGGGCAGAGCCCAACATAAAGCTCAAACTCACAAAACTATGAGATCATGACCCAAGCCAAAACCAAGAGTCAGACGCTTAATCAGCTGAGGCACCTAGCCCTGCCCCCCCCCCCCCACCTAATTTTTTTAAAGTAATCTCTACACCCATGTGGGGCTCAAACTCACAACCCCGAGATCAAGAGTCGCATGCTGTACTAACTGAGCCAGCCAGGCGCCCTAGAAATACTTATTTTTACTATTTCAAAAAGATACGGGAGTTTAAAAATGAATGATTCCTCCAAGATACAGAAGCAAAGACGATGGATCTTGTAGTTTCTTATTTTTACCACAAGATAAAGCCCCACAGATCTGGTTAGTTAGCTGAGGGAAATCTCTTTCTTTAAGAGCAGATCACACTTGATGATCACGTCAGGGCCCAGTCTGGTCTTAAGGGTACAAATTTAGATGAAGTCAGACAGGCAGGACCCAGCAGGCCTAGATGGCCCAAAATCATCAGGGTTTTCTAGGGAACGGATTTGAGAAAGGCTTCATCTCAGCTTTCAGTAAGCCTGAGGGATGAGAGGTTGGGTTAGAGGAGCACTTCTGGACCATCAAGAGAACCATACAGCTTGTCTAGCTTCCCAGACCAAGAAGACAGTAGCCAAAGTTTCAAAGCCCCGTCTTTCAGTTTCACTTCAAGGAGGACAGTTTGGGGTTGCTTTACAAGATTGCCAGATCCTTTAAAATTCAGTCAAGAAAATGGATTCACTATTATGAGCAGTCTAATAAAGTTATTAAAAATAAAAATAGAAAAACATTGAGAGGTAGGACCAGATTCAGTGGAGAGCTGCCAGGATGGTTGGAGATTTAAAAATGTGATATATGAGGAGGAGTATCAAATCATCTAGAATGTGATAATGCTTTTTAAATATTCAAAGGACTGTCCCATGGAAGAGGGAATAGGTATATTCTTTGCTCTCTTAGAGTCAAGAACAAGGAATCAATAGAGTTTAGATCAAAATAAGAAAGAACTCTCTAATCCTACCATTATCTGAAAATGGAATGAACCGCTTTGGGAGGTGATGAGTTCCCATTGAGTTGATACAAGCAGAGGCTCTACAGCTATTTGAGGAGGATGTTTCAAGGCAATTGATGCAGTAGATAGGGAAGCTGAGTCAGAAAACTTCTCCTGTCCTCCCAGCCCTACAGTTAGTTCTATGAAATACGTTTGTGATGACACACAACGTCCACACATACTCATCATCATCATCATGATCATCATGAAGTTGTGTTTTAAAAATTCAGTTAGTTTTTATACTTTTAAACCTTCTTTCAAAGGAAGTATTAAAATTATTTCAATTTTGAAAAGTCAATGTATTAAATTTTATATATTCACATGAATAATTTGCCTGAGAGCCTGTTCTTTTTTTTTATTATTTTATTATTTTATTTTATTTTTGAGAGAGAGAGCGCGCGCGTGCGAGAGAGAGCGCACATGAGTGGGGGAGGGGCAGAGAGAGAGGGAGACACAGAATCTGAAGCAGGCTCCCGGCTCCCAGCTGTCAGCACAGAGCCTAACGCGGGGCTTGAACCCACGAACTGTGAGATCATGACCTGAGCTCAAGTCGGACACTTAATCGACTGAGCCACCCAGGTGCTCGGAGAGAGTCTGTTCTTAATCCAGAATGAATCTTATCCTGAAAACTGATTTCTTGGCCTTATAAAATTCCATGTCATTTTGGTTCATGGTTGTTTTTCCCACTTTCATACATGTTAACTATTCTTATTTGGCTGAGTAACTTTTGGTATTTCCAAAAAACAAATCTAGTCTTAAAAGATTTGTAGGGTAACCAACCACATATCCTGATTTTCACCTGATGTCTCAACTTAATTATTACTGTTTTTTTTAACGTTTATTTATTTTTGAGACAGAGACAGAGCATGAACAGGGGAGGGGCAGAGAGAGAGGGAGACACAGAATCTGAAACAGGCTCCAGGCTCTGAGCTGTCAGCACAGAGCCCGACGCGGGGCTTGAACTCGCGGACCGTGAGATCATGTCCTGAGCCGAAGTCGGATGCTTAACCGACCAAGCCACCCAGGCGCCCCTCAACTTAATTATTAATAGTACCCACCCCCTTTCATTCTCTGAAGTGTTCTGGTTATGGTCACTCTAGTTATATACCACCACTGAGCATCTTCAGGAACTTGTTTTGCAGGCTCAAAGGCAATTCTGAAAAGTTAAATGATCATTTTAATGACTATCAGTATTGTTGAATTAGTCTGTAGCCTCCGTGTTGGCCTTTTGGAAGACAGTACTATGCCCTTGGATGGAAAAGTTATTTATGATGTAAACCTTCTATTTTCTACCAACCAGATTGCATTTGGGCAATAGTTATGAGCCATATGTGGGAGTAGCCGAAATGACCAGTGCATAAACACCAGTCCCTTCCGTATCATGCACTCATAAAATGTGAAGAGTGAGTTAAAATTTATTGAGACTTCTTTATTTTCCTTTATTCAGGTTTTTTGTCTACTCAAACAAGTGTGTGTTGGGCAAATAAATAGTAATTCTGTCTGCAATTTGCACGTGTTCAAAGCCATATTTATTTTACCTGTTTCTGTGATCTGAAAACAGAGCATATAATTTGTTCTCCTGTTTTTTTTTTAGTTTACCAGTAAATCAGAAGCTCTATTACTAAAAATACGTGGAGTTATCAACCAGTTAGCATTTGGCATTGACAGAAGGTACTGTTAAAATAGATTTTTTTATATCTTTTTATTATTTTTTGCCAATAATAATCTCCTCTGATTATTGCTCATATCAGGCTTTGTTTCTTGATAGGAAAGGGCCTCCAGGTGGCTCTTCTTAGAGAAATAATTTCATATTATTTCTCATTTCCTATGTTAAATATTTCTCAAATATTACAACTAAAATGTTATGTAATGCCTAAAGATTAGGATAAAGTAATCATACTACTACCCTTGTTTCCCTGATTTCTTTTACTTTATTTCTGTAATCTTAGTAGCTTTCCCTGTATTATCATTTTCTTATATTGATTATAGAAACTGAATTGATAATTGTAGTATGTACATTTTTCTTAAACTTGCTCCTTTTCTTGGTTGTCATTTAAGGTAATTTGCGTCTGTCACTTTTTTCCCCCCTATAAAGCCTTTATTAATGCCAGACTTTAATATTTGAAATAATTTAAATTGATATTCACTCATTCATTTAGGAGCAGTGTGCTCTCTCACCAGTAGCTAGACATAAAACCTGGCTCTTGTATTTACAGTAGAGCATGGCAGGATATTCGATTGCTAAACTAAATTAGACTCTTTTTTCTTCTTATCCATGTAGCAAATCAATATGTGTGGATCAAAATAAACCACTGTTTATCACAGCAGGATTGGATTCTTTAAGTCAAATAGGTTGGTGAACTTATTAAGATTGTTCAATCTTTTTTTAATTGCTTATTGATTTTTATCCTACCCTACGTTCACTTCATCTCCAACATACCACCATTTCTGATTTCATTATCATTGCTGTTATTTCTCATGCGTTTATTTGTATACACAGTATTGATGCAACATGCATCACATTGACATATTTGGGATGGAAGGAATGTTGCACATAAGAGACTGGTTTTGGATTTCTAGTTCACTAAAAAATTTGCATGTATTTCCTTTCCCTCGCTGATTTCCAGGTACTTTTAAATTTTAGCTTGTTGGGTGTAGAAGAAAACCAGAAACATAGAGTGGTCAGGAAATTCAAAGCTACAGATTATGGGCAGTGATGAAAAATATGAGATTCCAGTGTTGGAATAAACCAAAAAAGAACAGTTGTACTAATTATGTATGCTTTAATTCTTCATTATGAAAATAGCTTGCTTCAAAAATAATGGGATATATTTCCTAAACGTATGGGTATGTTAGGCTCATGAAGTGAAAAGAATTTTTTTTGGTTTTTTTCTTTTGTTTTGTTTTGTTTTGTTTTTTGCGAAAAGAATTGTTAAGAGTTTATATAATCAAGCTCCTTATCTTCCCACAGAAGCTATTTTCATTGTGGAGGTTTGGGCCCTAGCAAACTTCTACTCTGTAGCTAGAAGTTTGGTTTTAACACTCTAGTAGATAGGAGTTTTCTTTTTTATTTCCCATCACCTATTACTCTTACTAAAGTTGACTGGACTTCAAATGTAGATCTTTGTAATGAGATTATAGATTGAATTGGAATGAAAAGAATAGAGGTGGTTAATGAGTGATCACAAAGACTTAATTTCATTCGCAGTGAGAATCAGGGTATGTACTGCCAGGTAATGCCCCTGTAAATAGCTGGAGGTCGGACAAGGAACGAGAATGACTGAATTTAAAAAACAGGGAGGGTGCAAAACAGAAGAGATTCTCAAATATAGGACCAAACAGGGTTGCTGGAGGGGTTTGTGGGGGGGGGGGGGGCTAAATGGGCAAAGGGCATTAAGAAGGACATTTGTTGGGATGAGCACTTAGGTTAGGTGTTACATGTAGGGGATGAATCACTGGATTCTACTGAAATCATTATTGCACTACATGCTAACTAACTTGGATGTAAAATAAATCATGGAGCTTAGACCTCATCAAAATTAAAAATTTTTGCTCTTAAAATCCCACTTGAAAATAATAAAAAGACATGCCACATTCTGGGAGAAAATATTTTCAACTGCATATTTGACAAAGGACTAGTATCTAGAATATATAACTTAACGGTAAAAACAGAATCCAACTAAAAAATAGGCAAAAGATATGAGCGGGCATCTCACCAAAGAGGATATAGAAATGGCAAACAAGCATATGAAAAGATGTTTAATATCTTTAATCATTAGGGAAATCAAATTGAAACCACAATTTGCTAATCAGAATAGCTCACAAAAAATAGTGACAATGCCAAATGCTGGCAAGGATACAGAGAAACTGGATACTCACATTGCTGGTGGGAATGTCAGATGGTAGTTTTCACTCTTGAAAACAGTTTGACAGTTTCTTATAAAACTAAACATGCGCCTACCATATGACCTAGAAATTGCATTATTGGGCATTTAAGAGAAATTAAAACTTATGTTCATATTAAAATCTGTACACAGATATTCACGGTGGCTTCATTTGTAATAGCACAAAACTAGAAACAACCAGAGATGTTGTTTAAAACTATGTACTATGGTATGGTATATCCATACAATAAAACACTACTCAGCAAAAAGGAGGAACAAACTGTTGATACACACAATAATTTGGATTAATCCAAGTGTATACTGAATGGGAAAAAAGCCAATCAGGAAAGGTTCTACACAATAGGATTCTATTTATTTAAGTTTTTTGTAATGAAAAAAATGTTAGAAATGGAGGAAAGATTAATGGTGATCAGAGGTTAGGGACAGAACTGTAGGTGAGGAGGTAGAAGAGATTGGGAAGAGAGTTGTGTGTTTATAAAAGGCCAACACATAGGATCCTGAAACAATGGCACTATACAGTAAGTATCTTAACTGAGGTACTGGATGTTTACCTACAAAGGTGATAAAATTGTATAGAACTTACTACACACACACACACACACACACACACACACACACACACACACACATGAGGACAAACAGAAACTTAGGAAAGCTGAATTAGATTGGTGGATCACATTAGTGTCTTTCCCACCAAAGTGGTAAAGAGGTACTGAAAGATCAACAATGTAGATGGTAGAAGAGAAAGAATTAGAAATCTCAAGATTATAGACAACTGCCAAGAAGTGGCAGCAATTTTTCAAATTGAATTATATAATCAATACATAAAGGCATGCTCATTATAAAATGTTAAAACAGTACATAAGAATCAAGTTTGATATGTGTACTTCCAGACCACTTTCTATATGTGTGAATGTTGTAGAAAAAACTATTTGTTTGAACATAATTATATCATTCTCTAGCTATTATTTTTAAAGTTTCCTTTTCTACTCAATGTGTGTTAGTGGTTTTTCCACAATAGTGCCACAGCTAGGTCTGTTTGGTATTTTGACTGCTGGACACAGTTACAGAGCATGGCTGTGCATAATTTAGTTTACTATGCCTTTACTGATGGACAGTTTGGTTGTGGCCAATTTTTCACTAACACTAACGATGATGCAGTGTGAAACGGTTAATACGTGTGTGCAGGTGTTTCTGGGTTAAACACCAAAAACGGGTTTCTGGGTAATAACATACGACTTTTTTCTGTATTTACATAGGAGGTAGTAGTGCCAAATTACTTCCCCGAATTAGTTGTCCCAATTTGCATTCTAATGAGTAGCATGTAAGACAGTCTGTTTACATACAAATTCACAAACACATGAGAATACCAAACTCGGTATTTTTGCTGGACACCAGTGTACGTGTGGGGAAAGAGAATCACAGTTGACTCATTACTCTTGTCTCCTCTTCCTCTGGTGCTAGAATCTGGGGCAAGTGGTCTTGCTATACTGTGTTGGGGTAAATTTTAATAGTGGCTATGTTAGGGAGAAGGGAAATGACTGATCTAGGATTTATGCTTTTCTAAGTGTCATCTGTTTTATTGATAGTTTGTCAAGTTTTAATCAGTGCAGTCATTTGGAGTATAACTTCCAATTCTAGGATCTCCTCCTGTTCCTGATAATGACATTGGAAAGCTTCATGCCCATTCACCAATGGAATTGTGGAAAAAAGTGTATGAAAGGGTCTTTCCACCAAAGGTATAGATTTCTAGTTCTTTTAAAGCAAGACTTTTTTGCACTACTCAGTTATTGGGAAGTGTTCCTGAGTTTATATTATGATTACTTTGCTTTCTAGCCACATGCTCAAAAATCAAGCATGTGCCAAAAGTCTATTGTACACAAGGCACTGGGACTTAAAAGGTGGGCAAGACATAGCTCCCACTCCACTTTCAAATGCAGCTTGCAGGCTTCCTGAGAGAGAGAGATAGTGGCTAAAAGTAGAGGGCGGGAGAGGGCCTCCTGGTAGAATTTGAATGGGCCCCAATGGCTGGCTGAGGCAGGCAGTAGTCACTGGGGGTCTGGGCATGAAATGACTCGAATTGTAATTTCAGAGTATCAACACACTAAAAGATACCAAGGACCCCGCAAGAGACCCTCAGTATGCTGAAAGAGAAGTTGACGAAATGAGAATGCAGAAGGATCAGGTATTATCCTAAACACTTATTTTATTGCATCTTGAGTTTTATCACAAAATACATCTGGAATTACATAGATTTTTCTCATTTAATGTTTGTTTTTTACTTTTAAAATTATTGAGGGGTGCCTGGGTGGCTAAGTTGGTTAAGCGTCTGACTTTGGCTCAAATCATGATCTCACAGTTCATGAGTTCGAGCCTCACATTGGGCTCTGTACTGACATCTCAGAGCCTGGAGCCTGCTTTGAAATGTCTCTCTCTCTCTTGCCCCAACCCTGCTCACACTCTGTCTCTCTCCAAAAATAAACATTAAAAAAAAATAATAAAATTGAAATAGCACATCTTCACTCTATAAAACAATAAAATTCTGATGTGCACAAAGAAGGAATTTAAGCCACCTGCCATTCCAGCACCGAGACATGACGCAATGTTCACATACTGTTTTTGGATTCTCCCGTTTATTTTATGTTGAAGAGGGGTAGTGATTCTTACCTTGCTGTTGGGGAGAGTTTCATAATATGCTTTTGTTTGTGGGATTGTTTAAAAGGTTTTGTTTTTTGTTAAAACATTACATACTTAAAACTTTTCTTGTACCAGAAAAACTCAGAACTATCCAGTCTGAAACCACATAAACATAGATCTCCCAGGAAAGTGATTAAAAATGGACACTGAATGGGGCACCTGGGTGGCTCAGTTGGTTGACTTTGGCTCAGGTCATGATCTCCTGGTTTGTGAGTTCGAGCCCCACGTTCGGCTCTGTGCTGACAGCTCAGAGCCTGGAGCCTGCTTCAGATTCTGTGTCTCCCTCTCTCTCTGCCCCTCCCCTGCTCGTTCTCTCTCAAACATTAAAAAATGAGAGATGGAGTTCCATATATGCCTAGCTAGTACCATTTGTGATACACAAGTCATGTAAGAATGCAGAAGCTGGTAAATTCATCATGACCCAATACTTAGATTTTCTTAGATTTCCTTCTAGTTTGATAAAGTGGGACACTGTGCAGAATCCAACCTTACACAAGTAGGCACTATAAATGGGATGCCCTAACAACCTCTCAGGTGGGATTTGTGGTGCTGTGTCACTCGGGACAGTCACACTGCTGTGTAACCTGAACACAACCATCCACTGGAGCAGTGACCAGAGTGATTTTCTCAGCACTAGCCTTTCACCTTCAGGGGCCCTAGAATAAGAAAGCAAAGCATTTTATTTAAACATAGTCCACAAGACTTTTGAAAACTGTGTCATGAATAGAGGGTTTCATTGCTGTAGCAAAGTGAGAGGCATGATGTAGAAACAGATGACCTCATGTAACCTTTATTATGTGTGCAATTGACTAAAGATTAGTTGGAAGTCATCGTGAATTAGTATCTAGGAGTCAATGACTTAACTGCTGTTGTTATGTTTATCTCACATAGTTTGATCTCTTTTATTACATTTATATGCACAGGTATTATAAAAGGGCTGGGATGTTTCTCAGCATCATGACTTTTCACATTCAGATCCATCTTCCCTGACCTAAAACCGAAGGAATTTGGAGTGGAGCTGGAAAGCAACCCCACAATACCTAGCATTCTTCACTATTAACACAGCCTATGAAAGAATTCGTCTGTGTTAGGTGAAAATCTAGCCAGTTGTCCTCAGCTCTTTCTTCACGTTGCTGTTTTCTTGCTCTTTTTAAGCTTATCCTGAGAGAGTAAGTGTGAGTGGGAGGAGGGACAGAGAGAGAGGGAGAGAAAGAATCTAAAGCAGATTCTGCACTGTCACTAGAATGCCCCATTCAGGGTTTAGTCTCACCGTGAGCTCATGACCTGAGCTGAAATCAAGAGTCTGACGCTTAACTACAGCCCCAGTTTTTTTCCTTTGTTCATTTCTTAAATTCCACATATGAGTGAAATCATATGGTATTTATCTTTCTCTGACTTGTTTCATTTAGCATTACACTCTCTAGCTCCATCCATGTTGTTGCAAATGGCAAGATTTCATTGTCTTTGGCTGAGTAATGTTGTGTATATACCACATCTTTTTTATTTTTTTAATGTTTGTTTATTTCTGAGACAGAGACAGAGCATGAGCAGGGGAGGGTCAGAGAGAGAGACACAGAATCTGAAGCAGGCTCCAGGCTGTCAGCACAGACCCTGAACATGTGACTCAAACCCAATAACTGTGAGATCATAACCTGAGCTAAAGTTGGACGCTCAACCAACTGAGCCACCCAGGCGCCCTTAAAACTTTAGAGGTTCTTGAGACAAATTGAAAACCTTTCTTAGTTTTGTGTTCACTTTTAAAATGGCTTTCTAAAGTAGCCGTGAAGAATTGCAGTGTAAGGAAAATCTTACTTGTTCTTCCTTTAAAGCATCATCATATTATTTTGAATTCCTATGACAGCAGTACTGAAGGTCTTATGGATATGGTGAGTTGTGTATCACACCAGTCATTCTTTCTTTTCCCTGACGTGACCTGTGTGACCAGCCCAATTCTTCTCTCAGTTTGCTGTCTGCAGAAGGGAGGTATCTCTAGCAAAGAATTTTAAACAATGTCCTCACCCTTACCATTGGTAAAAATAATTCAGTGCTTGCAGTTAAAAACAAGATAACTGATTACTGTTTATTCCTTGGGAGTTAAACATCTTTGAACTCTTTGATAACTGATGAACTGAATTAATTTCCTTTAAAAAAAAAAACAAAAACAAAACCAAGCTGTAAAGACTACTTTGGAGTTGTGATCTAAACACTAAGTGTTCAGTTTTAAAAGTTTTAACATTTAAATTGAAACAACTTGAGTATAGGTATGAAAGAGACAATCTGCAGTTTTTCTGAAAATGAGAATGGAATTTTCTTTCAGGAACTGTGAACTTCAATTATGTTAGCCAAAGGGCAGTGGTTGCCTTATCTTGCAGAGTAACCACTTTTCGCTCATCTGAAATAATCTTTGTACAGTTATTGAGACAAGGAACAACAAGTAAGAGGCCAGGAGGCAATCCCCTTAGGGATGATCCCTTTGCATATCAATCATCTCATGCAGGGTATCCACCCATACTGGATTTTATGAATTGTCAAAGTAACATATACTTGTTGGTAGGGAAAAAAACCCTCAAAAGACATAGAAGTATATAACATAGAAAGTGGAAGTATCCTATCCTCTCTCCACCGATCTGCTTTCTTCGTGTGACACATAGGACTGCTGTTACTTTTGCCGGATGCCCATGAAGCCATGTGCGAATGAGCACTGAGGTCTTCCCTTACTGGGAAAGTTGCCTTCATGTGTGCGCCAGTATACACAGTGCAGTGAATATCCTTCTGTTTATGTTCTTGCACTCTTCTCTATTATTCTGTGAGACACATTTTGAAAGGTACAAGCACTGGGTCAAAGGATATATACATTTTAAATACAGATATTTTGCTGACTTCAACAGTTTTGACAAATAGGAAACAAAAAATAAGATCACTTTTAAATACTTAAAGTATGACAAATGCATTTAATAGTTGAAAGACAATTTGTATGTATATATAGTATGTAATTTCGTCTTTAAGAAGTGGATCTCTAAAGTGTTGCTTAGGCTACAAACACTGAAGACTACATTTCTAGAAAATCCTAATTGTAAGAATTTACAGAATTGTCCAGAAATTTTGAAAATGATAATACCACAAAGGATATACTGTTAAATCTAAAAGATGCTAAGGCAGCATTAAGGCGCCTAGTTTAATTTTTAAAGTTTTTCTCTTTAAGTAATACATATTTTTGTTTTAGGAACTGGAACAATACAAAAGAAGTTCCTCCAAGTCTTGGAAACAAATTGAGCTTGATTCTTGAACATAATTCAACTATAGTGTATTTATTTATTCTTTCCCAAATACAAGTAAGTTTATTTTATTAATTAGCTATTATGGTAATAAGTGAAGAAAGTTGTCTAATTTGTTAAAGGAAAAGTGGAATTTCTTGTATTAGTGCAACTCCCTGGATACTTTTAAGTCTATAAAAAGGGGGAAAAGTTGTGTAATTACATGCAGTTTTTTTTTTTAATAAAAAGAATCTTCTGCCTGCCTCTAATGTGTTTATCTAGTATGTACTCAGTTCAGCATTTATAGGTTTCTGTTTATATGGTTTGAGGACTGTGAAAGCGAGAGCCTCACACTCAGTTACGAGTGTGAGTTTAAGCATTTATATTAGACACATTCCTTCTTGAAGTATGTTCTCAGGTATGTCTGATAGGAAACCAGAATCAGGGTCACAGGTGCTATCATTTAATTCTGAAACACAGGCACAAGAAGCACCTGAAGTAAACTATTAGGGGGGAGAGAGAGAGAGACCACAAAGGGGGGGGGGGGGCAGCAGACAGAGAAAGAGAGAACCCCAAGCAAGCTCCACATGGAGCCTGACGTGGGTCTCAATCCCACAATCCTGAGATCACGACCCAATCCCAAATCAAAAGTCTCAACTGACTGAGCCACCCAGAACCCTCTGAAGTACCTATTTAAAATGCACATTCCTGGAGCTCCTGGGTGGCTCAGTCTGTTAAGTGTTTGGCTCTTGATCTCAGCTCAGGTCATGATCCTGTGAGATTGAGCCCCATATCGGGCTCTGCGCTGACAGCGTGAACCCTGCTTGGGATTCTCTCTCTGCCCCTCCCCCTGCTCACTCTCTCAAAATAAATAAATGAACTTAATAAATAAAATGCACATTCCTGACTCCCCACACCCAGAGTTCCTGAATCAGTGGGTCTGGAATGGGGTACAGTAATCTGCATTTTTAATCAGCACCTCCAATGATTCTGACATAGTTATTATGAATATAACTTTTTGAAGAACAGGTAAATTTAAGGAGATATGTTATTAGTAAGCAGGCCAAAGCTTCATGAACTGGTAATAACTGAGATCATTTCCAAGGTGAAAGAGCCTTTACGAAGCTTTCTCGAGCCTATGAATTTGTGTGTCTGCTAGCCAAGTTCAATTTGGAGTAAGCAGAATTACTGTCATTAACCAGGAAAGTCACTGAGTCTGTGTTCTTCCCCTTCCATTATAAAATATGTTTGCTCTAATATACCATACCCAGCTTCAAATAAGCACACTAACCCCAAGAACACCAAAATTGAGGAGCGGTATCTGAGTAGATAGCAAAATACCTGATCACTGCAGTGAAGTAAGACTTCATCAACTAATTGCAATGCATGTGGGTCCAGCCCTCTTAACAACAGGATTTTTAGCATGTTTCTGAAGAACCTCAGTCTTAGGAGCAGACAGGCACCCTGAGTACTGTGGAGAAAGAGCTCCCTTTAATAGTGAACATTATAATCTCAGAAACATCACTGACTTGGTGGGAAGAAACAGCCTATTCCACAATAATAGAAATTTCTATTATATAATTTGATTGTCTTACACATCACTGTCCATTTTTGACTTAAGACACAGACTGTCGCATGTTGAAAGTCATTGTGTTCTTCTAAGGTGGTATCACTAACATTTAATAGCTTGAAGTCACATGCTATGTCAATTTTCCAAATGTTTCTGAGCTAGAATGAAATTCATCTGCATATGAATAGTAGAAATGTTTCCACTTACAGTGCACACCCATATCTTTAGTAAGTTGAAATCAGAGATTTCAAAAGAGGTTCCTGTGGGACTCTCTTTGAACTACTTTAGTAGATTATCATCTCCAGAATTATCTATAACTGATGTGACATATATAATCTGTAAGGCATTATGTAACTATTACACCATAATCATCAGTGTCAAAGACCTTTTACAAAAATTGACAATACTATTCTGGTAATTTGCCAATGTCTCCAGATCCTTAAATACTATTCTAAGAAACAGAATTTTACTATGGTCTCCTTAATGAAATGATCTTTTCTACTATAATGTAAGACATTTCAAATGCTATAATTTATCATTCTTTACAAGTTAGGTCACAGCAATTGAACAAGTTCATGTACTCACTAAGATGGTCTCCTTTGGAGTTACCATGGTAACACTGAGACAGTGTCTTTTCAGACTTGTGCATGAATTACTTGACGATCAATCAGAAAGATAGTACAGAACTCATTTTTAATCATCTATATACATCATTTCATCCCGAAAAATATGTAAAATAAGTGTATTTGTATTTATCAGCATTCTTTCCCTTTACAATTCAAGAATCTGAATTCCACATGTGTAACCTGGTTCTTCTTAGTGTAAATGTTGTGTCAGTTGAACACCTTTTCTGTATGGACGTTAATACCTGCTCTCTAGCCTTAAAGATGCCATTACTCAATGCATACACTTTATCTAGCAACATACACAAGTGAAAAGTGGAAAAATAGCAAACTCATCTTTAAAAACATTACCAGAGGTTTGTCTGGTATGTGATGTTCTCAGTTCAGCCCATTCCTAGTTTTTCATTTTAACTACCCCCAAAAAATCACCAGGTGCTCTGTTTCAGGGGTCTTCATCATCCAGCATCTGCCTAACATCCTTTTAATGTGGTTGAGTAACTCAGCCCCCTCATGTAGGTTTTTAAATGATAATGAAAGAATTCCTACCTAATTCTGCATGATGCTTGCTCTAGTCAAACCCACAATTCTCTTTTCTGTTATTTACAGTGAGTGATCATTCACATGTCGTCTTCTTACCAAATCTTGTATCAAGTGTAAGCCTAATTTTTTTTTGTTTGTAAGCATAATTTTTTAACTGATGTATTTTTCTGCATCTGGAACAAAGAAAAATAGTCTCACCAGTCTCCCATAACTTTATGAATTCTTGATATTTACATATTTGGACCAGCTCAGTCACAATTTCCAAATATCACATGTCCCTGCAAGTTGGAATATCATGACCTGTGTGGATCTGAGGGGCACAGATGGGAGTTTTAATGTTTAAAAGACTATATTATCAAGAAACATGTGACTTTCTTAGTTTAGACATTCCAAGTAGTCATGCACATTTGGGGTGTAAGGTCCATTTTTGCAGCAATGTTCTTTACTATCTGCTAATGAGATGATCCCTTACTTTAAAAACAACTATTCCTAGCATAACAAGAACTGGGATAAAGGCATACAAAATCAGAAAGTTTGTCGTGAATCTGGATGTTGCACCTGGACAGGTTCTCTCAATGAATTGAATTCCTTGAGTGAAGGCACACATTGGATTAGTTGTCACAGAACCATTTGAGCTGCCTGCCAGGAAGATTGACAGTGTCAGATATGATGCTTCCCAGGTAATTTAATCAACAAGTATTTACTAACTGTCTGCTAAGTATCTTTTGTCATGAAAGATATAGGACATTTTAGAGAATCCAGAATTCATTATTAGATGAAGCAATAGTGGATGCTCTGGGTCCTGGCTTCATTTGAAGATGGAAATGGGTTTGTTTCCATTTGGGGTATAAACTCATTATCATAGTACTGATAAAAATCATGATCTCTTATGATCACCTAGTACTGAATATCCTAAGGTTAGATGTTACCACCTAAAAAATCTAAAATAGCTACTAAATTCTGCCCTGTTCTTTAGCTGTTTTCACAAAGTGGCCTGGGATTTCCATGGCCAGAAGGACCTTACTATGTTCCCACTGCCTCTCATGGGATTAGGAAAACAGACTTTTGCCAAAAATGGCTTTACTCAGCTATATATATATTACATACATTTTAGGAAGGAAGCCACTGCAATTTGCTTCAATCTGTTCTGTTCAGTAGGTGTAGAAACTGACTCCATCCAGAGTACACAGGGGTTTACCTCAGCATACATTAGGTCTATCTTTTTTTTTTTTTTTGAAGATTTTTATTAAGTAATCTCTACACCCAATGTGGGACTCAAATTCACAACCCCGAGATCAACTGTCACATGCTCTTCTGACTGACCCATCCAGGCACTCCAGGGCTATCATTTTCTACAAACAAAAGAGTGGCCTTAAGCTATTGGCCTTTGACAGGTGACTAACTTGACTTTTATTTTAAAAATCAAAGAAACTGGGGCGCCTGGGTGGCTCAGCCGGTTAAGCGCCCGACTTCGGCTCAGGTCATGATCTCACAGTTTGTGAGTTCGAGCCCCATGTCCTGCTCTGTGCTGACAGCTCGGAGCCTGGAGCCTGCTTCACATTCTGTGTCTCCCTCTCTCTCTGCCCCTCCCACGTTCATGCTCTGTCTCTCTCTGTCCCAAAAATAAATAAACGTTGAAAAAAAAATTAAAAAAAAAATAAAAATAAATAAAAATAAAAAATAAAAAAAATAAAAAAAATCAAAGAAACAGACTTCTATTTCAAAACAGGTTTTAAATCTATTATAAAATATAGCTTTTGTTTAAAAAATACATTTCCTCAGGGAATTGCTTCCTCGGAGGAGTATGTAAAAAAGATTATATTCCAAAATAGAGTACTTACCACAAATGAAATTCTGTCCATAAAACTCATTGACTATAAGAATCTCAGAGCAGTATTTTTGGAATGTAAAGTAACTGAGGATTTTAAAAGGAAGGGACATTTCTTCTGTGTTTCTGAAGAGAAAGAAATAGAGATGAAATTCAATAGGCTCTGGTAATAGTCCTACCAAATGAAAAGAAAGACAACCCTCACTTTACATTTCCCATTATGAATATAGTTTTTATCTCTCATTATAAAAATTGCACTCACTATACAAAACATCAAACAATACTGAGAAGTACAAAGAAATACCACTGCCCAGAAATAACCATGGTTAATACTTTGATGATATATGTAATGTGTGTACGTATGTTTATAAAATTTTACATAATTGGAATCATATTCTTCATGCTCTTTTCTAACCTGCTTTTTTCAACCAAACATATGTCAGACAGCCTTCCAAGTCAGTAAGCATAGCACTCCATCATTTTTAATTATAGCTCGGTGGTCCATTATAGTAGAAACCTTAATTTAACAATCCCCTGATGATGGATTGGTGTCTAATTTTTTTTTTTGATAAGCACCACTGATATAAACATGAAAGAGAAAACACACCTAACACATCACTTTAAAGGAGGATATTTGTGATTAAACAAAGATTTGAAGGAGCTAGTGTGTGAAGTGAAAATTAACTGTAAGAGGAGAGGATGGAGGGAGCAAGCAGACACTCATTGTGAAAATGAACTCTGTCCCCTCGGTTCAGTCTATTTCAGGAGAAACTCCATGCTGACCTTATGGCCTCCTTTGTCCACTATATAACTTCTGTCAATCAAAAAATATGTAATAAATTCTATATGAAAGGCACTAGTTCTAAGTGCTTGAGGAATTCAAAAGAAATTTCCCCTAGAGAACTCACAGTGTAATTGGGGACACAGAATATATACCCTTAAGACTATAAAAATACACAGTGGTAAACGATTTGTGCCAAGTATAAAAATCTAGCACTACATGTCCATGACATTCTCATACTTAGTATTTATGTTTTTGGTTTTTTTTTTTTTAACCTATTCTCAAGGGACTCCCAAGCCCCAAGACTTTGAGTTACTGGCAATATTCTAAGGCACAAAATTGAATTCGCCAACTTAGAGGCTGCTAATTGGAAAGGACAGGCAGGAATCTGGGGAGGAAGGAGGGAAGAGGAAGGACACTCCAGGAAGGAAGGGTGGCATGAGCACAGGCATGTCAAGGACTACACATGGGACTCAAGGGCCAGAAGGGCCAGAACAGAGGCTATGAAGCCATGGGAGCTGGGTTTGGAATGATAGCCAGGCCTTTCAGTGAGCTGACACTGAAAGACCATGAAAATAGTGTTTTAAGGTAATTAATGTGGCACCAGCAAGTAGAAGGGACCAGAATAAGGGCAGATTAAGAAAAGCAGAAAAGCAAAAGGGAGGTTACAGCAGTAGTTCAAGTATGAGATGACAAAGGCCTGCAACAGGATGATGGCATGACAGGCTGATTGCTCAGCTAGCCAGAGGGTTACCTCCTTGAGGTAGGAACCGTGTGCCTTCATCTTGCAGTGCACTACACAGGGTGAAATAGAAGTAAAGGCTCCACATGCATTTGTGATTTGACGGCAAAGAAGAAACCCAACAGAAGTTGGTGACTGATCCAGTATGTACACAGTCCAAGGAGAGAGTAGTCATTCATTCATTCACTCAATTCAGCAAATATTTTTTGCCGACCTGTTTGGTTCAAGGCCTTGGGCTGGCCACTGAGAACTATAATGATGAATGAGGCACTGCTGCTGCCCTCAAGAGGATGCCATCCTTTTAAAGGAAGGATGCAAAGAAACTGAATCAGTTATCAAAAGTCTCCCAACAAAGTCATAGGCCAGATGGCTTCCCAAGGGAATTCTACCAGACATTTAAAGAAGAGTTAATACCTGTTCTCCTCAAACTGTTCCAAAAAATAGAAATGGAAGGAACACTTCCAAACCGCTTCTATGAAGCCAGCATTACCTTGATTCTAAAATCAGACAAAGACCCCACTAAAACGGAGAATTACAGGCCAATATCCCTGATGAATCTGGATGCAAAAATTTTCAACAAGATACTAGAAAATTGAATTCAAAAGTACATTAAAAGAATTATTCACCATGATCAAGTGGGATTTATTCCTGGGTTACAGGGCTGGTTCAGTATTTGCAAATCAATCAACTTAAGACACCACATTAATAAAAGAAAGGATAAGAATCATATGATCCTTTCAGTACATGCAAAAAAAGCATTTAACAAAATACAGCATATTTCTTGATAAAAATCCTCAAGAAAGTAGGAATAGAAGGAACATACCTTAACATCATAAAAGCCATATATGAAAGGCCCACAGCTAATATCATCCTCAATGGGGAAAAACTGAGAGCTTTCCCCCTGAGATCAGGAACACGACAGGATGTCCACTCTGACCACTGTTGTTCAACACAGTACTGGAAGTCCTACCCTCAGCAATCAGACAACAAAAAGAAATAAAAGGCATACAAATCATCAAGGAAGAAGTCAAACTTTCACTCTTTTCAGATGACATGATACTCTACATGGGACACCCAAAAGACTCCACCAAAAAACTGCTAGAACTGATATAAGAATTCAGCAAAGTCGCAGGTACAAAATCAGTGTACAGTAATCAGCTGCATTTCTATATGCCAGTAATCAATCAGCAGAAGGAAATATCAAGGAATCAATCCCATTTACAGTTGCACCAAATACTATAAAATACCTAGGAATAAACCTAACCAGAAGTAAAGGATCTGTATGCTGAAAACTACAGAAAGTGTACGAAAGAAACTGAAGACACAAATGTATGGAAAAACATTCCATGCTCATGGATTGGAAGAACAAATATTGTCAAAATGTCAATACTACACAAAGTAATCTACACATTCAGTGCAATCCCTATCAAAATAACAACAGCATTCTTTACAGAGCTAGAGCAAAAAATCCTAAAAATCTGTATGGAACCAGAAAATATCCCAAATAGCCAAATTAATGTTGAAAAACAAAACTAAAGTGGGAGGCATCACATTTCTAGACTTTAAGCTGTATTACAAAGCTGTAATCAAGACAGTATGGTACTGGCACAAAAACAGACACATAGATCAATGGGATAGAATACAGAACCCAGAAATGGACCCACAAATATATGGCCAACTCATCTTCAACAAAGCAGGAAAGAGTATCCAATGGAAAAAAAGCCTCTTCAGCAAATAGTGCTGGGAAAACTAAACAGCGACATACAAAAGAATGAAACTGGACCATTTTCTTACACCATACACAAAAATAAATCCAAAATGGATGAAAGACCTAACTGTGAGACAGGAAAGTCATCAAAATCCTACAGGAGAAAACAGGCAGCAACCTCTTTGACCTTGGACGCAGCAACCTCTTACTTGACATGTCTCCAGAGGCAAGGGAAATAAAAGCAAAAGTGAACTACTGGGACCACTTCAAGATAAAAAACCTTCTGCACAGCTAAGGAAACAATGAACAAAACTAAAAAGCAACTGAAGGGATGGTAGAAGATATTTGTAAATAACATATCAGATAAAGAGTTAGTATCCAAAATCTATACAGAACTTCCCAAACTCGACACCCAAAAAACAAATAATCCAGTGAAGAAATGGGCAAAGGACACAAATACACATTTTTCAAAAGAAGACATCCAGATGGCTAACAGACACATGAAAAGACGCTCAACATCGCTCATTGTCAGGGAACTGCAAATCAAAACCACAATGAGATACTACCTCACACCTGTCAGAATGGCTAAAATTAACAACTCAGGAAACAACAGATGTTGGTGGAACCCTTGTTCACTGCTGGTGGGAATGCAGATTGGTGCAGCCACTCTAGAAAACACCTATGTAGGTTCCTCAAAAAATTAAAAATAGAACTACCTTATGACCCAGCAACTGCACTACTAGGAATTTATCCAAAGGATACAAAAATGCTGATACAAAGGGCACATGCATCCCAATGTTTATTGCAGTGCTATCAACAATAGCCAAATTATGGAAAGAGACCAAATGTCCATTGACTGATGAATGGATAAAGAAATGTGTGTATATATATGTATATGTATACATTATATATATATATCATATATATATCTTTACCACATCTACACACACACACACACACACACACACACACACACACACACAGGAATACTACTCAGTGATGAAAAAGAATGAAATCTTACCATTTGCAACAATGTGGATGGAACCAGAATGTATTATGCTAAGCGAAATAAGTCAGAGAAAATCAAATACCATGATTTCACTCATATGTGGAATTTAAGAAACACAACAGATAAACATAGGGAAAGGGAAGGAAAAATAAGATAAAAACAGAGAGGGAGACAAACCATAACAAAGTTTTAAACACAGAGAACAAGCTGAGGGTGGCTGGAGGGGAGGTGGGTAGGGGTATGGCCTAAATGGGTAATGGGCATGAAGGAGGGCACTTTTCGGGATGAACACTGGGTGTCAAATGTAAGAGATGAATCACTGGGTTCTACTCCTGAAACCAAGACTACACTATATTATAACTAACTTGAATTTAAGTTAAAAAAAAAAAAAACACCAAAAACAGAGGTGTCTGGGTAGTTCAGTCGGTTAAGTGTCTGACTCCAGTTCAGGTCATGATCTCACAGCTTGTGAATTCAAGCCCCACGTCAGGCTATGTGCTGACAGCTCACAGCCCGAAGCCTGCTTCAGATGCTGTGTCTCCCTCTCTCTCTGCCTCTCCCCCCCCACTCATGCTGTCTCTCTCAAAAATAAATAAACATTAAACAAATTAAATTTAAAAAAAAAAAAAAGGAAGGAAGGCTGTAACCTAAGCGGCACTTGACAGGCTCCCAGAGAGCTGATCTAGCCAAGGGACCAGCAGAGAGGCTTCGTGCAGGTGGCAAACGGAGACAAATGGATCCATGAAAGACACAGGAGGACAATCAGGCTATATTATAGAAGCCCCTGGAGTACTTTAGAGAGGAAGGAAACATAGATCTAAATTTACTGACATGGGACTGTCCAACATTCTACTGTTAAATGCATCCTTAACTCCTCTACAACAGCATAATCTCATTTCTATTAAAGATTATATAAAAGTCTAACAAGATACACAACAAAATTTAACTGAAGGTTGCAATTCTTCAGGTAACTTTTAGTCTTCCTTACGCACTTCTGTATTGTGTAGATTTTTTCCCCCAAGAACGTGCATTATTTTGTAAGCAGAAAGAACAAAGCTGTTTCTGTTTGTGTTTAAAGGAGGAGACAGCCAAAAATGGAAATGTTGCAGGCAGTCAGTCAGGAAAGGTGATGACTTGGAAAAATGTGAACTTTATGATTAGGAGGTTGATGTGGTCCTTGAAGAGCAGATTTTCATTTCAGTGATGGGAGTGGAACCCAGGTGAAACCTTGGGATATTGAGGTTTTGCAAAAACCCCAGAGTCTTTGGTAATGTTGGCCACTGCCTCTCTTTCAAACAATGAATTCCCTTTTCCAACAAACCAAAAACACAAAACAGTGCCAGACGGACTGGAATATGTAATGATTCAAATATTCAAGTGGAGATCCTGCCCAAGGTGGGTCTATACCTTGCTGGCTTGATTGCATACCCTTGGGGTGATTTGACTTGAGCATTTTTTATAGATGCTAACAATCCACTTAAGCAACACAAATACAGTGTAATAATGGTGGTGTAAAAATAATCCTCTTTGATCCAAACCAGCTCACTTCACTCTGTAACACTTCACTTTCTAGAACTCACTACAGCTTATGAAGTGTCTTCCTGTTGATTATCTCATTTGCTCCTCATACTCCCCTGAGGAAGGTGGGACCAAGATCATTAGCTTCATTTATTAAGTGAGGAAACTAATGTAGATAGAAGTGACTTGCCCATGTGGCAGCTAAGTGCTTAGAGGAAATCTCTAACTCCGGGCAGACTTGCTCTCCAGGGAGCTGCGTGTGGCCTGTGAGTCTTCACAGTGGTTTGACTGGAGCAAAGTTAAGTATGAGGTGAGTTTAAGTCAAAGAAGCAACCACCGTCACACGTCCTCAGGGACCCGTAGTGTACTTACAGGTCCTGCTCACATTACCTGCCTGGGACTACTGGCGCCCTTCAAAAAATTTTCACCCTTTCTGCTACTGCTTTTTTAAAATGTATGTATGTGTGTATATATACTTCTTGCTTATAAAATGATGTTTATTATAGAAATTTACAAAATAAAGGAAAATATGAAGAAAAAATATTACCAGAGATAATTTCTGTTAACATTCAGCGTGTGTCATCTATTCCTAGTATTTTCTTGATTCTGTCCTTTATCACACAAGCTCTTATCTGACTGTTGTTACTTCTTAAAAGAAACTGGGAACTGAGAACCAGAATAGAGACACCACAGTGCCAGGGCAAAAATGGATTAAATGCATGCTATTTAGCTTGCAATACAGGCAGGGAGTTTTTCTGGAGGATGGATTGGTTTTCCTCCTCTTGTTATTACATGTGAATCAAATATGGATAACATGCCTCAACTGTCATTTCCTCATCCTCAGTGTGAAGACATTTTACTGAACAAATAGTAAACAGTTCAAGGTCTAAATAACAATGGTAAACAAGCACTATAAATACTCCAGACCACAAGGTGATACCTTTAGCCAGTATCACATAGCTCTCCTCTGGAATGCCTTATAACATCATTATCAAGTGACCATTAACAACAAATCATCCATGAAAATCCTTTGAATTGTTGTATCTTACCTTATTAATCCAGATCCTACAAATATCCCAGCAACAGAGAGCAGAGCCACCATGCTATTGACCACATTTGGGTTTTGGACCATACCAAGTAGCACAAGACTTAGAAATTCACCGATCAAGTGGGGAGCCAAGAGAGCAGCAGAGAAATACCCAAATCTGGCAACCTCAGGATATAAACCCAGAGTCCTAGAAAAACATAAAATCTTTAGTTTCCCCTCCAAGGGTTACCTAATAAAAATATCACACTTGCCTTCTACGAATAAGTTCATGGTGGTTAGTGGGTGGGAAGCGTTTGTAGGGTAAGCCAAACTCCCCTTTGAAAGGCCTTTTCGAAACACAGCCAACATCTGAGACCATTCGTTACCACACATTGTTTCTGTTGGCTCCAACTTAGTGTGCCACCTTTTCCAGCTCCTTCAGTTCTCACAGGAAAATATTAATACTTAGACAATGGTCGCAACTAGTGCAATAAATAGGGTTGTTGAACTCTCCAGGCTTCTCCATAATTAACCATGTTCTGCCTAGTTAGCACTGCTCCTACTCTAGCTAGCCTACTTTCCCAGGCTCACTCCATGGGCTTCTCTGCCCCTCCATCCCTGCACTTCATCCCCATCATGCAGGGTTGTTGCCCACGTGAAAACCCTTCGCTACCTCCATTGACTCTATTCCATTCTTGTCTTTTATTCTACCAGCCCCTTCCACTGATTTGATCTTCATTTTCATAAACACACTTCCCTATATCCATACCCCTTAACTCTTACATTCCTTCCACTACATACATTTCCCCTGGTGATAGCATGTCCTCAACAACCATTAGACATGGCTGCCCTTTCTTCTATTTGTAGAGTAAGGAAAAGGAGTTGGCATGTCTTATAAGCATGCCTGCTTACCACTCTTCAAGGCCTTCCATCCTTATACAAATCATGAGGTTTGCTTATACTGTTAATTCTCTTTCCCCGTGTAATCCTTTGTGGCTTTTACAACATTCTCTCAACTTTGAGGATTTTATAGCATCTGGACCAGGGTCAGTCTTTGCACTCCTGTCCACTATCATTATCCTCAAGGTCTTTAACCTTCTTGATGAACCACCAACATCAGTGCCTCCTAATTAGGTAACCTGATCAATTCCAGTGGTTCCATCCACCTAATCTTCATTATTCATCATGTCTTAAACTTCAATGTTACTCAAAACTGTTCTACTTCCAAAATTTCAGATTCTAAAAGTGCTCTCTCGGGGCACCTGGGTGGCTCAGTCGGTTAAGCGTCCGACTTCGGCTCAGGTCGTGATCTTGCGGTCCGTAAGTTCGAGCCCTGCATCGGGCTCTGTGCTGACAGCTCAGAGCCTGGAGTCTGTTTCAGATTCTGTGTCTCCCTCTCTCTGACCCTCCCCCGTTCATGCTCTGTCTCTCTCTGTCTCAAAAATAAATAAACGTTAAAAAATAAAAATGAAAATAAAAAAATAAAAGTGCTCTCTCTGATCATGGCATCCCTCCTGTCTCCTGTTTCCCCTAAGTCCTCACTGCCTCAGATCCTTACCTGCTTCTGCTATTCTTTGCCTTCCCAATCCCCACACCTGGGAGCCCTGTTATTTCACTTAGGTTCTCTCCCTGTAGGTGTGCTGAACAGGGCATAATCCTGTACTAATTAGATCCACTATGCCTCAGCCGGTCCCAAGACCCCTTACTTTTTCTCATTGCTTATTGGGTTCCAATAACACTTCCCTCATGGCTAATATATACCTGTATTTTAAATTATCTCCCCAATTTCAAACTCTCTCCAGTGCTCAGCAGATGGAATCCTCTCCCATTTTATGAATTTCTTGCTAACTTTATCTTCCCTATTTTTTATCTTCCATGTATTGTGCTCATTCTTTCTCTTTTCCCCCCTATCATTGCCAAGTTGATCCTATCTACTTGCTCCTTGATTTCATGTTACCTGATTCCACTATCCCTACCCTGCTCTACTCTGGAAACGTGATCTGTGACTTATCCTATTTTGCTATAGTTTCATCTATTCTCAATCTAATGGTTTTTCCAGATGGTGTTATTTACCATATCCTGAAATATCAATTCCCTGAGCCTGATAACCATGTGAGCAAATTGCCTTCCCTTCATCCTACCCTACACCACCAAGCTTCCCAAGCAGCATCTGCTTCTTCCATCTCTTGGAAGCAAGAGCTTCCAAGCAGCATCTTCTTCTTCTTACTTGTTCTCTTCTAAATCTGACTTGCACCTCCACCAACCTATTGAAGCTTGTTTTTGGAAGACTGCCAATGACATCCTAATCTGATGCTTCATCTCCTTGAACCCCTGCAATATGAATGAGTTTACTACACTTCCTTGAAATGCTCTCCTCCCTCGGTTTCTCTGATGCTGCCTGGTCCTGTTACTCCTTCTACCTCCCTGATCACCCTTCTGCTTCCCACTCTAAAGGTGCCTCCTAAGGTTTGCACTTGGGGCACCTGTGTGGCTCAGTCACTTAAGCGTCCGACTTCAGCTCAGGTCATGATCACACGGTTCATGGGTTGGAGCCCCATGTCGGGCTCTGTGCTGACAGCTCAGAGCCTGGAGTCTGCTTCTCAGATTCTGTGTCTCCCTCGCTCTCTGCCTCTCCCCCACTAATGCTCTGTCTCAAAAATAAACATTAAAATGTTTTCAAAAAAATAAATAAATAAGGTTTACACTCAAGCTCAAGACTGCCTTCTCCCCTTCCAATATTCTCTCCTATAAAATCCATTCCCAGGCTTTTACTCTTATTCCTCTTTTTCTTTCTGCTGTAGCCTGCCACCAAAACCTCAGCATGACGTGTCTCATCTGATGTCCTGTAGCATACCAGATGCAACATGTTCAAAACCAAGTCCGTGCTCTTTCCTGTCAAGATACTGTCACCATCCCATTCCCTCAATGGAGTTTTCCCTGGAAAACTCACTCAGGCATTCTCTATGACTTTCTTTACCACCAACAAATCCATGGTTTCTAAGCCCATTTGATTCTACTTTCCTAGTATTTCAAAGTGAATCCCCTTTTGTTGCCACTGCTCCTCTCTTCAGTAAGGCCTCTGCCTTTCCCATAGGCTGCTGCCAAGGCTCCAGGGTCTCTGCCCTAACTCCAGTCTGCTGCCAAAGCGGGCCAGCCTCACCCTCCAGAGTCCATCACAGATGGGTCACTCGCTGGTTCAGACTTCTCTCCTATGTCCCATCCCATTATCAAATCCACTTCAGCTCCTTAGCCTGGCATTCACCACCTCACCAGAGGGGCCAGTCAGATCTTTCACTACTCTTTATAATCCTTCATTCCCACAGCACAACTGCATCTTTTCTCTGGAAAGGTTTTATGTCGTTTTGCTCCTGAACTTATGCCCCTGCTCTTTCTTTTCCTGGAATGCCCTTGCTCCCTTTTCTATCCATTGGAATTCTGCTCATCTGTCCTCCAAGAGTTTTGTCCTCCAAGAGTTGTCCTCCAAGAGTTGCTCTCCCCGCTCAAACAAATCGGCTCTTGGTCTCCTTTGTAATTGGCTGGGATGGGGAAGATACCCCATCTGTACCTCAGTTTGCTCACCTACAAACAAGGATAGGTATAGTGCCACCCTTATAGAATGATTGAAAGGATTACATGAATTGGTACATTTAAAGCTCTTAGTGCTTGACATAAAGCAAGTGCTCAGTATGTGTTAGTTGTTGTTATTATTGTTATATTCCTCAACATAGTGACTGTGCTTCTTTATAACACTAATCTTAACACTTCGAGTAAAAGTCATCTGGAGATTTATGTCCACAATCCATCATATGAAATGCTTTAGGGCCAGATGTATTTTGGAATGTGGCAATTTACAGATTTTGGAAAGTCTGTACACTGCACAGACCATACTTGTCACAGCGGGATTAGGGACTCCACCTGTAACCAAGCTCATTAATATTTCTGCTAAACAGGAGTGTTTATGTAGGAAAAGTACAGAGAACATCGTGTGGGTTCACATCTGATTTTGCCACTGAGTTCATGTCAGCATGTTGCTAGAAGAGTTACAAATACATTCTGACTTTCAGAGATGTTTAACTTTCAGAATTGCAAGCCTGAGGGCAGCACCTCCTGTTCACTCCTCTTTGAGTCTTCTGTTGCACCTAGTATTGTGCTGGCTAAGCTGGTGCTTAGTAGGCATTCAACAAACATTGCTGTCATTTAATCAAAGTGTTTGCTATGTTGCTAACAGCATGCTACCACTGGAAATGATTCTTTCTATATCTGACTTTAATCAAAAATAGTCCTGACCTGTATGCTTACACTTCCCTGTTTTCTTAAATCTTACAGAACTTTCTCATGGGCAGTTTTTCAAAGACTGTATGGTCTTCAAGATCAGTGCTTCACAAATTTTAAAGTGCACATGAACCACCAGGAGGATCCTGTTAAATGCAGAATCCAATTCAGTAGCTGGGCCTGAGATTCTACATGTTAAACAAGTTCAAAAGCAAGGCTGACACTGGTCTGTGGGCTACACTGAGTAGCAAGAGTCTAAATTACCGAGGTCTTCAATTTTCAGCCAACCCTGATTTACTCAAAAATGATCAGGTTGTAAATGATCTGTTCCTAGATCATTCAGCCTGAACTAGAAAGGCTCATGGTTTATTTACATCATGGATTAGAGTCAACATGTTCCTGAGTGTCAGAGAATGAGGCTTCATCAGGTCCAGCAGGGAGGCCCCATGGTCCCTGCCATCGCCCTCAGCGGGGAGCCCAATCTGCTAACTCGGAGCAAGTGGCTTTGCCTCTGTCACTCTCCAGAGTGATACCAACTTCTAAGCACCTGCACCAAGACCTTCCCAGTCCTCATCTGGGAGCTCAAACTAACTAGGCCCTGGTTTATCTTTTACCTATGTATCACTTAATTCATAGTAATTATTGGTATTACATATCATGGGTCTGAATACTGGCTATGTTAGGAGCGCCTATAATTATTCAGGCAGTCATGAATCCCGTGGCCTGAAGACAACATCTCAAGACTGCCTGAAGTTCTCCTGGGATGACAAGCTGGGCACATTTACACTACTAGAGTCACAGAATACCAGGTAATGCCCCCATCTTTTCTTATGGGAAAGCCACAGGGATTAGGAAAGATACCTCTCCCTATGATGATAAATCATGCAAATAACTACACATTTTCAGATTTATATCTTTTAAAAGCTCTAAGAAACAAAAAAACCAAAAAGAAGCATTGTCTATAAGCCATCAATCAAAACCGAACAGCATCAGGGATGCTTCATGGCTCCTCAGTGCCTCTTCCCATAGTCATTCTTCCATTGCTCAAACCCCCTCACACCAGCCCAACTGTGATGTCACAGGTGGGTCAGTGGAAACGTCAGGCAGAGTTGCTGTTCCAGCTGACAGGTGCTCAGAAGCCTTGCTTAATGTTGAGCCATGCTTAACAGCTGCTTGTCACCTCTCCCCGCCACCCCCCCACCCCAGCATCCCAGCTACTTAAGATCGATCTTCTCTGGCCAGGCCCTGCAGGAGATGTGGGACATGCCTGTCCCTGGCACATGTAGTCCTGCTGATCTGCTCTCAGGTCCCATGCAGCCCCCAGCTGGGTTCTTTTATTTGTCCTGAAGGACAGGACATTGTACTAGACACTGATGGGCAAAGACAGACCCCCCCAGGGCCAAGAGCAAGGAGTTGTCCACCCTGGAGCTCCCCCTCCATTGGTCCCAGTGGCCATCTGGGACTCCCCAGGAGGCCTGGCCCAGGGGGACTAAACACCTTTGAACAACCCCTTACCAATAGCACACACTGCTGAACATCATGGTTGCAATGACACTGAAGGGGAGGACGTGCAGCACATAGGCCAGCAGCATCTGCCACTTCTGGTACAGGCCGTCTTGGCTCTCCTGGTCACTGACAGCTCGCAGCACAGGAACTGGGCATGGAAAGCAGGTTTCAGAACAGCTGGCCACCACACAGCTAAGGAAGGAGGGCTAGCCAAAACTAAACCTGAGGCTGTACAGTGGGAACCAGCCAGGGCTCCCTAGTCCTGGAAAGGGGAACCTGCCATCCACAGAACTATAAATACCTTCCACCACAGAAATCTACTCTACTTGAATTACAGTATGGTTGCAAAGGCTGTCCTAATTTATTTCCTTCTAAAATCAAAGGAAGGGTGTCACAAATTCAAGAACACAGGTGCAAAAGGGTCATGAATGATGTGAGGTACTTTGTCCTCTTTTTGTGCAGAGTTTTGGCACAGAACATCAGGCAACTAGGTATTCCTTCTGGATTCTCTGAGTTTTAAAATTAGGTGCTGGCTATCCTAAAACAGTCTCCAAAAAGAATTTAATGGTGCAAAGTTGGCAGGTATCTGGGTTCCCAGGGGCTGTACATCCTAATGGCCGAGAAAGGGATAACAGGGATGATCTTTTTTAAAAAAAACCCTTCCCAAACCCTGCCCCATCAGCAGCTCATAATTTCATGTTTCCCTGGATCCTTAGACCCTCAGAGAGATCTACTTGGTGAACTAATTCACACTAAGATATCAGTAACTTAGCAGTTACCATTCCCCAGGGAGAGAATCTGGAGAGGGCCAAGTTTAGCTCAGCAAAATACCCTTATAATCATGGAGTCTTGCAAGGTGCCAGCTGGAGAAGGGAGATATTCAGGAAGAGAGGAAGTGCCCCCCCCCCCAGCCCTAGGCACAGGCACGTACACAGATTCACAGCGTTGAGCATGCCTGTATATGGGGTGGCACCTACAAACTGGTATAGGAGACCCACGCGATCCTGGACAGCACCCTTCAGCACATCGTTCTGGACCCGCAGAAGATAGAAAACGACGAACAAACCCATGATCAGATTCTGAACAAGACGCATAATCACTGCCAGCTTATTTCTCAGCAAGTTTCTTGTCACTCTCCTGAAAACCAAACAGCCCTGTTTTAATTCCTTTTCTTTCACTGGTGGATGCCTAACCACCTAAAATGGGCTGAGGCTCTTACCTTAAGAGAACACCCAGTTTAGAGAGAGCTCCAGGAGAATCTTTGGTTTTAAACGGAACCGTTGACAATGTTTTCAGGTGTTTTGCTCTTTCAATATTCTCCAAGGTTTTGTGATAAATTGCTGATTCTTTGTAGGCAGATTCAATCATCTGGACTCTCTTGTAGGTTTCCATTTCCCGTTCTTTGCTTTGAGTATCCACTGATGTCAGGTCCACTAATTTTTTCCCAAAAGAAATGGCCCATAAGTTTTTAAATGCAAATATATGCACAATGGCTTATAATACATGTTTCATCATTGATTCAGGAGTACTAGCCCACCTATAAAATCAAAATGTTTTCTGTTCATGCCCACCTATAAAATCAGAATTCTTTTAAAGTTACCTGCAAGGCCTTGAGGATTCAACTGAGGCTGTCTGTGAGAATTCAGAAGCTCAGCTATTTTTCTCTGACAAAGTGGACATACACCCATTTAAGAGAGATCTCCCACCTCAGTCTGATAGGTCATCTATCAGATGGTAAGTTAAGGGACCCAGCCAAACTAATTCCTTAAAGAGTGAAAACACCGAAACAAAAACAAGAATAAAATCCACCAGTGCTGTTGATATCCAGGCAGAAACCTGAGATGGTTAAGTTTAATAAACATTCATGATGGGAAAGGTGAAAAAAAAAACTTACTATAAAAGTCAAAAGGGTTTGAATGTTCAGGACAAGGGTAATTGCAGCCATTGAAGAAATCAAGCATTTCCACCGGTGTCCCACAGAAAACCAGCTCTCCATAGCTCAGAATGGCGATTTTATCAAAGAGCTGATTGGAAAATAGATGGTATTAGTGTATAATCAGGTTACCATATTCTTCAGGAGAATAAATTTCCAAGCAGTGGGTCCTTGATTATCTTAGCCATGCATCAGTATTCTTACTGTGTCCACTGGAGACACACAGAGCATGTCCCTATTTTTTTCAGCTGGGGTTGCTCCTGTGCACAATGCTGCATCCGGCCTGGGCCCAGCATCACATCTGGGGTGGAGGAGAACTCCTGGAGCTGGCCAGTGGACCTGGGTCTGAGTCCTAGTCGTGCCACTGAGTGAGTGACCTTGGACAAGATGTTCATGTGTTTAATCTCAGATCCTTGTCTACAGGAGGCAAATAACAGCTCCTGGGAAAGTATCCTGGGAAGTATCCTGGGAAGATGAAGTGATATTTTTGGAAGGAAATCTATATGATTCAGTGGAAAGACACAGCCTTTGAAGCCAACTGGACCATGAATGCCACTTCCAGCTTTTTTACTGTGTGGTATTGACTCAATTTGGCATCATTTCTAAGACTCCCTCTTCTCTATTAAGTGACAGTACAGATGCCCACCTCATAGGACTGTTGTGTGGACTAAATGAGCTAGTGCACAGAAAGTATTTGGTACATGGTAGGTGCCCTTCCTATATCAGGAAGCCCATACTGGCTCCAATCGCTCTGGTTGACAAGTACTAATCTCTCCCTCATGATCCCCATCTCAACACACACATCTACCCACCCCTGATGAGTTAGGCAGGAACAAGAGACGTCCCTCACCTGAAAGAGCTCAGAGCGTGGCTGGTGGATGGTGATAATCACAATGCGGTTCCTGCGAGCCAGCTCTGCCAGGAGGACAACGATCTGATTTGCTGTCATGCAGTCCAGACCTGTGGTGGGCTCATCAAACAGCATGACCTCTACAGGCAAGGAAGGGTCAGGTTTCTGAGTCACTGATGAGCCTGGGCTTTGGGCTCTAAACTCAAAATTTTGAATAGTTCTTTATGGAGATGTCCCATCCCATCTTACTCCATCCAAATAGTATGCTGTGAGGAGTACCTGCATGTAAACCGGCTTTCAGTCCAAGCCCAAGAGAGAGAACCTGACCTAGTAAGACCCAACTCCCAGCTGCATAGCACATTTTGGCTTTAATCCTTGAGAGAACAGGGCAGAAACAAGATCAGCCTCTCACATGGTACTGTGGACTGTTGGGGCTCTGTCCAAAAGACCAATGACAAAGCACGAGGGCTGGTGAGCAGGCACCAAGTTGTTTTCAAAAGGTTGAGAGGAGGCTGGTTAAAAAGACATAACCTCACTTTATGTGGAACACTTTCCAATACTGACAGGGTTTCTGTGCTGCAAAAAACTCTGACCCATACAACAAAGTCCGAGGTGGGACAGGGGCTTAGATTCTTTAGAGAGTTTAAATGTGGTTCTTTCTACCTAGAAAGTGAGATGGGCTGTTAAGAACATCTCTCTTCCTTGTCTTCTAGTGATCAACCACCATCTGAAGAGCAGGCAGTCTTAGTCTGCCTCAGTGTAGTATCCAAATGTAGTATGTCCTCTTCTAGGGGCATGTAAGTGCTGAGGTTCCCCCAGTGGCAGGGAGAATGACCAAACTCAGCAGGAGAGGCAGGTGACTGGCTACCTCATCTTGATACTTCTCCCTCCAAAATATACACTTTTTTGTGTATCAAAGTCCTGCTTTAATTCCTGCCATTTTATTAGTACCTCTAGTCACACCAAAACTCACTGGTTTTCCACAGCACACTCAGTGGTGCTGCTCTAGTAAGAAGTTAGGATGGACAGGCCAGGCCCATGTGTTCATGGAAGACCTTCACTGCACATTAAAACACAAATGCAGTGTTTCCAAGTCTAAGAGCTGTTTTGTACTCAGATGGTGGAATGGCATCAGGAACTACATAGTATTTCCAAAGAAACTGGGTCCCTGGTTTGATGTCCGGGACGTCAGTTCCACACAAACCTCTCTGCAAATGGAGACTATGAAAAAAGGGACCAAAAACGTCTCCAGACCTATGGAAGATGGGCAGCAGCCGGTAGTAGTTCTGAGTCCCACTTACTGGGATCCTGGAGAAGCTGGGCTGCGATGGAGACCCGGCGCCTCTCGCCATTGGAAATTCCCCCAAGGTTGTAATTGCCAATCAGTCGATCTGCCACGTGGCTCAGACTCAGCTCTACCATGACTGCATCCACCTGTTTGAGACACAAAGTCCCAGAAGTCTGGTCTGCTGGGCTGCTGCCCTAATTCATGGCCTGCAGGTGGCATGGGAGAGGCAACACACTTCCCGGGAGTGCTCAGCCACTTTCACCACACTCTAGGGAGAACATGCCTATTACAGTAAAATTCAATTTGGTCTAAATCATAATACATGTGTCAGATTAGAACAAATAATAAAACTGTTTTTCAAAAGTCTCTAGAGCAACAAAACTGTTTACATTTGTTTCAGGGAAATTCACCAGGAAACACTGGAGACTTCATTGGACTCCTATTTTCACAGAAATCGTTTTTTTAATTTTTTAAATGTTATTTTTGAGAGAGCGAGAGAGAGAATGAGACTGACTGCGGGAGGGGGAGGGGGAGAGGCAGAGGGAGACACAGAATCCAAAGCAGGCTCCAAGCTCTGAGCTGAGAGCACAGAGCACAGAGCACAACACGGCGCTCGAACTCACGAACCACAAGATCACGACCTGAGCTGAAGCTGGATGCTTAACCAACTGAGCCACCCAGGCGCCCCTGTTGGACCCCTATTTTCAGATGTTGCATTGAGTCCAGCATAAAGATCCTCCAAAGGTACAGTTACAACATAGCTTTTTAAAATATGTTTGGGGGGCACCTGGATGGCTCAGTTGGGTAAGCATCTGACTTCGGCTCAGATCATGATCTCACAGCTCATGAGTTTGAGCTCCAGGTTGGGTTCTGTGCTGACAGCTCGGAGCCTGGAGCCTGCTTCCGATTCTGTGTCTCTCTCCCTCTCTGCCCCTCTCCCACTCGCACTCTCTCAAAAATAAACATTTAAAAAAATATGTCTGGTTTTTGAAATTTTATTATAATAAATGTTTTATATATCAAAAAAACCCTAATTTGGTTTGAACTAAACCTGACTACCCTTATATAACCCAAATAAGTCCTGGAGTCCCACCTGGACCACTTTCAGTGTGGTTTTGCATCAAATATAATCCAGTTATCAAAAGTAATTAAAAATAATGCCAATTCTTTACTTGAATATCTTTAAGGACTTTACAGAGGACCCAGTTTATTACCTACAGCCACACTTCATGTCCTGTTCCAGTTCTCTCTCCACTTCTCTTAGACTCTGCCACTCCCTGACACCCTCTCCTTACTCCTCCTCCTCAACTTCCCCAAAACTAGAAACATTCTTTAATGACTGTCTAATCAAGAAGGTTGGCCTTTTCCCTCCCATTCCTTCTTTCCTTCCTCAGCTTAACCCATCTCCAGAGACTCAAAAACCTCTACTTCTGGCCCTGCCTTGCTGATTACCCATATCTACATAGGGCCCTGGGGAAAGCAGCTAGAAACAGACTGAAAATACCTACATATATGGTAATGAGTTGCATTCCCATACACATCCAAAGAGACTGTGTTACTTTTACCATGAAAAAAGAAACAAAACACTACATTAAAAAAATAACAACAGGGGTTCCTGGGTAGGTCAGTCGTGAGTCTGACTTCAGCTCAGGTCATGATCTCACCACTCGTGAATTCGAGCCCTGCATTGGGCTCTGTGCTGACAGCTCACAGCCTGAAGCCTGCTTCAGATTCTATGTCTCCCTCTCTCTGCCCCTCCCCTGCTTGCATTCTGTGTCTCTCTCAAAAAGAAACATTAAAAAAAATATATAATAACAAAGTAGGGGTGCCTGGGTGACTTAGTCAGTTAAGCACCCGACTGTTGATTTCGACTCAGGTCATTATCTCACAGTCATGAGATCAAGCCCTGCATCGGACTCAGTGTGGAATGCAGAGCTTTCTTAGAATTCTTTCTCTCCTTCCCTCTGCCCTCCCCGACTCGTGCTTGCTCTCTCTCTCAAAATAAGTAAAAACTTAAAAAAAAATAACAACAAAGTAGATTGGAGTAAAAGAGGAGATGATTTGTGGAACAAAGTTCCAGAAGAGCCAGGAGTGGGATCAAAAGCATAGATGTAGATTTGACCACAAGAAGGAATACATCTGTACTACATCCAAAGGAAAACGAGGTTAATAATGCATAAATAAACCAGTATGATTTATTTTGGAAAAAAGGGTCTCCTCTTGCCATCAGAGTAGAAGGATCCTGGAATTGAGTTTTGCTTGATATGGCCAGGTTGATGTGCTCACCTGCCAGGGCAGATTCCCGAGCATCCCTGTCATTTACTCTGCAACAACCAGAATAAAGGAGTAAACTCGCTCTCCTGGCTTGGAAGGGATAGAGAGAGGAGGCATTTATTTAACCTGTTTCAGATGTCTCATACTCTATCCCAAAGCCTCTCTGTTTGGCGAACACTACTGGGAATGGAATTCACAATGTCTTAGAAGGAACCCTTGGGATCACTGGGATCAACAACCTCTATGCTATGTATTCTCAAATAAATGGACTCATTCCTCACATTAATACCAGGAGAGATGCATTATTATTTATTCATTATGGAGGAGGAAACAGATGCTCAGAGAGGTACATAACTTGCCCAAGGTCACACCACTAGCAAGTGACAGACTGAGACTGAGAGAACTGTCTGGGTTCTCAAGTGGCCCATGAAGCACAAGGTTTAGCCCACAATCCAGCAGACAGAGACTGCCCATGTCAACCACAGCTTTATGTTCAGGTTCCTTAGAGGAGAGATCTGCTGTGCTCTGCCCTCTATTACCACCATTTCCTTCTTACTACTTTGTCCAGATTTTATGTTCTGTGGACTAGATTTGCTCAGAAAGTACTTTCTCAGGCAAAGGAACTTTCACAGGACTTTTAGGGGCTGCCAGTGCCAAGAGAACAGTTACTGGGGGCAGGGGGGGACAATTTTGCCATCAATTGATTGCAAGGCATCCATAAATTTTCTGAATATTTATGCATATATGTGCACTTTCTGGGGAAGAGATCCATGGCTTTCTTAGATTCATTCTCTCATCGGGATATGTGACATAAGTGGATCACTAACTCAGAAGAATCTGTTTATGATTTCATTTCTCCCACTCAGATACCAATAGGATCTTCTCCTGCCCTTTTTAGAAACAGAAATACTAAAGCAAGCAGAGTCCATAGATGGACTCATCTGTTACTCACTGTCAGGGCTAAGTCACGTGAATATGTCTGTGCCTCAGTGTGGGCTGAACTCGACCTCCATCTTCTCTCATCACAATGCGGCTCAAGAGATCCCAGAAGCTCAGGAAGGCATGATAGAACTAGACAGCCTAGGGTCACATCCCAGCTCTGCCATTCCCAACTATCTGATCTTAATCTTGTGTGTTAGGAGATAATGCCTCCCTCACAGGGTTGATGCCAAAATGAAATGCAATACTATGTGTGAACAAAGCCTGACTTAATGCCAGCCAGCTATGAGAGTTCAGAGTACAGACACACCTTGTTTCACTGTTCTTCACTTTACTGGGCTTCACAGATACTGTATTTTCTACAAAGTAATGATTTGTGGCAACCTTGTATCAAACAAGTCTACTGGCACCATTTTTTCCAACAGCATTTGCTTATTTCGTGTGTCAATAAAGTATTTTTACTTTTTTAAAGTTTATTTTATTTTGAAAAGGGGGGGGCAGGGAGAACGAGCATGTGCAAGCATGGGAAGGGCAGAGAGAGAGGGAGACAGAATCCCAAGCAGGCTCTGCGCTGCCAGATGCGGGGCTTGAACTGACTAACCGTGAGATCACAACCTGAGCCAAAATCAAGAGTCGGATTCTTAACTGACCAAACCACATCGGTGCCCCTAAAACATTCTTAAATTAAGATGTGCATTGTTTATTTTAAACATAATGCTACTGTACACCTAACAGACTACAGTATAGTATAAACATAACTTTTACATGCACTGGGAAACCAAAAACTTCACCTGACTCCATGGATTTTGGTATTTGCCTTACTGCAGTGGTCTGGAACCAAACCTACAGTATCTCCAAGGAATGCCTGTATAACCTAGTAGAGTAGCAAGAACCTCACCATGCGTTCTGAGTACTCTAAGGTAACCTCCAGGAACAGAGCTAAGTATCACTCTGTGAGGCTGATGGTCCTCTTCGAGGGCCAGGCTCCTCGCTAAGACTCCTCTGGAGTAAAAGCTTATCCTCCAGCACTGTCTAGGACTCTCAAACAGAAGAATGCTCTTTACTCACCCGGGTATTTTATCAAACAAATCTGCTGGCACTTGGGACACAGCTTAGACCTAATTCCACTCTCTAAGCCCTGTCTGAAAGTCCAATGCCAGGGACAAATTGAGCAAGTTCCTGGGGCAGACTCAGCAGTGCTTGATAAGGATGGGGCACCCTCAGCTGAGATGGAGGATTTCCTTGGAGCCCCAATGGCATTAAAGGAGGCTAACCTTGGAGTCTGGACAGCAGATAGAATTTGTGTGCCCAGGAGGAACTTCACTGTGGCTTTGCTGAAGCCTCTGAAACAGATGTTGCTGGCCTCCTCTGGTGACCCTCCTCTGAGGGCCTATTTCCCAGGGAACTTCACCTGCTTTGTAGGTGGCACACCTACCCACACACCCTTAGTCCCTGTGGGCTTACCTCTGACTACTTCCAAATTAGATACACTTAAAGAAACAGACTGAAACCCAGAAAGAGTTGACAAGTCAATAGTCCCTTCATTAACTTAATCCAGTTTGGATAAGGCACATTCAAAATGCCTCAAAGAAAGTTGAGAAAAGTCTCCACAGGGCTGCAGAGCAAAGTACTGTGAGGAAAATAACTATTCAAACACTGAGCTCCTAGAACGATGCCATTCCATAGAAATATAATATAAGCCACGTATAGAATTCAAATGTTTTAGTAGTCACATTTTAAAAAGAAACAAGTAAAATTAATTTTAATATAATTTATTTAACCCAATACAGCCAAAATACTACCATTTCAACCTGTAACCAGTATTTCAAAAACTAATAAGATAGTTCATATTTTTTTTCAGACTAATTTCCAAAAACCCCTGGGCGTTTCCCACTCATAGCACATCTCAAGTGGGCCTGGCCATGTGTTGAGTGCTCAAAGCCACAGGTGACCAGTGGGTGCCAAATTGGGCAGCGCAAGTCCCCACTAAAGAGGTAAAGAGTGAAGGGGAGGAATGGATAAGTGGAGGGAAGGGGGGTGCAGAACCATGGTGGGGTGATACCCTAGGGGGCAGGGCTGCAGAAGGCCAGATGCTACCCACCTTCTTCTGGAGGAAACCTGGGGAGCAGCGATGGACAGCCAGCAGTGCTGCATAGCGCAGAGTCTCCCTCACCGTCAGGTTGCTCAGCAGCGTGTCACTCTGCAAAAGAGGGAGGCATCAGCATGGCAGTGGCCGAGGCCAGGCTGCAGCAGCTGGGGCGGGGACTGGGGATGCGCCCACCTGCTGGACATAGGAGAAGCAGTCCTGGAACTGGTCCCTGTGCAGCAGCCGGCCATTCATGAACACCTCCCCAAGGAAGGTCCCCGTGCGCCGCAGCCTCCCAGACATGGCATCTAGCAGCGTGGTTTTCCCGGAGCCTGGGAGACAAAAAGACAAGGCCCAAGAAGACTCCCTCCATGAGGTATTGCCAGGCCATCCCCAGACCCTCTGTGGGCCCCTGGTCTAGCACTAATTTGCTCTCTCTTTAGCCTCTTGAGTCAAACGCTCATGCCACCAATGAGTCTTTCAGGCTTGTCCAAAAAAGTCACAGAGAGACGAGGCATTTCTTTCATCCCAGTCAGGACTGGAGGGGCTTTGTCTGCCTATTTGCTTCTAAAGCTATTTTGAGTTGAAAAAGAAAAAAAATAGGATCAGAATAAAAAGAAAACCGAGGCTCTTGGAAAACGTTTGGATCTAGGACATCTGAATTTCTTTCTGCACCCGCCTCCCCCAACCAGGGATCAGTTAGTGGTTCCTGAAAATAGGGAACACTGCCTAGAACCTTGCTAATCAAGTGTGGTCGGAATACCAACACCACCACCTGAGCACCTGGCACAAATGCAAACTCTCAGCCCCAGCCCAGGCCTACTGAATCAGATTCTGATTTCATAGTGTGTGTGTGTAAAATACATACTTTTTAAAAGTTTATTTATTTTTGAGAGAGAGAGAGAGAGAGAGAGAGAGAGAGAGAGAGAGAGAGAGAGGGAGGGAGAGAGAGAGGGAGAGGGAGAGAACAAGCAGAGGAGGGGCAGAAAGAGAGGGGAACAAAGGATCTGAAGCCGGCTCTGTGCTGACAGCAGAGAAATCGATGCGGGGCTCAAACTGATGAACCATGAGATCATGATCTGAGCTGGAGTTGGATACTTAACCAACTGAGCCACTCAGGTGCCCCTAAATATATATTTTAGTGTTCATTTATTTTGAAGGGGGGGGGGGGAGGGCAGAGGGAGAGGGAGAATCCTAAGCAGGCTCTGCACTGTCAGCGCACAGCCCAGCGCAGGACTCCATCTCATGAACCATGAGATCATGACCTGAGCCAAAATCAAGAGTCAAATGCTTAACTGACTGAGCCACCCAGGTGCCCCAAGATTCTGCTTTTTAATAAAATCTCTGGGTAATTACCACACATATCAGAGTTTCAGAAGCACTAACCTAGCAAGTCCTTTAGTAAAATCACGTTGGCCTCAGCCTACACTGAGAACCTCACTAACAGCTTTCCCCTGGTTTCATTTTTCTAATGTTAGAGGTTAGGTGATACAGTTAGGATAAGACACCAGCTGGCCCCTCGTTTTCATACTGGACATAAACCTACATGAGCCCAGAGAGTCAATGGACACAGGAATTAGCATGGTCAGGCTGCTAAGAAGTTAACAGGCAAGAGGTTCTGAACTGCCTGAAAAGACAGAATTCTACCAAGGATATGATGATTTGTGCAAAACCGCAGAGAAGATCTTTTGTTCAAATACTGTAAAGCAATTGCTTGTTGCTGTGAGGGGTACAAAGACGAATGAGCCAAACTCCATTAGCAGTGGTGTTCTTATTTAACCCATGGGCTGACCAAGATCAGAGTTAGCTCCAGCATGTTCAGTAGAGGTCAGTGTGGGAAGAGGGGAGGGAGTGTAAAAAAACAAAATGTGACTTCATTCAAGTTGTCTTTCAAAACATGCTCTAAAATTTCCCAGTCATGATCCTAACCCTCGTATGTGGTTCCTCGAACTAGAAGCTTCCTTGACCTTCTATTTCTGTGATCCAACCTCAACTCTGACAGAAGCTCCAAATATCTTCGGGCCTGGATTCCAGTCCCATCACATCAAAACTGGCCTCCCTGAGGTCATCAAGGTTGCCTCCTTGCTGCTGTATCTGGTGGGTACTTTCCTCCCAAAAGCATTTGATACTGTTGCCTGCCTTGCTCTATAAATCTCTCTCCCTTGGCTTTGATGCCACTTCATCCTCTTTGTTTTATCCTGCTGGTCTGGCTGCTCCCTCCCAGCCTCCTGTGGGTGACACTCAGGGTTCTCTCCTGGGCCTTTGGCTTTTCTCATGTTATATATTCTCAGTAAGCAACAGCAAGCACCAACTTGCCAGCCAGCATGCAGGGGAGCTGCCTTGCATGTGGATTCTCCAGCTCTGCTCAAGCCCTCAGATGACTGCAGCCCAGCAGGCTTCTGACTATAATCTCATGAGACACTCCAGCCAGAACTACCCAACAAAGTCTCTTCCAAATTTCTGACTCATAGAAACCCTGAGAGATAGTAATGATTTTTATTGTTTTAAGCCACTTAGTTCTGGGATACTTTTTACATAGAAATACATAGCTAACCTCTTTTTAAAGATATCTCAACTTTATTACCTATCAACTCATTAGTCATTGACCAGCAGGATGAAAAAGTTTATTCAAAAAAAATAATACAAGAAACTGATATGTATAATCAGTGGAAAATAAAAAGAAGAAGATGCAAAGTTAGATACAAAAATGCTAAATGTCCTAGAATATGACACCAAAAGTATAGGTAACAAAAGAAAAAATAGACAAATTGGACTTCATGAAAATTTAAAAATTCTGTGCATCAAAAGACACTATCCCCACTGTAAAAGGGCAACCCACAGAATAGGAAAAATATCTGCGATCATGTATCTGATGAGGGATTAATATCCAGAATACATAGAGAGCTTTAAAACTCAGAAACAACAACAGCGACAACAACCCAATTCAAGATTGGGCAAAAGACTTAAATAGACATTTCTCCAAAGAAGATATATGAATGGCCAAGCAGCACATGAAAAGATGCTCAACAGCACTAAGCATTAGGTAACTGCAAATTAAAACTGCAATGAGATACCACCTCACACTCTTTAGGAAGGCTACTATCAAAAAATTGGAAAACAACAAGTGTCAGTGAGGATGTAGAGAAATTGGAACCCATGTGCAGTGTTAGTGGGGATATAAAATGGTATAGCCACTGCAGAAACAACAGTAGTTTCTTAAAAAAATTAAAAACAGAATTACAATATGACCCAGAAATTCTACTTCTTGGTAGAAAAAGTAGAAGAACTAGGGCGCCTGGGTGGCTCAGTTGGTTGAGCATCCGACTTTGGCTCAGGTCATGATCTCACAGCCTGTGAGTTCAAGTCCCGTCTCAGGCCCTGTGCTGACAGCTCAGAGCCTGGAGCCTGCTTCGGATTCTGTGTCCCTCTCTCGCTCTGCCCCTCCCCTGCTCATGCTCACTTGCTCTCAAGAATAAATAAAACATTAAAAATTTTTAAAAAAAGAAGAAGAATTCTACTTCTTGGTAGAAGAATTGAAAACAGTTTCAAACAGATATTTGTACACCCATCTTCATTGCATTATTCACAATAGCTAAAATGTGGAAGCAACTCAGGTATCCTTTAATGGATGCATTAATGGATGAACAGAGCAGCAAATATGGTATAGTTATCAATGGAATTTAAAAGGGCTTTAAAAGGGAAGGAGATTCTGATACAGGCTACAACATGGATGAAGCTTGAGGACATTATGCTAAGTGAAATAAGCCTGACACAAAAAGATAAATACTGTATGATTCCACTTTTATGAGGCTGGGTAGTCAAAATCATACAGACAAAGTATAATGGTGGGGCTGGAGGCAAGAGGAATGGAGAGTTATTGCTTAATGAGTGTAGAGTTTGTTTTACAAGATGAAGAGCTTTACAAGAGCTTTGCAAGATGGATGGTGGAGATGGATGCACAACAATGTGAATGTATCTATTACCACTGAACTGTACACTTAAAAATGGTTAAGATGGTAAATTTTATGTGTACTTTACCACAATAAAAAAAGAAAACAAAAGGTTAATGCCCTATAGGGCAATAAAACCATGACCTTTGGAGTTATCTTCCCTAAACAGACAGAAATTGTTTATAACTAAATAGTCCTCTACAAGGGAGCAAGCAGCCCAGAGTCTGGGTCCCAACTGATAGCAAATAATGAGTCAAATATATTTACCCTCCCCCGGAATGTTGGGTGATCCTAGGCAGGCTTACATTAGACCATTCTGTTCTGAGACTTTGACTATCTGTCTTCTTTTGCTTCACTAATAAAGATTTGACAAACAGCGCTGTGTGAGGTAAGACACCAATGGAATCATATGTCATTTTGTGAAATGCTAACATACCACTGATTCAACACATATTACTAAGTACCTACTATGTGGTTAGTCCTATTCTAGTTGTTGAGAATACAGAAAGAAAACAAAACAAAACAAAACCTCACCCCCAGGTGAATTTGCAGTCTACTATGAATTCATGGCCAGTATAACAGGATAGACATTGTTATAAAACTATGATTAGGTATGATCACAAACCAGCCCATGAGCTCCCAGATCAAGGCCTCCCACCCACTGTCCTGCTGAGATGTGCATGAAGCAGGACACTGGCCTGTGGGACACCCTTCTGAGAATGTGAAGTCATTCTTTGTTGTGTGCCACACACCACTCTAATCCTACAGAAAGAAGACAAGCAAAAAACTACAGGAATAACTCAGGTTTTCTTATTTTTAAAGAAGAATGTAATAATTAACAAAAGGAAAATTAGAAGGACCCTGGATGTCACAGTACATGCATATAGTTAGAAATTTTGAAAAACTGCAAATAGGAACTGACAGGAAATCTCAGCAAAGGGTTAACACTTTTTGTCACTGAATTCCTTCTCATTTAATCTTAATGCTACTATTGCCACCCAGTTGTTTACTTGCTGTAGCAGGGGAATGGCTATGGATTTAACTCCCAGGACAAATGAGGCTGACCGTGCTTGACTTCTGCAGACTTGTGTTACCCACTGCTATTACAGAGGAGAACGCAAGTAGGTAGTGCCAGGAAATGTCAACAATGCAGTGCAAACAAGAACTCAACCAGGAAACTCCTCTGAAGCCAGTCTGTCAGAATCTTTTACCCTGAAAGTGTATGGGATAACCTAGTGTAGTAGTGGACCCTGTAGTGTCCATGCAGATCCACTTGTCAGGGTCAATGCTGAGGAGTCAACAGCTGTGATCCCCATGGGCCATTGCCCTCAGACACAAGGATCTGCCTCTCTGGAGGCTACACCTGCCCAGAGCAATGACTGGCTGATGTAGGGACACAGAGACAAACAGTGAATTCAGCCTCAAGTGTAGATAACCCAAAATAGAGAAGGAGGATAAAGTGGGAAATGGGCACAAAGATAGCCTCAGTGAAGTGTGTAATATTTAATTCCTTAAAAAAAAAGGATGTGATGAAAAGATGCTCAACATCACTCATCATCAGGAAACTACAAATCAAAACCACAATGAGATACCACCTCACACCAGTCAGAATGGCTAAAAATAACAACTCGGGAAACAATAGATATTGGTGAGGATGTGGAGAAAGGGGAACACTTGCAGCGTTGGTGGGAATGCATCTGATGTAGCCACTCTGGAAAACAGTGTGGAGATTCCTCAAGAAACTAAAAATAGAACTACCCTACGACCCAACAATTGTACCACTGGGAATTTATCCAAGGCATAAAAAAAATGCTGATACAAAAGAGGACACATGTACCCCAATGTTTATAGCAGCACTATCAACAATAGCCAAATTATGGAAAGAGCCCAAATGTCCATCAACTGACAAATGGATAAAGAAGATATGGTCTATATGTACAATGGAATATTATTCCACGATCAAAAAAAATGAAATCTTGCCATTTGCAACAACATGGATGGAATTAAAGTGTATTATGCTACGCAAAATCAAAGAAAGACAAATATCATTTAACTCATATGGAATTTAAGAAACAAAACAGATGAACATAGGAGATGGGAAAGAAAAAATAAGATAAAAACAGAGAGAGAGAGAGACAAACCATAAGAGACGCTTAAATACAGAGAACTGAGGGTTGCTGGAGGGGTGATAGGTGGGGGGATGGGCTAAATGGCTGATGGGTATTCAGGAGGGCACTTGTTGGGATCAGCACTGGGTGTTATATGTGATGAATCACTAAATTCTACTCCTGAAACCATTATTACACTATATGTTGACTTGGATTTAAAAAAAAAAAAAAAGGACATGAAGCAAATACGGTATAATGTTGATGTTAAGATTTGATAAAGCCAGATGTTAATACATGAACTTTCTTTATTCTCTACTCTTGCCTGTATATTTGAAATGCATCATAAAAAAACAAAAAACAATGGATATGGGGCTAAGTGGGTATCTTCGTGCTTAATTTTTTTCCTGCCCCTGAGCACAGTATAAAAATCAGGGAAATTGTGTTTACTGAGTACTTCTACATGCCAGGCACCATGTTAGGGGCTTACCATACTTTGAAATATGAATTAACTAATATGTTAGGCAGGACTTTATTTTTTTTTAAGTTGATTTATTTTGAGAGAGAGACAGAGAGAGAGAGAGAGAGAGACACTATGTGAGTGGGGGAGGGGCAGAGAGAGAGAGGATCCCAAGCAGGCTCTGCGCCGCCAGCACAGAGCCCAATGCGGGGCTCGAATCCACGAACCTTGAGATCATGACCTGAGCCAAACTCAGACACTTAACCAACTGAGCCACCCAGGCTCCCCAGGAGTTTATTCTTTTCCAAGGATCTTTCTAAAGGCGTCACATTAGTACCAGATTCCATTCAGTCAGACATGTCATTTGATTTCATTCTAATACCAAACTTGTGGCCCTCTTGCTACAACTTAAACCTGTTTTCCCAATGTGTTCAAAGCAAGCCAAAGCCTTTTCTGAATGCTCACTGAGAACATACATTTAAAGTACTTCCCAAGCTTACCTGAGCTCCCTAAGATGCACAAGATCTGCCCACTCTCGATGTACAAGGAGACATCCTTGAGGATCTGCCTGTCCCACTGCTGCCGGCAAGATGTAAAGTCCCACCAGGGTCCAACCTGGTGACTTTAAAGGAAAGGAAGTGTGGGTTCCAGAAGGGGCCAAACCCTTGTGCCTCAGCACTAATCCCAGTGGTCTCTGGACAGGTTCTTAAATGTGGTTGGGGTTCAGTGCCTCTCTCTTAAGTGTGGTTGCGGTTCAGTGCCCCTCTCTGTGGACGCTGGCAGGTAGTAACCGAGAAAGCTCATCTGTGTAAAACGCCTGCCTGGGAGCTGCTCTGAATACCAGCTCTCTCTGGCTGGGTGGGACATAGCAAAAAGGACACTGTTTATTCCTTTAGTTGATCCTGTGTTCCTTCACCAGGCTTCATTACCGTTTGTGTTGTAAGTATTCCCCAAGCCCTCTCCATCCCCATGGGGCAGGCTGTACACGGGGGAACATGAAGGAAGGGGTAAGAGGCCCAAAGCTTGGGCACATGGCAGAGCACAGCTGCCTCACTGTTAGAGCTTCCATGTCCTGCCATGGGCAAGAGGGGGGCCATTCACCATTGTTCATTTACCACTGGCAGCCCTTCCCCTCTCCTCTCTCCACCCTGATCCACTGAGGGAGCCCAAAGCCTCCATGTATGCTCCCCATTAGCAAGGAAAGCCAGCAGAGGGGGTGAGAGGCCCACTCACCTCAGGCCATGACCACAAAAACAAAGCCCAGCCTCAAGTTCCCAGCAGGAAGAAGAGGCATCAACCTTACCTGACACTGTAGGAGGCATGGAGAATGCCCAGGCTGTGTCGAGGCCTTGAACAAGCTGTAGGAACCTCCTCTGGGGAGCTCTGGGGGCCACTGTTTACTTGGAGCCCCAAGGACCCCACAGAGGTCAGAGATGGGAGTTCAGTCATGGCCAAGAGGCAGAAGAGGTGAATTTTTGGGTGGCCGGACCCTTCCTGGGGGAGCCCCAACAGAGGAGTGAGCAGCACAGTGCCCTGCTTGTTCCTCACAGGGCTCTGGAGTCCCTCTCCAGACCTTTGCAGCAGCTGGACTGGGGTTTGGCCACGGATGCCATTATCTGATGTACCTTTACCCAGAGCATGTGCACTATCTTGGCAGCAGGCAGAACACACAGCCTGTGTTTGTAGGAGGGCCTGCCTGAGAGGAGTGCTGGGAGGCACAGTGAACCAGGGCCAGATATTGCCCAACTCTGAGAAAGAGAAAACACTGGCACAGTCAGGTAGCAGCTAAGGTGAAGGAAGCCTCAGCAAAGTGGCACAGACACCGCTGGGCCCCATGGCTGAGACAGTCCCAGAAGACAGAGGGCTGCGGAACAGGGCTGCTCCCCAGGATGCCTCCGTGAGTGATGGGCAGTCACCTCAGTCATGGTGGTTGGGGGCAAATCAGACCTTTCTTTCCTCTCTCCAGAACTTTGTTTTAACTCACCACCAGGACCACAAGCAGAGGGAGAACATGGCGGCAGGACTCTACTTCCTAGGCATCAAAGGGCTGAGGGGAAGGGATTCAGGGGTCAGGGGTGGGTGGGGGGTCTCTGAGGTCACTTCCTGCCCTAAGGCACACTCCTACAGGGAAATGATGTTCCTGTTTGTTACTTGGGCTGATGCAGCTTTTTCTGAATGAGACTCCAAACAGAGATGTGTTCACACACACCGGGGACTCTGCAGTGTTTCCTTCATCTGTGTGTCTGTCAGGCTCAGAGTCTCAGAGGCAGTAAACTGATGACATATGATGGCAGGCAACTTTTATGGGAATATAATAACATGACCACAACAGGCAGATATAAGACCCCAGAAAGAGGTGAAAGGGACAGACAGCAAGTCAGGGGGCCAAGAGGTTGGGGTACAAGTTCTCCACCCAAGTTACATGGAGAAATGGTTACTTGAGAAATGGCCTTTGACTAAAGTAAGGATGTGGGTGGGATTTGAAGCAGGAGGCTAAACTGGAAGACAGAAAGGAAGCACCCCACCTCACCCCAGCCCACCTTTCCATCTTGCCTGCTGTGGGGAGGAGGGAGAGAAAGACAAGAAAGGTCTGTGGACTCCACACCCAAAAGGGAAGGCCATGGGCCACTTGGTCTGTCCTCACCTGCTAGGATAGGACTTCAACCCAGTCCATTCCTAGTCTGCCCTGCAGCCATAACTAATAGCCAGCTCTGATCTGGGAACATGGCCAGCTCCTGCCGAGAAATGCCTCGTAGGAGCTGACTGCAGTGCTCACAGCCTGAACAGTATATAAAGTCAGTAATGGCTTTGGGGACATTTTCTGCCTAAAAGGCTGACAAATCAGCTACCACAGCATGGAATGCAAATAACTGCCCAAATCCAACATCTGGGAAAGCCTGCCATTTCCAATTTCCTTTTCTCCAATTCTGTAACTCAAGATTCCAAGTGATAATCTTCCCCCAACAAATATGGCACCTAGTACAACAGGATGGATGAGGGATACATATCTTATGTCTAGTTATTTTAAAGTTATCAAGCTAAGAACTGTTAAGTTTTTATCTTCCTATTTTGACATACCTTCCTCACAACCTGAAAGGCCAGATGTAAGTTTAGAAATCCTAGGGCCTTTTGGAGCAGCAGCTAGAATGTGGTGGCACAGGGGAGCCGGCTTCTGGCTCCCTTCTCTGTCCCCTTCTCTGCCCACCCCTGTGCTACAGTCTGTCCCCCTTCTCTGCACACCCCTAGTGCAACATGTGACTCACACACCCCTATGTGGTCACGCCATCCTGCCTACCCACATTCCATTCGCTCTCCACAGACAAATGCCCCTTGGGCCTGGGGTGCCTGGAGTGGCAAGTGCCCTTGGCCCACAGTCCATGGGCAGGAGTGTGGCCAGAGGAGGACTAGAGGGGCTCAGTCCTCAGGACAAAGATGTGTAAGATCTGGTCTGAGCATTTTAATAAAGGCCCAGGCTCATCCCCTCAGCCAAGAACAAACCCTGCATGTTTTTGCACAGACACTGAGTCATCACATCACTACTACTCAAGGGCATGGATTCCTCATCTTAGAAAAAGGAACTTGGGCTCTGTGCTCCCTAAGTTCCCTTCTAATTTGTGCTTCTGACTCAGGCATTTGATCAGAAGTTAATACAAGGAGAAATTACAATGTAGCCCAGCAGGAGCTGAACAGGTTACCTACAAATAAACCTGCTTTTGCTTTTTTGGATGTCACCTGTCAGAAATTTAAGTGATATTCTGACAGTCATACTGATTAAGATGTCAACTGAATAGATATTTAAGTATTTGAAAAATACAGAGAATTTGTCAAAACCTCAAAACCTAACAAATCCATCCTGGGAGTCAAGGAAATACTTAAAAATGGAGCAGAGGCGGTCTCCAACCCAGAAACGAATTCTCTTCCTCTGAAAGTTGTGCTGCATGTGTAGCTCCAGGAAGTCACAATCCCCCCTTTTTATTTTTAACGTTATTTTTGAGAAAGAGAAACAGAGCACGAGCCAGGGAGGGGCAGAGAGAGAGAGAGTCACAGAATCCAAAGCAGGCTCCAAGTTCTGAGTTGTCAGCCCAGAGCTGGAGGCAGGGCTCAAACCCACGAACCAGGAGATCACGACCTGAGCCAAAGTCGGCTGCTTAACCAACTATAGGTGACCCAGAAGTCATGGTCCCTTGATGGCAGCTGAGGTCCCTGGCTGCCTGTGCCCAGCCTACTTAGCCTAAGATGAGGGGGTACTGCCCACCCCCCAGCAACAGGGAGCACCTCTTTCCTTCCTTTTATCTGTCTTCCTATTGTGACACCTCTTTCCCCAGGGCCCCAGCATGGTCCACCTTTCCAAAGCACTTATCTGGAAAGTGGAACCCACTCAGGCATTAGGTCACCTGCACATATTGCTCCAGAGCCCAAAATGTCCAATGTCCCTTTCTTAGCTGCCCCTCCACTTGAAATATAACCTGGCCAGGTGTTAGTTCAAGGAAGCAATTTCTGAGCTGAGTCATATCTTATATCAATTGACTTAATGTCCCTCCTGCAGATGTTTACTTTTTATAATCAAACAAATAAGCATCTTATGTTAGCTCAATGAGTCTCTCAGTAATTGCCAGAATTTCTGACAGTTTAGTAGAATTAAATGGAGAAACTAGGCAGTGTGAGTGCTAGTGGTGGAAGTGGTGAGCAAGGGTCAGGTGCAGGGTTGACCTGCCTGAAATTCAGTACCTTCTGTAGCTGGCCTTGATCTCCCCCAGGAGAGATCTCCCTTTCCATCTCTGAGGGCACAGACCTTCACCCCTCCTGCATCTCCATAGCCAGCTCCTGCCCTGGAGGCATTGGCACTTGAGGGGCTAGGTGGGAGTACTACTCTGGAGTTCTACTCAAAGGTTCATTCTCTTAGATGGAAAACAAACTTTGAGATAGTTCAGATCAGCTGAAAAAACAGTGAACTCTTATGTACCTGCAACTTAACTACCAAGAACTGTGAAGTTCACTCCCCTCGTTCTTCCCTGTACCCTTCTCTCTTGCATTCCTCTCTATTCCACAGAGATAGCCCTTCTGCTAAAGTAGGTATTCACGTTTCCCAGTTTCTTCTGTATAATTTAGGATCTTTATGGTAATAATCCTAACATCATAAGATAAGTAGCCATGGTCTGTTGTTTTCATACTGCCCTGCAATTCTGGGGACTACTCACTGATAGTTACTGTCATAGATGATCACCTGTATTGATCTTCCATTTCTGTGGTCCTTTCCAAGGACTTCTGACCTCTGCCACTACAGGGGAAGTTTGACAGAGACTTTTGGAGGCTATTTTCACATAACGTAAGTCATTTTATTTGCACACAAAGCACATGTAGGCATTGTGTACACAGTATAAACATACCCTGAATGGATGCTTGAGGTCAGCCTGCTCTACACCTGGCCTGTCTTGCTCCATCTTGACCACCTGTCCCATTCATTAAAATCTAAGCTTTTCTAGGGCACCTGGGTAGCTCAGTTGGTTGGGCATCTGACTTTGGCTCAGGTCATGATCTCATGGTTTGTGGGTTTGAGCCCTGCATCAGGCTCTGTGCTGACAGCTCAAAGCCTGGAGCCTGCTTTGGATTCTGGGTCTCCCTCTCTGCCCCTCCCCTGCTCACATTCTGTCTCTGTCTCTCTCTCAAAAATAAACATTAAAAAAAATTTTTTTAATCTAAGTTTCTTTGCATGATGACAGATGGTAACTACACATATTGTAGTGACTTTGCAGTGTACACAAATCTTAAATTGTTGTGTTGTGCACCTGACACTAACATAATGTGATATGCCAATTTTACCTCAATAAAAAGTTTAAGTTTCTCAGAGACCATCTTTTTCACTTTCATATCCCAAACTCCAAACTTGTAGCATCATGTGGGCTCCCAATAAGTATTGGATGCTTGCTTGCTTACTTGATTGAACACATCAGTGCGTGAGTGGCAGCTCTGAGGAGGAAACATCATGGGGTCAACTGGAACTTGTTAAAAAATACACTTTTTCCTGCACTAAGAAACAAAAGGAAAAATTGCATGCATTTAAAAACGGAAACCTGATGGGCACCTGGGTGGCTCAGTCAGTTAAGTGTCTGACTTTGGCTCAGGTCATGATCTCATGGCTCGTGAGTTTGAGCCCCACGTCAGGCTCTATGAGGACAGCTCAGAGCCTGAAGCCTGCTTCAGATTCTGTCTCCCTCTCTCTCTGCCCTTCCCCACTCATGCTCTGTCGCTCTCTCAAAAATAAACATTAAAGGGGTGCCCGGGTGGCTCAGTCGCTTTGAGTGTCTGACTTTGGCTCAGGTCATGATCTCACAGTCTGTGAGTTCGAGCCCCGTGTCGGGCTCTGTGCTGACAGCTCAGAGCCTGGAGCCTACTTCGTTCGGATTCTGTGTCTCTCTGCCCCTCCCCCACTCATGCTCTGTCTCTCTCTCTCTCTCTCTCTCTCTGTCAAAAATAAACATTAAAAAAAATAAATAAAAATAAAATAAACATGAAAAAAATAATAAAATAAAAATGGAAATGTTAGTAGGCAGGTTCTTCTTCTGGGGGAGCCTCAATAATTTAAATGACTGAATTGATAAAATAGAAGGAATTTAGATATGCTGATAGCTAATACCATTCAAAGGTATCAGCGATACCACAAAACATCGATTTACTTGATGTACAAATACAACATCACTCCAACAACAGTAACAAGATATTGACAATGATGATGACATAACAATGGTGCTTCTTCCAAAATCATCCTCATTAGAATACTCCTCATTAGAATAAGATGCTTCTTTTTTTTTTTTATTTTTTTTTCAACGTTTATTTATTTTTGGGACAGAGAGAGACAGTGCATGAACGGGGGAGGGGCAGAGAGAGAGGGAGACACAGAATCGGACACAGGCTCCAGGCTCTGAGCCGTCAGCCCAGAGCCCGACGCAGAGCTCGAACTCACGGACCGCGAGATCGTGACCTGGCTGAATTCGGACGCTTAACCGACTGCGCCACCCAGGTGCCCCAAGATGCAACTTTTCTAAGGATTGTGTCTTCCAAATATTGAGCACTAGTTTTTTGATAGCTGTATCCCTTCACATACCGGGCATGTGAAGTCTCTTTGGCATCAGGAAATAGTAAGTCAGAGGCAGGGAAGAGAAAAGTTCAGGACAAGCCCCAGCTAAGGTCTCCCCAAAGCATAGCAGCTCACAAAGCTCTCTCTAGTCCAGAGTCTGGGTCTCATCCACCATAGGGTGCCTGGGTTCGGGCTCCACCAATTTGGGGTTGAGGTTCTCTGGAGCCAGGAGCTGTGCTACAGGGAAGCCGCAAAGCTCCCTCTGAAGGGAAAAAAAGATTGCCCTCACTGATGCTCCTATTTTCTCAGAGCCCTTGGGCTCTATCTGCCTAAACCCATGTTGCCAGTTCAGGATCTCAACCACACTAGCTGCTGCTAGCTCTCACCTCTTGGGTCTCCTCCCTGTTTTCTCCTAAGTCCTAAGTGGCTTTTGAAGAAGCCCCTCACCTGTCATGTTTCTCAGCAGGGCCTCCAGGACAGCTTGTTCTTCTCTGAAAATGACAACAGCCTATACTTCACCTACAGTGGCCAGTCCAACACCTTGGAGGTCCAGGATCTCAGCTACCAGGTAGAGGCATACCTGAGGACAAGGTGGGAGGAGTGGGCAGGGAAGGCCAAATGATTCCCCAAGTGGAAGGTAAGGGTGAGCCCATCCTGAGGGCCCTCTGCCAAGCTGATGCCTCACATGTTGGATGAAAGTACCACAAGACTTCCTTCAGCTATACATACTGTAGCTGGAAGTTGAGAGGCATTAGAGAAAAAAGACCTCTGTTAAAACATAAAGAAATTATGTGACCCTGTTGGGGAAAAAACAAATCTCTCCAACTTTAACTTCAGATTTTGAAGTAAGTTTAGACTTTTGGGATAGTTACAAAAATAGTACAGAGTTTCCATGTAACCTTTGCCCAACTTCCCCTGATGTTAACATCTTGCATACCCAGAGCAAAATAATGAAAACCAAGAAATTAACAATGCCGTGACGCTATTTGCTAAACTACAGACTTTCAGGTTTCACTAAACTATAGACTTTCAGGTTTCACCAGCTTCGTGTTTTGTTATTTGTTTGCTTGCAAAGTACACTGTCCCTGGAGCTAATAAAATATCCAAAGTGCAAGGACTCCTGGCCTTTCAGAGGCTCTGAAGGCCCCCCTGGTCAGATTCAAGACCCCATTTACCAGACCTCCTTGGGGGTAGACCCCTGGCAGTTCAGATGGAATACGCTGGGGGGGGGGGGGGGGCAGAATGGTAAACTTCAGAGGCCCAACGCTGGCCTCCTGTGAATGTGAATTAGGACAAGCTAATGAGCCTCACCATAAGCATTTTCTGTTCTGCCACTTGTTAGCTGTGCGACCTTGAAAAAGTAACTGCTCTGAGCCTCACCTGTAAAACAGCGATTATAATGGTACCTATGTTATAGGTCTGCAAGGAGGACTGAATGAGATAATAAATAGAAAGAGATTTACACAATGCCTTGCACGTAATAAACATTTAACAAATCATTAGTAAATTATCATTAACTGAAGAACTGAAGACATTGTTTTGCTTTATGTTTTCATTTCCATTCTGCTATTACACATGCTTCCCATGTCTTAACTTCAGACTTGGAAATGGCAGCTTCAGGTTCTCAGCATGGTAGGTGGGGGCCCCTTAGGCCTTTTGTGCAACAGCAGGAGGATGTCTTCTGTACAGTTGAACAGAAGTTGCTGAAACCCTCTATTCAGCCCTCTGAAGAACCTTGCAATATCTCCCCACAGGTGGACATGGACTCCCAGGTGCCCTGGTTTGAGAAGCTGGCTCAGTTCAAGATGCCTTGGGCATCTCACAAGGATTCTTGTGAGCTGGGCATCCAAAATCTGAGCTTCAAAGTGAGGAGTGGGCAGATGCTGGCCATCATAGGGAGCTCAGGTACCATTAAGGGCAAACAGTGAGGCGATGGGTTCTGTCTCTTCTGGAATGCAGAATGGTCCCTCAGACAGATGGATGCTTCTCACAGAATTCTTTGCTGACTAGTAGAATAACCACAGCAGAGTGGGTGAGAAGCACAGGTTCTGGGTCAGGTGGACCTGGGTTCAAATCCCAGTTCAAGTCCCTCCATTTACTAGCTGTCAGATAGCTGCCATCATTATGAATCATGAGTGTGCCTCTTGAAGCTGCATCCAGAGCAAAAATCTTTCTAAGATCTTCAGAATTGAATGTTCTTCTCAGGGGACTCTTCCATGCCAGGGGCATTCATTCACTCTTCTCCCACAACCTGGTAGGCACAGCACCCACCACAGCTCCCACTTCTTTGAGAGTCCTTCCAAGTCTTAGTGCAGCCTTCAACTATCTGCAAAGATCCAGAATCTTGGAGTGCCTCAGAGTGACTTCTGCAAGCCAAACTTAAAATTATGCAATGCTAAAGCTGAAAGGGGTCTTGGAGAATGGTGTTCACTCTCTCCACTGTATTATTTCTTTCTCCTTACCAGTCTGGAAGCCTCTTTAATGGAGGGTTTTTAAGTTATCTGGTCCTCAATATTTCTAGAGTGTCCTCCTGTCCCCCGCCCCAACATATGAACACCTTCATTTAACAGAGGGGGAGACTAAAGTCTAGACAAAGTGAGTGATTCACCTAAGGGCATACATTTAATGCAGAGCTGGAACTAGAACTTTGGTCTTCTGATTCTCATATCAAGGTGTTTCTCTTTTAGATGGTGTTAGACAGAACACTTTATTCTTTTTAATTAATCATTTCCAGAAGTAAAGATTACTGAACTTTTGAACATCTCCAATTTTTTAGTCTTCCAATAAGAAAATTCTGTTTATTGTCTAACCAAAGATCAAACAAGATAATGTATGTCAATGCACTTTGTAACTGAAATAACACCACAGGTCAAGTCCTGCCCACTTTTGGCTCTGCCTCTGCAATTCTTATCTAAAAAAGAAAACAGACACTTCAGAGGCCAATTTTGTTTTTGTTTGTAACTCCTGGTGGCTTTTCCTGTTATATTTGCTTTTCTTCATGAACTGAGAATCTGGGAGATACACGGGCCTTCCAAGGCACTTCCATAAAGCCTAAGAGTCCCCACAATTAATACTCGCTACACATGACTCTGCAGCTGTTAGCATCCCTGAGGCAAGTGAAGTTTGGAGAGGCTGAGCAGTCTCCAGGACTCTTGACTCTAGGTTCAGTGTTGTTTAGCTTCAGGTTTACTTGACTGAAATTATTTAAATGATTGCTTAGAAACACTTATCAATTAGGGGCACCTGGGTGGCTCAGTCAGTTAAGCAGCTGCTCTTGGTTTTGGGTCAGGCGATGATCTCATGGTTTGTGAGTTCGAGCCCCACATCAGGCTCTGCACCACTAGCATGCAGCCTGCTTGGGATTCTCTCTCTCTCCCTCTCTCACTGTCCCTCCTGTGCTCTCTTTCTTCTTCTCTCTCAAAATAAATAAACTTTTTTTTTAAACTTGTAAGTTAAATTAAAAAGTTAATTTATAAACTTTTATAAAAACTTTTTTTATAAAAACTTATAAAGTTAAATTTAAAACTTATAACTTATCAATTATACTTCCTGAGGCTTAACAAATAAAACAAATAATGAAGATTCATCATAATTTATAATAAATCCAAACAGCCTCAGGCATTTTGGCTGCTTCTGTAGAATCAGCAGTAGTGGCAGCAGTGTTTGCCAATGAAGAAGTTTACGGAATTGGAGATCCCAGCCAACTGAATGCCTTTGGTGTTCTCTCCTGATTCATGGAAGGTCTCTCCAGTTGCACTAGGCAGTCCCCACAGCAAAGGCCACCCACACCTCTCCTAAAGTGCTGTTTAGGAAAGTGGACTTCCCACTTGGACTGGGAATCCCAGTGTCCCTGTGAATACTGACAAAGTCCCCTGCCATCTCAGAGCCTGGATCCGCTAGTTGAGCGGCTTGAACCCCCGACATTAACGTACCTCCAGCTCAAGTTGGCTGCAGGTGAAAGCCCTGGAGCTCCAGGTGCTGAGGCTGACCCATCCGGGTCCAAGAGCTGTGCCACTTTCTCTAGGGCCTTGGTCACTTCTGAAAGGACAGAGAAGTCCAGGGTGGCTGAAAGAGTGTGCGGGCAGCCAGGGCTTCCAGGCTAGCCCCCGCAGCTCTGCTCTCAGGAGGTCTCTGGTGGCTTCGCAGGGTGTGGGAGAGCCTCTTTGCTGGACGTGATCACCGGGAGAGGCCACGGCGGCAAAATTAAGTCAGGTCAAATCTGGATCAACGGGCAGCCCAGCACGCCTCAGCTCGTGAGGAAGTATGTGGCCCACGTGCGCCAGCACGACCACCTGCTCCCCAACCTAACCGTCCGCGAGACCCTGGCTTTTGTTGCCCAGCTACGCCTGCCCAGAACCTTCTCCCAGGCCCAGCGTGACAAAAGGGTAACTGCCTGACGCCGGTGACCCCAAGAAGCCATGACATCCTTCCCCCTGTCGACCCCCCCCCCCCCCCCCCCCCGCCTCAGGGCCCAGTCACAGGTCAACTCTGAGCAGCCCAGCTCGCCATCCTTCCATCGGTACCCTGCCCTCTGTCCGCCTTTAAACCCCACATCCTTCTGTAAGCCGCCTACGCCCTGGCCGGGTCCCTTCACCGCACAGGACAAAACGTGAGAGGAGTGTCTACCTGTTTTCCGGTCCTCCGTGTGGGCAGAGTGCCCTGCTGTCCTGTCCCCAGGTCGCGGCCACGTTCCCAACATGGCGCCGCCCTCGGCGCATGAGAGCCAGTCAGGATATGCAGAAAAAATGCGGGAGCAAACACTGCATGGGGCAGCGAAGGCTACAGCGCAAACCCACCCGGAGGGGGTGGGGCGGGGGGCAAGGGTGGGCAGCCGCTTTCTACTCCAGGACAGCACCCACGTAACCGGAGCGAGGCGGGCAGCGCCGCGCCTAAAGCTGGGTCCTCCCGCGCAGGTGGACGACGTGATTGCGGAGCTGCGCCTGCGCCAGTGCGCCCACACGCGCGTGGGCAACGCGTACGTGCGGGGCGTGTCTGGGGGCGAGCGGCGCAGAGTCAGCATCGCGGTGCAGCTCCTGTGGAACCCAGGTGAGGGGGCGGGGAGGAGGCTGGACAGAGGCGCCCCCGTGGCTTGCCTCCCACCGGCCACAGTCCTGCCGGCTCACTAGGCCCCTGTCTCCGCTGGGAAGGAATCCTCATTCTGGATGAGCCCACCTCCGGCCTCGACAGCTTCACGGCCCACAACCTGGTGAAAACGCTGTACCGCCTGGCCAAAGGCAACCGGTTGGTGCTCATCTCCCTCCACCAGCCTCGGTCTGACATTTTCAGGCTTTTTGATTTGGTCCTCCTGATGACGTCCGGCACCACCATCTACTTGGGGGCAGCCCAGCACATGGTGCAGTATTTCACAGCCATCGGCCACCCCTGTCCTCGCTACAGCAACCCTGCAGACTTCTATGGTGAGCCCCCAAGCAGCGCCCCCACCCCTCCTCCCCCCGAAGCCCCACCAGGGCCTGATGGAGAGCTTCGGAGGGAAGCTCTCAGAGGTTTCAGGGGAGTAGGATATAGGAGCAGGGCGGCCCAGCGAGCTGGAGAATGTGTGTCACTTTGCGGAGTATCAAATACTAGAAACAAGGGCCCAAGAAAATCCTGCTTCTGACATAGCCACTCTTGTGTGCATGATAAGAAACCTGTGAGTTCCAAAGCGGGTGATGGGGGGATAGAATTCAAGAGGGTTTGGATCAATTTTCTAGAATTGTGGTCTTTATTCAGACTCTTTAGGGAAATTTAGGATACCTAAGGTTAGGAGGCCACCAGGAAATCTTCAAGCTGTGCCCTGGTGCCCCCACAGAGGCAGGGAGCCTGAAAGCACTGCATGGTGGAGGGACCCCAGGGCCCGGAGAGTTCAGGGCCTTTTGGAGGTCTTGGTCAATGAGGCACTAGGTCTGAAAATTGCTTTGTCACCCCCAGAAAGGCCTTCCTGCTGAGGGTCCTGAGCCCTCAATCATATAGCCCTCAGGGAAAGCGTAAGCTAGTTCCTGGAGAGATAGTTCCTTCATTCCTGGAGAGATAGTTGCCTTTACAGGTGTGTGACCTGAAAGCAGATCCCTGGACCCTGAATGCTGAGGCGTGCCATGGCTGCTGGCCAGGCCACACAGCTTTACCAGGGCGGCTGGGGGGAGGGGGCGGGGAGACAGTAGCTGTGGCTTGTCCAATATGTCACCTGGAGCCCCAGCCTTCCTCCCAAGATGGCCCAGTGTAGCAAGGCCTCACCAATAACCATGACAACAGGGACCATGTCCTTGAGGGCAGACATTGGGCCCAAAGGCACCAAGCTACAGAGCGTGTCCCTTTGACTCTCACAGCCCTGTCAGGCCAAGGCCATTTCCATCCATACAGATGAGAAGACGGAAGTCTGAAGAGTTAAACCTTTGGCAGAGAATTTGTAAGACGCAGAACTGGGACTCCCAGCCAGTGTGTCCAGCCCCCAACTTGACTCCTGGCCCTGGGCCCACATCCTCCTGTCAGCATCCAGTGCTCTTCCCCACCCCAGGGGGACTCTCTCCAGTCTGCCAGCCCTTCCCCTGTGCACTCACAGCGTGTGAACTCACATAGAGGTCACCCTCCCTCCCAGTGCTCAGGAGCCAGCTTGGCTTCCTGGCAGCGTATCATCCTGAGGCTAGCCATTTCCAGATAAAGGGGGCAGAGGGCATCTGTCAACCTGGCCATGGGAGCAACATGCAGTAACTCCAGAGCGGGGTTACCAGAAGTCAAATGCCTAGAACAGACCTGAACAGAAGTTTTTCTTTATTTTATATTTTTATCACTTTTGGTGGGGGGCTCTTGCCTACCACCTACCAATCTGGGGTACAGGGCCTGGCAGTACCCAGAGAATCTGGTGTTCTGATCTACAGCCCTGCACATCGAGGAGACATGTTGCATTTTACAAGACCGCTCCTAGACATTATCCTGCCATGGGACATGTCATGAAAATGGTAGGAAGGAAGAGACAGAGGTTAAGAGGAGAAATGGAGGGAGGTGAGCCACCCTCCAGCCTGCAGTGAGGCTGGGTTCAGGAGGGTCCTAGTGGTGACTGGGTGGATGTGCCTTTCTGACATTGCAGGAGCCCCATGAGAGTAGAGCTGTGGCTGGGACTACCAGATGCTCCCCACAAGTAACATAGAGGTGGGTGCACCTCCAGCTGGTCATGCCAGCTCCTTCCCGTGGAGGGCGGTGACAGCTCTGCTTAGAGTTGGCCAGACATTGGCAACCTCCAGCCAAAACATTCTCCCCTTCTAGACAGGTTGCTTAGGGAGCCACATTACTAATCTACAGTGAGAACTAGAATTTCCCAGTGCCCAGACTTCCCAGCTGTCCTATGGCCAGCCTCCTTTCCCCTCATGGGTAGAAGGCACACCTGGAAGGCTGAGTCCCTGTCACAAGCTTTAATGACTTGAGCTGGAGTCAAGGCATAACTGTGCCATGACCTTTGGCTCCAAAGGCCCACTGCGTCCTGTCCTGTCCTAGGGATGTCCCCATAATGAGCCTGGGTGTTGGGATGGAGGCCAGGGCCCACAGGGCCTGTGCTGTTGCCTTTTCCCTGAAGCAAGCTTTCCCCTGAAGTGGATGTGGCTAGGCCCAGCACGGGGGAGGCCAGCCCTGGGTATCTCTCTGCCTCTCTCTGCTTTTCCCATCACTTCATGGTCCACCCTCACAGGGTGGGGAGCATGTCCCAGAACCTCCAAGGGCTGACCAGTGTTGTGAGCTGGCCTTGCAGTGAGCTCCTCACCTGTGAGCAGGTGCAGAGACCTGGCCACACATGGCCCCACATCCTCTACTTACAGTGGACTTGACTAGCATCGACAGGCGAAGCAGAGAACAGGAAGTGGCCACCAGGGAGAAGGCTTGGTCCCTTGCAGCCGTGTTCCGAGAAAAAGTTCGTGGCTTCGATGACTTTCTGTGGAGAGCGGAGGCAAAGGAGCTGGGTGAGGGCACTTGCCTGGAGAGGTAAGGCAGGCCAGGGCGGCTCTGGGTGGAGAGCTCCTTGCAGAAGGCAGCCGCCCGCATGTCCCATGACACCCTCTGCCTCTTGACAGCCAGGCCCTCCCCCAGGACACTCACCAGCCCCTGACTTCCACTGAGCTGCCTGGCCCTGTGCAGCAGTTCACCATGCTGATCCGGTAATTATCTGCCATTTCATGCCACCACCACCTCCCCTACCCCAGACCTCTTTATTGTGTCAAATTAGGCCCTTTCTATATAAAGTGAATTTGAAGGAGAAAGCAAAAGGTAGAATTTTTAAAAACCAGTATCGTCAAGACTAGCACTAGCTCTCTCTGTATAATACAGAACACTCCTGTTACTTTTATTCTTTAAACAAAATCAAAATGTTCTTACTGGCTGAATGATTGTAGAAATTACATAGGATCATTATGAAAAATTCAGACAATACAAGAGAACCTCAGTGGAAGGAGAAGGTTTCCTGTTAGGCCAGCCCTCAGAGTAAACGAGACCCAAGTGTTTGGTGGGTGATATTCCCATGCACACAAGCATTGTAATTCATAAGTGGGATCATACTCTGCATATGGTTCTGTAACCATTTTTTTGTTTTTGGATGCACATAGAATAGGCCTGTACCTGTCATCCGGTTAGGTCTTCCTCAGCATTCCAATCTAGCCATAATTCATTTTCCTGCAAACTGTATATTGATGGTCAGATTTTTTTCAGGCTTATGCTATGACAAGTAACACTGCAACAAACTTCCTTGTAGGTGCATCTTTACACACTATTTCCTTAAGATAATGTGTTTAAGTAAAATTGCAAGGCTGATACACTGACAGTAAAGTAACAATTATTTATTATGTACATACGGTGAGACAGATGCTTTCATCCACGATCTCATTTGAGCCTCAGAATCCTTGCGAGGGGGGTACTGCTATTGGGTACTGCTATTCCCCCATTTTATGAGAGAGTAAAGTGAGGCTTTCATCCCTGCATAGACGGAAGGACATTGCTAGTGTCACGGGGCTGGTGTATGTTATTCCCTTGGCACCTCTTTTGTTTTTTAAGTCGTCAGATTTTCAACGATTTCCGAGACCTGCCAACTCTCCTCATCCATGCAGCAGAGGCCTGCCTGATGTCCCTGGTCATTGGGTTCCTCTATTATGGCCATGGGGCCATCAAGCTCTCCTTTATGGACACAGCTGCCCTCTTGTTCATGATTGGAGCTCTTATCCCTTTCAACGTGATTCTGGATGTCATATCCAAATGTGAGTGTGCCTTGCTCTCTGTGACCCACACCCGGAGCAACCAGAGGACACGGTGGTAGTCACCCCTCTGAGCTGGTCCAAGGCCGACCTCTGTTCCTCCAAACTCCTGGGGAGAATGGGTTTGCTGACTGTTTTCACCATGATTGTGAAATAAAAGAAGATGATGATTTTTAAGGTTCGCACATTAATATTAGTATGCAAATGAACACAGATTGCCAAGCAGTATTAGATATTCCTATAATAGCGGGATTTATATTTGACAGCAGTTCAGAAGTTACAGAATTACAAACACCTTAAATTAGGATGGTTTAACTCTGCCTGCTTTTTAAAAATAGGACACATTTAGGCCACAGGAATATTTACAAATGTGCTAAAAGAGACTCAAAAACAGAAACACTGAAAATTAATGTCACTTTTTCATTCTCCTTTTCTCCCCGTTTTTAGGTCACTCAGAGAGGGCAATGCTTTACTATGAACTAGAAGACGGGCTGTACACTGCTGGTCCATATTTCTTTACCAAGGTGACTGGTCAGGGCTGAGAGCAAGTTACCAGGTGGGGGGGCAGGGACAGAGAAAGCTACACTGCATTGTACAGAAGCTCCAGAGTAGTATTTTGCTGAACCAGGGGCCATGCATCATCTATGCTTGCTGCTGTCACGTTCCCTAGGGGGTTACAGAGACTTGCTATTTTTTAAACATTTACCCGAAGACCAGGACTGTAGACCAAGAGTGACACTTTCCTGGTCAGCAGAAATCTGAAAAAAGAAAAGAAAAGATGGGAAACATCCAGCATACTTTACCTCTCCAGTCTCCCCACATCTCCAGGAAGCAGGTCAGCAGGTGTTACTGTACTTACTTCCAGGAAGTGGAGGCTCAGAGATGTTATGGAGCTCTCTCAAAGCCCCACAGCTATTTGGTCTGGGCAGGCAGGGTGGGGACTTTGAAACAGGAGAATAGATACACAACTGCCATTTTCACCAGGCCACGCTGCTTCCGCGGGGGAAACTGTTCTGAACTCTCCCAGATGGAGCACGTGGCATCTGCAGTGGGAAACCAGCAGTGAGCTCATGTTCCAGGGTCCCATGGGCCCCTCACGGGCCCTCCTGCTGCAGTCTGGCTATTAGCAGGAGGGAGGGTTGACATCCTTGAGGGTTACACTATCTTCAAACTCTTAAAGAACAATTGGCAATGAAGGCATTAGCTCCACATCCTTGCAAGGGCTATTCTTTGCAGATCTTAGGGGAGCTTCCAGAGCACTGTGTCTACATCATAATCTATGGGATGCCCATCTACTGGCTGGCTAACCTGCGCCCGGGCCTGGAGCCCTTTCTACTGCACTTCCTGCTGGTGTGGCTGGTGGTCTTCTGCTGCAGGATCATGGCCCTGGGTGCCGCTGCCCTGCTCCCCACATTTCATACATCCTCCTTCTTTGGGAATGCTCTCTACAACTCCTTCTACCTCACCGGGGGCTTCATGATAAGCTTGGATAACCTGTGGATAGGTAAGGCGTGCTCCCCTCCCCTGGTCAAGCTTTTTGAGGCCTTCCGGGGTTGGATGAAGCCTATATTCACTTGGGGATGAGGACTCATCACTTAGATCCATTTAAAGCCTGTTTTTTCTGGGAGCAGGTGTCCTTGCCAACTGTCCTGCGTGTCAAAGGAATGTCTCCATGAGAGGGTGCAGATGGCACCTTCTCATATCCCTCAGCTGACACTTGGAGGCCACCCTTGACTCTCACTCTCCACATTCACCTGGGAGTCAGGTCAATTCTGCCTCCTACATCTTTCTCAGATGTCGCCTTGCCTGATCTCCCCCAGCCCTGGCCTTACTGTCTGGTGTCAGACCACAGCTATGGTCTCTGTGACCCTGATCCTTCCACATCCCTCTCGACCCTTGCCCATGGAAAGGGCTTTTTGTAAGGCGGAAATCCATGTTGCTGCTTTGCTTGAGTCCTCTAGTTAGGGCTGCTGACTCTCCATTGCCTCCACCTAGCTCTTCTGAAGTCCCCAACACCCTCCATGCACTCACATCTGAGCCTGTGAGGCTCTTCTCTGTAGGGCGCCATTCCCTACAGCTGCTCTCTTCTGCCAGGCCTTTCCTGACCATTCGGGCCAAGTTTTTTCCTTCCTCCTACTCCTAGCTCTGTGATACCACCATCGGGTCAGGGGACAGACTCAGAAATGTCAGTTGTACCTCCATGGAGCTGAGAACATGCTGGGACATTTAATAAGTTACTCTCTCAAATTGTTACCAATCAAACGTGTGGTGACTCCTGTAGCCACTTGGCCCTTCTGTCCCAATCCATGTCCCAAGCTGCCCCTCTTGCCCTTTTGCCCTCTCCCTGCCCTCCTGCTCCCTCGGGGACCTTGCTGCCCTTGCGTAAGAGCCACCAGGGCCCCGTCTCCAGGAGTGTTTCCCAGGGAGCAGGAGGTTAGCCTGTGTGAATAACATGAGTCTCGCTATTTTCAGTGCCCGCTTGGATTTCCAAAGTCTCCTTCCTCCGCTGGTGTTTTGAAGGGCTGATGCAGATTCAGTTTAAAGGGCACACTTACCACATGGCTGTCGGCAACCTCACCATCCCTATCCGGGGAGACGTAGTAAGTAGCTGAGGCCTTCGACTCTAAAAAGATAACATTCATCTGAACGTCTTCTCAGTGGGTTTACTGATGTCTGTGTCCCCAGATCCTCAGCTCCATGGGCCTGAACTCATACCCGCTCTACGTCATCTACCTCATCCTTATTGGCATCAGTGGTGGCTTTGTGATCCTGTACTATGTGGCCCTGAGATTCATCAAACAGAAGTCCAGTCAAGACTGGTGATTCATGCCCAGACTGCTGCTTGCTGGTGGGGACTCTAGAAGACCCTTCAACTGCACTCCTTTCCTTCCTCCCAAGGAGCCCCATCCCGGGCACCAGGAGGACAGCACAGGGAGCTCAGCTACACCAGCCCTCAATGTGCAGTGGCACAGGCTGGCCACAGGATGGCAGTAGAATAAAGACAGTGGAAGGGGATTTCTGATCACTGGCCAGAGCTTGCGATTTCTGGGAATGAAAACCATACTTGGGGACATCTACAATGTTGCTAATTTATTTCCTTTTCGTATGTATTTATATAGGCAACTCAGTGCAAGATGGGAGCGAGTTAGGAATGAATTGAGTAGGCTGTGTGAGAACTGGTAGGATCCATAGGAATCAATAACAATGCCTAGCAAAATGTTTGGCCTCGTCTTCCAGGATCCTCAAACTCTGTGTTAAGTCACTCTCAATACAGAAGATGACCTAAAACATACCAGTGAGATGCCATTCTTTTTGTGTGGGATCATGGGCTCCAAAAGCCAAACTGAACAATTAAAGATTTATTGAACATCTGATCTATACCAGGGACAGCTCAAAACACTTATGTGGAGGGGTATCCTAGAATTCTCACCCCTTTGAGGGGTGGTATCCCATTTTATAGATGAAGAAACTGAGGCAAAAATTCAGTTTGCTAGGTAAAGTCACATGGCTACTATGTGGTAGAGTCCAGTGTGGGGGTTGGAAAGCCTTGGAGGCCTTTAGGAGTTGGAGGGCAAAAGGCAAGTCCTGAGCCACTGTAAGGCTTGGAAATTCTAAGAAGGCTCTAAAAGATGAAGATGGTTGTAGAGGCTGTGTGAGCTCAGCCAGGCCTCTCAGAGTTGCCTCTCACTGGCCCTGGCTCGGTCTGAGGACCAGTGTTGAACCTTTCACAGTGGCCAGGGTACGGGATAGATGACACCCAGGTTACATGCTTCGTTGCCTGGGCACCGAGGACCATCTGATCCAAAACAGGAACACCAAGGGGAGCAGATTGTTCCCAAAGGAAACACCAGAGTCTGGGACCAAAAAAGGGAGGAAGGTGAGTGGGAGGCAAATAGTAAATGTTCACCCCAGGTTTCCTTGGGCCCTTACTACTAACTGCTCTGGACAGGCAGCATGGGTCTTAACCTCGGAGCTGCTCTGACAGGCAGAAGCTCACACTCTACCTAGACCTACTGAATCCAAATCTGCATTTTAGGAAAATCCCCAGGTGGTTTATGTACCCGAGTTTGAGAGGCAGTGCTCTAGCACACTGCCCTTTTACAGTACAACCATGAAACTCAGGGTATTTATGCTGCCATTATTTACACTGCCACACTGTAACATGGCACATTATGATGTTGATACCTGGCCACTGTCGAATGGGCAGGCCCCATTCAAGATTCACTGATTGTTCTGACAAGGTCCTTCATAGCAAAAGGATCAAGACCAGAATCCTACATTGGATCTGGTTGTCAACTCTCTTTGGTCTCCTTTAGTTGAGAACAGTCTTTAACTTTCCTTGACTTGTGTGACCTTGACACTTGAAGATTCTGCAAATTAGCCGTCAGCTTGAGCTTGATACATTTTCATGACAAAATTCTGGTCATGAATTTAACGGGATATCACAGGCACTTCTTTTGGCAGGGATGTTGCAGAAGTGATGCACCCTTCTCATTGCATCCTGTCGGTGGTGAGGATTTCAATTTGTCCTATACCGAAGATGTCCACTTGGGTCACTTGATCAAGGGAGTGTCTGCCAGCCTTCTCCACAGCCAATCCCCCCTTTGGTAATTAAGCATTCTATAGGTAGGTGCTTTATAAATATGTGAGTTGCCTATTTCTCATTAAACCTTCCACTTAGCGATTTTTCAATATAGCAATATAAACCTGTAGTGTCCTGTTTTATTCAGTGGGTTATAATCCCTTAATCTCATGACTAATTTTCACACTCAAATTGTCCCTGTTTTGGCCCTGGGGCGCATTCAAGCTGGTTCCTGCATCCTTTTGATATGTCTCCATCATTGTGTGAACATTTTCTTTCACAAAAAAGTGTTTCAGGCTCATTTTGTTCTTTTCTACCCCCCAGTCCTTAGTCCCAGTGCTTGGAAATGCAGACATTTGTCTAAGAATTCTTTGTTCCTTTTAGTGGAAAATGGTATTTAGAAGCAAAGATCTGAGTGATAAATATGCCCATTGCTATTGCAGCATCACTGCCCCCAGATCCTCTCAGGAGGCAAAACAGGGAATGCATACATGTGGATATATGTACACAGGTCTGTATATATGTGTATGTACACACACACAAACACATCTACCTGTACATGTGAGTTCACATTAATACATCCAATTCCCAAATACCAGCACACCATAGAGTTGACTCTAATTTTCTCCCTTTCTGCATTTGCATCTGGGTTTTGTTTTGTTTTGTTTTGTTTGAGAGAGAGAGAGAACACAAGCGATGGAGGGGCAGAGAGAGAGAGAATCTGAAGCAGGCTCCAGGCTCTATTCTGTCAGCACAGAATCCAATGTGGGGCTAAAGTCACGAACCATGAGACCATGACCTGAGCTGAAGTCAGACACTTAACCAACTAAGCCACCCAGGTGCCCCTGTAACTCCCTTTTCCAATTGTGACAAACCTGGCTTCCACTGTCCTTCATATTTTTACTCATTTGGTTAATCCCCTGTATGTAACCAATCTCCCATCTGCACCCTACTCACTCTGCTGGGGCTGTGTTACCAAGCTGTCCCCTAGTCTGCACAGATGCCATTCTCACCCTACTGCAGCCTACCCCACTCTCAATCCCACACCCATACACAGTCACCTAATGGCTTTAGGCCTGAATGGAGGAGGTAGAGGACACTGGGCATTTTTATGAACTCCACAGTGATTCCAATGTGCAGTGAGGGCTGGCAGCCAGTGGGGTACATCATCTAACTGAGTTATGGCCACTCAGTCTACAAGGGGCTTTAATGATTCAGTGGACTCTGGTGCACAGGGCTGTGGGGGAAAGGGGCAAAGTGCTGAGGCAGGAGAATTGGAGAAACTCCAGCAGCCACCATTTCTTTCTTTCTTTTCTTCTTCTTCTTTTTTTTTTTTTTTGTTACAGCATCCTGGTTCTCCACCCCACAGCTTTAACAAATACCACTGTGGACCCCAATCCCAGAGATTCTGATTTCACAGGTCTGTTTTTTGAAACCAAAACAAAACAACAACAACAACAAAAACTGCTCCCTGGGGCATGCAGGCTGTCCACTCAGCCCCTCCCTGCATTGAAAGGGAGAGAGGTCGGCTTGTGAGTAATTATCAAAAGCAGGGGATGCAAACTCTTCTGGTTAAGAGTCAGACAGTATTTCAGGCTTTGGGGGCCAGAGTATCTGTTGCAACTACCCAACTCTGTTGCAGCATGAAAGCCACTGCAGACAATTCTGAAACATGGATGGTGTGGCTGTGAAACATTATGTACAAAAACAGGCAGTGCATTGGATTTTGCCCAAGGTTGTAAGCTTTGCACACTCTTGATCAGAAGGCAAAGGTTTTGAAATTTGTATTTTAAGCCCTCCAATTTCAAATTATGCTATTGACAGGGACATTTTAATTAAGCAGAAAGTAATTACCTATATGGACTCAAATATTTCCTGATGTGATTTTTATTTTCCTGCTCTTGTTCTTACAAAAATGATTTAAGACCTAATCTTGCCCCCCGGTCAAGCTAATCTCCCGGGTCAGGTTCACAGAGATCTTGCATTTGCTGTGTTTTCCCCCCCCCCCGCCCCCCCCCGACTTGTCTTCTTGTTTTGATTCCAGATTAAACAGCTAGCAGCAGGCATATTTAAATGGACACCAAATCCAAGCGCTAACTACAGACCTGGTAGACATAGGGGTTCTACTGAGACTCAAGTATGTCATTCACAGAGGGGTGCAGCACAGCCACCATGTGCCATTTCCTGCTTCCCTTGGCCCAGCCATAGGCCTGGAGCACCCATCAGGCTCCAGAGGAACAGGGCAAGGGACTGGGAAGCCGAAAGTGAGGAAGCATCTTGCTGACTGACCTGTTCTTTGGAAAATACATCCAGTGCTCACGCCTGAAAGTAAAGGCCCCTATTTTCATAGTCTAAACTAGGTCATTCAAATCTCAAGTTATCTGTCACTTGGTTTATTTTTCAATTTTTTTTTAATGATTGTTTATTTTTGACAGTGTGAGCGGGGGAGGGGCAGAGAGAGAGGGAGACACAGAATCGGAAGCAGGCTCCAGACTCTCAGCTGTCAACACAGAGCCCAACGGACCTGAGCTGAAGTCAGACGCTTACCCCACTGAACCCCCCAGGAACCCCTGACACTTGCTTTTGATAGTAGGATAGGTTCTTCCTTTAAAATGGCCAGGGTATAGAGCAATATCCTGGTCCCTATCACATGGTGTCTGCCCAAGACACTAGGGCAGGGGAGGTGAGAGGCAGGTGGAGCACAGCCCATTTCTGTTGGCAACCGGGGAACAGCAGCAGCCATGTGGTATCAGCAGCTAACAAAACAGTAATTTTTAAGCAGCAGGTTGAGATTTTTTAGCACACACCAACTCAAAGACCAGAAAAACACTTCTCAGCTTTCTATGTAGTAATAGTGCCGTTTATTGTATGATAGTCTTGCCATTTTGTAAAGTTGGATCAATTCCTTGTTTCCCCGAACCGCCAAAAAGCTCCACTGTCCCTCTTTTTGTTGATTCCACTCTTACACTGAGCTGCACCATCACACATTTGAGAGCCCTCCTCATGGCAATAAAGTTGAGTGTGTTTTCATTTGGGCACATGGGTTTTAAAGAACTTGTTGGGCCTCAGCCCCCAATATCCGAGCTCCTAGCTACCGAGTGGCATCTTTGATCTCTTGGGAAGAAGTGTGAGGAAACCCACCAATGCATGCAAGGCACACATCTCAGAATAGGACTTGAAAAGCAGGACAGGTGCTGTGTTGTTCATTGTCATTCAACGATGCTCACTGGGTTGTCAGTGCCAGGTTCTGGTTCTAACTGGTCGCCCTGCAAAGCACCAGGAGACCTCAGTTTAGGGGAGGAAACGACAAAAGCAAGTAAATAATGAGAATTTCAGTAAGTGTATGCCTGGGGCAGGGTTGGTGAAGATACTACTTTCAAGAGATCTCTGTAAGCATGGATCCCAACAGCCAGCCATTGTCCAAACTAATGTGCAGGGATGGTTAAGCATGAAGTCGGTTAAATGTTTTTGCTCTGCCTGAACCGGATGATGTTTCTTTTCTTTGTGCAAAAAAGAAAAAGATAAGTGCCTATTTTGAATTTGCAAATGCAGCCATTTCCTTTATTTGTACTAAGGCTGCATAATGTGGGCTTTGTAAAGTCCACAGGTCTGAAAGCAGGATACATTTCTAATAGAAACAGCAAAGCGATAAATTACCATGATTTTGTACCCCCTGCAGCTATTAGCTCCACCATACTTGAGGAATGTTGCTTTCATTTTATAGAAACTCTACAAATATTGGTTTGTCAGAAAGACAAATATTAAATGAAAATTGTCCTCAAACACGAGAAAAAGTATGCAGAGTACACACATGGCAGACTTGTGGAATAAACTGTATGGGGAAGAACAGTGTGCAATACAATTTACTGGAATTCACAAACTCGGGTGATTATGCCAGAAACTGAGTATTCGACTAAATGGAAGAAAATAACTTTACAATGTAAAGCTGTCCAGACTGGGAACACTTGTGTTAAATGTGAAAGCTTGCTTTTTAAAAAACAGAATACCCTAACAGTTTAGAGATTCTGATTTGACTTTTAACGGGATTTTTAACTGAATTTAAAATTTAACTGGATTGCTTGTTTTTTTGAAAGTCAATCCCAGCCATATCACAGCACTGTGATACCGGGGGGTACATTAACTTCTGTAAGCCCCAACTTTCTCATTGTAACTGTCAGGTAAGAGGAGCGTCTGATGCACAGTAGCGGGTACCCATGGTTAACCCCACAGAACACGTGGCCCTGACAACGGTACCTGGGGGCTTGCAGCCAGGTCTGTGTGAGGTCCAGGGGCGCAAACACGACACAGAGAACTGGTCCTCAAGGAATTCATGAGCTGCCTGACACCTGCTCTTTTAAGTGGCTACAGGAGCCCTAGAGAGACAACGAATGTGCTGGGTGGGGAGAAGGGCCAAGAAGCTGCAAAGAGAAGACCCCAATGCTGGCCACAATGAGCACGCCCAAGAAAGGAACAGGAGGGTAGGGAGGAGGGAAGTGTGCCCGGGACTGATCCGTGGTGGTCCCAGTCACCTGCACGGTGTGGAATGCTGCTGACACTCAATGCAGATAAAACCCCCTTCATTTTCAGTGTCCACTTACCATGCGTCCAACTCTACTAATTCTTGCCAACTTTGTACCTCAGAGATCTCAAATTAAATATCCACTTGTCCTTACAACAGAGAAGCTATGATTTCATTTGGTTCTCCACACACAAACCATACACCATTTAACAAAGAAATTCTGGTCGCAACAGAGGCCACCACACAATTTTTAATTTAAAAATTTAAGACTACGGGGCACCTGGGTGGCTCAGTCAGGTAAACGTCCAGCTTCGGCTCAGGTCATGATCTCATAGTTCATGAGTTCAGGCCCCGCGTTGGGCTCTGCGCTGACAGCTCGGATCCTGGAGCCTGCTTCAAATTCTGTGCCTCCCTCTCTGTCTCTGTCCCTCCCCTGCTCACACTCTGTTTCTCTCTCAAAAATAAACATAAAATTAAAAAAAAAAATTTAAGACTAAAGTCCTTGAAATGATAAAAGTGGTTATACAAAAACTTGATAAAATTAAAAATGAGGAAGCTCACAGGTTTTTGGGGTACAATTTATTCAAAGCATTTCACAATAAAATTATATTAGGTTCAAATACATGAACATACAATTACATATAAAACACTGTACTTTCCAAAAGTTTACAATGATGTTTACTTTTTAGACTGTTCCCTTGTAATTTTAGTCTAAAACATTATTGAGTTCTAGAATTGTGTCTGCTCTCTATTTGTTTCAGTTTTGCAATTAGACATTTAGAAAGCATTTATTAGCCCACCTAGAATATACAATTATATTTTAAATATTTAAATTCGAGGGGGAAGCAGTTATAGTGCTGTTTAGAGTGCTAATGATAGATAATAGATAATAATAATAGAATGCTAGATAATGCTATTTCCTCTGTACTACCCTGCATTTTATCAGAGTCCATATACAAGGCTGGCTTAGAGTCACTTCATACAAGTAAGACTATATTCTGTACTCTCAAGTCTCTGGCCCAGGCAACTGAGAAGTCCAGGGTAAGCCCCAAGGCCGTGCCTCATCTGAGAGACCTGTTTCAATGGAGATCAGTAAAATATTGCTCAACAAACTTTTGGTTAGTGTAACTGCAAAAAATAAGGCCAGTGGAATCACTAATGGAGTGAGGCTCTTGGCAAATCCGACAATATCAAAACCACAACAGGTACGGGTCCTGCACCTGGCGCAAACAAAGGAGAGCTTCATTAAGTCCTCTAGGCCAGGACTCGACATTGGCTGAGGCCTCTGATGCGTTAGGTCTAACTGCACAAAACAGAGACAAAGGAAACAATGCCACGATGACATTTACTTCTTGGCTTCCCTCCTTCAGCCTCCTCTTTCATGCTACTTGCAGGCTCTAGATGAAGGATGGTTGGTTCCATGAAGACTCAGGTTAGCAGCACAACCAGCATGAGGCCAGCTTACTTCCTGCAAGGCAAGGTCTCCCCTCGTGTAGATAGTGGGAACCACTGATTTCAAATGGGAGAAGCAATACGCCAAAACAAGGATAAACCTCCAATAAAACATTTTCAGCTTTCTTGGTAATTAACTACCTAATCCCCAAATAGGTCGCTGTTACATATTAAGATACTTTCGTAATGGTAAACTGTTTCACAACCCAGCCTGCATTCTTTTACAGTAATTGCTAAACGATTTGGGGATAACTTTGACAAAACTGAATACAAACCACAATCTCCTTCCTATATAAGATCACATATTCATAGGATGAGTATGAAGTAACAAGCCTGGTATGGGATGTACCTATGCTGACAAACACCCGAAACCAAGACAAGAGGAAATGCGCTGCTCGGCTTCATGACCAAAGTCATGGCTAGGACTCAGAGGCATCTATGAACAGAGGCCCTCGGAATTCTTCGTGATACAAGGGAAAGCATAGTGGGGAGTGTCCAGGCGTTGGCAAATAGCACCCTGACCGAGAGCAAGCAACAGTCTGAGTTTCTGCTTTCCACTGGAAAACAAGTGCTAGATGACTTACAACATGGCTGCTAGTGCCAGCATTTTACAAAATTGGAAAATTATGCAGGGTTTCACACATGAAGAGAATTTCCTATCATAGAATAGTAAAGCCTTAGAAGGCGCACTGAGCATCATTTTGTCTAGCTCCAAAATTTTCACATAAACAATATTAACAAGCAAGTCTTAAATAGAGGAATAACATTTTATGAAAATAATGAACAAAACAGAGCAGGGGAGACATCAAGAGTGTTTGAGAGAAGAACCTTGAAAAGGTACAGCTTCAAACGTCAGACACCATGAAGAAAATGCCGTATATTTATGTTGTAGGCAAAACCCCAACAAAGCCTAGTGACTAAGTGCACGCCATTGCTGTCAATAAGGTGTTGAACATGTACTTTATGAATAAAAAAAATACACAAAGTAACTTTTCATTTATTTATTCTGTCCTCTCAAATATATTTAAAAAATAACATTTTAGACACTGAACCACAAATACACACAAAATAAAGTAGTGACTGCTTATTTCACAGAGGATTTCCCCTTGATTCCTTTAGCTGCTTTGCATAAAATTCGAAGCTTTCCTGTTGAGACAAAAGGGAGGGAAGTCACAGGTACAGTTTCTAGCAAGAGCTGATGGCACAAAACTCAGAAGTCATAAAATGCTGCACAGTGATAGCAAAGACCACCGGGCCCGTGGCAGCTGCTGTCTTCTCAAGCCTCCGCACTCCTTTCTATTCATGAAATCACCAGTTCAAGGGCCCCAAGTCCAGAGTTAAAGCCAGCACCAACAGCCTCCACCGTGTGGGCACATAGGTATTTACGCCTGGGTACGGAGGGTTCAAATAAACATGGTGTACTAACTTGCAAATTAATGACACAATAAAAAGGAATTTGGCATGTATGATTTCTCTTATTAGAACAAAGCAAAACAAAATTTACTGGGCAACCAATTAAAAATGGGCAGAGGACCTGAACAGACATTTTTTCCAAAGAAGACATCCAGATGGCCAACAGACCCAAGAAAAGGTGCTCAACATCACTCATCATCAGGAAAAAGGCAAATCAAAACCACAATAGGTAGCACCTAATACCTGGCTAGTATCAGAAAGACAAGAAGTTAAGTGATGGCAAGGATGTGGAGATAAGGGAACCCTCGTGCACTGCTGGTGAGAATGCAAACTGGTATAGCCAGTGGAAAAGGCAGTATGGAGGGGTTCTTCAAAAAACTAAAAATGGAAATACCATATGATCCAGTAAGTCCACTACTGAGTATTCACCAAAAGAAAAGAAAAACAGCAATTTGAAAAGACATGCACCCTCATGTTCACCGCAGTATTATTTACAGTAGCCAAGACACGGAGACAACTTCAGTGTGCACGAGCGGATGAATGGATAAAGAAAATGTGATGTACGTATCATTATATATGTATGACACATACAACGGATTATTATTCAGCCACAAGAAGAATAAAATCTTCTCATTTGCAACAACATGGATGGACCCTTGAGAACGTTAAGCGAAACGGAATAAATCAGAAAAGGTAGATACTATATAGCCTCACTTACATGTGGAATATAAAAAACAAAACAAAAATCAAAAAACATAAAGCCCCAAGCTCATGGATATAGAGAACAGACTTGTAGTTGCCTCAGGTGGGTGAAGGGGGTCAAAAGGTACAAATTTCTGGTTATAAAATGATTAAATCATGGGGATGTAATGTATAGGGCTAGAATATTGTAGTGCATGTCTTTTTTTTTTTTTTTTTTAAATAGGCTCCACGTCCAACATGGGGCATAAACTCAAAACTCTGAGGTTAAGAGTCAGATGCTCTACCAACTGGGCCAAACAGGTGCCCCACATATTTTAAAGTAGCTAGGAGAGTGGATCTTGAAAATTCTTATCACAAGAAAAAAAAATTTATAACTATGTGTGGTGTGGATGTTAATGGATTTACTGTGATCATTATAAAAAAAAATACCGAATCGTTACGTTATAGTTCTGAAACTATTATAAGGTTACGTCAATTACACCTCAATAAAAAAAGAAACCTTCCTAGATGAAGAAATAAAAACCAACTTGTTTAAAATGAACAAGTAATTAATAGGGACACAATATACTAGGCTACTGAAATACAGGCCATTAAATCCTATTTCAAGTTGAAATGATGAGAGAACTGCCCCAAGGACATTTGATAAATCCATACCTATAGTTGAAGGTCTGAGACTGACCTTGTGTTTTAAACCTCAGCCCCAGAGTGCTACGTTCTCCCACAGCCAAACTCACGGCAGGACTATTCAGTTCCTGAAGCTCTCCCCTGAGGGTTCTTCACAGAGATCTAATCCTCATGTAATTAAGTATTCAACTTATTTTTTTTTTACACATTAATATGAAGCATACGTAAATCTGTAGAGGTATTTTTTCTCCTTAATTAAGAAATACTCACAGGGGGTTCGGTGAAAGGGACAGGCTCACCAGCATTCTTCAGCAAAACTGCGTAACGCTTTAGAAACAGATCATTCAATTTTATATTCCTTGCAGTCAAATTTTCATACAGTGCTTTAGCAGACGCAGCATCCTTGTCTAAGACTGAAAAAAAAGATATTAATCATAGATAAAGACCACCTACCTTACTCTCTTCTCAAAACAGCCGTTCAAGGACTCCCGAATCCCTTTATCCCAAGGCAAATGAATAGTTAACTACTTTCAGCAAAAAGCCACATTCAGAAACTACCAGCTCCCTCCCTCGCTCTTCCCCACACCTGTAATTCAGCATTATTCAGTATAAAAGAGAAGATGATAAATAAGGCTATTAAGAGACCCAGGATAGTTAAAGTGGCCATAAACCAAAGTAAACATACACCATTCAACACTCTTCTGCTTAAAATCATACTTAAAAAAAGAAAAAATTTTTAAAGTTTATTTATTTTTGAGAGAGACAGAGACAGAGTGTGAGTGGGAGAGGGGCAGAGAGAGAGAGGGAGACAGAATCCAAAGTAGGCTCCCGGCTCTGAGCTTGTTAGCACAGAGCCCTACGCCGGGCTTAAACTCAAGGACCATAAGATCACGCTCTAAGCTGAAGTCGAACACTTAACCGACTGAGCCACCCAGGCACCCCTTAATCCACACTGCGAAATCAAGCCAATTCAAGGATTGTTGTGGGGAGGGTCATGTAAATTATGTGGAAATCTAGATCTACATCATGGTGAAGATCATCAGCTAAACACCACCAAAAAGACTTTCAATACATTCTCCTATTGTAAACTAAGCAAATATGAGGAATATATAGTTAGCTACAATGACAAAAATAATCTAAATACGTTAATCTACACACATCTACATAACATTAACGACTTACACTAATATTTCACTTAAATGGATGATGAAGTAGCCTAGGAGCTAAGTTTAGCTGGCTTTCCAGTTGTAGCTGATGTGTAGAAATTTTACTTTGAGGTTTACTATTGGGATCACAAGGTCTCTGCTAACAATCACTGTTGGTAACTCAACTCTTTAACATTTAAGCACCTAACAATCTCCTGCCCTACACCAGTGCTGTATAACCAATCCCAACTCCAGCACAGCCAGGGCAAGCCTGCAGGATGGACAGGAGAAGTCTAGGGATCAATCTCAGGATCTCCGAAAAGGGAGCGAGTGTGGGTGACTCATCAGCTCTCACTGGGCTTGAACAGATCTTTGCAGTTTGGGTGAAGTCAATTTCCTATCTATAAATCCTTTGTTATCCTCCCTCAGGGACCAAATCCTTTCATAGACACTGTCAAGGGCACAGCCCAAACTCTACCATCTTCCAGGACGCTATTCAGAAAACTCTTCCCTCTTGCCTTTCACTACCTTCCTGGTCTCCCTGCTCTTTCCTGTCCCAATTCCCAAGTGGGATTACAAAAGTTAGTAGCAGTTTTATGCTGTTTGACACTATTTTGTGGTATTTAGTCATTATTTAACATCTCCCAATCCCCCAAATGGAACTTTGAGAAATTTTGTGATTATTGCCTCTATTTTGAAATAGATCATGGTCACCTTGTAAGGTGGGGAGAAACGAAGAACCAGTTGACTAATTCTGATTGCAGTTTGTTGTCCTGACAACAATAAAATCAACAAAGCAATTCTTTATTTAGCCCTTGCCTCATGTGAGCAAATCAGTTCGTGGCAGCTGGATAGGTGATCATCACTTAGAAATGAAATGCTTAGATTTATCTTGACTACTGAGGAAACTTTAGCATGGCTCCCTTTCATGTGTGATGAGCTGGCAATCAGGGAGCAAAGTGCTTAAAAGAGTGGAATTTCAACTGTGGTTTAAAGTAAAATCTTGGGGCCCACTTTTAATGAAGAGGTCTGTTATTCCAGAAATGTAGGCAGGTGGGGAGGGTACTGAAGAGGCAAGAAGGCAAGTCACGTGACAGTCTCAAATATGTGCCTATTTCATGTTTTGTTTCAGGTGGCCTTGGGGAGACTGGATTGGTTCCCAGTGTGTGCACTCAAGTGGACTTCCAAGTCTTGCCAGGAGCCCAGGATCCTATTCAACAAAGCTGGGCCCCTCTGAAGATGCCCAGTGATACTTTTTAATGTTAAAATTAGATGAATAATTACCTATTTTTCTTAAATGTGCTTTTAAAACATATTCTGAAGCTAAGTCAATTATTTATATCATGATTACCTGATATTTAGGATTACTGTCTTTGAGCCAAAGACTTAGTTGACAACACTACAAATATCTAAATGACTTAAATATAACATAGTCAGATTAAACTTATTACCATAGCTTTTCATGATAGAAGTGTATGCTTCTTCCTTTTCAATTAATTCAGGAATCAATTCTAACAAAGATTTCAGAGTTGATGCCTAGGAAATTAAATACAGGAAATGTTACCACAGCTCAAAAGAAGAGTGAAATAAACCACTGGTATACGTACATTACATCAGAGAATCTTCACAACAGTTAGAAAAGAACTGCCTATTCAATTTAATAAACTTTTTTCCCTTCTAGTGTATCTTAGTATTTTATTGTTGATTGGATAACTGACAGCCAAAAAACATTTTTCAAAAGTTAATGCAATTCCACTTACACTTCTATAAACTGTTTTCTAAAATATCATAAAGACTGCTTCTTTTGTCAACTAGTAACCTTACCAAGAAATTAGGAAATCCTAAAGAGCAGAAACAGGTATCAACGATGTCTCAAGGTGCCAAGATTTTTAAACAAAATGTGAAGAATTCAGTCCTTCTGAGTTTTCATGCTTTGAATATAAACAGAGCATTTCCAGATATCCCTGGAATGTTTACTTGGTTACTTTCAGAGGTATCTAGACACGCCAATGGGTTTGGCTCCTATAGTGAAGACAGACCTGCCATACTCTAGTGAGTAACCAAACACATTCCAATATTGCTGGATAAACCAAGGATGGGTTTTATATACTACCTGGCTTAATTATTCTACTGTCAAACAGGCAGACACTGTAACTGGAATTTTTAAAAATCCTAATTCACTTTTTACATGTTTTCTCAACCTATATATCTGGACCTGCATCCTTCCAGGACTTCCTGCAATTTAAAGTCTCCTGGGAGGAACGTCCTCAACAGATGTTTCACTGTACATTTCCTGTCCATCTTCCAAGCAAGGCAGTAGGTACTTGGCATGTGGGCGCAGACCCGTGTGTAGAGCGACAAATGCCTTTTAGATTCCTTATACTTTTTAATCCACAAATTTTAAAAAAAAGTCTCTTTGAAAGGAAAAAGAGCAACTAATAAGTACTTCTGAAAAGCTGTTTGCTGTAAATAAATATGAGTAAGAGATAAAAAGTGCAACTGGGTAAATTAAAAACACCCCAAAACCAGTGTGTTAGTATGAGGGAAATTAAGGAGAACTAGACAGACTCTCAGACTAGAAACCTAAATGTTTTGCATAAAACAAACATTACAGCTGGCACTTGGTTTAAAACTTTGTATGTGCCCAAATAAACTGACAATGAGGTTTATGTTGCTTCAGAGGTAAAATCAGACCTACAAATATTTTTTGGAACTGTACTTTTATTTTTTTTTCACATCAAAAATAGGACTTGGCTTTGTTTTATACACACATACACACACGTAGCTTTTTAGTGTGAATGAGGTAACCACACAAATTGAGAACATTAATTTGTGGCACGTGCCAGTTTTAAAGCCAAGTGGCTCATCTACCTGACGGCTTGGACCTGAGAAATGGCTGGCATAGCCACCAGCACAGAGACGCTCTGCAGGACGACAGCTCCCTCTGTAGGGCTTCCCCACTGTTAAATGGACCAAGTGACCTAAGCAACAGGATTTTTATCTTCCTTTCTAGGGCCCTGTCTTTCTTCTTCTTCTTTTTTTTAAAGTAATCTCTGCTTATAATGAGGGGCTCAAACTTACAACCCTGAGATCAAGACTCGCACGCTCCATCGACTGAGCCAGCTGGGTGCCCCTGTAAGGGCCCTTTCTTGAGGCTCTTCACACACAACTACATGAACGGGCGATTCACTGCATGAACGTGTTTTGCATTTCCAGGACAAAAGGAGCCTGGACTGACTCTGTCTCAGTATCTAAAAAAGTGAACAAGTATAGACAAGCAAAATCTTCGGTCTCTGTAGTGTTTTTATGTAAGGCACTGAACCAACAAGCTCTTCTGTGAAGCTCAGGTCCCCGAACAAGACTGGCTTCTAGCCTCCCTGACTGGCCAGCAAATCCCGCACAGTACCTTTCCTGGTTTCCGAGAACTCCTAACGCAGAACACCAAGAAAATTGCAGTTTGTTCAGCAATCGCGCCACATCTCTAAAAATTGAAACGTTATTCAGTAAGCGAAGGTTTTTGATAAACAAGGAGACCAAGGTGAATATTTCCAATTAACAAAGTTCACAATAATACAGTAATGTGTCATTACCAACAGGAAGGCCTAATTGTCAACCACTTTTTTTAAGGCAAGAAAAAGAAAACAAACTCCAGCTATGCCAAGCTTTTGTGAGTGGAGTGCTGTCCTTGGCACCGCGAGTATGAAGTTTGTTTAAAAAGAAAAGGGAAAAATTAAACCGATGCTTCAACAACCACAGAATAAGGTTTAGGACTGCAAAGAAAGAGGGGAAAAAAGAAGCACTATTCCTCTCCAATTATTCTGCCAAGCATTCACAAGTGAGCTAGGGATCATAAGGTTAATTATACATTTAATAAGGTGTCAGGGAGATAACTGCTCGTTTCTTTATAAAAATTAAAATGTACAAAGCAAGTTCTCTTTAAAGTATAATTACCTACACTTATGCATACAAAAGGACTGATTTCAATCTCTCTATTTTATAAAAGGCTTTCATTGCAACAGACAGCCAGCGCTTGAGAAAGAGACAAAAGTTAAACTCAAAAAAAAAAAGTTTATATGACAGACCAGAGAAATCAAGTGTCTATCCCATCTTAGATGCTATAGTAAAATCAAATATGGCAAGACAATATTTTAGTTTACACTCATCACAGATGTCATTCTCTTAAGTTTCTAAGAGCACGTTGTTCTTTCAAAGCTTTAAAACATTGTCAATACTAAAACGGATAGTATAAAAAGAACTTTTGGGGACACACAGAGCATTTACATTATAAACTGATGTTTTCGACATCTGTGAATAAAATATTCTTCACCGCGGCAAGAATAATCTTTTACTGTTTGACAAGCAGGTAAAGGACAGGTGAAGGGTTTATCATCCAAAGCGTCTGTCTGCTGAAGGGGTTGACAACGAAGAGACCGTGGCCGATGTCTCAACGCACAGCTGCCACCAAGAGCCCTGCAGAGGCCGCTGTGTGAGTGCGGCTCCGAGGGCACAGGCACCCACCTCACCCGCTGGCCGCTGTGCACGCTAAGAGCCAGGGCGGTGATGGCTCAGCACAAGCTGGCAGATAAAACAGCAAGTGCCACTTTCTGAAGAACTATCAAGACAGTGTGTTGAAATGGAGTGAATACTATCACATGAATAATTAGAGACACGTAACACCCCCGGTAGGTGCACTTAGATATGTACAGATACGTACACGCAAAGATAAAGCTTTAGAGTTTATTTCTTTTAGGTGGAACTTTTAACACTAAAGGCAGCAAGACAAAACCACGAAAAGATTCCTGAAATCCCTATGTATGATTAACTGCCTTTGCTGTTTAGTTAAAAAAAAAAAAAAAAAAAAAAAAAAAAAAAAGGCGGGGAAGGGGAGAGGAGAAAAAAAAAAGTAACCAAACCAAACAAGAACATTCCCAATTAACTAGAATTTCTCTCTGTCCAGGAACAAAAAGTAAAACAAAAACAAAAACAAAAACAAAACAACCTCAGAGGCACATGCCAATTTCCACCTTTTGCAGAACTGTTCACACAGGAATTTCTCAAGAACTCCTTTTAAAAATGGCTTGGGTTCTGTTGTCAAACTAGCTGAACTTCAAGGATTAAAACTAGGGCTCCAGCACAGGGGTACGGTTTCCCCTTCCCCATCTACCACTTAATATGTTTCGCAGCTCGTAAAAATGGAATGGAATATAGTACTATTTACTATCAGAAATTGGTCCCAGGCCTCAATTTGACACAGGGAGTCTACACAAACACTGCTGTTGGCGGGATCACGGTGACTGTTTGACTGCCACCTGCTGGGAAGGGCTCCCCAGCGGTGCCTGTTTGTGTACATTGCCAGTGGCAGCTCCGATCACCCACCGTTCTGTCGGCACTTGGCACAGCTTTATATTTAGTGCTGTTAAAATGGCATGAATGCAGTTGTCTCCTTCCCTGAAGATTGCTAATTTAACTGCAAGTGCGGGCCACAGAGACCTGCATTTGTCATTTAATGTGTCTGTGACACACAAGTGAATAGAAAGCAAATTCAACTCTTAATAAACCTTGAATAAGGCACTGAGAATGTTTGAGTATTCAAGTGAGAAGCTGTACTTGAAAAGCAAACATTTCCTACTTTTTGTTTGCAAACTGTGTTGCCATGGTGATGCAGTCTTTAGAGCATTAGAGAAATTAAAGTAGGAAATCAAAGGAAGGGCTTTGCATTACCTATCTGCACAAAAGCATTGGTCTTTAAACCGTTCAGCAAAACACATCTTCCCTCACTCCCCCTTAAATCTAAGGGCAGTTCTAGTCCAGTCTGGCCATCTTTCAAACCAACAACCTCCCGCTTACAAGCCAGTCTTTGTCATGTGACCTGGATCCACAGTGAATTTAAATGTACTAGCAGCACCATGCTCTACTTCCAGTATGCTACCCTATACTTAGGTCTAGTAATTTCTCAGTTTATTTCCCATAAGCCACAAGCCCCACTGTCCAGATGTGGCGACTCGTTACCTGTAGGAGAGCTCTGGCGTCATCCACTTTGCCTGAATCCAGAAGCTGAAGGAAAAGATCAGTGACAGGTTTGTAAACTGCAAACTGATTGGCCAGTCTCTCTGCCATGATGCTTACTGAAAAAATAACAGGTAAGAAAACTCTTTTGTTTAAACTGTAGTATAACTCATCCACCAAAGAAACCTGGTCCAGCCTCACCAGAGAGAAAATGTGCTTCTGTGTTCTTTTAGCAAGAACAGCTCACTTACTCTTTTCAACTGCTGGTTCCAACTGCTCCTCTATTACTTTTCTGAATAAGTATGTCAAGCCAAAGTACTGGGGTTTCACGGTTTCATTTCCAGAAGTAAGCATATTTTCAATGTTTTCAATTGCAACATCTATGTTATTGCTGTCAAAGAGTAAAACAGATTATTAAAGAAGTATTTGCTTTTGTATTAATCTTGTAGGCAGTTTCAGTATAAGAACTTAAGAGATTGACACATACAAATACTTTAGGAAAAAGGGAAAACAGATTTACAACTAACCAGATAAAAACCACTAGGCAAAGCTGAACTGCACATTTAGGTCGCAAAAGCAATTGCTAGGCAGTTTATGCTACAATAATCGAAGTAGTTGCTTATTGTAAAACACTGCCCTAGAGACAAGATCAAACAGCTAATTAATGACAGTCCCTTAAGAAAATAGTTTACCTTAAATATTTAATTTGATTTTGTAGCTCTTTGGGTATCAAATGAAAACTTGTTTAAGTGCTCTAACTTCAGCTTTCTGATCTACAACTGCTTCCTGCTGCATGAGGTGAAGATAATAATTGCATAACACCTCAGGATTCTTCAAGCTGCTGCTGAGGTCTTCGAAGGTCTATTTGCATGTCTTTCAACCAGTCACATCAATTTGTTTTTGTCAGGTATCATACATTTGAAAAATAATTAATTTATACTAAAATTCTCAGAAAAAAGTACCTTTACACTCAAAAAAAAAATCAATTACATGGCCCTATTTAACAAGTTATGATAAAAAATGATCTGTATGACTATCTTTTTGGCCAAGGTACTCCTAACTGATACTTTACAGTCATGATATGGTACTCAGAATCCAAATAATCAATTTTTTGTTGGAATTCTTACCTAAAACATAAGAATCCTCTAATAAAAATGAACACCCTGTTACAGTAAGTTTTTCTCATGGGTTTCAGTGAGATAGTTCCTTAATAGTGAATAAAATCACATTCTCTACATCATATAAAACTGTGTTTAATATGGTAGCATTTTAAAATTCATCCAGATCTTACTTGGATAATTTCCTTGATCTTCTAACCTAAAATAATCACATCCTCTTATTAAGGGAAAATTCAAAGTTCTATCTGGCAGGGGATGGGAACCATTTTAAAAGGAAAAAACAAAACAAAACACAGCTTTTCTGCCCAAAGAAATAGAAACAAACAAAAGACCCTGCAAAAACAAACATTATATTTTGATTATCGCAACCCATCAACTGTATGTGAGATTAACTACTCAAGAACAAAGCACGCAGAGTGTCAATTCCATAATTATCCCATGAATCTTTAACTTAGGCAACGTACTTTCCTAGAGACGTTAATAAAAATCAAGTTCTGATTTACTGCTACAGTGGCATGTCTCCATAAGGAATCTAGAGGTGATGGTAAAAGAACCACCTCTAAACACCTCTTTTCCTATGCGTGTGTGTTGACAGCAGGGATGGGAAGGATGGTGGGGGAAACAGAAATGCCCATTTTTAACAAGCTTGCTTGTCCCTCCGCACTCACAATGTTCTAGCAGAGTGTCACCCTCAGTGTTGCTGACAATCATATGAACTCATTTTTCACGTTTGTAACAGTGTTTCAACACAAGGGCCTGGCATGCACATGAAGAAAGTTACCACCATGGAGAAAGTTTCACAATTTTGAAAAATTTGGTAAATGTCATTCGTTGGTCTAATTTAAAGCTAAAACACATTTTGTAACACATAATTATTCCCTAATAGTTCGAGGACAATCAGCAACTGACATCAATATTTCCTCTGTGTTGATACGGCTTCTAATAGCCTAAGAAAAGTTTTTAAAGGTGGTATTTGAGATAATGCTCCTTCTAGTATCCAGTGAAAGAAAAGAAACTTGAAAATACTCACTTCTTTATTTGTGCCAAAGCAATGTTATTGATGAAAACCATATTTGAAAGTCCAATTGAATCTTCAAGTCCATTTACCATCTTCTGAATCTCCTGTATACTTTCTACATCACCCTTCAAGGCACATGCCTGAATAAGGCGGGTCACTGCTATCCTAGAAGGTGTTTGCTCCAGATCTAAGGCGGTTTTTAGCGTTTTTAGAGCCTCTACAACAGAAAAGCAGGCGACAGAGTTCTTCTTTTATGAACCGTACTGACTAATGCATTTTGAAAACCAGCTTTTAGATACGAGTACCAAATGGCTACACACAAAAAGCTATGAATAATTTATTCTAGATTACAGAAAACATTAATACTTTATGAGAAACCTAAAAAAAATAATGATCTATTTGGCTATCTATAAAATATCAGAGGCCAGAGAAATTTCTTCTTTAAATCTCAGAGAAAACACAAATGTTACTGACAGAATATGGGTTCCCTTCAGGGATAACATTTAGTGACCAATTTTAAGGAAACTGACAAGTTCAGAAAAATAGAAATAATTTTAAAAATTAAAGAGTCTCCATAAATACTGTAACTTCTACCACATTCATACTTTACCAGATTTTATTACATTCAAACATTACCTGCTTATCCAAATCTAATATCCCAAAGATTCATCTTTGGAAACAATGTCTCTCTCTAAACAGGAGCGATTACACAGAAGCAGCCAAACTAGAACATTCAACTTCCACACTAACAAATTCATTTTAAATGACTGAACACTTGGTAGATATAGAAAATAAAGATCATCAGATTCCCATGGATATAGCCACAGGTTTTTTTTTTTTTTTTTTTTTTAAGTATCATACTTGTAAGTACTTGATTACGGATAAATATGAAATATCTTGATTTACTGACTCATGTGCCAGTGTAGCGAAATCATTACATTAAAGTAAAGTGGTAGACTGGGGGGGAAATTTAACACTTAGCCTAACAATCACTACTGCTATCAAGAAAAACTTCACGGCTGTTTAGAATTAAAGCAATGTAACCTAGAAAAAATGGAGACTCTGAAGGCAGCTTCCAAATGAGAACAAACCTATCTTTTACAGAAGAACGAGGGAAAGGGAATAACTAAACAGTCTATTAAAAGTGCTACAAAAAAAAAAAAATACGCTCAGTGTTTATTATTGAGGAAACAATTTTTAACTACTACAAACAAAAAATCCAAATCCGTGATTCTCAAATGGGAAAAATAGGTACTTCAAAAGGCACATTCTCTAATATTTTGTAAATACACACGTATAACTAGGAAACAAAATGTTACTGATATTGTTTTAATAATATAATCTATGAAACAAGCTTGATAAAATCTTCTTTAACTGGTAGTCACACATAGATAATCAACTTAAAAATATTCTTTTAACTAAGAATACAGGCTGCTAGGGAGGATCTTCCCACGACTGGATCAAAACAGTACCAAAAACAAGATAACAATAGTGTTGAGCATTTACTACACGTAGACACAATAGTCAGCAGCTACAATCACAAGTACCCTTCTGAAGTAAGTACCAATTTTATAAGTGAGAAACTGAGACAACAGAGTTTAAATAATTTGCCCAAGGTCATATTGCTAGACAGCAACCCAAGAATCCAACACCCCCACACCTGCATCTACGGGTGCATGTGTGAGTGAGAGAGAAGGACGGGGACAACAGACCATTGTATGTCCACTCAAAGGGAGCATGAGACCTTAGAACCTAAATCAAATTCCCAGAACAGGAATTGCCTTCCATATAGTTTAGGACCCAAGAGACACTCAAATGGTACCCATCCACACTCTCCCCCTGAGTCCTTTTCACAGTCTCCTTAATTTACTAGTAACACTGATTATATTGCCAAGATGCCATATAAATCAGCTATTAATATTCCAGAACAGTATACGCTTATAAAATTAGATTAAGATTGAACTGGCTTTATTTTTCTGCGTTAGATGGCATTGAGAAAAAGAAACCTGAAAAAGAGAAGGGAATTTTAAAAACTGGGAGCCCTAGTCAGCCATGGAGCAAGATAAGGAGATGGAGACTGTACCAACACCATTGCCACCCTTGCCAACGACCACAGGACTCTAACAGGTTAGCTGACGGCAACGGTGGCATGGGGGGTGGAGGCGGGAGTGTGGCAGGGCTCCCACTCTCGGCCAACTTCCTGCTGAACTGAACAACTGAGAGGAGTAGATGTGAAATCACATCATAAAGTTTCTTATAGTTTTCATAGGGTATCTAATATACAAGCGAAGGACAGTAGTCAAGTTAAAAAAATTCAGTTCAGATTCAGCTCAAAAATTAACCCCTCAAAATTAAAAAAATGTTGTGTCTTTATCTCCATGTCTACAGAAATATTTATATGGGGAGCAAGTTTACAATGTTTTAAAACTCTTTTTCATTCTACATTAAATGTGAACTTGACAAAAAGCCTTTTTTTTTTTTTTTTTTTTACATTGAAAATGAAATGACAGCTTTTAAAGTTTTAGTAACAAGCCCTGTCCAAAAGGACTGTCTAGATGGGCTGGCCCTGCCTGTGGAGTGCTGTGATAGAAATTTTGCAAAAGAGAAAAATCATCATTTACCTACTCTGTCCTAATCAATGAGAAGACCTCTAAAGACCAGCGTATTTAAATATTACAGGCCAACATTAAAGATGCACAATTAACAACTTTCTCTCAGGGATGGGAAATTATTTTATAAATGTGCAAGTGAAGAATCACATCATTACTACAGAGCGAGGAAGAAAGGAGACACCATACTGAACAGTGAGAGTTTTTTCAACGTTCCTTAAAGATTTCCTACGTGGGTTTTGTTAGATTGGAAAACTGTGGTTTTAATGGTTTTACTGTATTGACTAAAATTCAAACGTAAAGCCTGAGAGAGGACGCTTACCTACATTTAAGAGAGTCATCGTTTTCCTCCTGGGGAGCTCACTCATAAGATCTCCAGATCCAAATCCATCCACAAATACCCTCTACCAAACAAACGGCCCCCTTTCCAGTCTTCCCCAAAGTCCTCTCCACAGCTTTCTGGGGTTATTTTCTTAACGTTAATTTAAAAACACTAAACTCTAAACTCCAAACACTGTATTTTATTGCTGTTGGTATTATGAACTATTGAAAAAGTATTAGATTAAGTTTTAAAAATCAATATTATAATCATTTGGTGCACAACCCCACACATTTAACACTCAATTTAACTCATTTGCTATCTCACACACAACCAACACAATATGCAAGAAACAACTGCTGGGAATTGTTTCAGATGCTCTAAAGTATGTTAATTTCCAAAGCAAAATGACTTGTGCTGTGAATTTTAACGCACTTGAAAGCCTGTACTTTCTCTCGTTCTGGAACACAAATTTTGCATGTCTGAAGAGCTGTGATTCATCTTAAGAAAACCCATCTTGTGTTAAATGGAATGGAAACTGGACTAAGTGGTCAAATGACAAGTACATTCATATTCAAGCTGTATTATAAATGCATGTACAGTAATTTACGTCTCTCAGCTACCACAAAAGGCTCTTGATAAGCAGGTAATTTGCTAAATGGACTCCTTTATCCAAGTATTCGAAGGGCGTTACAAGAAAAATCTGCAGAGGCATTAATGTGACGTAAAGGTCAAGCATTGTGACATACCTTTCAAATAATCCCGCCTAACTTGCGTTATGATGAGGAGGCTGTTGGCAGCATCGTTCAGTGTGAAGCCCTTGATGTGGGTCTCAGCGCTAAAAGAAGCAGACATTTAGAAAGGAATTACTGACATGCTTCTGATACGATAATAAATGGTTGAGCACCAAGGTGAAATTATAAAAACTACTGTTCGTATGTTAAAAATATTGCTGCAAAATATCGACCTGGAGACAGCTTTTGTGTTATCCTGTCAATGGTTATAGAAGGATAATTTTTTTTTGCATTCTGACAGATGACAAAGTTGGAAATGAGCAACAAAAGAAACAAAGTACAAGATTTTTTTTAAACAATCGGTTCAGATTCTTGAATGCTGACATATTAGATGACTAAAATAACTGCATGCCCTGCATTGTTCGGCTGTATCCTAAGCTGGATACTTTTTCCTCTTTTTTCTACATTCACCATAATTATAAAATGTAAAACTATTCTTTCAGCAACAAAAATGAACATTTATTTCCAGCGCTGTATATTTTAAATATAAATGAAAGCATATTACTAACACCGTATCATTTGGTTGATTAATTTTCAAATTTCTGTCATCTAGATACATACAGGTTTTAAAGGTGAGCATACTGCACAACTAAATCCATCGTGACATTAAAATTGAAAATTTCACTCAACAATCTTGTCCCAGCCTTTTAATTTGGCAACCACCCCCCCCCCCCCGCAACTTTTTAAAACTCAAGAGCAAAAATCGCTTGACTTCTGGCTAAAACCGACATGATTAAAAACCCTAGCCTGGGATGATTTCTGTTTGCTACACTGTTTGCACATCTCCTGTGATGAAATTTCAGTACCCTTAATGCCCCCAAGGGTTCATCTCCCGATGAGGAAATCCCCACAGGTCACGAGGAGCAAAAGCAATCGCCGCCATTTGCCTTAGCAAGCTCGGTGCTGATCTTGCTGCCAACAACCTCAGCCTGTCGACGTGAACATCGAAGCTGAGCAGATTGCGAGAAAAGCAGGGTCACTCCTAAATTATTCTCGTCAATCCCAAGAAAATCCTCCAAAGACACGGTGACGTGCCCAGCCTCTCAGTCACTTCCAGCCTCTGAGATTCACCCCTGCAGTCCCCGGGCACAGGATTTTCTTATCCCCCCCCACCCCCTGCCTGACCAATCCTCTTAATCCCACCAAAGCACCCATTGCTCAGTTTGACTTTTTTCCTTTGTCCCATCTGTCAAAGCTTTTAAGTCAACAACTCGTGCATGAGACTATAAACTGCATAAAGGATTTACTTTCTCATTCTTTAGCATGATTAAATAAACAGAAGACACATTAAAATTAAGCTCACTTCTTAAGTCAACATTATTACATGTATTATACCATATTTACATGAAAATATTACCTAAAATTCATTGAGACCATGCAGTAACAAAACTTCCCTTTTAACTGACATTAAGTGTGAACTATCAACCTTTCAAAAACCTCAGAACACAGAACATTTTCTTTCAATAATTTCTTTCAATCTCAAGAAACTGCCTTTTCCATACAAATATGAAAGTGGGGATCAACAGAAAGACAGAAACTCTCTTCAGTTCTATAATACACTGAGCATCTATATTTTACATATGTACAAACTGACCAATCACAATAAAAATATATTCCAAACTGGCAAAAGGAAAAAAAAAAACTACAAAAATTTACTGGCAGAGATCTTTTTGTTGGACAATAAAAGTTTACTTCTGACCTACTTTGGATCTTTCCTTTTATTAAAAAAAAAAAAAATCTAATTCAGAGCCATCAAATCAAACTTCCTGTGATGATGGGAATATTCCTTATCCATGTTGTCCAGCACGGTCGTTAGCCACCAGCCACACGTGGTTATACGGCTACTGTGATGGAGGAATGGAAATGTCAATTTCCTAAAAACGCAGTTTAGTGTTATCAGAGATTTAAAACAATAATTTATCTCCCTTACTGATCTTTGGATAAGCACTTCTCCTCCCTTGAAAGCATTCATTATATCTAAATTTTTATTTTGAAACATGAGGAAGTGTAATTCTAACTAAAAATGAAAGAAAGTTGACTTCTTTAATTTTTTAAAGGCTGCTGTCACTGTTGAGGTGACATACTTTTGAGGTGCCATTATTTGTGGGGAAGGTTTAAATGACCTTCTGAAAATGAAGAAATCTCATTAGAGGTCAAGTCAATGCAACATATCAGAGAGTACAGCAAGGGTACAGCAAAAAAAGACTGCACTCTTTAGTTCACAGAGAAAACCGCTCTGAAGACTGAACAAGAGGCATCATGCAGGTAGAGTAACAACAGGTAGCTATCTATGGACTGCCAATAACAGTGCCAAAACACATGGGGGCACTGCCACTTGCTCATTTGGTCATGCTACATCACAATAAAGAAGGCCATTTAAAAAAAGCAACCGTTCTTTTTTACTCAGAGCACTGGTACGAAACTGGAAGAAGTGATGACCTCATTAGAAACGTGAACTTCAACTACCATTTCTGAAGTTCCAGGCCAGAGTTATTTTCAAAACAACCCAATGTAGATCTAACCCAAGGTACAATTCTTCAGAGTTCGATATAACATCTTCTCAGTTCAAGGGAAAGGATGTGCATCCAATCCCCAGATTAGGTGCTTATGGCATGGTAAGGCTTTGCATCTAGGATTCTCTTAGGTGCACCCAGCTGCATGTGGAAGGCAGCTACAAAATCCTCCTGGAAGGATAACACAGCTAAGATAAAAGTGCCCTCAGAGTACAGAAAGGCTTCATGGAGATCCAGAGAAAGAGGAAAAATCAACATACATTTTACACGTTGTGCACATAAGGGCAAACAGGAGGGCTGTGATTGCAGGCATCTTCTACCATCTTCTAGTTCAGCAGCTTTCACAACAACTTGTTTGATCAAGATCCCCATCACACAGGGTAAGGAACGTTTCACACAACCTACTAGTGTACATTTTACTAAATAAAACTCACAAAACCATCTTTATCACATGGAATGCTTCGATATTTTCTATTCTATTTCATTTACACAAAATGTTGGTCCTGTCTCACTAAAGAGATCCCATGACCCTTACTGGTTACAACTGCAGTTTGAAAAACCACTTCAATGAAAGATGTGCACACTGCATGAGCACTCTAGGGGGGAGGCAAGAGGCTGTTTAATCCTCTATTTTTAAATCTTATCCTCTGAAAAGTGTCTATTTTTTAAAGTTTATTTATTTATTTTGAGAGAGAGTGAGTGCATGCAAGTGAGGGAGGGGCAGAAAGAGAGAGGGAGAGAATCCCAAGCAGGCTCTGCGCTGTCAGCACAGAGCCCGACATGGGGCTTGATCTCAATGAACCATGAGATCATAACTTGAGCCAAGATCAAGAGTCAGATGCCCAAAAACTGAGTTACCCAGATGCCCCTCTATTTTTTGAGTATGTTTTATAATATACTTAACATGTGCTACATTAGTACAATTCATTACTAATGGATATGATCAAAATGTTTATGACATGTGATTATTGAATCACTTGGGGTGTTTAGTAATTCTGGGCCCCAAACCATTGCTGGGTGGATGGACTGAGTCAGATGGGGCTGAATCAGAACTTTTGGAGTGGGCTGTGGGGAATCTTCATGCTACCAGAATGTGAGGCTTGCAGTTCTAGAACAAACCCAATTAAAATGAGAAAAAATTACAATCTGTGCTTTGGGGAATTTCAGAGATCTCTGTGACCAACCCCAGAATTAAAAGTTTAAAAAAAAAAATTGGGGGGCGCCTAGTTGGCTCAGTCAGTTAAGTGTCTGACTTCGGCTCAGGCAGGTCATGATCTCACAGTTCATGGGCTCGAGCCCCACGTTGGGCTCTATGCTGATAGCTCAGAGCCTAGAGCCTGCTTTGGAATCTGTGTCTCCCTCTCTCTCGGCCCTTCCCCTGCTCATGCTGTCTCTTTCTCTCGCTCTTTCTCAAAAATAAATATGTTTTCTTTTTAAAGTTAAAAAAAAAAAAAACTTTTCTTCTTTGCTTCTATCCCTTCACTTAATCACACCCAGTTCACAACACAAAATGCTCTTCTCTTTACGCTGCCTCCCTTTCCTCCTAAATCACTATTGCTTCAGAATGCCTTTAATTACTATGGGCAGTGTTAGGATAGAGAGTTTAGGTAATTTCTGAGAAAAGTAATTTTAGGAAAATACCACATCCCCTTGATGACTTCAATGATTACAGATGGCAATAGGCTGTTCAATGTAAAATTTTCCAAGTCACTAATGGAGCATGTCTCGAGTATTCTAGAGATACGTAATTTAATTAGCAACTGAGTCAAAACACAAATGGGATACAGAATACATTAAAAACCTGAACTTTCAAAAAGTCTTAGTGTGACTGTCCTTGATATAGGACATACAAATGATGGCTGAAGACCACAGATATATATGGTGTGCATGTGTGTGTATAAGTATATATTATACTTGTATATATACATCTATATATACTATACGTATACACACTGTACATGGGTGTGTTATGTATTTCCAGACAAGTACAGTCAGATACATTTTTCAAAATGTAATGAAATACAAACAGTAAATATGACCCTATGGTGCATAATTTTTTTTTAAATTTTTTTTTTTAACGTTTATTTATTTTTGAGACAGGGAGAGACAGAGCATGAACTGGGGAGGGTCAGAGAGAGGGAGACACAGAATCTGAAACAGGCTCCAGGCTCTGAGCCGTCAGCACAGAGCCCGACGTGGGGCTCGAACTCACGGACCGCGAGATCATGACCTGAGCCGAAGTCGGCCGCTTAACCGACTGAGCCACCCAGGCGCCCCTATGGTGCAAAACTTTAACGTAACACTAGCATTAACACCAAATTTTCCAGCAAACTGCAAGAATGCCAAGCACCCACTTTCTGTTCAGGATTCTAATATTCCAAAAGTACTGTGACTTAAAAATTCTGAAGGCCAACGTTGAGCCAAGAGAGATTATTTAAGAACTTGTAATACGTTAGGAAAAGGCTGACCTTTGCCACTGAAAATAAGGTTATTGACTCATCACCAGGACAGCTCTATATTCCCTGGCAGGTGACTGTTATCTATTCCTTTCTAGGCCCTTTCTGGTTAATAACTCAACTTTTCGCATTAACTTCTTGGGGATAAGACAACAGAGTCCATTACCTGACACACCAGGTAACAAAACTTCACTCTTGTTCTGATTAACGAAGTATTTTACTCTGAGGAACTAGCCAGAGAAACAAAACCCCTACCATGACCACCACACAGATTTTTTTTTTTTTTTTTTTTGTAAAAAGTCCAAAATCAAACAAAAAACCCAACAGAAGGGCAAAGAGAAAGGCATTTAAAATGTGCTGAGAGGCACCTGGGTGGCTCAGTTGGTTAAGCCCCTGACTTGATTTCGGCTCAGGTCATGATCTCGTGGTTTGTGAGATAGAGCCCTGCATCGGGCTCTGTGCCGACAGAAATTCTTTCTCTCCCTCCCACCCCCCAAATAAACATTTTTTTTTAAATAAGTAAAATCAGTCATTCAATAAAATGTGTTGAGCACTCATATTTTCTCTACTTCACTCTATGTTCTTCAACACCTAGAAGAGATCTCTAATGTAAGTCTCATTATCATCTCCTCATCACATAAAAGAAAAAATGAGGCTCACAGATGGGAGGCAATTTCCCCAATAGAAATTTCAAGTAAGATTCGAACCCTTGCCTAAGTTCAAAGCCTTTGGGTGTTTTCATTATATTAGGGTCCTCCCACCAAAAAAGGTTCACAGATCTAGCTGCTGAACAAGAAACAGAGTATGATGAAGATACTTTTCTGTATATGGACATCATAAATGAGTGGCAAAGTTATATTAGGCAAATAAAATGTACTACACTGTTCAGGGCCAGTAAGGTTTTTTTTTGTAGGTTAAAAAGAAACCCATAAAATTAGAAAACCATTTCATAGGATTTTTGTGTGTAGTTGAGGATAATTAAGCAGCTGCTACCAGTACAAATCATTAGAAAAATTCTAATGAGAGCTGATACTTTTTTCTAAGTGACAGGTTTAATAAAGAGACTAATACTTACACATCTTTCACTTGCATTGCTTGTAAGAAGCTATCCTTCTCCAAAAGTAATTTTATAAGACTGCCATAAGTTTCATTGTTCAGCACAATGTTTTGCTTGTGTGCTTTCAGGAAAATACTATATGCATCTATGAAGGAAAAAAACATAAAATGAGGTGACATTACTCTGAAATGGCAAAAAAGGAGGGAAGAAACCCTAGAACACGGCCCCCAAACCACATTATTTCTCCTTGTTTCCATACTCATCCACCATACCACTCTCCACACACACACTGACCTAAACAGCAGATGCCGTCACCCTTCTCATCTTTGTAAACACAAAGTCACAGCTTTGGAAACTCTACTTAAGCCACATGGAAGGTACCTGAAAGGACTTCCTTTTAAAATGACTTTTCATACTAGTTTTCTGAAGTCAATAAATTATTCTCATGCCAATAAAAATGAAAAGAGCTCTTCTGAATTTGTTTGTCAAAAGATGATACCAGTTTCAAAATAAGCTGCAAAATGTGTGTTAAAGTCCAAATAAACCACAGTTATAATTTAGATTGAGGGGAGCAAAAGATGCATTTTAAAGCACTCTTTAATCTATAAGTGGGTGGTTACAATGGTTAACATTTCAACACAATAGCATTAAAATGAATATAGCCTATAATTCTAAAATTAGGAGATCAAATTATTTGGCTACGACAGGACTTATACAAAAACATACAATTTTCAAATATACAGGTATCTAACAAGTAAACTAAGCAACATTTGTTTGACTGATTAACAGTTTTATTTCACTTGTTCACAATAACTGTCAGTGAATGAAAAGATGTTACCAAAAGAGAAGTAACTACAGTTTTCAGTCACTTACTTTTCTGAAATAAAATTGCCTGGCTATAAACATCCAACTGAAACTATAATCCACTCTCTGGTGTGTATAAACAAACCACAAAAGAGAGGGCATAAGTGAACTACATGTACGAACTTCTATAGGTATAAAGCTCAATGTAAGGAAATGCAGTACATACAATTAGGAGGGAACATGATATTAATGCTCAAAAAAACATTCAGAGCTACTTTAGAGGTTTCTGAACAAGCAGACATACACTTGTATTTCTAAGTTAGGGGAGTTTGTATGAGCCCTTCAATTTAAACTGAAGTGACAATGTGAAAAACCCTCTTTCAAGGTAAACTCAGAAAACAAGAGAGAAAAGGTATGACATTAATATCTGTGTCTTAACCAAGGAGAACAGATAAAATCTGTCATTCTGTACACAGTGCTCCCTTTCAAGGGAGCTAAGAGGTTAAATGCAGTGCAATTTTTGTTTACTCCCCAACAAGCATGGTTTCCTGGGAAATATAAAATAAGTATAATTCGAATATTTAAGATTGACAAAACAATCTAGAAAATCTTACTGTTGTCTAAAACTATAGGCATTGTAAGAAATCGGTATGTCTGTTTATTATTCTCTACTAGTTGAAGGAAGGAAGGATGGAAGGAGGGAAGGAAGGAGGAAAAGAAGGAAGGGGCTATCATTGTAAAGTGCCACAGGTTTCTGGTGTAAAAGTTGGTAAGGATGCTAAACTACCAGAAATTCGATAAAGTGCTATTATGCAAAGCATTCAAATTCCAAAGTATTCATATTTTGCTAAGCACTCAAATCCTGAGATTTGTGAATAAAAACTCTGAAGAATAACAGGATAAAACAAGTACAATAAATGTAAGTTGCATACTAAAACCAGAATTGGGGTATATCTCCACGTTTATAATAAACACTACATTATATTTATCTAGTTAACTAGTCAAGGTTTTCATTTAAAAACAATTTTTTTAATTAAAAAAATGTTTATTTAATTTCTGAGAGAGACAGAGCGTGAGTGGGGGACGGGCAGAGAGAGTGAGGGAGACACAGAATCTGAAGCAGGCTCCAGGATCTGAGCTGTCAGCACAGAGCCTGATGCGGGGCTCAAACCCACCAACCACGAGATCATGACCTGAGCTGAAGTCAGATGCTTTAACTGACTGAGCCACCCAGGTGCCCCCCAAAACAACAATTTTTAAAAAGGTAATATATGAAGGAGCTCTAGAGTCTTCAAAAAGTAACTATATACTAATTTCATATTTGTTTCAGTCAAATAAAAACTCCACTGGAATATTTAAATAGTATTGATGATCATAATTAATTTTATATTTAGGCTTACCATATATAAGGTAAGGACTCAAGGATGTATAGGGTGAGTATGCAGCAAAGGAAAATGACACAAAGGATAAAGTTACTCTTCGTGACCCTGTACACTTTACGTCAGTGTCACAAAATTTCCAGTTAAGAAATAACAGGAAATTATAAATTTCTAAATTGATTCCTTTCTATTGAACAGAGCTCAAAATGATCAATACTAAAATGAATAAAAATCTACGTAACGGTTTAAGTATCATAAAGCATACTTGAAAATCCACACAAAACTGAAAGAATTAAAGAGCATGCTAGCATGCTATGGAGAAAAATTAACAACAAAAAAAGGGAAACAACAGTAATGTATGATTCTGAAAGAGTACAATGAAGTCTAAATGGAAATGTCTACAACGTAATAGGCAAGCTGCTAGCTATCAGAGTGTTCAAGATGGTCATAAAATTTTTAAAGTAGTCATAAAGGTGGTAGGCACGTCACGTCAGAAGTTTACTGCTAGAAAATAGGAAGATGAGCAAGACACAGGGTTCACGTCCAGCCTCTAACCTTGGAATGGTGCTTGATCACTTTGGCTTAGATATTTTAAAACAAGTTATAGATATCTTGATTTTTTTTTCATCTCTCAGTACTTCATTATAGATCTCAACATTTAAGGATATTGTCCTATAAGTCGTAAATTCCACTATCATACCCAATAAAAATGAGATGGGGCACCTGGCTAGCTCAGTCAGAAGAGCATGCGACTCTTGATCTCAGGGTCATGAGTTCAAGCCCCACACTAGACATAAAGATTACTAAAAAAATAAACATAAAAACAAAATGAGATAATTCCTTATTATTATCTACTACTCAGTTTATATATAAGTTTTCCCAACTATCCCAAAATATCTTTGTTAATTTAAAAAATGAAAGAAAGTAATTTATACAAGTTCCATCTCTGTCCTAGAGCACTTCTAATTTGTTAAATGGACTTGGATCTCATGCTACTATTAGATCCCTGTGTACAGGTTTACCTTTGCTTTTCTTTCGTTGGCAGGCATTCAACAGATCTTTCTGGATATTTGCTTCTTCACGTGAAGGTGGTGATGAACTCAGGGAATGCTTTTCATCCTCATACCACAACTTAAAAACAAAATTCTTCAGTTAAACAAAAACTGGTATACACAGTGATTTTTTTAGTATAAAACCGGGCTCACCTATGCCCTAACGTTATACTGACAACAAAATCTGTTATGCTTACAGTTAAAAACAAATTACCTCAGGTACATCAAATGGAACCTCCTGATTATTGTTTCTAAGGATTTCTGCTAATAATCTTAAGGTCTTTGCACGAGGAATAATATTTTCTTCTTGCATTTTATTCCAGACAGCATCAGCTCTTTGCCAGTCACCATTTATTTCTGTAAAATTTGATTAGGCAGAAATTAATGAGCATAACGAAGTAGAATTCATAAAAATGTTTAGAATTTCCTCCTATTTGATGTTGAATTGTAAGCATTACCCCCAAATTACTGCTACCAGGGAAAGGAACAGGATGATTGTGGACCAAAGATGAGAAGACTTCTTTATGTATACCTTTTGAATTTTCAAATTCAAATAGAAATCCCTTACCTATTAAAAAATAACAACAAACCTCCTACCATTTACTACATACTCTGAAAACCTTTTTAAAGTAACTGAGAAGTTGCCCATTTCTGAAATCAAAATCAGAAATAGCTAACAATTCAACTATGTCCGTGAAACTCTGGAAAGATGATGGGTACGTGTATGCAGTATAATACACAGCTGAAGGTCTAAAGGGAGTGAATACGTGCAGATGTATGATTTTCTTCAAAGGGGACGAATCAACAAATGCTTTTCACTTAGTCGAATAGGGAGAATTCTGTCTCTTCTGCTGACTTGAAGAATGTCTGTGACGTTGTGTGACAGATTTCTCATCCCAACAAATAATGCCACCAGACTATAAGTATTATAGGGCAAGGGAAGTTTACTGGAAGGAAATAGGCAGATTCCTTCATACTGAATATGTGGTATTCCTTTTATGTTCCTTTTATGTGGTAACCTAGTCTTCACAAATAGCAAAAATTTAATAATCAAGACGTGTTTTTTTTTTATTTTTTTTTTTAACGTTTATTTATTTTTGAGACAGAGAGAGACACAGCATGAACGGGGGAGGGATAGAGAGAGAGGGAGACACAGAGTCGGAAGCAAGCTCCAGGCTCTGAGCCATCAGCCCAGAGCCCGACGCGGGGCTCGAACTCGCGGACCACGAGATCGTGACCTGAGCCGAAGTCGGACGCTTAACCGACTGAGCCACCCAGGCGCCCCTCAAGACGTTGTTTTTTTAAAACCTTCTAATGGGTTTTAAAAAGAGAAAAGCTCAAAGTCATTTAATATAATAAACTTTTACTTGTGAAAAACTAGACCAAAATATGAAAAATATCATGACACTAATTAAGTTCAATATAACTATTAAGCACAAAGAAATACTCCTTTAAAAGTGTTTTTTAAATTTTCAAATATGAATAAAGACTATCTTCATTGTGTACCATCAGCTCTAGGAAAGGGGTTATTTCAGAGCACAAAATGTTCCAGAAAACATAAATAAATGTTTCTCAGGAATTCCAAAATATTAAAACAAATGGGATTTTCCTAGTTCTCCCTGACCCCTCCAACTGAAAAGCTAAGTTTTTTGGTAACTAATGACTCCTAAAAGTAAACAACTCAAAGAAGAAGAACAAAACACATTCATGCTCCATCAGAAACCTAAGTAAAAGGGTAGTAAGTAGGAAAATTTCACCAGGTCATACACAGATTGCAGTGATTTTGTACACACTTTGATAATAAAATCATTTGTATATAAAACGCTTAAATTTACAATCTATTTTCAAAACAAGATTCACATAAGCTAATTATGCTTATCCTTCATTAGAATGTTCTTATGTAACGTAAAATTCAGCAGCAACTTTTCAATTATGTGAATATAGAAAACTAATTGAACTAAACACATTAAAAGCAAAACGCCAAGCTCCAGTATCTTTAATCCTGTAGAAGTAGAAAAGGCGGAACACTTCTGTTCCTTGCCAGAGTACTATGGACTATACAAGACACAGGAAAGGTTTCCAAGAACTGGAAACAGCGCTGCTAAGGGGCTTTCTAAAGAGATTCATTTTTACACTAACATAAACTATTCCAAACACTGAAGAGAAGATGGGTGGAGGATGTACAAGTCTGTGCCTTCAACTGTAAGAATTAGAGGAAGACAATTTTCTTCTAAAAGAGGCACATGTATATGGAAGCTTCCAGTTTGGGGGTACAAGATATTACAGAGATGTACCTTTAATTAACTAGCAACTTATACAAGAGAATATTTCAAAATACATGAAAATTAGATAGTGTTTATACCATGAAACAACTCAGTCATTTATATTTACACACACACACACACACACACACACACACACACACACACAAAACACAGACACTTTTTTTTTTGTTTAAAGGGAAAAAACTTCTTGGAAATATGCCTGGATCACAAAATAAGTAACAAACCTTTGAGGCAAACTAGTCAGCGTGCCAACATTTGCACCTGTCTACAAAAACTCACAAAGGCACAGAAAGGCCATGCCTTTCTTGTATAATATCCCTCTGGGGCTTAAAATGCCTTCTACCAAGACAACAACAATCCTACTTGTTGCCTGGGCTGTGGCCAGGGAATGGACACTCTGCCTCTATAATCCCATCACCACCCTCCTGGCATTCTTGGTTCCTCCTCTTTAAAGAATGAGAGGACTGACCACTACACAATCTCTGAGGATTGTTAAGCTATACAACCAACGATTCTGGACACCACTAGTGATTTTACCAGAATACACACTGTTGTGGGATTGTAATTTATGGCAATAGGACCAGTGTGTAACAAGATGTCACTATATGCGTAGCCGCTATGGTAATGAACTAAGAAATGAAAATGTCTAGTTTGGGGTTTTGGTTGAAATCGAAAGTTTTTACACATTACTGATCAGAGGGGGTAATTTCCAAATGATGGTTCCACTCTAAAATAACAAATCTAGGGCTCGGACAGGGATCTCGCTATGCAAGCCTGCACAGTCTTGCTTTGCCTGAATACAATCCAAGACTAGCGAGGGGTGTTCTATGACCTGGGAGACAAGGTAAAGGAGTTCCCACTGGTCAAAGATGGAACAATGTGAGCACCTAGAAAACAATGATCGCAATAAACTGAAACACAAACAAAATTTTAAAATATGAACTCAAGAATTGAAAAAAAAAATCAATGTTCAACTTTGGAGATTCCAAGGACACCAGCACTTAAATATGGTAATTAAAGAGAAAAGGCAGTGATCTTTCCCTGTGAATTTATTTCACATTAAGTAAAAAAGGAAGCCACAGACCATAACGTAGAGTATGAAACATGTAGAGGATAAAATAATCAAGATAATAGGTGTATATGTAAAAACTATATGGATATAAATATACAGAAAAAAGGCTGGAAGGCTGGCCAATTGACAAGTTACTTCTGAGGGGTGGACAAAAGGACATTTCCACATTTTGTTATGTATACTACACTACTGCATTGCTTGACTCTTTAGTAATTTGGAATATACTCATGCCTTATTTGTATAATAAATACACAGTGTGAAAAGAAATGTCAATGGAAGTACTTGAAAAAAAGGAAAAAAGCACATAAATAACTTCAGAGGTAGAATAAATGCTAAAGTGTAAATGTTGGCTTTTTAAAAATCGATTTGTAAGTCATATAGAGAAGGACAGATTCCATATGTTTTTCACTCCTATGTGGATCCTGAGAAACTTGACAGAAGACCATGGGGGAGGGGAAGAAAAAAAAATGGTTAGAGAGGGAGGGAGCCAAAATATAAGAGACTCCTAAAAACTGAGAACAAACTGAGGGTTTATGGGGGGTGGGATGGAAGGGTGGGTGGGTGATGGGTATTGAGGAGGGCACCTGTTGGGATGAGCACTGGGTATTGTACGGAAACCAATTTGACAATAAATTTCCTATTAAAAAAATAATAAATAAATAAAAATAAAAATCGATTTGTAACATTTTAAGACAAAATTACAAAAACATAAAGCAGTCTGTCTTCCAATAATGTATACAAATAATCAACTATCTGTATACATGTAAAAAGAAATTGACATGTTTAGAATATAAGAAAATGTTCAATAAGAAGGTAAAAATACTATCTCAAAATAATAGTATATTCATTATGCAGATGAGGGGGCTGCTTCATTCATGTTTGTTACAGGTCTTAGGAACTAATTTTGCAAGACTATCACCACGAAAGGTGACATTAGAAAGTGTATTAGAAAAGATAGAGGGGCACCTGGGTGGCTCGGTTAAGCGTCCAACTTCGGCTCAGGTCATGATCTCACGGTTTGTGAGTTCAAGCCCTGCATCAGGATCTGTGCTGACAGCTTGCTCAGAGCCTGGAGCCTGCTCCAGATTGTCTCCCTTTCTCTCTGGCCCTGCCCTGCTCACACTCTGTCTCTGTCTCTCTCAAAAATAAATAAACGTTAAAAAAAAATTTTTTTTTTTAAAAAAAAGAAAGAAAAGATAGTTCAAACTAAAATTTGAATTGTGACAGATTCTTTTTAACAGATCACCTATGGACATCATACTGTATACAGTAAGTAGAAAATGAAACGCGTTTAGTACAACTAGTATTTAAAGATATGAAAAGTTTCATTTTCTATTTCTTCATCTAGATTACAGTTACATGAATGTTGGCTATCATAAACCACTGAGCCATGTGTATCGTTGTTTTGTGCCTGTTTCTGTAGTATGCTGTAATTCACAACCTGAAGGGTGTGGTGGGTGGGGGATACTATTTTAAAACAAAACAAAACCGCTCTTTGACAAATACCCCAAAATAATCAGGCCAATCGCTTTTAAAGGCTAAAATTACACCATGAGAAAGAATGAATTCATAAAAAGTTCTGGTAGGTCAAACAAATTACTTTTTCAGAAATCCACAATCCAAGACAGGGATTTTTCAAGTATGATAGGACCACATCTCATACATCATTCCATATTATATGTTCCTTTTCAAACAAATTGAGTCCATAGTGCTTTATAAATTATTTAACACGTTTAAGTAGTGGTCCAAGTCAGAGGGCAAAAAGAAGAGCACTGGTTTATTCGGCAGAAAGGGAAGGATTAGGATTATCACAACCATATTATCTATTTGTGTTTTTTTTTAATTTTTTTTAATGTTTTTTATTTATTTTTGAGACAGAGAGAGACAGAGCATGAACAGGGGAGGAGGGTCAGAGAGAGAGGGAGAATCTGAAGCAGGCTCCAGGCTCCGAGCTGTCAGCACAGAGCCCGACGCAGGGCTCGAACCCTCGGACCGTGAGATCATGACCTGAGCCGAAGTCGGAGGCTTAACCGACTGAGCCACCCAGGCGCCCCCCGTATTATCTATTTGTAGCACTACAAAGGTTATGAAGTACACCAACTGGGTTAAAAAGTATACTTCAATATAACGATTCCTCTGGCTTCCAGCCTCACAAGAGGCTACTCTCACATGACTGTGCTCTTCAGACTGCTGGCTCAAATATAGAGCAAAACACTGGAAGGAGGTGTCCAACAGAGCAAAGGAGGGTGAAGGAGAAAAAATGGTGATAAACCTCAGAGACTGCTTATCCCTAGAGGAAAGTTGAACTTAGAAATTGTTTTCTTTTCTTTAAAAAACAAAACAAAACAAAACAAAACAAAACAAAACAAAACAAGACAGCAAAGGTCATCTGGACAGGGAAATAGAAGTCTGTGAGGCTGGCTACTTCCACCTTCCCCGGACTAGTGCTGTACCTCGTACATTCTTCCAGTTGTTCTTTCACTCTGTATAGCTAGTCTTTAGTCTTGGTCACAGGCCTAACTCTTTCCACAGGGCGCTACCTTTTATCTGCAGGGCCCTCCTCAATGTCTAGCACAGTAAAGGATTAGGGTCTTCTATGGGGATGACTTTAAACGCTGGGACTTGTGTGGAAACATAAATTCAGGTTTTTTTTTTTCGTTTCCAGTTTGCATAAAATTAAAATTTAAGTGTGAAACTGTTCCTCAAAAGGAAGAAAAGGGGGGTGGGGAAGGGAAAGAATTAGCACCTGAATGAATACAGGTTATAATCCACCGACTGAGGACTAAACTCCTAAAATGTAAGTTTTCTAATTATATATTCAATAACAACAACCTCAGTATTATAGGCCAGAATTCATTCAAACCAAAGAATTGAATTTTAAGAATTTTGAGACTTTTAAGAACTACATAGTGAAGTGTGTACTTCAATGCAGCCAACAAGTGAAATGTAAATTTTATGGAAAGTCTTATTTATACCATCAACATAGAAGACAAAGCTTCTAAAGATAATAAATACAAATTCAAAAAGACAAATGAACTAACTTATTCACTGCTGTCTATGGTGTTTGGTGAAGGAAAATTTCCCATGAGAAAAAGAAAATAATCTAGAGCAAATATCTATGAAGTGAAAAAGGGAGGGGAGGGAGAGGAGGGGATGGGAGGTCAGGCCACTATTCTTTTTTTTTTTTTTTATTTAAAAAAAATTTTTTTTTATGTTTATTTTTGAGAGAGAGAGAGAGACAGTGAGCAGGGGAGGGGCAGAGAGAGCGGGAGACACAGAATCTGAAACAGGCTCCAGGCTCTGAGCTGTCAGCACAGAGCCCGATGTGGGGCTCAAACTCACAGACCGCGAGATCATGACCTGAGCCAAAGTCGGACGCTCAACCGACTGAGCCACCCAGGCGCCCCAGGGTCACTGACTATTATAAGTGTTGTTCCTCTCTACCCAAATACCTTAAAAGAGACTACCAAGTTCCCAGATGTATAAACTGGAATCAACACACTAGAGCAATGTTTGGTAATAGAGATCAAAAGTTTCAGAACACAGGGGAGCCTGGGTGGCTTAGCCAGTTGGGTGGCCGACTTCGGCTCAGGTCATGATCTCATGGTCCGTGAGTCTGTGAGTTTGAGCCCCACGTCGGGCTCTGTGCTCACAGCTCGGAGCCTGGAGTCTGCTTCGAGTTCTGTGTCTCCCTCTCTCTCTGCACATCCCCCACTTGCACTCTGTCTCTCTCTCTCAAAAATAAATAAATATAAAAAAAAAAAAAGGTCAGGACACAAATATAAATGCAGTACAAGGAAACAACTAAGAGTATGCGCAAAGATTACGGCACACAGATGGTTAATGCAGCGCTATTTTATAACACGGGAAACTGAATTCTATTCCAACGTCTAGCATTAGGAGATTGGCTGGGTAAATCTAGTACATCCATTCAATGAAGTTATTTGTAGGTAATAAAATATAAGAAAATGTCTATAGTATAGAAGCAGTCAAAACCGTATTATAACATAATCACATTTTAAAAACTAGCAACGAGTTTGTATATCAATATGCGTTCTTCTGGAAAAGGATCTTATAGACATGAACAGGTCAATGATTATGCTATTTATAGAAGTGACTGATTGATAAGTCTACTAGAGCACTTAAATAAAAAGAAAACATTAGTCTCTCCTCAAAAAGTCCCATTACATTCTGTGGCCCTGATGAAGATTTTTCTCATCTTCTGATTACTGCAGCAAGATTGTCAGAAATTATGAAACTTGTATGGTATCTAGTGATACAATGTAACATTCTGTGATAAAACTCAATCTGGCCTCTACTTAAACCTGGGTTAAAGGCTACACATTTAACAATCCCTGGACCTTCCTGATACCCCTTTCTAGCACCTGCCTTCAACAGAATAAATGTCACAAGATGAAAACATGAGGAATGGTCAGATTACTTACTATATAGTTTTAGCAGACTGTAGTACAGCTGGTCTCTATCACATTCAAATAGCTTCTGCGTTAGCTCCACTAATTTTTCTAGAGTTTCAACCTTAAAAATAAGAGTAACAGATGGATCTAGACTGTGTAAAGGATATATTTTATAATTCACAAATGTCAGTTGAATAATCCTTCAAATAAGCTTTACCCAAAGGGCAGATTAACTTCATTTAAAAATTTAAAGAGCCAAACAGAACAATGTGAATGTAGTTAATGCTTAAAAATGGCTAAAATGATAAATTTTGTTAGATGTATTTTACCACCATTAAAAAAAATGTTTTAGGTTGAAAAGCTGAAGGACTCTGCAGTCAAGAACAAAACATGAACAATCACCTAACTGAGGGAATCTCCATGAACATGCATTTTGAATAATTCAAAGATACTTGGGGTAGAGGGTAGAATTAGCACATCCTCTATTTATTAATAAGAATATTCCTCCACCCAAGTGGTATACTCCTCTTCCCCTGTGGCTTTTACTTTGCAGGATATGAACAAATATCTGCACTGGAGGAGACAGAAAGTAGAAATTCGACTTGGGCTCCCATCAAGCGACTCCTCTGGTCACTAAGAACTGAAGCAGATTTAAACTGCCAAGGAAACAAGGTTAGCCTGCTCAAGCCAACAACTAGGATAAAGCAAGTGAAAATCTTCAGGGCCCCAATTAAAATTTTTTGGGATTCCACGGCACCTCAGAAATAAGAATTAAGCTACCGCTTACCTGGAAAACAACCAAGATAACGCTGCTTCTATTAATAATGCTGTATGTCCCCAAATGCTCATATGACATGGAGGACACTTGCTTTCTACTCACAGTTTTAGGTGCTTGAGACCAGAAATTAAACACAAACCTGATTACTTGAAATGCATCTATCACAAAACCACTGAAGTCTTGAAGATCGAGCTCTAATGCCTGGAGTCTATAAAATAAAATAATCATACAGCACGTGAGGTAAAACTTAGCTAAATGTTAATTTTCCTTCAAAGTTTTCCTTCTACTGAATTTGCCACTTCCTTCCCAAATATATATCATAATAAAAGAAACCTGTAACTTAATACAGTTATCAAAGACTTTTAGGATTAAAACAGCATAAATGGTAACCGATATTTAACCAGTATCTAGAAGATCTGATTTACATCAAAATGTTGCTTTGTAGGTCAATTCTCATTCAATAAATCATTTTTTAAATATTAAAATGGTTAAGCTTTCTTTAGTTCAAAAAGAAACCTTGACTCGAACTAAACTCCAAAAGATGTCAAATCAAATACACACACACACACACACACACACACACACACACACACACACACACAGTTTCTCTCTCTCTCAGAGATCCCAATGGACTCAAGAAGCAAAAACTATTGTTACAAAAACTTATTAACCATTATCACAACCATAAACCAATGGCTTTTACTTTTTCCTTTAACATGCTTTGTGAAGTTTAGTGATCAAAAAGTACTGACTACCACAAATGTCTGCCTAGTATCTAAAACTAAATGTTTAAAGAGCTAGGTACTTAAAACAAACTAAGTACTTTAAACTAGCTCACAGTCTTAGTTTACTTTAATTACTGAGACATAGGTTATATCCTCAATCAGAAATTACTAAGGTTTAGTCAATAACTCTGGCTGTAAAGCAATTATTTTACAACTCTCATACTGGAATGAAAGGAAAACCAATTCACACATAATTCCAAGGATTTGTCATTCTAACTATAGTATTTTCATCATCTGTAAGAGGGCTTCACCATTAAATACTACATTTCAATCACAGCATTATGATAAGAAACCTACACACTCATTAGCCCTGGCTGCTCCAGTCTAGAGGAGGTACCTTTACTGCTTTCTCCACTCCGCTTTGTTGACTAAACCAGGTACCCCTCCAATCTGATCTCTTATTTATAAGTCTTCATTATTTTTTACCTCTTAAAATAATATTGTACAATGTTAAATTAAGAAACGAAGCAGACACTAACACCTCAGAGTTTTGGCAGAATGACAGAAAAGCTGGTACAGCAGAAGCTGTTTAAGTGTTCTCATTCTAACTGTGCAAGTATGCACATTTGGGGATACAAGAACGAAATGCTGAATAAATTACTTGTTTAAATATATTCTCAAATATCATTAATATTTACATTTGCACACAATTTCTACTCAAGGGTTTTCTCATCTAATTACCTGTTTTGTTTCACGTGCATTACACTGAAAATGAAACCAAATGAAATCTAACATATCCAAAAAGCCCTTGCAAAAATTCTGGACAGTTCTTCATTAGAAGAAGGCAAAATGCCAGGACTGTTACATTCATTCACTTATAACTTTCAACGTTAATGCTGATCCAAATGCCAACAATCTAAAGAGCACAACTTCTATGGTAAACTCTTCCTTTTTGTGGCTGATTAATCTGCCTGTCACTGGCAGGACAGCTTATACAGCAGATATTCCTATGTTTCATTTTGAAATTGAGAACTGTTTTCACATTATAAATCTCAATCATCAAAAGAACATCTAGGTCAGATTAACTAAATCTCCTAGGCTTCTGTAATAGTCTACATTTCTGGCTTATCTCTTAACATCTTATTGAATTTTAAACACTACAAGTTGAAAGCAAAAATAGAAAATGCAATAAAAATATGGAGAAGAACAGAATTCTAATTGGGATGTTAAATATAACTTACCAAAAAAACCGGTTAACACTTAATTAAAACAATGAACTTACCTAGTTTTTTTTTCTTGTTTTGCGACAATCTAATTAATGGACAGTGAGGATAAAGTAATTACTGTACTAAAAAACCTGGCATGTTTGTTTCCCCCTGGGTTACTGGGCTTCAAAACATTCTTTGTGATGTTCCAATTTAGTAGTAAGTTCACTTGTATAAGAATAATAGTAAGCCAAAAGAAAAAATAATTTTCATTTAATTTCATTACATTACTCTGATATAAATTTCCTGTTATCGTAATAGGCTTCTATACATACTAGTAAAAATACCTATCAAGTAATTATTGTCTTTAAAGCAGAAAGAGATGAAGATTCTTCTACTTCAAATCGATCTCAAGGAAAACTATCTTAAATTTGACTCAAATACAAGTTTTTACCTGTTTTGATTTTTCCTGCCATTAGTGCTAGAAACATGAAATGGAAAACAAACAACTACCCTAGCCCCACACCCTCTAGGCAGCATGGGAGGAAAACCAAGTGCATGAGAGGGACCGGAAGTTTATGTCCAACTATTTATGTCCATAGCTAGAATAGCAAAGGAGGAAAAGGGTATCATGGAGCTTACTAAATCTTCCGATATTTGTCCTTTTCTCTAAAATCTTCAGAGATTGACATAAAGAGCATGTCTAGAGGAGTAAGGAAAATATGGCTGAGCAAGTCAAACTAGCAGACTAACTATGGTAAAGTAAACATGACCCATTTAACTAGGCATTACAGGAGACGCTAAAGAGAGGGGGTATGAACTGGTATGAGAACTGACATCCATCTCTTGAAATGTGGGAGGTCACGGGGGAAAAAACTAGCTCTAAAAATCCTTCTGAGGGGCGTCTAGCTGGCTCAGTGGGAAGAGCGTGCAACTCTTGATTTCCAGGTTGTGAGTCTGAGTCCCACGTGGGGTGCAGAGATTTCTTAAAAATAAAATCTTTTTTAAGATTTGGTGCAGAGCCCAATGCGGGGGGCTCGAAGTCACAAACTGTGAGATCATGACCTGGGCCAAAATCAAGAGTCAGACGCTTAAGCAACTGTGCCACCCAGGCGCCCCTAACCTTTTGGTTCTAAACACAAAACCATAAAAAGAAAAAAGGTTTTGCCCCCTGAGAAGATAGCAAAATTACTCTGGCTACAATGTGATGGAAAAGTAACAGCAGATAAGAAGAGGGAGAAAAATCAAGAGAATAATTCTGGAGAAAGGATAAGTTCTTTTGATGGTTTAGATTACTAAGGGGTCAAGAGATCATGGAGGTCATACTGCAATATATAAATGCATCAAATCAACATGCTGCATGCCTTAAACTTATGCAATGGTGTATCTTATCTGAATTTTAAAAAAGAGAGAGCGATCACAGAGATAGGAATTGGTGTAAAAGAACCAAGAGAAAATGTGAAATCAGGACCCGATTTCAAATTCCATGCCTACTACTAACTAAACAAGCTCCACATGGACACTCCAAACTAGTTTCTTTGCCCTAATTACTTCTCAGAGTTGTTTTGTGAGAGAACCCCAAGCAGGCGCCACACTGTCAGTGTAGAGCCTGATGTGGGGCTCAAATTCACAAACCGTGAGATCATGACCTGAGCTGCCACCAGGAGTCAGATGCTTAACCAACTAAGCCACCAGGTGCCCCCATAATAAAGTCCTTTCTTAAATGAGAAAATACCATTACACTATATGCCAACAAATTGGAGAACCAAGAAAAAATGGATAAATTTCTGGAAACATACAACCTTCCAAAACCAAATCAGGAAGAATTAGAATATTTGAACAGATCAACTCCTAGCAATGAAATCGATTCAGTAAACAAGTAAGTCCTAGGACCAGATAGCTTCACAGGTAAATTCTACCAAACATCGGAAGAAAAGTAAATACCTATTCTTCTCAAATTATTAAAAAAAAAAACAGAAAAGAAAGCTTCGAAATTCATTCTACAAGGGCAGCATTACCCAGATTTAAAAAAGTAAAACCATTTTAGTTTATGATAATTTCTAGCTATGGGACTAGAACTTGGGAGGCCTGCACTTTAGACCAAATCTCTGCTAAGATAACCATAAAAGAGGTATCATCTATAAAGACAGAACCGGGGCACCCAGGTGGCTCAGTCGGTTAAGCAGCTGACTTCGGCTCAGGTCACGATCTCACGGTCTGTGGGTTCGAGCCCTGCATCGGGCCGGGCTCTGTGCTGACACCTCAGCCTGGAGCCTGTTTTGGATTCTGTGTCTCCCTCTCTCTCTGCCCTGCTCACACTCTGTATCTCTCTCTCTCTCTCTCAAAAATAAACAAACATTAAAAAAAAATTTTTTTTAAATAAATAAAATAAAGACATAACAAAGTTTCTGTCTCTGTGTATCAGGGGCCTTAATGGTAATAACATTTCACCTACTTCTAAGAAATGGTCCTATGTAAATAATCTGAAAACCAAGTATACCTGCATCTATAGCTTAAGATGCGAGTTATGATTTCTTTGTAATAGTAAAAATTTTTCTCAAAAGAAAAATGGGCAAATAAACTTTTTTATTTAAAAGTTTATATAAAAGTTTATATAAAAGTGGGCAAATTCACTTATACAATGGAATGATAAGGTCATTAAAAATAATGCTTAGAAGAGTTCTTAATTACATGGAGGGAAATGCAGAAGCAGTGATGTAGGGTAAAGCTATGGTACGATTTATTTCAATTATATATAAAAGAAACAGGCACTGAATAAAGTACAGAAAAACCACAGGGATGACTAGACGAGTAGTGAGATTAATAGTGTGTCTTCGGACTTGGAATATTTTAAACAGTAACATGTGTAGTAAATTTTGTTTGAGTCTATTCACAGGGAAAAAACAAACGTCAGATTGATCATCATCACTGGTACAACACAGAATACAGTTTACAAAATATTTACCTGATATTATTAAATAAGTTTGTAAAAATAATTTGTGAACATTTTCCCAATTTCATTCCAGAATGTGCCAGAAGAACACTGAGAGGAACTAGGGATAGTTAGCCTGCAGAGGATGAGACTGCAGGAGAGAGACAAAAGGTCTGACTTCAACACAGGGAAGAAGGTCACACAGAAGGAAGGGAATAAAACTAACATTTATTAAGTGCTTGATAATGCTGCCCCTCACCTGCTTGTGCTCTCTCTCTCTCTCAAAATAATAAATAAACCTTATTTAAGGGGGGGAAAAAAGGCACCTGGGTGGCTCTGTCGGTTAAGCGTCTGACTCTTGACCTCAGTTCAGGTCATGATCTCACAGTTCATGAGTTCAGGCCCCACATCAAGCTCTGAGCTGATGGCTCAGAGCCTGCTTGAGATTCTGTCACTCTTTCTCTCTGCCCCTCACCTGCTGTGCTCTTTCTCTCTCTCAAAATAAACAAACTTTATATTTAAAAAAAAGTGTTTGATAATGTACCACTCTTTGAGTGTTTTCTGATAGAGTCTTGAGAGACAGAACAAGGATGAAAGATGGAAGCACTTTCCTACCTCAGAGCCTTTGCACAGGGAGTTCCCTCTACATGAAATGTTTGTTTTTGCTGCCACTCCACGTGGCTGGTTCCCAATCCATCCTTTAGTTCTCATCCCAAACAGCACTTTCTCAGAAAGACTGAGTCTGGAACAGACCCTTTCTATGTCAATTACTACATTATATATAGACTCATTTTTTTAAGGTCTTTCTCTAGGATTAGATTGCAAGATGTCATCAGTAATTATTTGTTAATGATATAAAGAAGAAAGGGAAAGAGGGAAGAAGGGAAGAAGGGAGGGAGGGGAAATTGGTCAAACAGGATTGACCTGGAGGGCATTATGCTAAGTGAAGTCAGGCAGAGAAAAGACAAATACAGTATAATCTCAAACTCCTAGAACAGTGGTTGTCAGGGGCTCAGAGAAAATGAGACGTTGGTCAAAGGGTACAAACTTCCTCTATAAGATGAACAGGTTCTGGGGACCTAATGTACAACACGGTGATAGTATAATATAATACTATGTTATAGGGGTGTCTGGCTGGCTCAGTCGGAGAAGAATGTGCAACTCTTGATCTTGGGATTGTTGAGTCTGAGCCCCACACTGGATATTACTTAAATAAATACAACTTTAAAAAATGTTATTAATTTAAAAAATATATCCTTGAAAGCTGCTGAGAGTAAATTGTAAATGTTCTCACCATAAAAAAGAAATGTAATTATGTGAGGTGATAGAGGCGCTAACTAACATTACTGAGGTAATCATTTTGTACAACATAAGCAATCAGAGGCGCCTGGGTGGCTCAGTCGGTTAAGTGTCTGACTCTCGGTTTCAGCTCAGGTAATGATCTCATGGTTCGTGAGTTCGAGTCCTTCATTGGACTCTGCACTGACAATGCAGAGCCTGCTTGAGATTCCTCCCTCCCTCTCCTCTCTCTTCTCTCTCTGCCCCACTTTCTCTCTCAAAATAAATAAACTTAAAAAATACAAGTAATCAAATCAACATAACGTACACTTAAACTGACACAATGTTGTATGTCAGTTATCGCAATAAAGCTGGGGAAAAAGAACTATTTAGAGATTTCCCTTTCTACTTCTTTGCTCTACCTCTAATACCTGTAGTAACCTTCCCAGACCCCATCAGACTCTCAAATGTTAAAGTACTACTATATTCATCAACCCCCACCTCATACTCTATTTTCTCCACAAAGTCTTGCCTAATTTCCTTCACTGGGAGTAAGTTCCACCCTTGAACTTTCAGAACGATTCATACTTTTCTTGTAGCAGTGAACATTTCTCAGTCTCATATAGTAATTATCCTCACACGTTAATCTCACATTCAAAGAGCTTCACATTAGTTCTTAGTCTGATTTCCTTTTCTCTCTTACTTTCATTTGGAAGAGAATACTTTCTCTGAGTATTAAGAATATGTATGCTCATTATAGAAAACTCAGAATATACGGAAAAGTATAAAGTAAAATAGCTATAAATCCAATCTCCTGCAATAAACCATGTGTAGAAATAAAATATAAAGGCTATGTTAAAAGGTATTCTATATGATATATGTACATGGGCTCATTTAAAAAACAACACAAGTTGATGTTACACTGAATACTGTAATACACACTGAATCCTGCCTCTTCTTTCTTCATTTAATGTGAACATTTTCATAACTGGTTTATCTGATCTCTCACAGTCCATGAAATACAAAGAAGCTTCACCGTACATTCTGCTTTGAAAACTCAACGCCAGCAAGTCTACCCATTGATAAGACACTATTGGCATTTTTGGAAATGATAAAAAATGTTGCTCACTGTTTACAATATTCTTTCATACACTGATATAGTCATAGTTGATTAATTTTTATTATTTTTTATATTTCAACAATTCTGAGAAAACTATGAGAGAGAATTCCAGGTCTTGAATTTTTTATTTATTTTTTTGGGGGGGAGGAGTATGTGAGCAACAGAGAGAGAGAGAATCCTAAGCAGGCTCCCTACTCTCAGCATGGAACCAGACGCGGGGCTCAATCTCACCAACCATGAAATCATGACCTGAGCCGAAATCAAGAGTCAGGCACTTAACTCAGCCCCCCAGGTGCCCCTGGGTCTTGAATTTTAATAGTGAAAAAATAAGTAAGTTCCCACTTTAATTCAATTCCAACTAACCATCAAAAAAAGAAACTAAAAATGTGCTTCAGTCTATTCTCATGTATTACACACCTGCTGTCCTACCCTACAACACGGCAGGGGTTCCACAAAGCCATTCTTTATCCTTTAAGCAATTTTGTACACATCCACTATGAAAATTCTGTCATCAGTAGACAGCCATCCCTAAATGATTATGCTCAATGATGTGGCATTTGGCAAAGCTTTAAAGTAATTAAGAGGCAGTTTTCTCTTGCCTATTCATGTGACAACATGTACCTTTCTGCTGAGCATCATATTGTGAATTGCGCAGGGTAAAGAAGATAACACAATCCCTACTTTTGAGGGGCAAAGAGAATTAATATTATTGATTACTACCATAATCCAGGAAACATGCAAGCTGCTTTACATACATTATGTGATTGAATCTTAAAGAAAGATACTATATTCCCTTTCATAGATGAGGAAGCTTAAAAAGGTTTAGTAAACTGTCCATTACCACACTAGCAAGTAGATGGCAAAAGGCAAACTCACTCTTATGCCTTTGGCTCTTCCTATAACACGTTGCTTATTCCATAAAGAGACACGCATGATTTCCTACCGTAGAGCCACTCGCCACTATTATCTGAATACCTGAGCTTCATTTCTCCTCTGATCAGTGCCCTGCTAACACTGATACCATGCATACAGAGCAGAAGAACTCAAAAGACTTCTGAAGAGGTGAATCTTAAGAGCTTCCTGCATTTTCAGATACACTGTGCACTTTCAATGGCACCTGTCCAAGACAGCACATCCCACTTCCCTCTGACAGGAGGACAGATTGAGTTGTAAGACAGACAGACAGGGAGGAACATTCTGAATCAGTATCACAGTCTTCCCTTTTCATATTTTTCTGCGAAAAACATCAAGAGAAACTAAAGATTTTCTGGGTTATATAACTACATTTTCAATTTCATGATAAGCAGTCATCAATATACAAACAAGGAAGCCACACATCACCTTTGGGAAATTTTGCAAAAAGACACAGAGTAATGGCAAAGTATGATCTGACAGAAACATGATTAAGGATATGTTTACAAGTCTATTCTATTTATTTCACATTAAGTATTTTTTTCTTAAGGTAATGGGTCTATCCTCTGTGGAATGTTTTATGTAGAGGAAACAGAATTGTTTGTTTAATAGTGAAATTAATCATAATTTGGACAGACTTTATATAGTTGCCCTTTGACTTATCAATTTCAGTAAGCAAAATTTCAATCAAGCCTAGATAAAATACACTAATCCTAAGTAGGCCAGGTTTGTCACCTACCATTTCCCATAAGCTGCTTACCATAGTTTAAAAAAAAAAAAAAAAAAAAAGGAGAAGAAGAAGAAGAAATTTTAAATTAAATGCCAAACAGTTGCAGACAGCACTTGTTTGGCTGATTAACTTGTAGACAAGCATTACAAATAAATCTGAGCATGGTCTGCAGCAAATTAAATTCCACTGCTTTTAAGAACAAAGAATTCCTTGGCAAAGAGGATTAGCAACTTTACACCCAGGAATGCCAGTTTAATTTAATTGTTCCACAATCCAAGATTTAATATGCAAATATCATTTTGATACATAACAGTGAATTTAACAAAGTGAGGAAACAAATTCAATATACAACCAGGCTGCCTTTTCTGAACTGTAATTACATACAATAAAGAAGCTGGCCGAGTACCCCCCAGCCCCCATTACTGGGATTGAATTATATTAACATGAATCAGAACAACTGTAATTAAAGGTTAAAATTCTTAAACATATTCCAATTAAGAGTCTAAATAGCTGTCCAATTAGAATACTGTAGTTAAAAAATCATACCTCAATGATCTTCTTGGCCTCTTTGTAATTTCCTGTTTGTAGGAAGGCGAAAAAGAGATCATACAGCATTGTCATTTCACCTTGTTCTTGGCTCACAAAGTTCATTGCTAGAGAGGAAAGAAAAAAACAAAGCAGAGGAAAAAATACTAAAACACTTGAAGTTCTGGACAAATACAAGAAAACTTTAAAACAAATACTTAGAATGACTTAAAGACTGATGCTGTATCAACCTATTTTCTGTCACATTCCTTATCTAAGGGTATACATTTATGACAGTGAGGACCTAAGACTAGCTTCACGGAGGACTGGTGAGGGTGAGAGGGAAAAACTCCTCCTAAAGGCAGATTACCAAGAAGCAGAGCAAAAAATAATAGAGGGGCAAGTTTGCAAAATGAACAGTTATTACAATCAAGGACATTTATAGCATTGAAAATCTACCTTTTTAATTTAGAATTTAATTTGGAAGCACAACAAAGTTTCTCTGGATGTGCTTCCCTTCCTGTTAAATTTTCTCTTCACAGCAATGCATTAAGATTAAGCAAGCAAGAGGGGAAAAAGAATACACCAAGATACTGGAGGTGACCAACCTTTCTGAATTAGATCAGTCTCGCCTTTCTCTATTAGTTTACATAAGACATCATGAATCCTTGGTAATACTTTATACTTTTCATAGCAGTCAATGGTGACTTCAAGAGCGGCACTTAAGTCATCCCTTGGAAACATCAAAATATTAACAATGAATACACAAAATGTACAAGACCAGTCAAAATGTACAAGATGAGCTTTACTCAATAAAGCCAAAATGGGGAGGGGGGAGGGAGAGAAAATAATCCTTGTATAGTATAAATAAATGTTCAGAGTACAGACATCTTGAGCAGTTCCCTGTTGTCCCTCCTTTATCTTTTATTATTTTGTTTGCTAAACAGCACTCTTAAAAATAAGTCCAGGTGCACCTGGGTGGCTCAGTCGGTTGACTGTCTCAATTTAGCTTAGGTCATGGTCTCGCTCGAGCCCCACGTTGGGTTGGGCTCACAGCTCTCAGCACAGAGCCAGCTTCAGATCCTCTGTCCCACTTTCTCTGCCCTTCCCCCACTTGCCCTCTCCCTCAAAAATAAGCAAACATTAAAAAGAAAAAAATCCAAATGGGGGAGCCTGGGTGGCTCAGTCGGTTAAGCATCTGACTCTTAATTTAGGTTCAGGTTATGATCCCAGGGTTGTGAGACCAAGCCCCACATTTGGCTCTGTGCTGGGTGTGGAGCCTGTTTAGATTCTCTCTGTTTTTCTATCACACATGCACGCATACTCCCTGTCTCTCAAAAAAACCCAAAAAGTCCAAATAAATGAAGGCATTCTCTGAGATTATTACAAATAAAACCTGATTTCACATATTAAGATGCTATAAGAACACATTATTTCTAAAAATAAGGACAACTATCAAATATTTTTTCCAAATACTTATGTATGTTCATGGCCCTTAATAATTCTAGATTCGGGAAGCTTTATGAAATGTCCAGCAATAACTACCAAGGAATTTTTGAGTACTTTTTTCTTTTTTTAAGTAATTTCTACCCCCCGTATGGGGCTCAAACTCACGACCCCAAGATCAAGAGTTGCACACTCCTCCGACTGAGCCAGTCAGGTGCCCCTTGAGTACTTTCAACTTTATCATCCTAGTTTTCATACTGCCACCTCTCCAGACAAGGAGAAAATAACTTCAGGATTCATAATACAGAAACCTTACTGTGGGTAAAAACTAGGACATTCTTAAGATCAGTGAATTCTAGGAGAACCCTGAAGAAATTTCTCATTAGAGGGTGAGGTTTTTAAAATTATTTCCAGGAGTACCTGACTGGCTCAATCAGTGGAGCATGCAACTCTTGATCAAAAAGAGTTGTGAGTTTGAGACCCACAGTGGGCATAGAAAATAAAACCTTAAAAAAACATTATTTCTAATTGTAAAGTTAGGGCTTTTTTTCTGTGGTAATAAATTAAAATGAAAAGATATTTTCTAAATCAGAGTTTCTTCAATTTTTTTTTTAATGTTTATTTTTGAGAGAAAGAGAGACAGAGGGCGAGCAGAGGAGGCAGAGAGAGAGAGAGAGAGAGAGAGAGAGAGAGAGAACCCAAAGCAGGCTCCAGGCTCTGAGCTGTTGGCACAGAGCCCAACACAGGGCTCGAACCCACAGGCTGCAAGATCATGACCTGAGCCAAAGTCGGCCGCTCAACCGACTGAGCCACCCAGGTGCCCCAAGCCAGAGTTTCTTAAACAAGAGTGTGGAAATACATCATTATGAGTCCTCAAAAACCATTTTTTCCTTTAAAAGGAAAATGACAGTGTGAGAAATGTGTAAGACCTTAGAAAAACTGTAGAAATTGTGTGATCCAATTCTACATCCCATCCTCCTTTATTTTAAAATAGATGAGGAAATGAAGGCATGTACAGACTGAATGATTAGCCTAAGGCTACTAGGTAAACAGAGGAAGGCACTGCCTTCAGGTCCCTAGACTTCTCACTTTCAGCTAACTACCTCTACTTATACATTATGCCCTATTTAAAGCACTGCTGTTTGTTTAACCTTATAATAAGGTGGTGCAATTTGGAAGAGGAAATTAAGGAGTTTTGAAGAGAATGTATGAAATATAGACAGACAGGCATGGTTAGGGACAGTTCATAACAAGCTCTGTGGAGAAAACACCTTTCTCTCACACATGCAACAGTTTTCAAAAGGAAGAAAGCATTTTTAAATTTTCTGTTGAAGCCCTAACATTTTGGTCCATTATACAAACGTTCTGTTGCCCGAGACTGAATTACTATTTTATCTAGATTAAGATTTTAAGCTCTACTGAAAGGAAAATACCACGAAGAAGTGTTAATTTTACTGCAATAATACTGACACAGTGAAAACGAGCCGATCCTGAGGGAGCTCTACCTTCTCCCCTTCCTAAGCCCTGTTTACAGTGCATCTTCTGGCACCCCACAGAGTCATTTGAATTTTTGTCATTTGGGGTGAAGACTAAATTACAGGTTAATTTCAAAACTGCAAGTAGATGTTGCAGGCTAGATTACTGTCATACAAGGGAAATGCTACAGTAGCTACCACATACGCTATAAACCTTTATATAATCAGTATTTCCCCTTGCTTCAGACACAAGTTCAGTTACTAGCTTTCTACAATTCCATTTAACGGAAAACCACTAAAATATTTTCAAGAGAATAACTAACACATACTGATTTTTCTAAAGCAGTATGATCTGCTTTTTCAGATCAACTCCCAAACTAGAATAGTACGTCTCAATTGTATTTCCTCTACATTAGGTCAAAGCTATCAATAAATGAATGAATAATTGCTCTGTCAATCAAAGAGACATGTTAACAGTCTTTGGTCTCCAAATACATGCTTCTGAAGATTATACATACTCAGAACAACAACAGAAAAGACAAGAATACCAAACTGGAAATAATTCATATATTTGTTAGTAATTTTAAGTACCACTGTTACTGTTCTCAGGTTGCCAACAAAATGAGTTAGAAATCTATAATGAAACATTTCATACAAAGTGTACTCATGACAGAAATGAACTAATGTAATGACCTGGGGTGGGGGGGTGGGGGGAGGGAGGAATGAACTAATAATTAGCCGGCTCTTTTCAATCCCTATCATCTACATTCTGACTTGTGGCTGATTATGTCATTTTAAAAAGAGATAAAAATATCCATGTTTCATATGATATGATGTCATCATTAATCTTTCCTATTAAAGCTTAAAAACTTGGGTGATAAAAATGAAAACTATGAAAAAGTATCTAAAATCAACACAAATAGTTGTATACTCACAGGACTTTTGAATTTCAATCCCACTTGGTAAGTACTACATGCAGCTTTGGCTGTAGCCATGTGATAAATTTCCAGAAGTGGTGATGAAAGGCAGATTATCACAATGGCTGAACTCAAGGATCTATGGGTTCCCTCCCAGTTCTAATTCTCTAATGTGAGGTTCTGTGAATTTGAGCTTATTAGATTAGATTCATCAACTCAAATGTTTCACACCACCAGAGAAAATCATCACATGAAAGTACGACTTTTATTAGACAAGATGAAATCAGTAAGAACAGCAAAACATAAAAAGGAAAAAATGGAACTGCTTTATACCCAAGATGTGGGACAGCACTTTATCAGTGTGCCTCGAGGTTCCGTGACCTCAAATGATTCCACGATCTCCTTTGCACACTTTAAACCCTAGAATGGATTTAAAACCCTACTCTAAAATAACAATAATGCTTTGAAGAAATCTTGTTGGTAACATTAATTCTGGATCCAAAGCTTTTGATTCTATGCTTACTTCAGCATATATTCATAACTGAAAGCTTTATGTACAATTGAATCACAAATTTTTAAAAGCCCATTCCTGATAAAAATTTAGCCACCGCTGTCACAAACCTCAAATAATGCTAAAAGAAAACAACTCTATAACATATCAGTATCTCTAAAAATAGGGGGGGTGGCCCCAAGGTGGCTCAGTATGTTAAGGTTCTGTCTTCGGCTCAGGTCATGATCTCACAGTTCATGGCTTCAAGCCCCACATCAGCTTACATGCTGCGAGTGTGAAGCCTGCTTGGGACTGTCTCTGTCTCTCCCTGTCCCTCTCCCACTGAGGCTTTCTCCCTCAAATTAAATAAACTTGAAAAAAAAAAACAGAAAAAAGAAAAAAAAAACCCATAACTAAGACTTTTTTTCAATGACTAGACCCTCCCCCCCAAATATTTCAATGAAGTACATAAAACAATTTTCATGAATGAAACTATATATGCCAATAAGCAATCATTTAAAAACTTTTTTTCATTCATGCAAACATAAGGTTTATCAAATTCTGTGAGTCTATGAAATGAGGCAGAAGAGAGGAAAGGAATATTCTAAATTCTCAATTTTAAGAACAAGTATCTAAGATAGGTTGAGTCCAGTAAGTAATTTGAACATTTAAAAGAGAGTTCTGGGGCACCTGGGTGGCTCAGTTGGTTAAGCCTCCGACTTTGGCTCAGGTCATGATCTCACGGTTCGGGAGTTCGAGCCCCGTGTCAAGCTCTGCCCTGACAGCGCAGAGCCTGGAGCCTATTTCGGATTGTGTGTCTCCCTCTCTCTCTCCGCCCCTCCCCTGCTCACGCGCTGTCCCTCTCTCAAAAATAAACATTAAAAAAAATTAAAGAAAAAATAAAAGAGAGTTTTATTTATCAACGTGAATGGACTCGGCCCATACTAAAATTCACTCTAGAATCTCTAATTCACTTTTTAAGGGAACATGACTGAACATAAAACTACTACAAACTGTAATTTTCCATTATTACACGGAGGAATATCCAAAATGGCAAGCTTGAAGCTCAGATAGCAAATCTGTTGCCACCTTTTGTTTCGGTCATTATTATGAAATTAAAGTATGTTATGTCACTGACGGAAAAACAAACACTGGACATACATCCATATGAGGCATCCACTGAACACAAAAATACCTTCTCAAAGATACCAGGAAACAAAGCACTCTTAAGTCAAATTCCTCACTATACATAACTGTAAAAACCACAAATGCATCTCACAGAATCTCATGTTGTTAGAATTAGTGACAACGATCTATTCACCTATCAGTAGCCTCAAACTTAATCTCCTTACTTATCGTAAATAACTTTCCAATCCAGAGAGTATACTTGATTTAAACAACGAAAAAGGGACAAATATTGATTTTTAATTGGAATAAGGTGCTTTGACATTATGCATAAAGTGTTCGTGAGGTGGTAATTTACCTGAAGGGCATACTGCCTGAAAAGCTCTCAAAATCAGAAATCACTAGAGAAAAGGGGAGTCTGGGGGAGAAAAAAGTTTAAAACAAGAAAAAAAAAAAAAACAATTCACTCTAAGAACAAACTATTCTATAAATCTTAAGCAGTTGTTCAGTGTGGAAAGAAATCAATTCAAGAGAAACCATCGTCCTCATAAAAATTATTCTGTAAGGAGAACCAGCCTTTGAAAGAGCTAAATGTTTTTTTTCTGTTCATCATCTATAAATGAGGAATCTTCAAGTAGACTGGTGTTGCAATTACAACTAATCCTCCCCAAAAAATTAACTGTGTTGAAGGCTTTGTAATTTCCCTAGGTACAATTTAGCTGTCACTTACTTTAAAATTTACTCAAACATGCGTTCGGAACAGCACTAACTTCACATGTCAAGAGCTTTCCAGCCAATTGAGTCTAAACTGGAAGTCGGTGTTAAACAACTGAATGATTAGACAAGATAGCTCATTTCCCTGCTCTTTTGTTCAGAATAAAATGCCACATTTACATTATCAGGCTCAACAGGATTTTCTGACAGAGGGAGAAAAAACCCTACTGAACACTGTCCGTACTAAGCACATGAAGCCTGTCATTTACCAATCATCCTTCAAAAAGCAATAGCCATGAATGTAACTTAATTACGACCCAATGATCCTTGACGAAAAATCATCTTATCACTGTCCTGTCCCCCTAGGGCAAATGAACCACTTTTGTCCTTTGGCACTGATGATGCTAAATTCTTAATTGCAATAATGGAGTAAAAGAGCCAAACCTCCTTAATTTCCTTTCAGCACATAAAGAGTTTTACTCTAGAAGGCAAGCATTCCCATAAATAATAAAAGTATCTAGTACAAATGAAGATGCTAAAATTGAAGGGGAGCAAATATGACAGAATAACCAGCATTTTAAAAAATATATTTCCCATTTACATAACATTCTAAAGTGCTACAATGAGTTTTAAAACTTTTATTATTATAGGTTCATCTTACAGAAATTGTGACCTTTATGAAGAACTCAAGATTAACTTAGCAAGAGTTCTGGGATGATTAAATATACAAAGTCCATGGTTCACTTAAATGAAATGCATGTGGACATATGCAGATTATAGCACAAATCAGCACAGAAAAGTCCTTAATGGAAAGCAGAAATTAAAGCTTCTCTGATCATTTGCACTAAATAATCCAGTTAAACAGCTTCAGATATTTTTTTCACATGCAATGAAACCAAAATGGATAAGCTGTAAGACAAGTGAATCTGAAACTACATCATACAAATCAAAAGCTCTTTTAACCTATTTTAAAGCATTTCTTTCTTCCTTAATATGGAGGGCCCAGATCATCTTCCAGAATCAGGCATGATTTCAATGAAAAGAAAAAAAATTTTAAGTAGTTACCTAAAATAAAGTAGCATTCATTTGGCCTACAGGTAGACACGTGGCTTATAAAATAATCCTAATGTAAATGAAACACCTGAAAGTTTTGTTCAACTCGGCCTATTTTTCCATTCAATACAAGTATTATAATTTTGATAATACAAAAACAGATTAGTTAACCAACTTCTTTACAATTTTCCAAAAGTGTTATTACTTTGTATTTCTCTTTGCAAATAAATGAAAACAAAGTGTATTGTTTTCCACCCCCATAAACTTTTTATACACTTTCCAAGTAACAAACTGACACAGGATTACTTTCTCCTGTGTTTTATCTAATGCTGGAAAAGTCAGCATTATCTTTCAAAATTAAGATATTACAGAATCCGAAACATCATCTTTCTAAAAAACCCAATCTCACAGATTTGTTCCAGAATTACAGTATCTAAGTGATAGTCTCTTTAGAGTCTTTGCAGTGGCATTCCAAAATGATGCTTGTCTTTGAATGAAAAGATGAAGATTTTATATGATGTTCTGAAACGTGTTTCATAATTTTATCTCAAGTCTGAATAAATAAGGCTCATTCTCTAGATGAGCTCACACCTGCTGAGGTCAATTACATGATATTATTGAAGATTAAATATATTTAATCAAATCAAATCAAATACATGTGGACTTTTTAGCAGGCTAGTGTAGTTAATCCTTGTACTGCTCTCGTCATGATTCTGAATTAATTAGTCATGTTCCACCGGTTACGGAAAACACAACAGAAAAAAAGTTTCAAAGACAATTTTTTCCTCCAACTTATCCCAGACTAGAAGTGCAACTACTGTTTTCTGCAATTCTATAAAAAGGAAATCTCCTTTGTCTTCTCTTTATTACTCTCATGACTTATCTAAAACAGTCAACAAAACCTTTTTATTAAGATAAACTGAAAGATTCTGTCATGGAGACTGCCTCTGCAAAGATACTAAAAAAAAAAAAAAAAAAAAAAAAAAAAAAAAAAAAGACTAGACAAATCAAAATAGTGGGTAATAATTTCTCTATGTATCTGAAAGTAGTAAGAAATCAAAAAGCAAAGATACTAATTTTATATTTCTCTAGCCCAATTAAGAGAGACAGCCCAATTTTCCTGAGATCTACAAATCTCTGAGTGTCCTCTATAATCAGAAGCACAGAGCATGCTCTAGGTTAACATGTAGATTCCATGTTATTTCATTTTCCTGTGGATAAGCTCTCCTTGGTTCATGAGCCCCATCTGCAGACCTCTTTCAGAAAACTTTCATGTCTTCTCTGTATTCAAAGTATTTCTATTTGTAAGATACTATTCTACCATGGCCTCGTTTTCATTGTTAATTATTTTATTTTTGCCCAGTAGTGGAGGAGGGCCTAATTCTTCTGGGCACTGGGCCCATTTCTTTCAAATCCCTAAGCAGAGCTTCACATGCAATTTGCAGAGATGGGTCTCTCAAACGATCAAAAAAATTCTAGTAGGAAGCATATTAATTATAGGATTTCGATATAAAGTTGGCTGTGAACATGAGAACTCAGTAACACAGTAATTGTTTGAATCGCTATTTCTTTAAAAGGATGTAATGCTGAGATTGTAGAGGTTAAGATGTGGCCAATCATCTAACTTGATAAGCTTTTTTTTGATTGGATGACAAATTGTTTCATCAAACATATATATGTATGTATGTTATCTGTGTGTGTATAAATATATATATATATCTACATTTCCTAACATGGAGCCAAGATGATTTTTATTCCCCATTTTGAATTCAATACTAGGGACACCTGGCTGGCTTCAGCGGGAAAACATGTGCTTCCTGATCCTGGGGTCGTGAGTTCGAGCCCCACGCTGAGTGTAGAGATTACTTAAGTAAATAAAACTTAAAAAAAAAATTCAATAATAAACCATTCATTATATTCAATTAATTATACCCTCTAATTAATAAAGGAAAACTACCAGAAATTTGGGAAGAATGTGAGAACGATTAAGATGTATCTTTTATTTTTCCTGGCATTGATAGGGCAGTATCTATACTAAAATCAGAAAAATCCCTACACTTATCTTGATGAGCACTGACTAACATAAGGAACTGCTGAATCACTGTATTGTACACCTGAAACTAATATAACTCTATGTTAACTACAGTGGAATTAAAATAAAATCAGAAAATCCCAATCACAAAACAGGCAAATTAAAAACTGCATTAAACCATGAAAAAGATGATAAAGAGGAAAGATGTAAGAATTTTTTTTTAAAAAGGCAAAAAAAGGGAAAACAAATGCAAAAGGAAAAGAAGATATAATAAAGGGTGCATAGTGGTCTTACTAAAATGTTTTACTCACTGCAAGAGAGCAGGGTTGATTTTTATGATTTGTATTGCAAATAATACCTTAAATTGGGCATATTAAAGCATATCAGTTGCTATCGAATGTAAAAATTTTCAAACTAAGTAAACCTCACCCTATCTACAAAATTCATCTTCCTCCTCCAACGCACAGAGACATCCTCTACAGCATTTATCAAAGCTAGAAAACCTGTATTGGCACATACTATTAAAATCAATTACAACATGGAGAAAAAGAGCACCAAAGAGATGCTGCTACATTACTACTCGAATAACAATCAGGATGCAGAATCAAAAGCCCCAGAGAATCCTTCCTTCTTATATTAATAATTAACACCTCTAAGGCTCATAACTGGGAAAAATTAGATTCAATTTCATGTGATATCATCACATGCCCCACAAAAAAATTCAGCGCACACCAATCCATTGAGAAGTAAGCCATAGGGCCACAGAGCTGCTGGTCATTTTCAACGTCATCTAGCCCATAAAAGTCCTCTTATTTGTGGTAAATAACCTCCAAGGCTTCCATAGCACCACAGAGTATTTACAAAGTGTAATTCCCAAATGATTAGCCTCATTATTTGAATACCAAGATTTAAAATTCATAATTCACTTAACTTACTTTTCCAGATACAGAGTGACCAGTGGGGAACTTAAGGCAGTGGATGGTTTCGCTAACCCCAGAGTCATGATGGCTTTGTGCAACTGTTTTACTGTTTCAGTTTCACCTCTTAAAGCTGCGCCATTCAGGATGTGGAAAAAGGACAAGACTGTTGCATCTTTGATAAGAACATCCTTCTCTTTCATCTCCTTTAGAATGTTAATAGCATCTACAATGAAGTAACACAAAAGACCCTTAGGTAATTTCATGTAGGGAAAACAAACTGCTATTAAAACAGCATTTCAAGCCCAGCAGGAATGTAAATTCTAGTGTATAATGCCGATTTCAAGTTAATTACTACTTGCATTTCTAAACGAGACTACAATTATAAATCCACAATAGCATGGTTTTATCATTTCCCTGCAACTTTGACTACAAATTATAGATAGGGACTGTGTGCCCACTCTGCACCACATAACCCTGTACGGTCTGCCCTATAGCTGTAAGATCCTCCTAAATGGAGGCTTTTATCGTTCAAAGCTAACATCTGCTAAATCACATCATTGTTTCTTCAGCAGATGGCTTGTCAGGAGGCCAGATAATAAAGATGTGTTTACACTGTATATACAGCCAGACTAATGGTCTGATACCGATAGGGCCTGTTTGCTATGTCGATACTAATTAGCCAAGCAGAGCCAATGAAAGCTTTCCAAAAGACTGCATGTTAATACATTAGATTCATTAAGCTTCATTAGGAAGGCAGAAACAAACATTTTAGGATATGGAATAAGTGCGTTTTTATAATGTTGTTCTTAATTATTGCCCAGACAAAATGTTTTGACCGTTTTACAAAAAGTGATTTTTAAAAAGCAGGCTAATGCTTATAAAGAGTTTTCTGTATTAGAAGGACGTCCCAAGAAAAAATTCAACGTTCAGATCAAGTATTTCCTCCTTACATTTTTCACTGTAAAAATTTTCTTTAAATATCTTCTCTAGAAATAAAAAGGAGAGGAAGGCTAAAAAGGAAGTTTCAAAATCAAGCCCAATGAGAAATTTAAGAAACAAGCAAACAGTAAGAATATATGATCAAGTGTAAGTAATTAGGCTTAGTATTATCTCAACAGTGAGAAAATTACAGCATGCATCTCAGTTGTAAAATCAGCAAGGTTTTCCCTGCAAACTTCTAAATGAAAACTTATTAAGGTATATACATTTTTTGTTAATGTTATTAAAAGTTAAGACAAAGACTACAACAGAAATCATATTCTTAAATAAAGGGTATGTTTATAGGTTTTACGTTCAGCCTTCAGATGTTCTTAAGCAAAAACAAAGCCATTAGTGCAGGCATATAAGCAAATTGTGCCATAAGTCATGATCTTCAAACTCAATCCAAACAGCAATGCTAATAAAAACTAGCTGTAGAAATGCAAAAAGCACTGAGCTGTGCAAATGTAAATGACAAGCTTGCCAATCCATTAAAACTAATGGCCTACACTGTCCACGCAGCTCTGGATGGATTCACATGCAAATTTGTATGCAAAGTGTTGAAGCACTTTGCAGGACATGATATACCATTAATATCAATTCACATGTTATTCCAGTGGCAAGATACTTGCATCACCTATTTCCTTTATGTGCCGAGGCTTACCTTGGAGCTTGCCATGTTTTCCCAATACTTTTACAAGGCCTACATACTTGCTGGTGTCAAGGACAGCAGATGGATCTAAACGGTCACTAAAAATTAAAGGCACATTTATGTTATGTTAAAAGTTGATTGTGAAAAGAACTGCAATATCCATGTTATCACTTTTCAAAACTCATCAGTTGTTCTGAACTGTTATTAGCGTGGGCCTCTACATTTCTGTGAAGGTTTATTTTTGAAGCCATATTCAAATTCACATGTAATTATACTCAAAGTGACAAAAGGGTAAAAACCTAACACTACATGTTTATTGCATCACACCATCTGCAAATGTTACAAACGAAGGAACTCTTTGCTTCGTGGCACTTTACGTGATTCTAACTTTGTGATAAACATTGAAATACTCAAAGACATTATTTTTAATTAAAAAATCTATCAGGATGGGAAACCAAAGATACCTGAGAAATGGACAGAATGTTGTTCACACTACAGAAGAGAAAGGGGAATGTTAAGCCTTATAATCACCCCTGTTGTGATATGCAGTTGTACAATAATCAATGGGGAAAAATCCTTGGCTTTCAGGCACAGGATGTCTTATCATACTTAAACAAAGACTCTTTGCTGAAAACAAGCTGCAATTAATCAAAGGGAGTCATTTTATGAAATTTCAAAAAACACTGACAAAAAAGATTTTTAAAAAATTACATTCTATAAGAGGAATATTCGATTTACACGATCCATGAAGGACTGACTATCCTCATAAATGCTGATGATTTGTTCCAGTGCCAGGGTACTCACAATTCTTGTTTCAGGTTCAATGCATCTTCTGCATTATCATGTCGACAGCACAAATTTATTAAAGCTGCATAGCCACCAACAACCATGTCCGATTCATATTTTGCTTTCAATTCAAGAGCTTTTTGCATGTTCTAAAATAAAGGACAGAAGTAAAAAAGAAAGAAGGAAGATGGTATAAAATGATATAAAAGTAAAAATGTAAAATCTCTAAGTTTAACACTCGGAGTGTAGAAAAAGTTAACAGCACTTTAAAAACAAATGGATCCGGTGTTAATAATTTCACCTTTCTCCTTGGGGTGTTTTTATTCACCTTTCAAAAGCAGCCAAGATACATATGTAGGGTTTAAAAGATTTGTTACATGTAACGCAACATGAACTGCTATGTCAAATCTGATGTTTTAGCTTTGTAGGTACTGTAGGTACTGTATTGTAAAAAAGATGTCCAAATTAAATGTGTACCAAGTCAGCTCCTACTCGCAGTCCAATGTCCACACAGAGAAATATGTATCATCCCAAAGCTCCTCACAGTCTACTTTAATATCCAAGTGAAGCAATATTTTACAATTCAACAGTACCATGTTATAATCTTAAACTCAGTTATGCTTTTTTCCCCTAGAAACACAGGCATACAACCAAATCATATTGAACTAGAAACTGAAAAAGTCTAGTGATATACCACAAATTGCAGACACACACTGAAACGAACACAAAGTACAGCTGGACGCCTGCTGAAAAAATGCAAGAGACCCTTTATCTCAGAAAGAGCTTTTTTCCAGCAGGAAAATGGAATTTCAATCCCTGCATTAACAACCTAGTAATATTTGACTTGCAAATGACTACTGCATGTATCAGTTGCTTGACAATCTAGATATAAGAGACCGGAGCCATGGCTTGAAAGGACATTTGGCATGTATGATAAACCTATCACGGCTGTTACTATCATTCACTTTGCAGATTATCGTAAACAAACTACAGCAACCCGAAAACATGCCATTCAAGGTGTAGCTGAAATTAGTTAACCTTTCATTTAATTGCACTCTTCACACATGATGTATAATAATCAATTGTGAAAATCATAAATATTATATTTGGCTTTCTTACTTTTATCTATAAGAATTTTTTTTTTTTTACCTTAATGGCATATTTGAAATACTTAAACAAATATTACCTCTTCTGAACAAAGCACTAGTATGAGTTGTTTTAGGACATCTCCTATAGGTTGATTTTCAGCTTTTAGTTTTTCAAGTGTAGACTCCAAAACAGATGATGTAAGCTGTGTAGTCTACAGGAATGGAAAGAAAAGAGAAATTTACTACTAAAAGAAAATGTACCCCTTGTCATTCTTCCCTTTAAACTGACCTTTCCTAGATGTCAAGAGTGCTATCAAGGATATTAATCTGGGGAGCCAGATATGGATGGACTCCAAGGGTTTTTGAAGTTCCTGAGATACATATGCGAATTTCTTAGATATGCTGATTTTTCTAAGATAGGGAATAGCTGTTACTAACTTCTTAGATATGTACTGATGACAAAAATGCTAGGAATCACTGGTTTTATAAGGACAAAATCTAGAATTCTCATTAAATGTGGTGGTTATATAGCATCTAGAATCTACTCAAAAAAACCTACTTACTTTTCGAGAGTCTATCTTCTCTCTGTCAACCAACATATTAACATCCTAAAATTGAGATTTAAATTAGAATTAAAAAACATATGGAAAAGTGTATCAGCAAATGTCAAAAGCAGATTTTAGGAGTTTTAGCTCATTTTACTATGTTTTCATCTTTTCAAAATCTTCCAGAAATTCTATTCATACTTCATTAACCATTGTAATTAATGTTTTAAACACATTCTTTGAGATATATAAGCAATATTTACCATCAATGAAAAAAACCTTATTTTCATGGTTGCCACGTAAACTTTTTTTGTCCAAAAGCATCACACTTAAGTAAAATTTTAACATGCTTTTATATATAAATCAAGCATTTTTAAAAAGTTTACTATTTCACACACCTTAATCAATTCAGGAACGTGGTAGCTATCCAGTAGATTACGAATGCCTCTGTAGATATTTTCAGGAATTTTTACATTCTGTGCAAAGGGAAAGGAGGAAGAAAAAAAAAAAACATCCTGAGTTTTAGACAACCAAACTGAAATTTGTCTAACAGAAATTATCTCAGACATAATTTAAGTCTCCAACTCGTGTATGTCATTGAGAAGTGGTCTGGTTGTACTTAAAAGCAGCAATTTCAAATCTAATAGATACATGTCAGACAGGACAGGCATTATATAGCAAAAAATGAAATGGTACCATCTCCTTCAGCTGATGGAAGTATTGTCTCAAACGCTCCTCCTTGGCCTGTACCTCTGAGTCACTCATGCTGTCAATCAAGTTATAAAGAAAATAGCCAACAGCTTCTGTGGAAAAAAACAAGAGAAAGCATTCCACTAAAATTACTGAGACTGTCATGTTATCAAGATTAATTTATAAGAAATCATTTTGGTGTGAGATGTCACCCTGATGAGAGGCTCTGAAATGGCAACAATGATCACTGAGGCATAGAGATTATGTGGTTTGGGAGCACATATCTAACTGGTGAGTGAAAGGAATATTAATTATTTTCAGACCGAGTGACAGCTTTTCAGTACTGAATCTTACTTCAATCTATTTTTTTCCACCACTCTGTGACAGAAGTGGTCCTGCCCAAGGCCTTACCCCTTTCCTGTCCAAACCACGAGTAGGAAGAATAAATAAATGCCTTGTACACATTTCTGTACTAATTTTTTTTTGTGGACAATATTTGGGGAACACGTAAAATTAGAAATGGCTGCTAAATGTTGAGTACAGAAAGTTAAATAATTTTAATAAGCAGATACAGTAATCCTGTGGAGAGCTGCCTATTAGCCAATGAAAAACCAAGATTAACAAAGATGTTTTGTAACAACAGTAATTTTCCTATGCGTTCAAGCATAAAATGTAGAGGGCCATATGTTAATACCTAGAATAGAAAATCTGAACTTTCAAGAAGGGTACCTTCTTAAAGAAAACCATATAGGTTTTCTTTATAAACCTTCATAAAGAAAACCATCTAGGCTTCATTAGGTGGAAAACAAAAACCATTAAATGTCAAAATAAGGCATTTTGGATAATAAATTATATTTACGTAGGAATAAATCTAAAGATCTCTTTTACTATCTTACAAATTTAAAATTAACTATACCTCCAAAACATTAAAATAACAAACACTAAGAATACTGGTTTGTAAGCCTATTTTGGTAGGTGCTGTAAGAGGCATTTCTTCAATTTCTAAGAAGGAAAAAGCCTCCAACCCTGTCTTTAAAAAAATTATAATGATAAAACCAAACACCTCATAGACCTCAAAATGTTGTAGTTATCAATATAAAGATTTATAACCAAATGTTTTTAAATTTCACTTTCAAAAAGAAAATGTTTACTGCCGTAATCCTTCTAGCCCATCATTACACAGAAGAATGGATTTGTGGATAAGTTACAATCATCGAAATTGAAACGCTACCCGTTGGTCCTGGAGGCTCCTGGCAATAACGTCCATCCTTGTACAACAGTTCTGTTATCTGGTAAGACAGAAAATGCGCGCATTGCAGCAAGAGAAGCAAACAAGAACAAATACAATCTGAAATTGAATTCTTGAAATAATGAAACCTCTCCCCAGTAAGGTATTATTCTATATCACAGTTATTCAACACTACCCCACCTGCCAAGGAGATTGTTTCGTTTTTAAATAATAGGTCTTTAAAAACAAAAACAAAACAAATCCATGTCGAAGAAAAACTACAGTGTTTCATGAAATGTCACTAAACCGATTTGTTTATATATTGTTTTAAATAAATTGTTAGAAACAGGACAGAGCTTATAGGAATTACCAACCAGTATTATTTCTCATCATGTTGTTTTGTCTTGTTGACACCTGGCCAGTTTCCACCTTTAAATGAAGTATTACAGAAATAATAAAGTAAAAATATCCTGGACTCGTAAATAGCTTAATTTTTTTTTAGTTTTTTTTTTTTCAAACGACATTTTCCCAGTCATTTCAATGGCATTAAAACCAAAGGGGTCAAGAGCTCTAATGTGCTTGTTCTCAAGGATTCTTAGCAGAGGAATGCACAAATACTCAAAGACATACACACCACTAATTCTTCAACATTAATTCTGCAAGCCAATTTTAACAAAAGAAATCCAAATACGTATTTCATGATGAAAATGATTACAAAACCTATAGTAGTGACTTGTAACTTTTGGACACAGTGTTTGACTATGTATCCTTGGGCTGAAGATAGTAAGAAGGGAGTTAAGAATTCTAAATTACTTTATGGGTATTCTACGACTGAATTTATTTGCTCTTAAAATACTGCCTGGCACATATTACAAGTGTTGACAACTCAAAATGCAGTTACTTCTACTACTATTTATTTGCTAATATAGAAAATTAGGCAAAATTGGCCACATCCCACTTTACTCCACCATGTAAATCATGCTGCAGTTAATGGCAATTCAAAGGATAGTTAAGGTAGACAGTACTTAAAAACAAAGTAAAATGAAACAGTTCTTACCTACAAACTATTTTTCACTAACACAGACATATACAGAAGATAGACAATATAATCCTACTAGAAGTTGTAATTTATAGCCATCTAATAGATGTAAGATAGCCACATTTAATACTAAATTTTGAACAAAAACACATTTCATGAATAAACCAATAAAAAAATCTTTCTAGTCAAAAAATCACTTCTAAATACAGATATCCCAAGCATAAGTTATAACTGACTGTATAGTTTGGCAGTATAATACTTAAAACAGAATTAAAGGAAATTTAGATTAAAAAAAATTTTTTTTTAATGTTTATTTTTCAGAGAGAGAGAGAGAGAGAGAGAGAGAGAGAGAGAGAGAGAGTGGGGGAGGAGCAGAGAGAGAGAGAGAGAGAGACACAGAATCCGAGGCAGGCTCTAGGCTCTGAGCTGTCAGCACAGAGACCAATGTGGGGCTCGAACTCACAAATTGTGAGATCATAACCTGAGCCGAAGTCAGACCCTCTACCAACTGAGCCACCCAAGCACCCCTATGGAAATTTAGATTTTAAAAAATATATAAATTGGAAATTCCTGTTAACGATGTATGTTCTGATTTTATTTAGCTACAAATGTTTCCTGCAATTCAGCATAAGGGTAATAGTACTTCTTGCATAAAAGCAATTAACTTTTTAAAAAACTAGCAATTTAAAATTGATCTATACATCATTCATATACAGAGACACATAAATGTCCATATGTATATATAACTTAAAAACTAATTATTAAATAGTATGCCAAACGTCACTGCAATAATGTTAACAGCTGTCCTTTGGAAAAGATGAAAACCTTACGAAGAATTTAGGACGAAGTCAAGGATCACTGCAATGATCAATTTCAGGCTCTAGGAAGACAGTTTGAAAACTACTGATTTCAAGACTCTAAAATTCATTAATTTATAATAATATATCATAAATGTACGAAGCTACTATAACTTCTGCTCTTAAAAGCATTTTAGAAATCACCTTATGAATTGCATTATGAGGAGTACTTACCTTGCTCCAAAGATTTATATCCATAGACCTGCAGAGGGCAGCAAAGGATTAAAAATAAATCCAGAGGCTTAAAAAACATTGTAAGTTACAACACACTGGCAACTATTATATGCAATGCAGATAAAAGCCATAAAAAAAGTAAGTAAATAAATTTTTCCAAAGTTAAGTTGAATTTTTGGGATAATCTGGAAAGGCTGACTCTTTGAACTCAATCAAAATAATGATTAATTTAAACAAGAATCATTAAGAATCATCCCTAAATCTTTGCGTCCAAGTTTGAAAGAGCAGGATATATATGCATACTCTCGAAGCATCTGCCCACAGACTGTTTATTACTTGTCTTAGTAAAGATAGAAACCATATAATGGAGAAATTGAACAACATCTTCACTAGGTGATCAAAATTAGACTAATGGACATTGCTGATGGACAATGTGTGATTTTTAGATTTAACTCCCTGAGGGCAGAATATCACTCCAGTGCTATTCCTCCAGGCAGGAATGTAAAACCTAAAGTTAATCATGGGGAACCATAGTAAGGAATATTCTATAAAATAACTGGCTTGTATTCCCCAAAAATGTTAATGTCGTAAAAGACAAAAGCTGAAGAAACATTCTGGATTAGAGAAAATTAAAGAAAAAGGACAACATCCATCCATGAAGGAGCTTCTGGAAGAGAGGGGGGGAAATACATACATACATACATAAATCTATCTATCTATCTAGAATAAAAAGAGCCATATTAGATAAAAGTATTCCATCAATGTTAAATTTTCTGAATTTGTAAACTGTGCTGTGGTTGTGTAACAATATCCTTGTTGTGTAGCGGGGCCCCTGGTTGGTTCAGTCAGTAGAGCATGTACCCTTCTAAGTTCAAGCTCCTTGTAGGGTATACAGATTACTTAAAAATAAAACCTTAACAACAACAAAAAAAGAATATCCTTATTTTGTAGAATAACCCCCCCAAAATCATAAATTTTATTATCTATATGTGTGTACATTGATTGATACATGTACACATGCATACACACAATAAGCATGGGTGTATATTGATTGATAGAGTGAATGAATAATAATAATGTAGAAAAATAATGTCGAAAATGCTAAAAGTTAGTAAACGGAGCATATAAGAGTTCTTTGTACCATCCTTCCAATTTTCTATACATCTGAAATTACTCCAAAGAAAGCAAAAAGAATGTCTCACCCAAATTTCTCCTATTTAAATGAAAAGCCATTTATGAAACAGGATAACCAGTGAACCAGTGTAACCAGTCTTACACTATTTTTAAGCTTCATAAATTTAATGTCTACAAGTTCTGTACATTTAATTTAAATATATCATCTACTTTAAAAAGACTATGTGTTTTAATGGTAATTTTATTTTTTTAACGTTTGTTTATTTTGGGAAGAGAAAGCATGAGTGGGATAGCAGCAGAAATCCAGGCTGCACACTGTCGGCACAGAGACTGACATGGGGCGCAAACCCACTAACTGTGAGATCATGACCCAAGCCAAACTCAGGAATCGGGACACTCAACCGCCCGAGCCACCAAGGCACCCCTTAATGGTAATTTTATAATGCAAATATAATTTACTAAAACTTAAAGACTATATTTACTACATATATTTACATTGTAAAATACCCACAAAATCTACAAGCCTTTTTAAATCTATACCTTTTTAAACTTGATGTTGGGCAGCTTTGAGTGGACTAAATTTTGGTATATGGAGTTAACAAGGCACTTATTTTTTATTCTAAAAACATATTCAGAATGGGGGCGCCAGGGTGGCTCAGTTGGTAGAGCATGCAACTCTTTATCTCAGGGTTGTAAGTCTGAGCCTCATGCTGGGTGCAGATAGATATTATTTAAAAATAAAATCTTAATCCCTCTCAAAATAACACCAGGATCCTTCACAGAACTAGAACAAATAATCCTAAAATTTGTATGGAACCAGAAGAGACCCTGATAGCCAAAGCAATCTTGAAAAAGAAAACCAAAGCAGGAAGGCATCACAATCCTGGACTTCAAGCTATGCTACAAAGCTGTAATCATCAAGATAGTATGGTACTGGCACAAGAACAGACACTCAGGTCAATGGAACAGAAAAGAGAACCCAGAAATGGACCCACAAACGTATGGCCAACTAATCTTTGACAAAGCAGGAAAGAATATCCAATGGAATAAAGACAGTCTCTTCAGCAAGTGGTGCTGGGAAAACTGGACAGCAACATGCAGAAGAATGAACCTGGACCACTCTTACACCATACACAAAAATACACTCAAAATGGATGAAAGACCTAAACATACGACAGGAAGCCATCAAAATCCTCAAGGAGAAAGCAGGCAAAAACCTTTTCGATCTTGGCCACAGACACTTCTTACTCAACAGGTCTCTACAGGCAATGGAAACAAAAGCAAAAACAAACTACTGGGACCTCATCAAAATAAAAAGCTTCTGCACAGCAAAGGAAACAATCAGCAAAACTAAAAGGCAACTGACAGAATGGGAGAAGATATTTGTAAACGACATATCACATAAAGGGTTAGTATCCAAAATCTATAAAGAACTTCTCAAACTCTACACCCAAAAAACAAATAATCCAGTGGAGAAATGGGCAAAAGACATGAATAGACACTTCTCCAAAGAAGACATCCAGATGGCCAACCGACACATGAAAACATGCTCAACATCACTCATTATCAGGGAATTACAAATCAAAACCACAATGAGATACCACCATACACCTGTCAGAATGGCTAACATTAACAACTCAGGCAACAACAGATGTTGGTGAGGATGCAGAGAAAGAGGATCTCTTTTGCACTGTTGGTGGGAATGCAAGCTGGTGCAGCCACTTTGGAAAACAGTGTGGAGGTTCCTCAAAAAGTTAAAAATAGAACTACCCTACGACCCAGCAATTGCACTACTAGGCATCTATCCAAGGGATACAGGTGTGCTGTTTCAAAGGGACACATGCACCCCCATGTTTATAGCAGCACTATCAACAATAGCCAAAGTACAGAAAGAGCCCAAATGTCCATCGATGGATGAATGGATAAAGAAGATGTGGTATATATATACAATGGAGTATTACTCAGCAATCAAAAAGAATGAAATCTCACCATTTACAACTACATGGATGGAACTGGAGGGTATTATGCTAAGTGAAATTAGTCAGAGAAAGACAAATATCATGTGACTTCACTCATATGAGGACTTTAAGACACAGAACAGATGAACATAAGGGAAGGGAAGCAAAAATAATATAAAAACAGGGAGGGGGACAAAACATAAGAGACTCTTAAATATGGAGAACAAACAGAGGGTTACTGGAGGGGTTGTGGGAAGAGTGATGGGCTAAATGGGTGAGGGCATTAAGGAATCTACTCCTCAAATCATTGTTACACTATATGCTAACTAATTTGGATGTAAATTTAAAAAAATAAAATTGAAAAAAAATAAGTAAAATAAAATAAAACAAAACAAAACAAAACAAAATAAAATAAAATCTTAAGAGGTGCCTGGGTGGTTCAGTTGGTTAAATATCCAACTCTTGATTTCAGCTCAGGTTGTGATGTCTCAGTTTGTGAGTTCAAGTCCCCCATCAAGCTCTGGCTGACAGTGCAGAGGCTGCTTGGGATTCTCTGTCCCCCTCTCTCTCTGTCCCTCCCCCATCTCACATGCGTGCATGCACTCTCTCTCTCTCTCTCAAAATAAATAAATAAACATTCGAAATATAAAAATAAAATAAAATCTTAAAAAAATTATTTTTTTCAGAGTGCACTATCAACACACACCAAAAACTTAGATGAATTTCAGGGGCATTATGCTGAGTAAAAACAGGCCTGTCTCAAAACATGATTTACTTTGTGTGTCCATTCATATTATCTTTGCAAAATAACAAAATTATATAAATTGAAAACAAATTAGTGGTTGCCACAGGTTAGGGATGGGGTGGGGGCAGGGGTAGGACTACAGGGGGAGTCCTGCGGGGGGGGGTATGCAGGATAACTGTGGTGATGGAGTAGTTCTTTATCATCACTGCAGTGATGGTTACGCAAAGCTACACACACAATATAAAATGTCAGAACTATACACACACATTATACCAATGTGTTTTGATAATGTACTAAAATTATGTAAGATATAACCAGTGGGGGGAAATGGGTAGAGAGCACATAGGCCTTCTGTGTCCTATCTTTGCAACTTCCTATGATTCCATAATTATTTCAAAATAAAAACTACAAACATGTCCATGCATGATGAAATCATCTCTCCCACTGATGCACATTAAGGAATTTTGAAGAAAGAAGATGGACTCTTAGCTATAGGTGTAGAAAAAAATGTGTATGAAGCCCTGTGTTTAGTATAGTGTTTGTTTTCATTTGGGAAAAATTCTTTGAGAAATCAGTTAACAGAAGAAATGATAAACTGACCTAAAAATCATAGCTTAGGGCTGTAGAAGAAAACAATGTCTCAACTATTCATGAGAGTTTTCATCTCGCCCATCCACTGACTACAGTGCAGCCTCCTTGGACTACTTGACGTTTCCATATGCAAAAAGAAAAGAAAAAAAAACTTTTATTTTGCCAAATAGTTAACTGAAAGAAGGGTGAGAACTCAAGATATGAAAATATAATGCCGCACAGTGAATGTAAGATACAGTAAAGTCTATATTGATAAAAATAAGGCATCTTTTCTGACCAGGCCAGAAACAGCTTTGATTTAATTCCAAGGAATCTTAACCTATGGGTACCTACCACATCTAAGGAATTGGTAGGGGTGCAGGGTGGTGGGGGAGTGAGAAGCAGGGAAGTTTGCAGGCAAGTTAGAAGCCAATGCCCCAAAGCACACAACAGTAAGTGGCAAGACTTAAGAGCGGTTTGTCACCTTTTTGGTATCATGGACCCCTTTTTGGGAAGCTGATGAATCCCTCTTCTCAGGTACTGCTAATTTTGTCACGTGTGATAATATTATAGTGGTCATGTTGTTGTATTTAAAGTAAGTTCTGAGGTGTATACTGAAGTATTTATAGGTAGAATGACAAGAGGTCTGTAATTTAAACAGTCCAAGTTGGGGGGGGGGGGCAGGGGAGGAAACAAATGAAACAAGATGGTCTAAATCTTAACTGTTTGCTAATGGGTACTTGGGAGTCTACTTTTGTGAATGTTTGAAAACTCCACAGTAGAAGACAAACATTAAATAATTTGGGTGTAAATTTTAAAAAATAAAAAATAAAATAAATAAAAAATAAAAAATTCTTATTAATAAATAAATAAAAAGACAAACACTATCTCTGGTCTAAATGTTGCATCTCTATTCCAATGCTCAACATTAATAAGCTGGGTTTCTTTTTAAGAAAAGCTACTTAATCATATCTCTCACCAAACATCAACGTACATAAAATAAAAAATATTAAGATACTAAACTGCCCTCCAACCTGGCAATAAGTACCTAGGAAAGGCATAGAAATAAACTTTCAAAACTGTACATTTATCTAAAACAACTGACAATGACTAAAAGCAATACCTTGAATGTGAACCTTCATGATGGATGGCACAGGTTCAAAGAAAAAGTGCAGAATCTTTTAAAACTAAGTTTTTGTCAAGAAAAGGCAACACTTCTTCACTGAATGTTCACTGCTATCTGGTCTCTGGCCTCAAACCTCCACTGAAAGTACTCTTGCTAAAATAACCACTAATCTCTATTCAAATTTCAACTAACGCTTTTTAATCTCCCTTGACTAAGTTTTGAGATTTGTGTTGTTGATCATTCTCCACCAGTCTCCTACTGATGCTTCTCCTTTCAAAGGACTCCTTTCAAAAATTTCCTTCCTATCTGCTCCTTAAGCAATCCTCTGTACTGGGTTCCAGGTACCTCATATTTTTTTACTTATTTTTAAGACAATCCTGTAGGTTTTTAAATTCCTTATGTTTTATAAGGAATATAAGAATATTCCTTATAATTTATAAGGAATATAAGAATATTCCTTATATTTAAGACAATCCTGTAGGTTTTAAAATTCCTTGTTTCACAGAAGATGAAACAGACTTAGAAAGGCTAGGTACAGTAGAAAGAGAAAGACTGAGAAAGGCTGGCTCAGCTGGTACAACATGTGACTCTTGATCTCAGGGTCATGAGTTCAAGCCCCATATTGGGCACACAGATTATTTAAAACAAAACAAAACAAAACAAAACAAAACAAATCCATCTGGGGCGCCTAGGAGGCTCAGTGTGTTAAGCATCTGACTCTTGATTTTGGCTCAAGTCATGATCTCAGGGTTGTGAGATGGAGTCTTGCATCGGGCTTCACACTAAATGCAGAGCCTACTTGAGATTCTCTCCCTCCCTTTCTCTCTGCCCCTCTCTGTGCTCTCCATCTCTAAAAAAAAATTTTTTTTAACAGCTAAATAAAGTTTCACAGGTCCCTCAAAAGGCAACTCAAAGGACCCCACAAACTGTGGATCACCTTCCCTTACCTGCACCCATTTCTCTCCTCTTTGAATATCCACTGTCAGCCTTACCTTCATTACATAAATCTTTCAATGGCTCAAAGCCATGACTCAAAGTCCAAACCTCACAACTTAGAAGAGATCATTGGAATGCACTTCCTTTGCCTTAAACAAATTCTTACTCATCCTTTAATACTCAGCTCAGCACCTTTTCTGCACATCTTAGCCTGGACTCATCCCTCCCTTGACCTTGGTAGAAGACATAGTACCTTCTCCTCTACACGTTGGTAATGATCAAGACCAGTTTGCAGGTGCTTTCTTACTTTCTGGTCTCCCAACTATGAACAACTTGGTGACGGTAAGTTTCCTGTTCATCCTTGGATTCAAGGATGAACCTATTATCTTGTGGTCCCAGCATTTGGCACACACAAATAAGTTAAAATTTCTGAGCACTTAAACCATAGTTCATGAAATACTTCCTCTGCTCCTATAAAGATGTCATGAATGGGAGCATCTTTTCTGACTGAAAAGAGGGCCTTACAATCCGGCATTTAACTTGGTGAATTCAATAGGGTAATGCCAGAAACTTCATTTTTCCCCCCAACACATGGAAAGGAGCACCACTTCAATGGAATAAACAAACTCCTACTTGCCAAGTTTAGACTATTGCCATTGGGTCAGGAAATCCCTCCTTCTATCACAGAACTCTGTTTCTGTGGCAAAAAAAGACTTAAATACTGGCATGCCAATTTGGAAACATTTATCTTTTTGACATGGTATATTCCCAGCCAAGTTGTGAACTAGCTTCAGTGACATTTTGTGTCTTAGAAGTGACTCAATATTTCTGGTGGTAGTATTCAGTAATATATAATATGTATACTGCCCTCTTTCTTATTTGAACTTTGTTCAGCTAGCACTATTATTAGGAGGAAAGAAAAGTCTTACTCATACTTAATGTCAGCCTGCCTTGAATCTGACATAGGAATTTACTAACTTTATCAGTCAGATCTAAAATGCCCTTTAAAATAGTCCTAAAAACAGCCTTATTTTTTTAAAAAAGTTTAGAGTTAAGAATTCCCTAATAATCTTAAATAATCTCATCTTCACTAAGCAGTATTGAATTTAAATAGTTTTCTACAGGTGACTTTGCCTACAAATGTTAACAGACAATTTATAAACTGGAAAATTTTAGGAAGGCATATACTTCTTTTTCTTTTAAAGAGAGAATGCGAGGGGGGAGAGAGAGAGAGAGAGAGGGAGAGAGAGAATCTCAAGTGGGCTCCATGCTCAGCACAGAGCCCGATACGGGGCTCAACCCCATGACCCTGGTATCATGACCCGAGCCAAAATCAAGAGTCAGATGCTTAACCAAATGAGCCACCCAGGCACCCCAGAAAGGCATAAACTTGATTGGTAATCAATGACCAGGTCTTGAGATGATCAATTTACAGAAATACTAGCTCACCAAACACTACTCTCAGAAGACATGGAGAAAACAGTATTGGTATTTCAAAACTATTGTGGGATAGCATAAAAAATTACTCTGGGCCAACAGGTTACAGAACACATGCTAGGAACTATTTCCTCACAGACCCTGGACGTACTACTAGAAGGCAGTTTATTTGGTTTTTTTATTTTACTTTTTTTAAAAGGCAGTTTATATTAAGGGTAGAGAACTATCCCAAAATTGCATTCCAGTACTGAAATGCATATTCAAGTTTCCCTTATGATTAGCTAAAGTGACTATAGTATCTCATTTAATGCTCTACAACTTCTTACATTTCGAATGACTGTGAATAATCCTTCATAGTCTTTACTTTTGGTAAGGAGTAACTAAGTGAATCTCTTCTGTGTTCATCCTCCTGGCAGTTGCTGAGGGTTAATCTGGACTCTATTGGGAATGCAGATGAGTACCCAGTTGTCTTCTCATTCAGCCAATTCTAAACTAGAGTACAAGACCCTGGAGAAGCATGGGATAGGTGACTGTTTTAATAGTTGTATTAAATGTCCTGCAAAGGGATTTTACAATATACATACTATTTGATTCAGCATCAAATAAAAGAACAGAAAGCTACATTAATCCTAAGATACTGGACTGTAACAACATTGATTACATTCCGAATTTTTAATAGTTTTTGTGGTGGGAGAGAGCGAAAGAAATCACCTGGTTACAAATGCTTAAAAATATGCTATGAACAATGCCAAATTACCACAGGCTGAAACTTTTCTGTATCTACAATAAGACAAACTCACCAATGTAACAGTTTTGAACCCGAAGACTTAAAAATACTTTCCTGGAAGGGACTAGTTACAACTTGTTGCAGTGTAGACTACCAGAGAGAAGAGACCCTGGCCGAGAGCTCTGGAGATCTGCAGAGCTGGCCTCAGTCTTTAGCGGAGTACTTACAATCACATCTGAGTGAGGCAACAATCTGCAGCCTAGGGAACTACCCAAGACCTTTTGAGAGACTGAAAAAGACAATTCCCAAAACTCACACAGGGGTTGTAATAGCTCACATTCCCAATGATCTCAAAAATACATGGTCTAGGGGTGCCTGGCTGGCGGAGCTGGTGGAGCATGTGACTCTTGATCTCGGGGTTGTGGGTTCAAGCCCTATGCTGTGTGTAGAAATTATTTAAAAATACTAACAACAACAACAACAACAAAAAAAACACATAAGGTAGCAGGCAAAATACTCACAAGAATACTGCCTCAATAATGGAGCTGGATTAGTTTACTGGGAATAATCCTAGACTGAAGGCTGATCTAGTCCTGCGTAAAGCATAAAAGCAACAAGCACTAAGAAAACTGTTCCAATAACTTAACTCAAAACATCAGAACAAAAGCTCAAAAATATTTAAAGGAATAAAAAAAAATCCACATTTAACAGAATAAAATCTACAACTGGCCTCCAATCAGAAATTACAAAGAAACAGAAATGTATGATGTATACTGAGAAAAAATTTAACCAATGGAAACAGACCAGAAATGATACAAACAATAGAATTAATAGACACATCAAAACACCTATTGACAATATTCCATTTAGTCATGAAAGAAGAAAAAAAAAAGCATAAGCATGTCAAGGAGATATGGAAGATATGTTTAAAAAATCCAAATTGGATTCCTAGAAATTAGAAATATATCCGAGATTAAAATACATTCTAAATGTATCTCTGCCTCAGCCAAGCCTCCGCACTGCACAAATTAAGTCTACTTTCTTCAAGATAAAGGACAAGTTCCCATATGGTATTCACCACATTTCAGTCTGATCCCAACCAGCACCTCCAATCTCCACAACAAATACTTGCTGAATTAAAGGGAATGCCTAAACACAGAGGCAGACAAAAAGGCCTCCATAATTAATTCAACCATGTGCCAGGTATTAATCTAGAACTGGAGACAGCGCAATAAACCAAACAAACAAAAGGTGATGTTCTAATAATCCAAACAGCTGCCACAAAATCTGTCACAAAATAATAACAGAAAGATACATACCCATGCCCTTACTTAGAACTGTTTATTTTTCCAAATTACAACTTAGTTTACCTAATTTCCCAGCCCACAATAAATCAAAAATAGCAAATTACTGAAGGATGCATAGGTTACTTAAATACACTGAAAGATGTCAAGAGCAAAGCAAAAGCTCTTACAGCAAAGATGATGACACAAAATTAAAAAGCAGAAACAGAGAGGTGCCTGGGTGGCTCAGTCAGTTAAGCATCCAACTTTTGATAATGGCTCAGATCATGATCTCACGGTTTGTGAGATTCAGCTGCACTGTCAGTGTGGAGCCTGCTTAGGATTCTCTCCCTCTCTCTCTGCATCCCCCCCAAATAAACAAACATTTTTTAAAAAGCAGAAACAGAAAACACAACAAATTTAGTGTAGAGGCAAGCAACTCTGCATACTTCCATCACTGAGGCACTCCCAGCTCAATGACTGACCTAGGTATATACCAGAACGTACAGTGTGGTTTTTTTCCGTCACACTGGACCAACTTTATAGTCCAAATACCTTGTTTAAGAAGACTAGGACATGTGAAATGTAACAACTGCCATTCAAACGGACTACAAAAACATAACATCAGTCAAGTTAAAGAAGGAAATACACAGGCCTGGAAGTTTACACAACAAACTTTCAAGGACAAACAAATGACAATGTTACTATTTCACTTCATAATATATTATGGGTTTTTATTTTAAGTTTACTTATTTATTTTGAGAGAGACAGAGCGCAGAGGAGGGGAAGAGAGAGAGGGAGAATCCCAAGATATGGGGCTCAAACTCAGGAAACTGTAAGATAGTGACCTGAGCTGAAATCAGGAGTCAGATATTTAACCAACTGAGCCACTCATGTGCCCTGGTTCTTACTTAGTTTTATGGGTTTTTTAAAAATCTGGCTCTACTAGCATTTTGATCCACTTAATTATGTATTTTGTATTTTTAAACCTTAAAGGTGCAGCCCTTGGTTTGTGTTTTAACCTAATTCAAAACTATGACTGAAAAGAGTGGAACCACACTGGAAATGGTAGCAACACAGAATCCCACCGACCTGTTCTACCTCTCCTGGCCTGCAAGGGAGGTGCTGGAGAGGTCTACAAAAAACCCTAGTGTTCCCACCGATGAAACAGGCTAAAAATTACTGAGATTAGTATCAGAAATTAGAAATTAGAAAACAAAATTAGAAACCTGTCCTTTTGTAATTACCACTGGGAACAACTGATTCAACAAGGATTACCAACGACTGCTAAAAAACACTGAATGAAAGGTTCTGTGAAAGAGGACAGACCCACTGTCTCAAAGTATCATCCCACAGACTTCTCACTAATCACAAAGGGAGTGAGGTTCCTTTGCAAGAGAGACATGGCGGCCACCACCATAACCAAGTGATCAAACTCAGCTGATGGCACCAACATTGTATCTCTTGCTGCAATAAGAAATGCCATCACCTATCAAGTATTCTTGCTAAAAATATTCAACCTGAGTCTCATTATGAGAAAGAAACTGGATGAATACAAAATGTGGGAGGGACATTCTACAGATCAAGTAGCCTGGGACCCTTCAAAAAAGTTAATGTCATAAAGACAAAAAGAAGGTAGGGGAATTGTTCTGGATTAAGAGAATATAAAGAGGCAGCAACCAATGCAATGCATGCACTTACTGAATCCTCAATCAAAAAGTAAAATAGCTATAAAAGAAATATTTAGAACTAGGGACAATCTAAACATGAACTATGTATACTAGATGATATTATAATATTATTAAATTTTAGGAGTGATATCGGTATTGTGATTATATAGACGATGACCTTATTTTTTTTTTTTTTAATTTTTTTCAACATTTATTTATTTTTGAGAGAAAGACAGACAGAGTGTGAGCAGCAGAGGGACAGAGAGAGAGGGAGACACACGATCCAAAGCAGGGTCCAGGCTCTGAGCTGTCAGCACTGAGCCCAACATGGGGTTCGAACCCACAGACCACAAGATCGTGACCGGAGCCGAAGTCAGACACTTAACTGACTGAGCCACCCAGGTGCCCCACGATGATGACCTTGTTCTTAAAGAGAAAAAAGCTGAAGGATCCAGAATCACGATGTCTACAACTTCAAGTGGTTCAGCAAAAATGGAAAAAGCATATATACATATGTGCTTGTGTGTACATATATGTTTGAGAAAGCAAATATAGCAAAATATCAAAAATGGTGACTCTACATAAAGGGTATGTGGATGTTTCCTCTACTATTCTTTCAACTCATTATGTTTGAATTATTTTGAAAATAACAACACTAAGAAGGAAAAAGGTCATTAACATCCCCTGAGCACACAGAGGAAGACCGTAGTATTATCCTCACTAAAGTCACCTTGTAATTAAATATTCAAAGTACCATTCAAACATACATACAACTTTGGAACTCCAACCTGCCATTTTCAAACAGTGCTTTCTTCTCTGATACAAGACCTTTACCAAATCTGTGTGTATTTCTTGGAAAAGATGATATAAAAGACTGCCTGCACTCAAGTCAACTACTTAACAGGAAGAAGAAAACAGGTAAGGTTATTTCAGGTAACTAGTGAATGGAAAGATTTGGAAGACAAGAATATCTGTATGTTTCCTTACACAGCAGGTCAAAAAAACAGGAGCAATCAGGCATAGAACATTATGTAAGGCAATCATCTTACCTCCTAAAGCCTAGAATTAGGCTGCCTCTCAAAGAAGCAAATGAGAAAGGCAATGTATTCGATTCCACTGCAAAAGAAAGTGATCATCATTAAATCCCAGACCAAACCCAAAAAACTTAAAAATTATCACCTTATTTGGAAACACATTTATAGCAATACTTTTTTCATTTTCATTTTGGAAATTGTTTTTAAAATGGAAATGTTCTGATACAAAATTAATTAGATAATGCAGTAATATATACCTACAACATAAGCCATCCTTTAAAAACATTTTTATTCCATGTTCATGAATATATACAACTAATGAATTTGTGTTTTTTTGGTATAAATGGTAATAAGTAATCTACCAGCACACTGACAGTCAGTCTGGTATGCATGCCAAAACTGTACATTACTAGACAATGTGGCCCTACAAAGGAAGAAACTGTAACTACCCATAGGACTTCTGTCCTTTAAAGGAGAAAAGTTCTGGGGCACTTGGGTGGCTCAGTTGGTTAAGCGTCTGACTTCGGTTCAGGTCATGATCTCACGGTTCATGGGTTTGAGCCCCGTGTCAGGCTCTGTGCTAACAGCTCAGAGCCTGGAGCCTGCTTCAGATTCTGTGTCTCCCTCCCTCTCTCTCCCTCTCTGCCTGTTCCCTGCTCAAATTCAAGACTCTGTCCGTCTCGCGCACACTTGCTCTCAAAAATAAACATTAGAAAAAAATGTAAGAAGAAAAGTTCTTTTCTCAGAGTAGCACTGGGTTCTGTAGAACCACTTACACTTTGTCATTCCATTTTCCACTATGATCAATAACCTCATACACGTAAGAGTGACAGCCTAAAGTCATAATAAGTCTTCACCTCTGTTAGATAACTGATTTATATTCACCTTCCACTCTTCTAAGTATTTGCTTGTTCTATTATTTTATCATTTAACAATTTACGACGTTGTATGTTTCAATGATGACATCGTAAGCCTGATTGCCTTACCACATAAGGCCTGATTCTTCACATAACCCTTACTAGCAAGGGAGGAAATCAAAGTAGGTAACTCCTAAATTTATTTTTCCCTGCCACTGTATTAAAATGGTGCCATGTTGCAAGTAACTGATTTAATCTTTTGATACATAATGTGACTACTGAATGATCCAAGATGGACAGAATTAGAGAGGAGCTCATAGTCGAGGTAAATTCTGAAAACAGAATTAATAAATACAGTTTAGTGAAGATTAAGATACCTGGTTAACTTAAAAACAAAAACACAACTCATGGGAAAGTCACATAAGATTTTAAGAGTACTTGCCCATCTCTTCTAAACATGAATTAAAATTTAACTCACACACATAAGAAAACTGTTATATCCTTCAACAGGGAATATAAGTTTCTCAATGGTTTTACACAGAACTAAAAAATCTGAAAATCATTTTTTAAATGACCAGCATTTAGTCACTCAAGGAAGTTTTAAAGTGGACATAACTACATGCTTTTCAGCAAACTTTAATAAAACTGCTTGATGAAATTAATTTTCCACGCCTACAAACACAAGTGGGGAAATGTTTCCTGCTACTACACAAAGTGGATCAAGACAAGCCACTTATTCTTCTCTACTACTTGCTATTCCTTTTGATGTAGTAACCAAAAGTGCCTACCTCAGAGCTGCCTACAGGGAATACCAGCAATTATAGAACTAACTGCTTTTCAAAGACCTGTAAATCAAAGCAGGGAGGGGAGGGCACTGACAGGAGTGGCCTGAAGTACTTCTTAAGTTCCTAGAATTTTTCTTTTTCAAATTTAATAGCCTCTTGAAACGTTATTTTTATACTATTCACACTAGTATTTTACAGAATATTGTCAAGTTTTTATTCATTAAAAAGTGACCAGAAACATCTTAGCAAGATGAAAGCTGCCGACAAAAAGCATCTAGTTTCCTTAGCAACAAATAAGTCTTAAAATCAGGTGGCTGACAACAAAGCGGAATGGATGCTACAGGGAAAAGGCAGCTCTCGTGTATACACCTCGTGCACCCAGATTCCTCTGCTAACGCTTCTGTTTTTGACCTGTGAGGAAGGCAAATTTTTATATTATACTGAGTAGAAGGCAAAATCAATACCCTCAGATAGCAGCTAGCATTAACACCCAACCTTAAACTCAAATAACTACACCTCCAGGAGTCACCATTCTTCATACTGAACACCTTGCCTTTCCCTTATGATATTACGATGAACTATTTTCAATACCAGTAATATGGTTTTTACAATGTTTCCACCTATGTAGTCTGGGTACACATTAATCCAAGATGGACTTCTAACATTTTAGGAGTATAGAAACTGATGTTTGTGTGTTTTCTTTTTAAACAGCATCTTTTTCACAGGATTAGGAAAATGGTCAAGTAATGTCATAGATAAGTTCAAAAATGAAAACTGTAAGAAATGTCTTATTCATCAAAATGTGGGTAGGGTGAAAGAATCAGGTCAAATGAGACAATCTTGGTTCCGGCTCAATCACTAACTTTGACCAAATCATTTAACATCTCTGCCTTTCTTCATCCATCAATGCAGGTAATTTTATTAACATGTGATGAACACTGTAAAGCACCATAGCATTTGTTAAGTGTTTAGTAAACATCTGCTGTATTTTGGTTAATGAGGACTAGGAGATGGGCTTCATGGAACAGTGGCTATAATATGCATCAGTTTAGAAAACACTTTCAGAAACAATATCTCCTATGATTTTCACACTGACTTGCACAAGGCAGAGAAGTAACACTATCCCCATTTCAAGAAATTGAAGCAAAAGGACTGTTCCAGGTCCCATAATCAGTGGCTTAATTATAAATAGAACCAAGTCTTCTGGGTCCTAACCTACTACCACATAATCTCCAAGGTTCTTTTAACTTTAAAATTACTTCCAAATTGTCCATAAGTTAAACTCATAAACTGTCTTATCAATCTCGCTTAAGCAAAACATATTAAAAAAACACAGAAAGTTACCTTGACCTTCCCTGAGGTACATTATCAAGGGCATGAACTACCCTGTATGCCCTCAATAGTAACTGAAATCAATACCTGTCAAGTTTACAGCTAATGTTGCATACTTACAAAATGATAAAACATAGGATAAATTCCCAGTAACTGCTTCGCTTCTGAATTCAGCTTGTGAAAATACATTATTTTCAGGTAGACATCCATTTTCCTAGGGATAAAGCATATTTCAATGATAACATGCCTCAGCTATAAATATGTTGATATGCCATTCAAATTTCCTGTTTTCCCATTTCTTTATATCAACACATTCTTTGATAATCCTTCACCCAAAACAATCATTTTCTAGAACAATACGTAAACTGAATAAATGAACTTTAACAAAAACTATGAGATAGAGTTTCAACATTCCAAATTAAATACCTAATCTTCAAATTCAAATATGTGTTACCCTTAGGATGCCTTCCTTCTAGAAAGAATTTATTATTGAAGGCATGAGACCAATTCTCTCATTCATAACAAAATAAAAATTCAATGCACTTGGATTTAACACCAAATGGTGTTAAACCAATTTAACACCAAATGGTTAATCATGTGGCCCAATGCCATCATTTGTTTAATAATTTAATATCTGAGCCAAAATTCAACTCCAATACATTTACTGACTCACTGTATACTAGCACAATATTGAAAGCAACCTAATCAATAATAAGCAATAACTAGAAATAAATTAAGGTATATCCATACAATAAAACAGCACTCAAGCATAAAAAAATAACTGTTGGAATTACACACTGGAATAGAAAGTGCCAAGGGAAAAAGTAGGTTGGGGAAGTAAGACCCTGTGGGTAAATGAATTTTTAAATATAAATTTTTTAACAGTAAAATATGTATACCACAGGCTCAAAATACTCTGCTAAATACTCAGGGAAGAGAGGTAAAGACACTTAAGATATAAACTCTGCTTTTAAAAGGACTGTAGTTATGTAATTATTTCAAAGAAAGAAAAGAACACTAAAATTATTAGAAAAATCTAGGCATTATGGGAATAACCACCTAGGAAGCAGACCTTCTAAACAAAGTATTTCTTATTAAGGTGGCTGGTGCTCTGCCATAATGTTCCTAACTGCAGACCACTTTGTTCTGAAAACGCAAAGTACAGCCCTTGCTGATCAATGCACTATCCAAGTCAATTACTTCATTTGCCCCTTCATAAATGCCTTGCCTCTTGTGATGGGAACAGGAATTACTGGGTAGGAAAATAATGCTTTGCAGTCAAACAAAAGATTATTTTAAAAAAAGAATAAGTGTACTATGTATGGTAAGTATACTAAGACTGTATTATGAAAATTCATATACAAGTGAAAAGTAATGGTCAAAAACTGAAAACTTGTGGTTGCACTGTAAAGCAGGATTAAGGAGCGTCTAAATGTTTTATTTACATTTTTCTTGATATTGACATATTGCCTTTTAACACACAAGAAAATTGGTGTTTTACCTTTTCAAGTTTTTTAAGTTTAACCACTATAGATGTTACACTAACTGGTGTTTTTACAAACCTTTTAGAAAATTGTATATAGACAATGACCATTTTTAGTACTAAGCTTAATGACTTTTCTTTTTTGGGGGTTACTACTAAACAATTAGGGAGGAAAGAAATCTCTTCAATTATGAAATTAAAACCACACTTACTTGTACTCACCTGCAAAACCCCACGAACTGACCTCACGCTATCAAAGGATGGAAACACGTAATTTATATAGGTCTCCTGATCAGGATTTACTCCCACTTCATTCATTGCTTTGAGAACTTCAATTATACCTATAGGATAAAATTTAGAAGCACAGAAATGAAATACCTGGAACAAATTAACAGAAGATCAGAAAGTTCAGTTTATTTACTTTCTGAATCATAATGTATGAAAGAATACTCATTTTGTCTAAAAAGAGAAAGCAGAAAAGCAAAAGAACTGGGAAATACGATGACAAATCTATTAATCCAATGGCAAGTTCTAAGGGAATATCCCACAAATTATAACTAAGAAAATTTAAAACAATTGAAAAATAAGCCTAACACTTCTGGTATTATACAAATGAACACAGATCATAAAATAGCATTGCTATTACACAGCAGTGATGGATCAACATAATAAAACTTGACCAGAATAAACACTGCAGAGGGAAGGGATGAACGGGGCACAGGGCGAGGGGATCTGTCAAGGACAAAAGTGTTCTCTCAAGCCTTTATATTAAAAATTCCCTAATTGTTAACTTTAAAAAAATTTTTTTAAGTTTTTATTTATTATTCTTGAGAGAGAGAGAGAGAATGAGCAAGCAAGCGAGCACGAGTGGGGTAGGGGCAGAAAGAGAATTCTAAGCAGGGTCCAAGCTGTCAGCTCAGAACCCAATGTGGGGCTTGAACTCACGAAACAGGAGATCATGACCTGAGCTGAGATCAAGAGTCAGACACTCAACCAACTGAACCACCCAGGCACCCCTTAACTTCCGATTTCCTATTTTATAGGAGTAAAAAGGAAAAAGGAACAACAGATTCTAAGAAATTATTATCTCGATATAGTTAAAAATAAAAATCTACAAGATTGTTTCTCCCTTCTCCCACTTACAAAAAAATCTTTTATTAAAGTCTTAAAAGTCACTGCATGTTTTCCAAAGCTATAGTTAGGTTCAAATAGTGCAAACGGATTCCTTTTTTTAAATTTATATTTTAATGTTTATTTATTTTTCAGATAACACGAGAGACAGAGTGTAAGCAGCAGAGGGGCAGACAGAGGGAGACACAGAATCTGAAGGAGGCTCCAGGCTCTGAGCTGTCAGCCCAGAGCCCAACGCGGGGTTTAAACTCATAAACCGTGAGATAATGACCTGAGCAGAAGTCAGACACTTAACCAACTGAGCCACTCAGGCACCCCCAAACTGATTTCTTTATACAAGACCAATTAATCTGGAAAATTACCAAACTACTCAGGTGTCACCTACCTTGACACACAGTTTAATAAAAGAAAGGACTCTTTAAAACTTATTTTCTTTAGTTTCATTACTTTCACATTAAAACTTCCCCTAAAGATCCCTGTGTTTGCCCTATCACATCATCTACAGAAAAATTACATTTCTACAGGGGCGCCTGGGTGGCTCAGTCGGTTGAGCGTCCAATTTCAGCTCAGGTCATGATCTCGCAGTCCGTCAGTTCACACCCCATGTCAGGCTCTGTGCTGACAGCTCGGAGCCTGGAGCCTGCTTCAGATTCTGTGCCTCCCTCTCTCTCTGTCCCTCCCCACTCATGCTCTGTCTCTCTCTGTCAAAAATAAATAAACATTAAAAAAAATTTTTTTTAATTACATTTCTACAAATTTGTTATATAATGTGCTCTAGCGCAATACTTGATTGTAAATTCCCACCGAGTACAGAAATATATAGGCAAGTGTGACAACATTATGAATATCTGCACATTTATTTATTTATTTATTTTAATGTTTATTTATTCTTGAGAGACAGACAGAGACAGAGTATGAGTGGGGAGGGTCAGAGAGACAGGGAGACACAGAATCTGAAGCAGGCTCCAGGCTCTGAGCTGTTAGCACAGAGCCTGATGTAGGGCTTGAACTCACAAATTGTGAGATCATGACCTGAGCTGAAGTTGGACACTTAAGCGACTAAGCCACCCAGGCGCCCTGCACAATTCTTTTAGATAAAATTCAGATTATTCAGATTAAACAGTTTATTATACTTAAAATCACTAATGATCTTCAAAACCTTAAATATTTAAACGTATTTTTTAAGATACAAATACAATACTTAAAAAACCCTCAAGGTAAAGCATGTGCTTAGTTCTAAGTTTAGGAGAACATGCATGTTGGTCCATAGAGCACACAACAGGCATAACAATATTTGTAAGCAAAATTTAGAAGAAGTATTCCTCTAACAATTCACTAGGAACTACTACTAATAACATTGATAACTATCATAAAAAATGGCAAATCACACTATGCTCTTCTTTACATGCAAAGATTACTAAGCACTTGAGAGGAGGGCATAGCTAGTTGCCTTTCAATTACTAGTAACAGACTTGTGCTAATCTAATGTCCTCAATGTCCTTTCTCACCAATAGGGATTGCTTTCATGACCACGGTTTAAATAACTAAGTTTCTAGTAAGACTCTCCAGTGAAATGACAAAACAAAAACAAGTTCAAAGTTTAAAGAGACCTTTAAGTTTAAAGAGCTTTCTACCCTGTTCTGGCACTTAATGGTAGTGTAAATCTGAGCAAATAACTTCCCCTCTCTGAGCCATAATTTCTTTTTTTTTTTTAATTTTTAAATGTTTATTTATTTTTGACAGAGAGACAGAGCATGAGTGGGGGAGGGGCAGAGAGAGGGAGACACAGAATCTGAAGTAGGCTCCAGGCTCTGAGCTGTCCGCACAGAGCCCGATGTGGGGCTCAAACTCATGGACCGCGAGATCATGACCTGAGCCAAAGTCGGACGCTCAACCGACTGAGCCACCCAGGCGCCCCTCTGAGCCATAATTTCTTAGCTTACACATTAGAAATAACAACATGCCAGGAACCATGCCTTTTAGACACTTCATCAAAAAACACTTGGCTTAATCCTTCCTAACTACCATCCTTGTTAGATTCAGCAAATTGATATGTGTCAAGGCACTCAATGAATGGAAAATTTTTCTGACTCATAGAGTCTAGGCCTAGTGAATAAATAGAAACGGTATCAAGAACTGTAAGTACTACCCACAGGCATGGAAGAAATTCTTGTGGTCTAGGCCTAGAGGAAGACTGAGAACAGGAAAAAGAACACACTGAACAGAAAGAATCCTAGTACTTAGTTTTGATCAATCTATCAACAGCTGACTCCTGAACAACATCTGACTCCTGAACAACATGGGTTAGGGGTACTGGCTCCAGTGCAATTGAAAAGCCGCACATAACTTCTGACTCTCTAAAAAGTTAATTACTAACAGCCTAATGTTGACCAGAAGCCTTATCAAAAACAATCAATTAGTACATTATTTTGCATGTGCTATGTATTAAATACTGTATTCTTACAATAAAGTAACCTTGAGAAAAAAATGTTATACAGAAAGTGTAAGTTCTCTCTCTCCCTCTCTCAAAATAAAGAAAGAGAGAAAGAAAGCAAGAAAGTAAGAAAGCAAGAAAGCAAGAAAGAAAGAAAGGAAGGAAGGAAGGGGCTCAGTCAGTTAAGCATCCAACTCTTGATTTTGGCTCAGGACATGTTCTCACGGTTCTCTCACAGTTCATGAGATCAAGCCCCGCGTCCAGACAATGCAGAGCCTCCTTGGGATTCCTGCTCTCCCTCTCTCTCTCTGCCCCTCCCCCGCTCACATGCACATTCTCTCTCAAAATACTAAAAAATAAACTCAAAAAAAGTAAAAAAAAATCGTTAAGAGAAAATACATTTTCAATACTGTATTTATTTAAAAAATCTGGGGGCGCCTGGGTGGCTCAGTCAGTTGGGTATCTGACTTCGGCTCAGGTCATGATCTCACAGTTCGTGAGTTCGAGCCCTGTGTCAGGCTCTGTGCTGACAACTCGGAGCCTGGAGCCTACTCCGGATTCTGTGTCTCCCTCTCTCTCTCTCTCACCCCTGCTTGCTGTCTCTCAAAACTGAATAAACATTTAAAAAATTTTTTTAATAAATAAATAAATAAATAAATAATAAAAATAAAAAATCCATGTTTATGGGAACCTATGCAGTTCAAACCTGTTACCTGTATTTTCAGGGGCCAACTGTATTAACAAGGCTTTCGACTCAGTCTACTGGGGGCGGGGGTGGGGGGTGTACTTCTCTATGTAAATAAAGCTGGAAATGTCTTCAGAAGTCAATCTTTATTTTAACCAAAGTGTTAAACTGAATGATTTCTCTAAGATCAAAGGCATATCTTGAATAAGAAACCAAGTCTCCTAGGGCAGGTGGGTAGCTCAGGCAGTTGAGCATCCAACTCTTAATTTTGGCTCAGGTCATGACCTCACAGTTTGTGGGTTTGAGCCCCATGTCAGGCTCTGTGCTGACAGTACAGAACCTGTTTGGGATTCTCTCTCTCCCTCTCTCTCTGTCCCTCTCCAGGTCGCATGCTCTCTCTCTCTCAAAATAAATAAATAAACATTAAAAAAAAAAAGTTTCCTAATTGCTGGCAGGTGCTCGTAACACCACAAAACTGCAAAAACCTACACTTTATCCTGGAATCAGAAGAACGTGGGATCAAGTCCTTGCTCTGTCACCAAAAACTGATTTTTAGCAGTTCTTCGTCTGTAAGAATGATGATAATAAAACTTTCCACTTAGCTCTCAAGGTGGTCATTTAAATTAAAGGAAAAAATGTGTGAAACCCTAAAAATACTAAATAAATGTTACTAGTAACAATAATGATTTTGTTTTTTTAGCTGTCTTAAAATACCCTAGTAATTTTTAAAATTTTCTTAGTGATACCCAGAGTAAATGCAGAATAATGTAACTATATATTTGATTTTCTGATGTCTGAAAATAGACCAACAAATTGAATGTAAACAGAAGATTCTTATTTCTGTACAAAACACTTCACTCTGATATCTAGGATCCAAAGACATTTTATTCTCTTAACTCATTGTTCTTCCAAAAGGTACATTAGGGGGAGGAGTGTATTCTGCTCATTTAGAGGATGTGTGATGCCAGCAGTTTTTAACATGTATTTTTCTAACTGAAATTAAAGTTGGTTTAAGAAAACCCAGGTCCAGGGGCACCTGCGTGGCTCAGTTGGTTAAGCGTCTGACTTCAGCTCAGGTCATGATCTTGCGGTCCGTGAGTTCGAGCCCCGTGTCGGGCTCTGTGCTGACAGCTCAGAGCCTGGAGCCTGTTTCAGATTCGGTGTCTCCCTCTCTCTCTGACCCTCCCCCATTCATGCTCTGTCTCAAAAATAAATAAACATTAAAAAAAAAATTTTTTTTAAAAAGAAAACCCAGGTCCACACCTGCCTGATCAGTTAAGTTCAGTCACTCCCTTAGGCATTCTGAGGGAGGATACAAAGATATTCACTTCAATAACTACAGTCCGATGGGAGGACAGAAAAACTTATCAATACGGAGAAAAAAACATGATTGATCTCACATACCCACTTACCTCCTCCTAAAAAATACAATTCATATATTTTTTTAATTTTTTAAATATTTATGTATTTTGAGAGAGAGGGGACAGCAGGGGGGGAGGAGGAAAGAGAGAATCCCAAGCAGGTGCCTTCATATTTCTCTTTTACTTATTTTTACTTTTATCTTTTTTTTTAAATTTTTTTCTATGTTTATTCATTTATTTTGAGAGAGAGAGAGAAAGCACAAGTTGGGGAGGGGCAGAGAGAGAGGTGACAGTGAGAATCCCAAACAGTCTCCATGCTGCCAGCACAGAGCCCAACACAGGGCTTGAACCCACGAACCGAACCATGAGATCATGACCTGAGCCGAAGTCAGATGCTTAACCAACTGAGCCACCTACGTGCCCCTCGTATTTTTCTTTTAAATAAAAAGATTAAAATAATCATATATTAACCTAGGGAAACATAGATTCCAAACCTCTGTGAACTTAGAAAATCGAACTAAGACTAAGCAATCGAATACAAATATTTAAGGAGCACCTGATGGCTCAGTCGGTTGAGCCACCAACTCTTGATTTCGGCTCAGGTCACAATCTCACAGTTGTGAGATCTGAGCCCTCAGCAGGGCTCCGTGCTGGGCATGGAGCCTACTTAAGATTCTCTCTCCCTTTCCCTCTGTCCCTCCCCTACTTGTGCACGTGCTCTCTCACTCTCAAAAAAAAAAAAAAAAAAATTTCAAAGATAGTCACGACAAAGTTTATGAATCCAGAGGAAAGCCTCCATTCAAAAAGCTTTGTAGAATTAAAATAGTTTATACTTTTGGGAAAGATAAATGGTTGATCTGAACAACTTCCACAAACTATGACCACTTACTCCACATGATTTTTGACTCTTATGTAGGGCACTCCCTCTACCAGAGGCAATATCTTATTTCTTGAAAAGTATTCTCTATTCAACCAACTTTACTGAATTGGCATTCATTCAAGCTTCTGTATGGCCCCTTCCTTATAGATCTTATCCCTTCTATACTCTTAACTTTTCGGTTTTCTAAATATACTCAGGGATATAAATCCTCAATCATTTTGGGTTATTCCCTCTCATTCAGGCCAACTTGCAAAAATTCTAAGTGGTGACTTTTCCATTTGTGCCACAGAGAAAAATACTAGTAAGATGAGCTATAAGGAAATCACTGTGAGAATCTTCCTTAGGGGTTGGTGATGGCTGAACTGGCAGCCAGAAATATTCTAGAATTCAATAATAGTATGAATGATCGTAGTATCATTGAAAACTCTTGCTTCAGTTTGATCTGATCTCTAAATACCTTTCTTTGATTTCATGAAGGGTTTTATCTATTCCTTATGAAACACTCCTCTACATCTTCCAACACTACAGCTGTTATTTTCTTCTGTTCTTTCTACCAGTTTATATAGGACATTTTCCTGGACAAGAACAAGTTCATTGCACTGATAAAAATGTGACCTTCTTACCTGACCCTGAAGAAACCATACAAAGTATGTATAGCCATTTTGTTGTCACATGAAGGACAACTGGAGAACACATACTTTACTATATTTCTGGACCTCCCACAAAGGGAGAAACTAGTTTTTAAAAACTGTAACACAACTGACAGTATCTTGTACCTCAAGTTACCTTTCTCAGCTTTTATGTTTTTCCAGATAAAACCATCACTGATTAAAAAACTTATACCACTTTTTTAAATGTCCTAATGTAAAAACTGGCATCTAACTTTTAGTTAATAGCTAAGAATTTTTATAAAATAAACATAGCATAACACTTACAAATGTCTAATACGGAGGTGTTATGATATTTAAAAAGAGTGTTTAAAACAGAACAGAAATCCTCAGTTCTAAGCCCAGCAGCACTGACAGCTAGGTGTGGAACCCAAGGTCAGTCATGGAATCTCTCTGCTGCTCTCAGTTACTTCATTAATATAAAGCAGTCTTTCAACAAGGCACCTTTGTGATCTAAATTATAAGCTTCTAAGAGAGGATGGATTCAAGATAAAGCCCATTTTTCTACTAGTTTGAGCTACAACTATCAAAAGAAATCACCTGAATTCTTCTATGCTTACTAAGTTGTTAAAGTGTGGTAACCAATTCAAGTCTAGACACACTGATACGGTTGAAGAAAGCAAATTTTCCTGATGAACAAACAAACATTTCAACAGGGGTATTTTCTTATCTGTGTAGAGGTGGACAATATGAATATGCCCGAAGATTTTCATGGAATGATGTGAATTTTCTCTGGTTCAAAAATACTGTGTTAAAGGTTACTTCTTGGGAGCTTTCAGAACTGGAGGATGTGCAAAGAGTTAATCAACTAGCATAGTGTTTTCATGAAGATTTTTCTAAAAAGGATTTTGAGACTTTTATAGCCAGAAACAATTAGGGAATACTTGTTTCACTATTTCCTTTAGACCAGAAGACAACTATATATTTAAAATAAAATTGCAATATGAAAGTCTGCTAAAAGCACTTTTTTTGTTGTTTGTGCATTTTGTTTGTCACCCAGTGTCATACTAACAACTCTGCATCTCATTCTAAAGCACATTATACTGCGAGATAAAATGAAAAAGACCATTTTTTGTTTCCCCAAGGGGGAAGTACTTCTGTTAAAAGCATCTTTTTATGGGACTACTCTTTCTGAATTACCAATAATGCAAACCAAAGAATTAGATACTGTACTCTAAAATTTAATATTTGTTCAATTCTTATTCATATCCTATAGGTATCCCATGTGTACAAGGAAAAAGTATGCTAAATGCGTAAGCGTACTTAAGAACCTGAGAGATTGAACATTTCTGTCCTTCAATCAGCAGGCTGTCAGGTCATGAGCACTCATTTTGCAATAAAAGTTTTCCTGCCTTTCCTATTATTGTAACTCAGCTCAGTTAAGGAGACTGGTCCACAAAGAAAATGGCTTGATTATGTATAACTTTATCTTGAATAAGGCTAGACAAATTAATTTTGAACGGTATATGTAAAATCAAAAACTAAGGAGTTTTTCGAAAAACTTAAAAATAAAAAACTGTTTAAAACTACACTCACAAGTCTGAATATCAAGATCAGAGATGAAGTCAGAATGAAATTAAGACGAAAGAAATCCACTATGTTTTTAAAAATGCTTACCCAATTCTTGACTCTGACTTCAATCAATTCTATTTTCTCAGAAGGTCTACTACTCAGAGAGAAGTTTGCCTTCCCAAAGAATCCAACTAGATGTGTGTAGAAACTTACAATGGATCTCTGGACCATTATGAATCTGTAAAAGGCAAAACCTAACCTTGAACATTTTTCTCCTTCTGATGTCCAGCTAGCAATGGCCAGAAATAATGAGTTCTGACAGGAAAACCTTCTTCCTTCAGAGCCTTCATTAGAGCTTTTGCCAAATCTGAAAGAGATATCATAAAATATTACAAAGCTACTTCAGCAAAACTTATTTATGTCAGTTTTAATGATGAGAATATCATACCAGTTTTATTGGCTTGTAATGCGCAGTGGAGTGTGAACTGCAAAGGAGATGTATGCATCTGGGATTCCTTTAACTGCTTGCAATAATCTTTCAGCTTCTCTGCAGGCTAGGGGGAAAAGGTACCACACATCAGCCGGGTCTGCAAATATCCTACCATTTGACCTTCTGCAGATATGCTACCACTCCTGGAATGAAAAATTTCAACCTCTCGTCCTCTTTCTAACTGATAAACTTATAACACAGAAACAAAGTTTTCATAATGTTTGTAATTGGTCTCATCTCACAGTATGTTCTTCTACTTTATAGACTCTTATTTCACTGCCTATTACACTGTCAATAAAGTAAAAACAGACAGGATACCGTATTCATAGTCACACAGTGTCGTAAAAAGAAACTGCCAAAGTCATTCAGATTGTCTTCCCTTGATACAGGACATGCTAATAAAATTTGGAATGCTGTATCTTCCAATTTTTCAGTGACTAAAAGCAGAATGAGGTTCATTGCATCTGGGAAGAAAAGAAAAGAAAGACATATTCTGTTACTGAATTGAATAATATTTTTACACTGCAGCCACTCTGAAAGACAAACTTATGAACTACAAAGGCCAAAAGGGTATATCTCCCTAGATAACAGTGAAACACTTCCAAATCAAAACATTCCCATCTGCTCATTAACTCAAGTTGTTTAGTTCATTAATCTGACTTCTAAGAGTCCTGTGTTCATGTACTACAATCCGCTATCGTTAGAGAATGCCCTTTCCATCATGTAAGAATAGTAATTCAGATTTTTAGAAAAATCATAAAAATAAATTTTTAAAAACTACCTGGAATATATCTTCTTTCATATGTAATTTTTTCCAAAATTTCTGGGACATATTGAGAATACCCAGCTTTACTGAAACTAAAAATAATTTGCAATAAATCACGGTCCATAAGGTAAAGATCAGACTTCTTCACCTTCTCCAGAGTCTGTAGACAGTTTCAGAAATTAGAAGAACGAGTTAGAAACCAGTATTTTTAAATTATAGCCAAATAAATTAAAATACCAAAATTTAAAAAATTAGGAACATACACCATCTAAAGGTTTAGGGCTTATATTATAAAACAGAAAACATTACATTTCAGCAATAACTAAGATCAACACCAAGGTACCAAACTTTAAAAATTCTCCATCAATACTAATGTCTACAAGAAATACCTTTAAAAACAGATATAAGCTACACTTTTCTGCTTCATGCAAAACATAACACAAGCTCACACAAATGATTTTTTTTTATGCAATAGTTTTAAAATATTATTTACATGACATAAGACATACCTGCTTAACATGATCAATGTCACCCTTTTCAGCATATGCATTCAATAATGCTAAGTATGTGTCTGGACCAGGCTCAATTCCAGCCTCTTTCATCACTGTGAGAATATTTTCTGCATTCTCTATATCTCTGGAAGATATTCAAAGAAAACAGAACAGATTATTATAATACTGGCAAATGTAATACTATCATTCTAAAATATATTAGCCTGTACTTATTAAAATTAACAACTCTTATAAACCATTTAGCAAAGGACATCAGAAAAGAGCAAATACACATAAAACCAGCTATAGGTTTCTGAAACAACAAAAATAATAAATGTTCCAAATTTTTACAGGTAACTTTTCCAAAAGAGAAACCAAACTGCATAATAATCACATAGACCTTTAATTAATGTGTCCTCTTTCATCAAGTGTGCTATGACTCAAATTTACCTTTTTAGGGAAGAATAACATTTAGTAAATTATTCTTCAAAAATAAAACTGTTTTCCAAGAGCATCAAGAGGGCAGTTAAAATACAAAGTCAAGGGGCGCCTGGGTGGCTCAGTCGGTTGAGTGTCCGACTTCAGCTCAGGTCATGATCTCACAGTTCGTGAGTTCGAGCCCCACGTTGGGCCTGTGCTGACAGCTCGGAGCCTAGAGCCTGCTTCGGATTCTGTGTCTCCCTCTCTCTCTGCCCCTCCCCCACACATGCTCTGTCTCTCTCCCTCTGTCAAAAATAAATAAAAATTTAAAAACAAACAAACAAACAAAAAGTCAACTAGTTTGGATCAGGCCCAATTTTTAAAATTGAATTATTTTCAAATAAAAGTTTTATGAAACAGATAAATTTAAGAATAAGTTCTTAAAAAATTGCATGTTCTACTTCACACGCTCAAAATTTTTGAGGGGTTAGATAAACGTGGTTTAAGAATTTTCTACAATAATTTCCTATAATTTAAACCTCGCTCGAGAACAAAACCTTAAGTTGAACATTACCCGGCTCTTGCATGCCCTGTAACAAGAGCACTGAAAACTGCCTCCGTGATTGGCAGGTCCTTAGTTTTCATAAATCCAAGAATCTTGCTGCGATAAAAGAGAAATGAAAATACTTTCTGGAAACATACATCAGAACCACTTTTTACAACATACAAACACAAAATCTCACTCCCTGAAATTATATCAATTATATCAAATTATAGATCTTGAACTACCCTTGGTAAAAATAGCAGGTAAGTTTTTAAAATTTGATTGTTTCTTCTATACTAATTAACCTTTAAAAAGCCTATAAAGTTTAATAAAAATCCATTCAATTAAAAATGAATTATACATTTCAATTTATTCCTTATTTCCTAAAGCTGCCATCCAAAAGTAGTACTAAATTTTACAGAGAAATAAACGTCACAACTGATTTTATAGGAATCAGCAAGATAGAATATTGCAAGTTTTATAAATGAATACAGTTTAAATGGCTAAGAACATTTCCTTTAGGAAATAATCAATTTAAAAGGACTAAAGCCAACTTTATACACCTCAGCAATTTTAAGCCTCTGTTCCAGTAAATCAAAATTTTAATTAAAATAGCAATACTCATTTATCTTTCTCCTCTTACACAATTTTATATTTTACCTAAGTCATATTACCAAATTTGCTAGATTAAAATCCTTCTGAAATAATTTCCCTAAGAAGAAGCTTAAAAGAAAAAGAAATACAAATGAACATATCCTAGGTTTACAGGACTTAACAAATTTGTTTGCTTAAACATACATTTATAGAGCTCCATACCTGGCACCTTCAATATCTCCTACATTACAATAAGCTGCGATCAACCTCTGGTATGTCACCTGTCAATGAAATGGGCTAGTTAATATTTTTTTAAATACTTTTTTTTTCCTGGGATTGAAAAAAAAAGTGATATAACCAATAAACATTTACGATAGCAGGTACCTACTCGATTTGGTTGAATGTTTGCTTCCTCCATTTTTGCCAAGAAGTCAGTTGGTGAAAATTTATATTCATTTTGAAGATAGACTTTAAGTAAAGCATTATAATGACTTACATCATACACAGTACCTACAAATAAAATTTAAATCAAATTTTTAGAAAAGGACCTAAAATCATATTCTTTATCACAACTAAAATATGCATACTTAAATTTAACAAACAAAAGGGGTAAAATGGTCACTTCAGCATTTCATCCCATACTTAGGCCCAACTATACAGAAATCTTGTCAGAACAGAGCAAGTTAAGCATTTAAGACAGTAATTAACTGAATTACTATACAGTCACAAGTAACTGCTTATTCAGATGTTAAGATGTAAAGTGACAAAGATTTTCTTACTTATGAAGCATAATATCCCTTCCTGTTAGAAAATGTTGACAATACCTCTGTATTTAAAGTGACAAACATTTTTGATAGAAAGTAGTCCTTGCCACAGAACAGACACACCAAGACGGACTGTGACTGCAGTTGTTCTATACAGGGAGGACTGTACTAGCAGACCTGGTTATTTACTCACCAGGCTACTCAGTGTTTGTTTGAAGGCTCCATTTCCAGTTACAGTTTCTAGTCTGCTATTGTTAATTACCCCTATTCCAAAGCTCTTTGTTTTCTTCCAGGTCCTATCTTGCCTAAGGCCACATCAATCAAGGTAACCATTCAGCCTTCCTCAACGCACTGATGACATCTTGGTCATCGTATGAATCTAATGCTAATGTTTTACTAAATTTGCACGAATTAAATTTTGTATCTAAACTGCCTGTAGCAACACAGGCCTCTGGTCAGTCAGTTTGAGATTCTAGACCACACAGGACTTATTCTATTAATATTTGCTTTTATCTTACTAGACTTGTACATACTGTGCTATGTTTCAGAAACTGTGCTAAGTGCTCTGCATCCAGAGACTCTGTTAGTCTTCACAACGCTTTGAGACATACTCTTATCCCCATCTTATGCATGAGGAAAACTGACTCTTCCACTTGTCCAAGGCCACATGGCTAGTAGGTGACCACAGATTTGAATGTAGGTGGTCTGCCCTGAATGCCCAATCTGTTAACCATTGTAACACTTTATATAAGGCCTTAAGGGGAACCATGTACAATTCAACATCTGCAATGTGACTGTGCATCAAGGTTACCATACGGCGTCTGAAAACTTCTAAAAAATCATCAAGTTGAACTCTAATGGTTGGCTAAAAAGCGGCTCTAAGGCTGAAAGAAAGAACGTACATCCTTTTTCACAAAAATTTCTCCCAGTTCAACATGTATTTTTAAATCACATGACTTACTGACATACAGAAATTTCTAGTTTTTTTGAAGTCAATTCTTTATTTTCACTTTCCTGCTGCTTTTATACCTAGAAAACTATTTTCCATTCTGAAATCCATTATTCATCTATTCTTCTCAAAACTTTAAACAAACGAACTTGTCATCAAAATTAGTTCTAGATGAATTCAAAACTGAGGTGAGGCTCTGTGTTTATTGTATAGTTTTCAACATATAGGTACTACATGTTTCTTGAAGGATATTCATAGATATTTTATATATTTGTGACTAAACTTAGAACCTTCTACCCATTTTATTTTCTAACTAGAAAAAGTTACAGATTCCTGAACATTTAATATTTCCTACTACTTTACTGTAAGTTGATTTTCTGGGATTTTACAGGTAAACAAGTATATCATCTAAAGAACCGTAATTTCTCATATTGTTTCACAACTTATTTCACTGCATGATATTAGTTGTTGGCTTTAAATTTAACATGTTAAATAAGTATCCTTCTATTCTTTGTTAAGGTTTTTAAAAATCAAGAATGAACATTGGATTTTATCTAATGGTCTTTTAAACTATGTTATTTTCTGAATAGATACTATGTTCACGGTTCAAAATTTTCAAAGCATAAAAAGGTACAGAGTAAAACTGTATCTGGTATTTATTATCCTTCAAGAACTATTTTAATGTTATATGCATATACAGATATAAATATTTTTCTTCAAAATAGTAGCATACTATATACACCATTCTGCACCTTAATTTTTCCTTCTATTTTGGAGAACACCCCACGTTAGTATAGAAGAACTCCTTTTTTAACGGTTGCACAGTATCCCATTTCATGGACACCCCATAATTTATCCGATCCCCAGTGAGAGACATTAGAGTTGGTTCCAATTCCTAACTATTACAAACAAGCCACAATAAAGGATATCCCTTTGCACATTTGAATATATCTGTGATCTAAATTTTTTTTTTACTTTTTTAATGTTTATTTATTTTGGAGAATGGAGGAGAGGGAGGGGAGGGTCAGAGAGAGGGACACACAGAATTCGAAGCAGACTCCAAACTCTGAGCTGTCAGCACAGAGCCTGATGCAGGGCTCGAACTCATGAACTACAAGATCATGATTTGAGCTGAAGTCAGATGCTTAACCTGCTGAGCCACCCAGGTATCCCTGTTATCTAAATTCTAACAAATGGAACTGCTTGGTCAAATGGTATGTGCGCTCCCAACTTTGACAATACAACTGCCTTTTTATCCTGTCCTTTTTCTTTTTAACTTACCATAAAAGTAATAATTGTTATGAAAATTACTTTATTTTTTCATTTGAGTATAGTTGACAATTATTTTATTCTCAATGCCTCTAGATGTCACTATAACTCACCAGATAAATATTACCAAGTAGCTCTTCCATAAAATTGAATTATAGCATTTATGTAAATAAATTCTTATTTACCAAAAGAAAAAATATCTACACTTTTTACATATACACATATTTTTAAACAATCATACCCAATTTCTGAAGTTTGTCCCATATCCTATGAGCAAATTCGGTTCTCTCTGATAGCTGTAGTTCAGGCAAGAGAGAACCACAGCTGCGCAGGAGAAGCAAGGCTTGATTACCACCTGGGCTCCCTGTGAAAAAAGGTAACAGATATCATTTAACACAACAGCAATATCATACAGGTAAATATCAAAACTTAAACTGAAATCCGTAAATAGTCAAAACTCTCCTGCCTCACTGAGATGGTAAGAGTACCCACAAACTAGAAAAACCCTACCCAAATCCACAAGTAACATTTACAATGTTACTAAAAATTATGTTTTTAAAATTAGTCTGCTTTTAAAAAGCTAAGGTTATGAATCCATGTAATCTGCAAGGCTCTATACCATATAAAAATACACAGAACTTAATTTATAAGCACTACTTACTACAATTCAAAGGCTAAGCTTCTCAGTATCTTATGAAAATAGTACAGAGCAGTACAATTAAAACCCATGAATACCAAGTTTACAGTCAATTACAAAATAATGTAAACTTCCTTCTCCCTTTATCCATGGCCTTTATCTACATGTCTCTGAAAGATGACTTTAAAACCAAACAAAAACAAAAAAACAAACCACTCACTGTATGATTCCACTTAAATAAAGTATTGAGGTGATAAAAATATTCTAAAATTAACTATGGTAATAGTCATTCAACTCTGAATAAATCAAAAAGAGAAAATGATACAATAGCTTTTAAATACACACAATTATAACTGACACTTCTTTGATATCCATCATCATTAGATTCCATAGCTTCTTAATGTGAATGAAATCCACAGATGGGCTTTAGGAAGCTGGTGAATATTCTGTAACTACATGCAAAATTATGTGCATGTTTGCATGCTTGGCTTGTGGGGGGTGGGAGGTGGTAAGAGGGCCTACAACCTTCCACCAGATTATCAAAGTAAGTGATTCAAATGGATTATAATAGCTAAGTGAAAATGAAAGGGAAATAATGATTATTGGTCCTTCTGGGAATCTATCATATGTAAGCATCTTAGGGAAAGTTGACACCATACAAGGCAAGATAAGAAACGCTTCCAAATGATTTACCACTGAGTGACTTTTTTTTATAAAAAAGTGGAAAGCAAGAAGACAATTTTTATTTGCTGATTTTGGAAAAAATATCTAATACAAAATGTTTCATGCAAAACTTTGCCCTGATGAGTTGGAAAGATCAAAAGATCACAATCATAACATAAAATCATGATCAATAGAAATAACAAACAAAATTAAAAGTATCAAATAACATGTTTTGCAGTGATCTTGCCCCGAAACAAGAAAATATACAAAAAATTTGAAATACCTGAGTGACAGGTGTTATCAAAGACTTTTTGTAGAAGAGTCTTTGGGATGCGGCCAGTTCTTCGGACAGAATTATCCAGTCTCATTAGAGCCCAGTCAAATTGACTGGCATTCTTTCTATGAGAGGAGGGCTCCTCTTGAAGATAATTCTTTTTCTCAACAGCAATGGCATATAGCCTGGCTTGGCTCAGCAGCCCTCTATAAAATGAAACACAATTGGTAATTAACTAAACTCACTTATTATCCATATAAATTCTTTTATTGAGCAAAATTTATACAAAGTTTATTGGTTACCAAATACCTGAATTCTGGTACAAAACCAGAAATGCTCAGAGAAGTGTAAGATGGTAGAAAAGAAAAGTTCTGCCTTTTACTCTAAATAAAATCACAAGCACACACAAATTGTATGCAAAGTAAATCTCCTGAATAACTGTGTCTTGATAACTTTCCACATGGAATCATTTCAAAGTAAGACAATAATATGATGTGGTTTAAGCGTGTGTGTGTGTGTGTGTGTGTGTGTGTGTGTTTTATTTTCCTTAAGTAAAACCAGCTTAATGAAGGAAAATGAAGCAGTTTATGCTACAAAGTTCTTCTCACCTTTACAGAGATCTAAAATGTACTTAAAATTCTGATAACTGCTTTCAAATGTTTTCTAGGTGTAATCTCATTATGAATTTAAAAGAAGACCAATAACCAAGTTTAAATTATGCAATTTTTTAAAGAATCATTCAGGACCAAAGAATTTTCAATCTCTCTAAATAAATTTGAAACATTTTATAGTGACTGTTTCGGCTCTCAATTCATAGCTGCTTTCCATCTGTCAAAATACTAATTATATAGTACCTTTCTAGTTATTTTAACAATTTCAATCATTGAAAATAAAACTAGATTTCTGGTATTAAACATCATTAATTTTCAGGGGCTCCTGGGTGACTCAGTCGGTTAAGTGTCCGACTGCGGCTCAGGTCATGATCTCACGGTTTGTGGGTTCGAGCCCTGCCTTCGGCTCTGTGCTGACAGCTCAGAGCCTGGAGCCTGCTTCGGATTCTGTGTATCCCTCACTCTCTGCCCCTCCCCCGCTTGTGCTGTGTCTCTCAAAAAAAAAAATAAATAAATAAATAAACATCATTAATTTTCAAAAATTAAAAAAAAGTTTATAAATTAGATAAGGTCAGATTAATACATGTAGGTTTATAAAGAACAAAAAAACCTTTTTTTTAAAATTTTTTTTTAACGTTTATTTATTTTTGAGACAGAGAGAGACAGAGCATGAATGGGGGGAGGGTCAGAGAGAGGGAGACACAGAATCTGAAACAGCTCCAGGCTCTGAGCTGTCAGCACAGAGCCCGATGCGGGGCTCAAACTCACGGACCGCGAGATCATGACCCAAGCCGAAGTCGGCCACTCAACCGACTGAGCCACCCAGGTGCCCCAACAAAAAACCTTTAAAGCATTCAATATTTTAATAATAGGAGAACTAACACATAAGCCAAATGCTCTAAAACATGAAATCAGAGGTATTCCATACTGCAGAAATATAGGCTATACCTGATTTACAAATAACAGACTTAAAAATAATCCTTATGTGTGAGAAATACCCTATCATGAAACTTTGAATTGAATTTAAACTTTCACTGCATTCAAACACCACTTTTTAACACAAAATTTCTAATGCACAAAGATTTACATTTATTCCAAAATATCTTAGAGTTTCCAATAGCAGCTAGTTAAGTATAACTAAATAATATATACAAAGTACATATTAACAAAGTGTGATATAAAAAAATACTTATTAATCCAGGGACACCTTCATGATAATCCCATTTTTCTTGCAGGTGCACATTTTTACCCCAATTACCAATAAACATTTACATAGTAGTAAGTTTAAAAATAAAGCTGTTGGTTTCCTACCCTATGTTCTCTACCTGGAAAACCAGTCACAAATTGAATGATTAAGTATATGATACTACATTAAAGAAATCTATGCCAAAAGTTTCACCACAAGGTTATGTAAAATACAGAGGCAGTAACAGATACTAGACTAGAAATTCTATTAACTGTGATCTGGGACAAATCACAAGCACTCTGGCCATCAATGATTCTACCTATGTAAACAAATTGGAAAACAGTGGAAAAAATCAGGATACTAATTAAATAAGACAATGTTTTCTTACCTTTACAAACCTAATGATCAGCACACTGTAGATGGCTAATTGATTAATTTGTAAATGGCTCATTTGTTAAATGAGCTGAATTAATTAAATGCTAATTACCTATGAACCATAGAAGATACGCTCCTACTTATTTATTCATTATTTTCAAAGGTTTTCTCTGGCCATTTGCCTATCTACTGGATCAGTTGTTACTAAACTATGCCCTTATTAGGCAAACACAAAACAGCATTATTTTAAATCACCCAGAACATGTCAAGTTCAGGTGAATATGCAATAAATAATACTGTTCAAAACAACCAAAGCTAATTAATACGGGAATTTCAAAATTGTAGTGAAGTACATTTGCCAAGATTTTCTTATACAACCCAAATCTTATAAACTGTGAAAAAGCACAAAAATAAAACCTTTGCTAAAAGGCAGTTTTAAGATGTAAGATGAAACAAACACAAAATTCAGAGAGAAGACAAAGTACACTATTCTGAACATTTTAAAGCTAATTTTTCCACAAATAAATCTTTAATGCAGACAACTCTCCTTCACAAAAGTATACTCAATTTCATTTTTTTTTTAAGTTTATTTTGAGAGAGAGAGAGAGAGAGAGAGAGAGCGTGCGCACACACGTACAAGCAGGGAAGGAACAGAGAGAAGAAACAGAATTCCAAGCAGGCTCTGCACCATCAGTGCAGAGCCTGACGTGGGGCTTGAACTCATGAACCCTGAGATCATGACCTGAGCTGAGATCAAGAATTGGACGCTTAACTGCACCACCCAGGTGCCCCAGTATATTCACTCAACTTTCGTTAGATAAGCTGAACTATGGACCCACCATAGAATGAACTGGGGTGAGGGAAGGGTTACACATTTAACCAAAAGATTCTTCACTCTTCAAAAAGTCTCCAGTGCTTCCCTACATGGTAGTGCTTTCTACATTTATTTAAAAAAAATTTTTTTTAATGTTTTTATTTATTTTTGAGACAGAGAGAGACAGAGCATGGGGGAGGGGCAGAGAGAGAGGGGAGGGACAGAGAGAGAGGGAGACACAGAATCGATGCGGGGCTCGAACTCATGGACTGTGAGATCATGACCTGAGCCGAAGTTGGACGCTTAGTGACTGAGCCACCCAGGCGCCCCATATTTTTTTTTTTAATGTTTATTTATTTCTGAGACAGAGAGAGACAGAGCATGAGTGGGGGAGGGGCAGAGAGAGAGGGAGACACAGAATCTGAAGCAGGCTCCAGGCTCCAAACTGTCAGCACAGAGCGTGATGCAGGGCTCAAAACTCACAGACCGCGAGATCATGAGCTGAGCCGAAGTCGGACCCTCAACCCACTGAGCCACCTAGGCGCCCCTACATTTATTATTTGGCCCAAAATTTATTTTTAAATTCCTCAGTAACAAGAATTTCATGCCTGGAACAACAGGTATGTTGTGATAGAAAGTAAAGAAAAGAACAACTCCGGGGTGAAGGAGAGTCTATGTCGTATAGGTACCTACCCATCAAGCTTGCACAAGCTGGAACACACTGCCTCCAATCTGATGACCAAAACTGATGTAACCACGTAAGTGAAAATTTCATCATCTCATCAACAAGTCATAAATGGCTCTTTTGAATTTTTGAGTTAAACATCTTAGGTTCCCTCCAGAGACTCTGGCACTCACCACTAACATTCAGATTACCCACGAATTTCCTCTGGTAAAATGTGGCATTGTTTTCATCATTTTTTTTTTTTAACTGGTGGTGGTTTTTATTTCAACTCTTTAGTACAAAAAAATAATGACTTTATAGTTGAGTGTCCATATTTCAAAAAGGTACAAGGACCTATTATTATAAGCAGGCTTCCATGAGATTCCTCTCTTTAAGCCTGTACTTTTTTCCAATACTTTACTTTTTTCTAATATTTTACTTTTTCAAGGCATTTTTAGGTTTACAGAAAAAGTGTGCAGAGTACAGAGTTCCTGTATATCCTCTTCCCCTTCACCCAGTTTCCCCTATTTACATCTTGCATTAGTGTGGTACATGTGTTACAAATGATGAACCAATCATGATACATTAACTAAAGCCTATAGTTTACAATAGGGTTCACTCCGTGAAAAACCTATGGGTTCTGACAAATCTATGATAAGCACTACAGTACCACACATAAGAGTTTCACTGCCCTGAAAATGCCCTATGCTCCACCTATTCATCCCTTCCCCCCCTCCTCCTGAACCGCTGTTAATTACCTTTGTCCTTCTCTATAGTTTTGCCTTTTCCAAAATGTCTTACAGTTGGAATCACACAGTAACGGAGCCTTTTTCAGACGGGCTTCTTTCACCTACCAAAATACATTTAAGGTTCTTCCATGTCTTTTTGTGGCTTAACACATTTCTTTTTAGTGCTGAATAATACTCCATTTTACAAATTTACATAATTTGTTTATCTGTTCACCTAATGAAGAACAGACATACTGGCTGATTCCAACCTGGGCAAATATGAATAAAGCATCAATAAACATTTGTGTGCAGACTTTGTGGATGTAAATTTTCAATTCACTTAGGTAAATATCTAGGCGTGTGACTGCTGGATTATAGGGTAAGCTTATGTTTATTCAGCTTTGCAAGAAACTGACAAACTGCCTTCCAAAATGGCTGTACCACTTTGCATTCCCACCAGCAATAAATATGAGAGCTCCCTATTGCCCCACCTCCTCACCAACATTTGGTCCCAAAGATGTTTTGGATTTTAGTCATTTTAAAAAGTATGTAGTGGTATCTAATTGTTGTTTGAATCTGCAATTCCCTAATGACATATGATGGTGAACATCTTTTCATATGCTTACTTGCCTCCTATATGTATTCCTTTTTGAACTTTCCAAATCTTCTGTTCATTTCCAATTGGGTTATTACGTTTTTCTTTTTTCTTTTTTAATTTTCTTATTGTTGAGTTTTAAGAGATCTTTGTATGTTTTGGGTAGTCTTGGTGTTTATTTTTTCAAATAAACTTTTTATTGAAGTGTTACTCTTCAACTTTAAAGTTACTCTTTAAACTTCAAATGTACACCAAACACACGTTCTCAAAACATCATCTTCCCTGTTACTGTCATCATTTTGCTATTATAAGTCAATCCAGCTTCTAGCACTTTGGAGCTACTAGAATTTAAAAAAAAGATATAGATATGCAATAGAATAGGTATAACCAGTAGTTAATGTATATTATGCATTTAATGATGCATGCTAAATAACAAAAAATTATTACTATAATCCTCATTTTACAGATAAAACTGAAGCAACTTGCCCAGAGTCACAGTAAAAGCTAGTTAATGACAGGATGACAGGTCCAGGATTTGTACTTGGGTAGTCATCTTCTGCAAGGAGTTCAACAAGGCAGAAAGGCATCAAGAAAATGAATGTGGCTGCAAAGGGGGTTCACAATGGAAAGTGGTAGCAGTGGGGATCTCAAACTTATCTCAAGTTCTTACCAATCCCCTATTTTAATTATTCCACTCGAGTTTTCTTTAGCCTGTTGATACGGCTGACTACATGGATTGATTTTCAAATGTTGAGCCACCATCGTACACAGTTATAATTCTTTTTATACATCTTATATATTACTGATTCCACTTAAGTTTTAACATGTTAAAAATTCAAAAAGATAATGCCTTTTTTTTTGGTAGGCTCCATGCCCCATGTGTGGCTTGAACTCATGACCCTGAGATCAAGAGTCACATGCTCTACTGACTGAGCCAACCACACGCCCCAACAGAGAAAGTTTTTAAATGTTTATTTATTTATTTGGAAAGAGAGAGAATGAGCACACATGCAGGCAGAGGCAGAGAGAGGGTAAGAGAGAATCCCAAGCAGGCTCCACACTCAGTGTGGAACTCAGTATGGAGCCTGACTTGGGGCTGGTTGCCACAGCCACCATATCATGACCTGAGTCAATATCAAGAGTCACTTAACCCACTAAGCCACCCAGGCACCCCCAGAGAAATGTTTTTTAAAAATACTAGTTGTTCACTTCACAATTCAGATTGGTACCCCAAACCATAAGCTGTATCGTGACTTCAATAAACCCTATCTTTGAGGGTCAAGGAGTATAATTTCTATAGTAGTCCATACAAGAAAAAAATACACAATGCCTCCTTTTAAAAGTGGTTGGTACTCCTTTCAAATTTCTCTACTGCTACTGACTATACCACCACTACATGGGTTCCACAACCCTGGAATCGTGACCGGAGCTGAAATCAAGAGTCGGCTCCACCGACTGAGGCACCCAGATGCCCCCAGAATACATGGGTTTTTTGCAACAAACTCCTTACTTTCTTAGGCTTCAGCTTTTATTAATACAACTGCCAGATCAACCATCCCCCAGACCATCTTCATGTCATTCCCTCTTTAATATCCTTTAGTTGTTCTTTACTTTTACACAACAAACCTAAGTTCTTTGATTTATTAATTCAAAAAATATTTACTGAGCACCTTCTATGTCCAAGGCACCGTGCTAGGATCAGCCCTTCTACTTATCTAGTAAGTAAATCTGATAATCAATTAAACTTCAAAAAAATTTAAAAACTGCTGTTAAGCTCTAGAAGGAAATAAGAGACTTCAATGAAAGAGTAACAGCAGGGTTCTATTATGAATAAAATGTTCAAGAAAAATGGGGATGCCCGGCTGGCTCAGTTGGAAGAGCATGTGACTCTTGATCCCGAGGTCATGAGTTTGAGCCCACACAGGGTGTAGAGATTACTAAAAAATAAAATCTTTTAAAAAATGCTCAAGGTAAATGTAACTTTAATTTTTTAGCTGAGGATGAAAAGAAGCAGCCATAGAAAAGAGGGGATAAGTATTCCAAGCAAGCTAGAACAGTCGGTAGGCCAAATAAGTGAGCAACAGATGGGATGAGGTTGGAGAGGGAGACTGTGCTAGATCATGAAGGATTATGAAGATAAAGAGTCTGGATTTTATTCTTGGTACAGATTTTATGCCAGGTACAGAACTGTATCAGAAACGTATTGAAGGTTTATAAGCAGGGGTTATGGCTTATTTCTGTTTTGAAAAGATTAGTCTAACTGCTGGGTGAAGAACAAATTAGAGGGCACCAAGAATTAAGACAGAGAGGGCCACCTGAGTGGCCCAGTCAGTTAAGCATCTAACTTCGGCTCAGGTCATGATCTCAGTTTGTGGGTTCGAGCCCCACGTCGGGCTCTGTGCTGACAGCTCAGAGCCTGGAGCCTGCTTTGGATTGTGTCTCCCTCTCTTTCTGCCTCTCCCCCACTCATACTCTGTGTCCTTCTCGCCCAAAATTAACATTAAAAAAATTTTTTTTGAAATAAAAAGTATTAAGACAGAGATACCATTTAGGAAACCACTGCAGTAGTCGAGGTAAAAGGCCAAGGGAAGCTACACCACAGTGGGTGATGGAGATGGAAAAGAAATACCTGGTACCAAGGCCCCCAGCTGATTTTTTTTTTTTAATGTTTCTTCATTTCTGAGAGAGAGAGAGAGCACAAGCGGGGGAGAAGCAGAGACAGAGAGAGGGAGACACAGAATCCGAAGCAGGCTCCAGGCTCTGAGCTGTCAGCACAGAGCCCGGGGTGGGGCCTGAACTCATGAACCATGAGATCGTGACCTGAGCCGAAGTTGGATGCTTAACAGACTGAACCACCTGGTCCCCAGCTGATTTAACTGCAAATTCCAAGCAACAAGTCTCACCAATACAATTTGTTAATTCTCACTTCCTTATAAATAACCAAGAGAATTTCATGTAAAAGTGCCTTAGAGAGGCTTCCTTAATCCTCCGTATACATCCTACCCTATTGCGTATCATTTTCATGAACACTGGATAAGGACCATCTTAGAGACAAAAACAGAAGGCTCCACGGCAGGGTGGAAACACAGGAGCTCTGAACTTAAGAGCATGAGTCTGAGTCCTACAGTCCAGCCTGAATTCAGGCACTGCCATTTATAAGATATGTGACTTGGCCAAGTTACTCCAACTTTCTCTCAGCCTGTAAATTCTGGGAGTATTTACCTCACAAGGACATCACAAAAGATTAATGGAGATAATACAGCGTTTCCCAAAATATCACCCTTCTGCTAGGCAGGATGATTTTAGATAGCATTTAGGCAAAAAATTTCCATTTCAGTACTTTTATCTATTTTAATTAATATTTAAAAATAACTATCACATCAAGCTCTTTATTTTACTAACATTTTTGTTTAAGATGAAATTAAGTTATAAAAAGATCACTTTAAACCTAAAACCAATGTAAAGAAAAATATTAAATATAATTAATGGTTGCAGTTATACTCAGATTTCACAAAAAAATCTGAAGGCAGTACACAAATGCCCGAAGTTTGAGAAACACTGAGACAGTGTACATAAAAGACCCGGCAGAGTAAGCATAATAAATATTAACTACGCATTTCCTAGAGCATTTTCTTCTTTTAAAGATGTATTAGCAGAGGTGCCTGGGTGGCTCAGTCGGTTAAGCATCCGACTTCAGCTCAGGTCATGATCTCGTGGTTTGTGGGTTTGAGCCCCACATCGGGCTCTGTGCTGATAGCTCAGAGCCTAGAGCCCGCTTCAGATTCTGTGTCTCCCTCTCTCTCTGCCCCTCCCCTGCTAGCTCACTCTCTCTCTCTCAAAAATAAACATTAAAAAAAAAAATGTTTTGTAAAGCCACTTCAATGAACTTTCTCACTCAACTATTTTGCAAAACCTCAATTCTCCAAAAAGTCTTGCCCAGTTAAGCTGTATCCCAAACACAGTTCTATGCTTTATGGTAAGTCACAAAATTTTAGACTAAAAAAGCCACTTGAACTCTTCTACACTTAAACGTCTCCTGGCTTGGGCCACCTGGGTGGCTCACTTCGTTAAGTGTCCGAGTTTGGCTAAGGTCATGATCTCATGGTTTGCGGGTTCAAGCCCTTCATCGGGCTCTGTGCTGAAAGCTCAGAACCTACTTCGGATTTTCAGTCTCCCCCTCTCTCTGCCTCTCCTTCACCTGCACACTTGTGTGCTTGCTCTCTCTCTCTCTCTCTCTCTCTCTCAAAAATAAATAAATATTAAAAGAAAAAAGAAGTCTCCCGGCTGGAAACACCAATTCCTTTTTAACCTATCCAGACGTCCCCTCCACCTTAGGCTCTCCCGGTCCAAAGGTACATCTCCTTTGTCTCAGCTATGACAGGAAGGGATGAATAGTCAATTACCCCAGTTGGGACCTATGATGTAATATGGAACAGGATACTCTCTAGAATCTATGAAGGGAGAATCTGGATGGACAAGATTACTCTAAAGATCCCTTGCAGAGTTTACATTCTAAGATCATATCATATGCTTACTCACTTAGGATAGTCTTTAATTCCTAAATTTATGATGTATCGTATCACCTTTTTAAAATGGTATATCCACAGATAATCCATATTACTTACGTATATAAGTAACCTAAACACCTAAAGCACAACACATTCAAAAACACTTCAAAACTGGGCATCACAGTGTCTGTAGTAAATCCCAACTGGAGATTTCAGATAAATTACTTTGTTCTTCTAAGCTTCTTTCCTAATTTGTAATATGAACCCACAAGAGATGAAATGCATGTGTGATGTATTCATAAAAAGCTTGAAAACAGTAAAGATCTAATCTGAAGGTACTATTTATCCTCATCTCCAAATCTATTATGCGTAATTCCGCCAAGGTGCTGACCAACTTTCTGTTCTCAATCTCTCAAGAAGAAAAGGAAGTGTTTGTTTTTTGGTCTGCAGTTCTGCACCACCTAGCTGAGGTCCTATTAGCCCAAATCTGTGGTATCAATGTTGTTCCTACTGGTCTATCCATCCCTAGCCTCTATCTCTCCTATAGTCTGTGTTAACTTTGTCAAGACTTATACCTCTCAAAGTTCTCCAATGGCTTTCAACCATCAAATGACCAACTTTTTTTTTTTTTTTTTAACATTTACTCATTTTTGAGAGTGAGAGAGACAGAGCATGAGTGGGGGAGGGGCGGAGAGAGAGGGAGACACAGAATCTGAAGCAGGCTCCAGGCTCTGAGCTGTCAGCACAGGCCCCGACGGGGGCTCGAACTCAAGGAGTGCGAGATCATGATCTGAGCTGAAGTTTGTAAGTTTAACCAATTGAGCCACACAGGTGCCCCTCAAATGACCAACTTCTAATCAACCTTAATAGCTACAAGAAATCAACCAGCCTTCACAGTATCAACCCCACAGAGCCATATAGGATAAAAGTATGGCCTCAAACAAGTCTCCTCCTCTTCTCTTCCCCTGGAACACTTTGGCTGCTCATTACCAAATGTCCTCTTAAGCTCAAGTGAGCCCCTAACATAAACAAATGTGACTGTTCTTCTATCTGAAATACTACAGTATATTTCTTTTTTAATGTTTATTTTTGAGAGTACACAAGCGGGAGAGGAGCAGAGACAGAGGGAGAGAGAGAATTCCAAGCAGGCTCTACACTATTGGCGCAATAGCCCCAAATGGGGCTCAAACTCATAAACCATGAGATCATGACCTGAGCTGAAATCAAGAGTTGGATGCTTAACCGACTGAGCCACCCAGATGCCCCAGTATTATATTCCTCTTTTATGAACAGCATATATGAGTTGTACATGTGCCTATCGTAGCCCTCTGTAATGGATAAATTTATATACACAGAAGTTGAATCATAATGCCAAAAGGACCCAGACTCTTAATATTTGTTAAGATTCTTGTCTTATTAAAAAATAAACAAGGGAAAGTTTTCTTTCCTTCCAACTTGAGAAGTCACATCTTTCTGTCACAGGGCAATATGTGCTCTTCACCTTTAAGCCAAACATCAATCGAGATCCACTTCCAAATTGATTTGATTCAAAGCTTATCTTTCCTCTGAAGCACAGAGGCCTAAAAAAGTCTCACAAGAAAATATAAGCAGTTTCTGACCCAGAAGTGTGAGAAAAAGAGAGTCTGTGGGAAAGCAATAGGGTTTGCCCCTCAAATTCCCCAAAAAGATAAGCTAAGAGCTGGTTTTTAAGAAAACAATTGTCTAAAAAAATGAAAAAAAAGTGCTGAAATGGGAAATGAAAAGCAAGACTAAAGAATATAAAAGTATATACTTTTTGGCGCTTGAATTTTGAAAACAAATTAATAAATTCTAATAATTTTACTCAATGATACTCATCTGTCCTTCCCAGGACATTCTAGGAAATCAAGACTGGGGTGAACATGTGGAGGTTTGCCACACTATATGCATGGATTAAATATCCCTCCAAACTTCTCTGCGTGTCATGATATTCCTTCCTCCATGTCTAAGATTTTCACTGATTTACCCAACAAATATCTGACACCCATACTACTATGAGCCATGAAGTCAGCCACTAGAGGAGGCAAAAAGAATAAAACAAAAAGTCCTTACCTTCAAGGAAAGATGTCAATAAAATAAGAATGAAAAATCTCTAGGAAGCAGATAGAAATGGCAACATTCACTAAAACAGGGAATACACAAGGAACAGATTTGAGAGGAAAGATGAGTCCAGCTTGAGATTTGATGGGTTTGAGGCACAAGTAGTTTAACCACTGGAGGTGTCTATATCCAGGAAGAGAAAAAAACACCATGATCAGATAGGTAGGTAGGGACTGATAAACCCAACACATCAGCATTTAAGAGATGAAGTGAAGAAAAAGGAAGCAACAAAGCAGGTGAGAAAAATCCTAAAGAGAAGAGAATCATGAAAGACTCATGCAAAGCAAAGGGTCTCATGAAGGGCAAAATGGGACACAGGGTAATATGCCAGAGCTCAAGGCCTTAAAAGTGGGTCTGGTAATTAAGAAGTCCCTGGGGAAAAAAATGAAATAAACTTTCACCTACACATACATAAATTATGTATACATACATACATACATACATACAAACATCCATACACAAAGGACATATATATCTCAATGGCTCTCTCTGGGTGATAGAATTAAGGATAACTTTTTTTTAAGAGTTTATTTTTAAGTAATCTCTATACCCAATGTGGAGCTCAAACTCACATCAAGAGATCAAGAGCTGCACACTCCACCAACTGAGCCAAGCGCCCAACAGTGACTTTTAATTTATAACTATCCCCTCTCTATTTTGCAATTGCTCAAGGCACATGAGTTTTATAATTTAAAAACGTACAAGAAAAAAGTAATAAGGCAACGATAGCTTTTACCAGTAGTGTGACTGCAGTGGGTGAAAGAGTGAACACAAAGAGAGGAAATAAAGGAGACAGGAATACGAACAGGGAAGGAAAACTGGTAAGCATCTACAGTTAAGTCCAGAGTTCTAGGAAAGGTTTTGTTTTCCAGGCGGGAAAGATGTGGACATGCTTACATGAGACTGTATAAAAGGATTGTTAAGAGTGCAAGAGAAAGAGGGAATACTTCTTTATTGCTTGCTATGAGCTCAGCACACAGTGGGGAGCAAGACAAAGTCCTGCTCTTATGCAATTCACTTTTTCTACTAAGGAAACAAACAAGTCAGACACACCACCTAAAACAAAAATAGGATAGTTTTTTAGAGTGAATGTTGAGGTAAGCCTTCTCTGAAGAAACAGTGTTTAAGTTGAATCCTGAATGACAAGAAATCAGCTTTGCAAAGAAGGGAGAAAGGCCTTGTTACCTTTACAGATCATGAAATTGAGACTCAAAGAGGTTAGGTAAGATTACGTAGCAAGTAAATAGAATCCAGGTCTGATGAACACTGAGACCAATACTCTTTCTACCGATTGTGTTCTATTGTTTTCCACAAATGCAACAGTGAAGATGAAAGATAATATCGACCCTCCTCTGGGCTCACAGGAATAGTTAAGGATTAAAAAAAATTAAGAGTAATTGGCACAACTTTCTCAAAATAAAGTCTTGGAAAGCAAAGAAATGCAGTTCTGTGGAAGCAGAGGCATGGCTCCTGAGGTTAGCTGTTGCAGGCCTAATGAGAACAACCCAGGCAGGCCATAAGTCACAAGTAGGCTACACTCCAAAGATCTGTAACTGACTCCTTAAGAAGTCATAAAATGTTTCCTCATATAATTTTATGCAGAGAGAAAGTTTCCAGGCTGCTTCACAAAGATCCATGTAATCATAGTTATTACTAGTGTAATAACTAATAAAGCACTAAGTACCAGGTCCTATGTTAAGTGCTTTTTATAGATAATCTCATGCGGTACTACCAATGTTATTACCACTCCATCTAACTGAGGAAACTGAGGTCTAGAAATGTTGAGTAACTTGTCCAATAGCAAATCCTTAGCACTTAATCCTGTTGTCTCCCAAAGTACTTTTTATCTATAAACAGTCTTTCAAAATCACTTTTTCTCCTACTTGAAAAGCTCAGTGCCCATCTCCCCTTCTTAGGTGGGTCAGAATACTACTCGTAACACTTTTCCATCAAAGTTCCTAATCCCCCCTACTTCCAAGTCTATGTCTGACCTATCTCCTGATAAACCTCAATCCATCAGAGCATCCGTTCACACACTGACACCCACTAGGAATTTAACTTCCCTTCCACGTGTTCACTTATTCATCCACTGACACTTTTACAGAGCCCTACTGTGACAATTCCCAACTCATACCACACTCTTGTAAATAGCTAGGGGAAAACCCCAATCCAGAAAATGCATGCAAAAGCCCAAGCTGGTAATAATTAAACGTCCCTCTCTAAATGATCCCTAGCTCACCCAAGTTCCCAACCTATTCCTCCCGTCCACCCACAATACACCTCTCGAAATACACGTCCTAGCTGATTACTGATCACCGATAATGTTCCCACGTGGGACAGCACACAAGCCGGGTCAATCCCAAGGAGAAGAGTAACACCCGATCCCAAGCAGCCGCGTTCAAAGCCCACCCCTCAGCCCCCAGCTTCATAGGCCGCTGGTAGCCGGAGGGCAGGACGACCCAGACCTAGGCGAGAGCAGAATCCATGCCGGAAGCAAACCATGCACACGGCCATGACCTTCCGAAGTCGACCGACCCTGTCAGCAGTAAACCCCCTGTGGGGAAGGGGGTCTAAGACCCCCAGGACGCTAGGCCCCTAGAGCGACGGAGAGGGACAGGCGGACCTGGACCCCACCAACGCGTCACGATCCCGGGGGACGCCCGCGCTGCAGGAGGACGGGGGCAGAGCATGGACACTCACCCGGCGACCGGCCCGGCGCGGGCGGCGGGCAGAAAAGGGGCGGCGTGCAGCCGGCTCGCGCCACCTGCCAGGAGGCGCAGGGATAGCGGGAGGCGCGGGGTCGCCCCGGCCCGGAGGAGCCAGCGGGCGGATCTCAGCAGGGCTGCCATGGCTCGGCCGTCCCCAAGGCAGAATGCACGCTCGGCGAGAGGGAATGGGGGAGCACGTGATCGCGGGGTCGCCCGGCGCGGAAGAGACCAAAGGCTGGGCGCGCCAGACGTAGGGGGAGCCACGCGTTGTTTTCACTTGGAAGGCGGATAAACCTATTTCTCTGAGGACAAATGAGCCCCATGCGATGTGCTATTAATAATGAGACTTGACTGATTATTTGAGAGAGGTTCTGTTTTCGTTTTCTAGCCTTCCTCCCAGCATGCTCAGTGCGTCCACCCCTGCGCTTTTCAGTTGGTAGAGTCAGAAGAGGTCAACTCCTCCCAGGTTAGCGCAGGGGCTTGCGGGGGGCCAACTAGCAAGGACACCCGGGAACTCTAGAGAAGAGCCGACCGTGAAAGTCCCAGAGTGTGGGACAATTCGCGGGCGTGCGCCGACGTCGTCGCCGACGTTTAGCCGTCTTGGCTTGGCGCCGACGGGAACGTATTGTTAGGAAAGCTCTGAGAAATGCGAGACGGAAAAAACGTTGAGGACCTTTGCGCTGTGCTAAGGACCTCTAAGGTTAATAGGATGAGATTTGTGTTATTGGGGCTTGAGAACAGTGTAAAAGGATACGCATGTCTGGGTCTAAGTCCATTACCAGTGCCTCGCTTTATGAAAGAGGGGTTGCTGACCAAGGTCGGATAGTTTTAAAGCTGGAACTGAACTCTCTACCCCCAACTCCCACTCCGCTTCTTCGTTCAGTAAATGCACCAGCATCGGAGGTAAGGTAACGATAGGATTAAGAGACTGGAGCCAAATCTGGGGATTTGGAGGTCCTAGCCTTTACAAGGTTTAGTCTGGAAGGGTTCCCCATGCACACGAGGGAAGCCAGGAACAGGCTTCCACTCCCTCTTCACGTAACTGAATCCTACCCATTCCCTGGTGAACACTCAGAAGTTTTCGCTGGAAGCCCTCCGTGGTAATTCCCCGTGTGGCTGGTTATCCCACTCAACATCCAGCTCCTTGACCGCAGGGACTGTGACCTTTCCTTGTAGGTGAAGCACCTACTCAGTGCCAGGCACACAGTAGACAGCATTAAATATTTATTGAGTAAATGAGCATTTTGAGATTACCTAGATTATCTCTCTTTTGAGAGATGAGGAAAATGAGGTACAAGAAAGGCTAAATGATTTACTCTGGGTTATACTACTAGGCATTAGTAGTATAATTAACTCACTCAACACTGATTTATTGAACACCTATTCAGTGCTATGCACTGTTTTGAGATGGGAATCCAGCAGGGAACAAAACAGTCCAAGTCTGAACTCTGATTAAGGGCTCCAAAGTTTAGTTTGGAAAGATAGATAAGAACTGCCATGTAAAATAAATCAGCATAGGGGCACCTGGGTGGCTCAGTCGGTTGAGCATCTGACCTCGGCTCAGTTTATGATCTCGTGGTTTGTGGGTTCGAACTGTGCATCCGCCTGGGTGCTGACAACTCAGAACTTGGAACCTGCTTCAGATTCTGTGTCTCCCTCTCTCTCTGCCCCTTCCCCACCCACACTCGGTCTCTCTCTCAAAAATAAGATATTTAAATAAATAAGTAAATCAGTATAAAGAGATTGAAGGTGGCATATTCAGGCCCTTCAAAGAACAGCAAGGAGGACCATGTGGATTAAAGGAAAGACAAAGGCAGGGAAGGGAGGGAGGGTGAGCCTGGAGATCTGAGGTAGTTGGGGGCCAGATTATGCAGGATATTATAGGCTGCTGTAAGGACTTTGATTTTTATTCAGAAAAAGATGGAAAACCATTGGAAAGCTTGGTGTCTTGCTGTGATATGAGTTCATTTGCATTATTTATTTATTTATTTATTTATTTGAAACATTTTTTAATGTTTATTTATTTTGAGAGAGAGAGAGAGAGCAGGGGAGGGGCAGAGAGACAAGGAGAGAGAGAATCCCAAGCAGACTCTGTGCTGTTTGCACCCAGCCAGATGTGGTGCTCAGTCTCACCATGAGATCAGGACCTGAGCCACCCAACAGACCCTACATTTGCATTTTTAAAGGATCACTCTGGCTGCTGTTTGTAGAGGTGATTTTAAGGGGGTAAAGGTAAATAAAAGTAGGGAGACCAGTTAGGAGGCTCTTGCAATAATCCAGACTAGCCCTAGTATGCTTGAACTAGGGGGTGGTAGCAGGTGAGACAATGGGCAAAGGTAAGGTTCTTACTTTATTTAAATAGTAGGACAAAGAGAATTTACTGATGGATTGGCTGTAGGATATCAGTCAAGGATGTCTCCAAAATTTGGAGCCTGGCAATTAGAAAGATGGAGATGGCACTGATTAAAATGTGAAAGACTCAGGGAAGAGCAGATTTAAAAGCTGAATCAAAAATGATCTTACAGAATATGAAGTTTGAGGTGCCTGTTAGACATCCAAATGTAAGGTTTCAGTAGGGGGTTTGCTATAGGATATGCAAGGAGTTCAGAGCTAGAGATATGTTTTGGGCATCCACCGCTTATAATATTTGAAGCCATGGAGGTGGATGAAAGCATCTAGAAAGAAAATCTAGATGAGAAATGAGGTTTAAGGACTGAGGCTTGTGCCATTTCATTATTTGGAGGATGCAAAGGTGAAAATCCAGCACAAGAAACAGGAACAATAGCCAGAGAGGTAGGAGGAGAACTGAGAGAGAGAGAGAGAGGGAAAGAGAGAAAGAGAAAGAGAGGTAAAATCCCAAATAACAGACAGGCAAGTCTTTCAAGAAAGGAATTAACACCCATGTAAAATGTTGCTGTTAGTTCGGGTAAAATGAAAACTCAACATTGACCATAGGATTTGGCAACACAGAGGTCCCTGGTGATGCTGAGAAGAGCATCATTTGGGTGACATGTTGAGTCAAAAGATAGGTTGAAGTAAGTTTAAGAGTACACGAAGGAAGGGGGCACCTGGGCGGCTCAGTCGGTTGTGTCCAACTCTTGATTTTGGCTCAGGTAATGATCTCACGGTTTGAGGGATTGAGCCCCATGTCAGGCTCTGTGCTGACAGCGTGGAACCTGCTTGAGATTCTCTCTCTCTCTCCCCCCCTCTCTCTGCCCCTTCCCTGTTTGCACGTGTGCTCTCTCTGTCAAAACAAATAAATAAACTTTTAAAACATACATAAAGGAAGGGAACTTGGATACAGGGAGCATAGACAAACAGTTTGTAGAATATGTTGTGAAGGAGGGAGCAGAGAATGGGATATCTAGAAGTAGTGTGGAGTCAAGAGAGGTTATATTTTTTAAGATAGAAAAAATAACATGTTTGATGTTGACAGAAGTCATCTGTATGTAACTATTAAAGTTTGTTTAAATTAAATAAACTTATTTTTTTTTTAAGTTTTTAACTTCATTAAAACCGGCTGAGACACCCAGGAGCGTAAATTAAATAAACTTTTCAAAATTTAGTTCCTCAGTGATTAACCACATTGCAAGTACTCAATAGCTATTCAAGTACTCAAGTGGGTAGTAGCTACCATACTGAACAACACAGCACAACAGAGAACATTTCCATCATCTTAGAAAATTCTATTGGATGGGGCTGCAGTAGGGAGTGAAAATGTGATAATGCATGAGAAAAGAGAATGAGTACATTGAGGAGGCAGGAGGGAATAGGATCCAGTACAAAGTGAAGGGGTTGACTTTAATTTTTTTTTTTAATCTTAAAATTTTTCTTTTAAATTTTAGAGTGAGAAAGAGCACACATGTGCAAGTGGGGAAGAGAGAAAATCCCAAGCAGGCTCCATGCTCACTGTGGAGCCTGATGTGAGGCTTGATCCCACAACCCTGAGATCATGACCTGAGCCAAAATCAAGAGTCAGACACTCAACTGCCTGAGCCATGAAGGGGTTGACTTAGATAAGAATCCAGACGTTCCAGCCATTGTCACAGAAGGAAAGACAAGGTATGTGGTTAACAGATGCAGCAAGGCTGGTAGAGGTAGTGGCGAGAATGGATGATGTTCTCTTCTCATTGTTTCTAGCCCCCAAACCCTTCATTCCGAACCAACATTCTTTCTGTTGCTGTACCAGGCTTCCTCTTAAAGTATGAAGCAACTACTGATGAAATTTGCCGAGGCATTTATTCATTCGTGAACATCCCTATTTATTGAACACCTGAGATCTGTCAGGCAGCAGTTAAGTGCTAGAAAAAATATGATGGGCCAAAACAGTAGTTGTCCTTATGGTGCAGGAACTTGTATCCAAAAGGGCAAAGCAGTTATTAATCAAATAATCACACTAAATGAGTTACACACTGAAACAGGTGTTCTGAGGGAAAGAGACATGTTTCCATGAGAGAATATACCTCACCTGGGAGTTAAAAAGATTACCAGAGAAAGGATTGTTAGATTGTGGTCTGAAGGATGAATAGCTAACATATGCAAGGTGCATACACACACGTATGTGTGTGGCTGTGTGTGTGTGTGTGTGTGCGCGCGCATGCATGTGTGTGTAAGAGGAAAAGAGTGGTGTTTGCTTGTTTTTCAGTTCAAACTTGCCTAATTCTTCTCCAAATTCTTTAGACTCCAGAAACTGGCAAATTGGAAGAGAAGTCGAGGTTGATCATCCTTGGTTTTGCCCTTAGTTTATCCTGAACTATGAAATGGATTCAAATGTTGGTTAAAAATTGAGAGTCCCTATCCCAGTGAATGGAATAGCCTCAGAACAGAATCTTATTAGGAAGGACAGCTTGGGGGGTGCCTGGGTGGCTCAGTTGGTTAAGCGCCCGACTTTGGCTCAGGTCATGATCTCACGATTGGTGAGTTCAAGCCCCACATCAGGCCCTATGCTGACAGCTCAGAGCCTGGAGCCTGCTTTGGATTCTGTGTCTCACTCTCTCTGTGTCCCTCCCTGCTTGCTTTCTATCTCTCGCTCATTCTCTTTTGAAAATAAATAAGCATTTAAAAAAAGAAAGAAAAGAAAGGACAGATTAGGTGCTAGACTTGGCGAAAGTACTTAACTGCTTGGTTTCTTTTGTTTATTTTGAGAGAGAGAGAGAGAGGGCACAAGTGAGCAGGAGGCAGAGAGAGAGAGAGAGAGAATCCCACGAGGGGCAGAGAAGGGGGGTAGAGAGGAAAAAAGAGAGAAGCGTGGCTCACCCAAAGGGGGAGGCTCATACTCCCCAGAAGCAGGGTTTGAGCTCACCTGACGCGGGGCTCAAACTCACAAACCATGAAATCATGACCTGAGCCAAAGTCCAATGCTTAACCAACTGAGCCATCCAGTCACCCCAATTGCTTGGTTTCTTATATATAAGGCTGGTGATACCCTTCCAGAATTTTTGGGAAATACTAGATAAAATAAGTGAAGTTCTTACAGTAGCAGTCATATAGGAAGCTCTGAAGAATGATGTAGCTACCATTGTTGTTGCTTCTTATGATCTAGTCTAAACCTCATAAGTTTGGGCTCTTCTCTGGTCTCTCCTTGGGGTCTGGTTTTTTGACCCTGCCTAATATAGCTCATGTCTCAAACTCCTAACTCAGTTTATTCAGTTGTTAAGTGCTTAGTGTTAACAAAGCACAGAGCAAGTAACATCTCAAGGCAAAGACGTTCTGCATCATACACGTAATGAGCTTAATTTATATGGTAGGATAAAACACATATTGTATCCAGATAACCATTACCAAAGGCAGTGTGATGAGTGCAAAAAAGAAGAGGCAAGCCAAGTGACAGCTGGGCAGGAGAACAGAAAAAGGCTCCATGATGGGAATGACATTTCAGCCCTTGGAGGCTGGGGAAGATACGAAATGGTAGACATGGTGGTGAGGGGAGTTCTAGGCAGAGGGAACGGCAGGAGCAAAGATACAGAGCTCTCCTTCTTGTGCATACATCCTTCCTTAAACTACAGAAAGTGTTTTGGATACCAAAATCTGCAGAGGAGAGGAACACTAAACCAATGGCTTTCATGCTTCTGGTGACCAGGGCCAGTGGTAAGGAAATACGTTTTACAAACAACACAAATATACACATACAAAAAGAAATTCCATAAAACAATAACGAGCCTTACTACATATGATGCCCTTGGATATTCACTCATCTGTTTTCTCCTATTTTGCCTTTTTAAAAAATGCTGGTTGATCTAATTTGAACAAACCAGTTCAAGAAAACATGATTTAGACATTTGAGGTATATTGCACAATACCAGGAATTATTGCTAACTTTTTAGGTGTGACAATGGGCTGTGTGGTTATGTAAGAAAATATGTGATAATGTCTTGATAATCATTGTATATGGGTGATGGGTGTATGGGAGTTCATTTTACTTTATTCCCTCTACTTTTCTATGTTTATGAATGTTCCTAAAGAAAAATCTTAAATGCTGGTTGTATCTTGATTTCACTACTCACTAGTACAGCATGACTGGAATTTTGAAAGACACTTTATTCAATCATGTTAATATAAATGCAAAGTAAATAGCACCTGAAAGGCAAATGTATCTGCGAGAGCTGGAGACCTGTTCATAGGGGTGATTGACTTCTCCAGCAAATAGTTTGCTCGGACATCAAAATTTGCTATTGTTGGGGCACCTGGGTGGCTCAGTTGGTTGAGCATCCAACTTCGGCTCGGGTCATGATCTTGCAGTTCATGAATTCAAGCCCCACATCGGACTCGCTGCTGTCAGTGCAGAGCCCACTTTGGATCCTCTGTCCCTCCCCTGCCCACACTCTCTCAAAAATAAACATTTGAAAAAAAAAAACTTGTCGTTGTTGCTAAATCATTTTTACAAAAATATGAAATACCTAAGGTTGTGGCCATTACAGTCTACGACAAAAATTTTCATTTAAGACCAAAGTGGGGTGTGTGTGTGTGTGTGTGTTTAAAGAAACATTTATCTTCAAAATTTGAGCTGAAAGTATGGTACTCAACACCCTAAGTGGAAAACTTGTAAGGCAGTGGACATTAATCTCATTATATTTTGGTCAATTAACTTTTTTTTCCCCCTCATAACAACTTATGATGGATCACAAAGAATCAGAAAATAGTACTGCTCATTCACAACTGTTTGTTGGCCTTTTTGGAGTCTCCAATTTTCACACAAATACATTCAAAATAGTGTGAGCAAAGGACCAAGTGATTGCCTTGAGTTTAAAAGCCTGTTTTGCTTAAAAGCCTTAACATATTTTAAGCAGCAGATTTAATGTATAGCTATGATTGTATTTTCTCTTAAGGCATTTGTGTGATGAATCAAGGGCTTCCTCCATCTGACTACATTTTTCATATCCAAACTTATTCATGTGTGTAATTCTCAATTATTCAAAAAATATTCTGCTCAAACCTTTATTTGCACATAGCCCCCAGATTCTCATTATAAGTGGAGGTCCAATTTGTCATTGTTACACCCTTCAGCAACACTTCTGTCAAACAATAATTGATTCATAAACACAAACCAGGAAGACAGGTGCAGGGTCATTTACTATAAGAAAGTAACCAGCACTGGCAACAAGGGGTTGTTGCTGATATTTTCCCAGTGTTACCATGTGTGAAGGCTGAAAGTTTAAGCATTTCCCACAGGGCTGATAGTGTCTAGATAAATCAATACAGAAAAGTAGTCAAACATAATTGCCATTTCAGTGTACTATAAACCCTTCAGACAGAAGACCGTTATAATCCTTGTAACAGCTGAACATAAACTTGAGAAAGTTTTTTTCTTTGAGAGAGAGAGAGAAAGAGCATGAGTGGGGGAGGGGCAAAAGGAAGGAGAGAGAGAATCTTAAGCAGGCCCCATGCTCATCGCAGAGCCTAGTGTAGGGCTCAGTCTCACAGCCGTGCAGTCATGACCTGAGCTGAAATCAAGAGTCAGACACTTAACCGACTAAGCCACTCAGGTGCCCCAATTAACAGTCATTGTTAATTCCTAAAATGTGGCATAGATTTTTTAAATTTCTTGGTTAATTGAAGTTTATTGTTTTGTTTTTAGGGAACTAGAAAATGTATTTAATTTTCTTGGAGCAATAGATAATGTGGAGTTTTTGTTTTAGTTTGTGTCTCTCTAAGGGTTGAAAAATAATTTACCTTTTAATAGTTGGACACTCTGGGGGTGCCTGGCTGACTCAGTCAGAAGAGTGTGCCACTCTTGAACTCAGGGTCATGACTTTGAGCCCCTTTGAGCCCTGTTGGATATACAGGTTATTTAAATAAATAAAACTTTTTTAAAAAGTTGGACACTTTCATGCAACTGCTTTCTGATAAGTTTAGTTCAGTTTGGAGAGGGAGATTAATAGCATTTACTTGGGCTCAGTAAAGAGTATATGGATTTTCTGGGGAGCCCACACCAGGCTCTCGGCTGTCAGCGCAGAGCCCCCTTCGGATGCTCTGTCTCCCTCTCTCTCTCTGCCTCTCCCCTGCTTGTGCTCTCTCTCTCTCTCTCTCAGAAATAAAAAGACCAAAAAAAAAAAAGAAAAAGAAAAAGTATTTGGACTTTCCATTGCATTAAGTTGCAAAGACACTAATATAGTTCTTGTTCCTGGCTGCCTATCTTGCTTTCCAAGCCTGTTTTGGAGGAATGCAAATAGCCTGGAAATATGGTACACAGAACGGAATATAGAAATGTTATGTGTCTTTGAGTTGTCTCCCACTGAGGAGTGAGTAGTGTGTTTTCAGGCAAATGTGGAACAGTTGAATTATGTTAGATTGAAACACTTTATATATAGGAAGAAAGATATGTGTCTGTAATGCACGTTAGAAGGCTTGTTTTAGTCAGCATTCTGAGTTACTCTACAGTGTTTCCCCTACATACATACTTTTGATTTTTTTTTTTTTTAAAGCTTCATGCCCAGCACAGAGCCCAGCATGGGGCTTGAACTCACAACCCTGAGATCAAGACCAGAGCTGAGATCAAGTTGGACACTTAACTGACCGAGCCACCCAGGTGCCCCCATACTTTTGATTTCTGATATCACCCTCCCCCCCCCCCCCCCCACTTCTGGTCACTGGGATCAGCACATGACCCAGGCCCACCCTCTGAGACAATCCCATCTTTTTGGCCAGAGTGATTATTTTGGGGATCCAAACTAAGGCAATTCGTGTAATTCATTGGATTTTACTAATTGTGGCTGGTAGGTGAGAGGTCTCATCCTAGAGTCATCAGCCCTGAGAATGTGAATTAGTAATTGCTGGTGGCCATTCTTCCTGCCCCATGAAGACACCTGTATTTGGTTGAGAATAAGAACGTGTGGAGAAGCAGAGCTAAGGACTGGAGAAAGGCCCGATGACTTCATTGACTTCCGCTTGTACTTGAAGACAAATTTACCCCTGGACTTCCCAGTTACTTGAGCCAACAAATCACCTTTGTACTTGAGCTAATTTGAGGGGTTTTTGCTGTTGCACTAGAAACAGGCCCTACTTAATGTTAACTTCAGATAGGAGCCCTATTCTCCCTAGTTTTAGGTTTTGCCCTTTAATAGTATCCTTCCTTTTTTTTAAAAAAAAAATTTTTTTAACGTTTATTTTTGAGACAGAGAGAGCATGAATGGGGGAGGGGCAGAGAGAGAGGGAGACACAGAATATGAAACAGGCTCCAGGCTCTGAGAAGTCAGCACAGAGCCCGACACGGGGCTCGAACTCACGGACCGCGAGATCATGACCTGAGCCGAAGTCAGACGCTTAACCGACTGAGCCACCCAGGCGCCCCAGTATCCTTCCTTTAAACATGAATAAGTGTTGGGGTTTTTTTTTTTTTTGTTATTATTTAAATGTTTTAATTCATTCTCTGTGTTCTCATCATTTCTTTTATCATTTTGTTGATTGTAACCCATTCCGCTTTTTTTAAAAGAAAATAATGCACTGAAAATGCCGAAAGAGTAAAATATAACCAAGCTATCCTCCAGAGTCTCAAAAGGAACAAGGGTGACTGCGTTTTTTCTTTTCTTTTATTATTTTTTTCAAAATGCTTATTTACTTTTGAGAGAGAGAACAAGAGCAGGGGAGGGGCAGAGAGGGAGGGAGACAGAACATCCGAAGTGGGCTCTGTGCTGACAGCAGAGAGCCCTACATGGGGCTTGAACCCGTGAATTGTGAGATCATGACCTGAGCCAAAGTCAGACACTTAACTGACTGAGCCACTAGGTGTCCCTGCATTTTTTCTTTTAAATCAGATATACTCCTAATTGAAACTAACACACTGGGGCACCTGTGTGGCTCAGTCATTTTAAGCATCCACCTCTTGGTTTTCAGCTCAGGTCATGATCTCAGGGTTCCTGAGATCGAGCCCCACATGGATCCCCACATCAGGCTTCACACTGACAGTGTGGAGCCTGCTTGGTATTCTCTCTTTCTCTCTCTCTCTCTCTCTCTCTCCCCCTCTGTTTCCCTCTGTCCCTCTTCACTTGTGTGCATGCTCTCTCTCCCAAAATAAACTAAAAAAAAAAAAAAAAGAAAGAAACAAAGAAACAAAGACACACCCAAAAGTATTTCACAGCAAAATAGTGCAAGAGGTTGAGGAGAACTACCCTAGGGCAAAGGTGGAATGGCCCGCTGACCAAGTGGCCTGGAAGTAAGACTTTCAAACAAAGTCTTAATTAAATTCTACACTACATGCTACCACTGTCTCCCCAGATATATTTAGGTGCCCTAGGGGGCATCATTTCTTCAACTTCTACAGACCCCATAACATAAATATGTTACATAAACTTCCCAGGTGGTTCCTATGCACACCAAACTATAAATGTATTGAGTGAATTACATCAATTAACTCACTTAACTTTCATAATGGTTCTGTCAGGTGGATTCTATTATCAACTACATTTTAAAAGTGAGGAGGCGTGCCTGGGTGGCTCGGTTGGTTGAGCGTTTGGCTCAGGTCATGATCCCAGGGTGGTGGGATAGAGCCCCACATGGGGTCCATGCTCAGCATGGTTCCTGCTTGAGATTCTCTCTCTCTCTCTCTCTCTCTCTCTCTCTCTCCCTTCCTCCCTCCCTCCCTCCCTCCCTCCCTCTCTCCCTCCCTCTGTCTCTCTCCCTTGTTCATGCTCATTCTCGCTCACTCTCTCTCTCTCAAAATAAAAAATAAATTTAAAAAAATTAAAATGAGGAAACGGAGACACAGAACAGCTAAGTTGCCTAAAATCCCACAGATAGTCGATGGTTGAGCCAGGCTTGAAACCCAGGCAGGTTGATTCCAAAGCCAGTTATTTAACCACTATCCTGTACTGTTTTAAAGTAATGGCCTTCGTGGCAATAATGGCACAGCAGTAATGGTGACTGACAATTGTAGGCAGGCCAGGGCGAGACATGTTTGGATTCATTTGGGGTTTTCTGCCTCCCAGGAACTCTTCCACCCAAGCCAACACTAGTTTTTCTCATTTCTGAACTTCTTCTTTTTTTGAGAGAGAGAGAGAGAGAGAGCGTGCAAGCCGGGGGAGGAGCAGAGGGAGAGGGAGAGAGAATCTTAAGCAGGATCCAAGCCTAGCATAGAGCCTGATGGAGGGCTTGATCTCATGACCGTGAGATCATGACCTGACCCGAAGTCAAGAGTCAGACTCTTAACCGACTGAGCCACCATGTGCCCCTGAACTTCTGACACTCCAAATCACCATCATACAATTTGGTATCGAATTCTATCCCTTTTGTGCTGTTAGAAATTAAGTGGGGTGCCTGGATAGCTGAGTCGATAAAGAATGCCATTCTTGGTGTCGGGGTAATGCGTTCAAGCCCCATGTTGATCGTGGAACCTACTTGAAAAAAAAAAAAAAAGAATTGACCATGAACTGAGGTCCAGTTTTGTCTCCCCTTGCATGTAGCACCTAGTATGGTGTACCATTATTTGCTGACCAGATTTGGAAGTGGTAAACTGACTTTCGAAACCTGCTTACTTGTGAATTTTAGATGCATTTAGCACTGAACTCTTGAGATTGACATTACATTTTTTATCAGTTCCTGCCCTTTTGTGGTTTTAGATGTTCAACCAGATATTCCCTTCCTTTGGTCACATCAGATATCCTTTTGTTGATACCACTCAAAGCCCACATTTCTTTTGCTAATCAAATTGGTGTGGGAACATTCCTTTCCTGCAGCTGAGAGCAGTTCTTGAAATTTTTTGCTTTTGAGCATGCTTCCAGCAAGCTCTTTCCTCTTTGACTTTTCTTTGCTTCCTAGAAATGCTCATGCTGGGACAAAATTACTTTATCCAGATGCCAGTGATTGAAAAGACATTCTAATTTTCTGTCGATGGTAAATCATAAAACTTGTCTGGGAACCGATTTGTTGAGCTTGTGAGTGTTCAGGGCAAAGAGTGGTTTACCTAGTGCCACCAAAATAAGCTTCTATTTGGAAAGGCTGTGGGCTTGAATACATTGAATTATAAATTGAATCATTACTAACAACCTCTGGGAGGTTTTCAGTGATTGTTTTATTCAGCTTTGCTGACTACACTGCCCACAGCAACTCTGGCAATGATTCCCCTCGCGGCACGAAGGGGCTGCCCAGCCGCAGAAATTCATGATGGCTGCATTTGCCTGCAGAGTTTGGAAAGATCTAAGGTCTTTGGAGACTAGAAATGTGTTTTTTCCTTGTCTTAACTGGCAGCATGAGCCTCTGGCATTTCAAAGTGCAAGTCATTAGTGTCCACCGGGGTGATGTTAATCTGTCTGTATTTCAGTCTCAGGACATTTTCCAGTTGCTTCTGCCACAACGATCTCTGCCATCTCAGTGCTTCTGATGCCCCTTGTGAATTCAGAAAGCTCTGCGGTGCCAGCAGGACTTCACAAAAACCCGTTGCTAACCGATCCTCATTCTCTTCTTTCTTTCAGTCATCGTTCAAGGAGTCTCAAAGCTTGTCTGAAAGGTGGGGCTTCTGCTTGGCATTTTCAAACATGAGCTGAGAGAAACCTGTCATTTTGTTTTTGTTTTTGGTTAATTTTCAGTAGGAAGGAGACTTCCTTTTATTTTGAACTTAGGGCTTGAGTCATGCAGTCTGGGGAACTTAAGCTGATGTTGATCATGTTCACGTTCAGGAGAACATAAGACTATCGGATGGGGAGGAGGGAGACATGAGAATTACCAGAAAGCAAACAGAACAAGGCACGTGAATGGTTGGAAGAGACTCGGGAAAGCCAGAGGGTCCCAGGTGATGCTTGAAATGGGTGTGAGGGGTCAGAATTGTCAGGACATCCTATCCTCCATCTCCCTAGAGTGACTAAGCTGGACCCCTGCTGTCTGAGCTATAGTTTGGTGGAGAGCCAAAAGGGGGAGGGTGTTCTCCTTTCATCAGATCGGTCCAGACTTCCCAGTGTGTTAATATGACATGGAGCCAAACCATACCAAAGAGCTAGTTGACGGCTGTTAAGAGCCTTGGCCTTTTATTTAATCATCAGAAAAACCAAGGCTCGTAGGTGCTGGGAAGGTGCCAGATTAATTATTCAGAAACAAGTGTCTGGGATTGGACCAAGTATTGTCTCATTAGCATGCAGTGTCCATGCTGGAGGCTGGTTAGAAAAGCCTCAGAGCCAGCAGGAGGGGTCGATGGGAGAGAACCAGGAAAAAAATGAAAAATTGACTTTCCCTATATTGTGCTGTGAAATCTATTGGTATAATAGAACGCCACCCTTTCCAATATAGGATACTCTTCAGTAATGTGCCCTGGCCCAGGCTTCTGGAATATGCAAGACAATTATTCTACCAGCCTCCTGCATCTGTGCCCATAAACCTGGCCTTCTTTCCTCTTATGATCCATTGTGTCGAAGGTTAATCCTCCTGCTTATATTCAGATCTCATCTCCTCTTGCCTCCTCAAGGACTTCACTCCTGACATTCTGCCTTCTTTTTCCTTTTTAAGTTGCCCTGTCTGCTAAATGATTCCCATCAGCATGCATTCTAATGTATTTTCCATCTTTAAAAAACCCTTCAGGCTCAATTTCTCCTTCCAGCAACTCCCTGGATTTTTTTCCTCTTTACAGTAAGATTCCTGACAGAGTTGTCTATACTGGTCTTCATCAGTTTCCATTCAGTCAGGCTTTTGTCCCCTCCATTTCACTTACATTATTACTTAATGTTGCCAAATCCAGAGGTGAATAGTCCTCCCAAGCCTATTTTTACTGGGTTTCCTCCTTTTTCCAACCTCCAAACATTGCAGTAACATGACCTCAGTCCTTGGATTCCTTCTCTCTCTGCCTTGGCAATCTCCTCTAGTCTCGTGGCTTTATATACCATCTTTATGATGATGGCACCCAAAGTCCAGTGTCCAATTCCCCATTCCCACTTGGATGTTTACTAGAAATCTCTGAACCCAACTTTTTCTTCCAGTTTTCCGTGTTTCATTCATGGCAGTTACATTCTCCTAATTCCTGTAAGCAAAAACCTAAAAATCAGGTTTTTCCTCCCTTCTCCATGCATTCAATTCATCAATGAGCCCTGTCAACTCCACCATCAAGGCATATTGCACTTAATATCACTTCTTGTGACTCACACCATCATCTCCCTCTACCATCAGCTCTCACCTGGACCATTAGAATAGCCTCCTGACTGTTCAACTGCGGTATATTTTCCACATAACAGCCAAAGTTGTATTTTTAAAACAAATCTAATCATTTTATTCCCCTGGCCAAAACCCTTTATGGCTTTTCTGTCACACTGAACAAAAATCCAACATCCTGGAGCACCTGGGTGGTTCAGTCGGTTAAGTGTCTGACCTTGGCTCAGGTCATGATCTCACGGTTTGTGAGTTTGAGCCCTGTGTCAGGCTCTGTGCTGATAGCTCAGAGCCTGGAGCCTGCTTCAGGTTCTGTGTCTCCCTCTAACTCTGCCCCTCCCCTGCTCATGTTCTGCCTCTGTCTCTCTCAAAAATAAATAAAAACATTTAAAAAAAAAATCCAACATCCTTGCCATGGTTGCATGAGATCCTATGTGATGTGGCCCCTGCTCCTTTTTCCAGCCCCATCAACTTGCTCCCTCTTGGTGCTTCTTTCCTCCTAGTACCCTTCCTGTGGTGTCCCCAACACCTAAGTTTGTCTCTCAGGTGTTGTAGTCTCAGGTTTCACTTATAATAACAGTGTTACCACTTATTGAGCTCCTACTGCAGGCAAGCCAGTGTGTAGGTATTTTACATAGGTGATTTTTTAACCATGCCACCTCAGCATAGATATTATTTTCTCCTCTTCACAAAGGAAGAAACTGAGGCTCAGGGAGGTTAGGTATTTGCCCAAAGTAGCAGAGCTGAACAGTGATAGAACTAGGATTTACATTCAAGTGTGTCTTGTTTTAAAGTTTAAGCACTTTCCATTGCATAATGGCACGTCTCTATGACCAGGACTTCATGCCCTTAGTAAAATGTGTTTTTTTTTTTAGGGTATGTGTGAATGTGTGTGTGCTGATGTCCCAGGGTTCATTCTAAAGCTGACTTTAAGCTTTTGAAAGAGGTTGCTCAGGAAATTGATCCTGTTTGTAAACTCCTTGGATCTCCAGAAGAGAAGTGCATGGTGGAGTGGGGGTGGAGGAGATACAGCATCTTCCCACCTGAATGATGGAGCCCATAGTGCTGGGGAAATGAGCCCTGGGGGAACGGCTGCAGTGAAGACTCTTTTGTTTCCAAATGCTAATAGTTCTGGATTCAAAATCTTTTCTCTCTTTGACTGGACCCAGAGATAATAAAACAAAAAACTTACAGCATATAATTTGGCATTTTACTCGTATAGTAGGCTCAAAAAATTTTGTTCTCCCTGACAAGGCTCAGATAATTCTATCAAAATAAATCTCTGAAGGAAAAAAAGCTTTCTTTTAAAGTCTATGAGAAGCCTTTTCAAGAACAAAAATAACACTTAAAAACCAATATTCTGTGTATCTTCTTTTTCTTCTTTTTCAGAGGAAATTCTGCCCTTTCTGATAATAGAAAATAAAAAATGTCAGTGGGGAAAATGTCAAAATTTGGCATGCTGTAGAGAGTGGAAATTTCTCCAACACTGTACTTTGAATTTTAAAGAGTTGGGGCACAGGTTGCTCAGGAGTCAGTGTTCCACATCCATTTGTATTCTTTGCCAGCGCCCATGTCTGTGAATGGCTTCACAGTATTTGCACTCATTCATCAGACCTTGACTGAGAACATGACTGTATTAGTCAAGGTTCTTCAGAGAAACAGAGCCAATGATATATTGATCAGTAGATAGTAGATAGATACATATGTACGTACATACGTATGTATGTATATACATACGTCCAGATATATGTAAGAAGAGATTTATTATAGGAATTGGCTTATAGAATAATGTAAGTTCAATAGTCCCACAAACTGTTGTCTGCAAGCTGGAGAACCCATAAAACTGGTAGTGTAATTCAGCCTGGATCTGAAGGCATGAGAACCATGGGAGCCAATCCTAATCTTAGTCCAAAGACCCAAACAAGAGTCAGGGGGCTAATGGTAAGTCCTGGTCTGAATCCAAAGGCTTAAGAATCAGGAGCTCTGATATCCAAAGGCAGGAGAAGGTGGATGTCCCAGCTCAGGCAGAGAGCAAATGCACCCTTCTTCTATCTTTTTGTTCTATTTAGGCCCTCAATGGATTGAATGGTGCCTACATTGGTGGGCTTTATCTTCTTTACTCAGTCTACTGATAGAAATGCCAACCTCTTTGGGAAATACCCACACAGACACATCCAGAAATGTTTTATCAGCTATCTGAGCATCCCTTAGCCCAGTCAAATTGACTCATAAAATTAGTCATCCTAATAACCATTTCAAGAGCCAAGTATTTCAACATCTTCTCCAAATGGCCTCTCTTATGTTTGCTCTCTCAGGTTTTGTGGACACTTCTCTGCCCAAAATGTGCTCGATCAGAGATGGTCAGTTTTTGCAGGTGGATCATATAGCAAGATTGAGTAAACAAGCTGAATTTTGCATGTATTTCAGTACAGCCACATTTACCATGCATTTAACATGTGGTAGGTGCTATAAAGGTTACAGTGGGGAAGAAGAAGAGAGCTTTATATAGGGTAAAGATACCTATATACATATTTACCTATAAATAGGTAAAGATTGTTCTTCACAGTTAGAGAAGTGAGGCTCTGAAAGGTAAGGATCTCACTCAGTGAGGCAATGGAGGAGCTAGAATTGAAATTGAGAATTGTCTGATACTAAAACGCCCTTTCCATTGTACTACAGTGGCACAGAATTGAAGTTGAGATTCCCTTCTAAATGTACTATGGTCCAAGATGAAATGTCACATTTGTCAAATAATAAATTCTAAAGAAATTTGGAGAGGAGGAACAACTGAATGTACTTGGGTTATCAAGGAAGGTTTCACAGAGGAGGCAAGGTCGGAGCTAGAACTTGAAATCTGGGTAGGGTTTTTATGAGTAGAAAGGAAGATCATAACAGGTGAGAGGAATTACAGTCTGGGAACCAGAATGAGCTAAGACATAGAGGGGAATGGCAGTGGCACATGATGAGGGAAGAGACCATTGCTCTTGCTATTGCTGAAAGTAGGAGATAGGGATGTGCAGGTATTGTGATCAGATTGTAGAGTAATTTCAGAACGAGATAGAATTATAAATGGAGAGATGTGAGGAAGGAGGGACAGACCACGTGCCTTCCAGGGGGGAAATTTTGTAATTAACTGACACATGATAGAACTCACTGTATGTGAATTTACTGCATATATTTGGATAAGTAAATGATAATTTAGTTCTGCAGTATAGTAAAAATGAAAGTTATTATTCAGATAGAAAATCGACTACATACAACTATGCCCATTGTGGCATAAATGCTCACAAGGACTTTAATTTCACCATCATTATTGTCTCAGAGTTCAGAGAAACAATCATGTAGTACAGATATGTCAGCACCATGGACAGCGATGCCGTGGCCGCGTGCTGCATCCACCCGCAAAGGAATTTAGACTTGGTGTAATAGATCTGTCACACCAAACCAGTGGAATGGAATCTTTTAGTGAATTTCAAAGACTAATTTTTCAACCGAATTTCCTTTTCTTTGGATTCCAATCAGAGGCAAGAGAGCCCCACATGTATTCTCTTTAGAGAGTTGGTGTGCAGATATGTGCCTATGTGCATGCGTACACTCACAGAGAAAACTCAACGCTTTCAGAAAATTAAAACTAACTCTTTTTATGAAGAATGAGGACCCTAGAAGAAGAAAATAGGGAGATTTTAAAGGGTCACTTCTCCCGTTCTCAACTTTTCCTGCCATAGAACTCAATTATCCATTATATTGAGCACCCTAAGACCAGCCAATTATCCCTAGTCTGTGCCTCCCAGCTTGCTTCTCGCTAAGGCCCAAGACAGAAAAGGACAAAAATCTGCAAAGTTTGGGTGGCCTGATTCTAAGAGTGTATTTTGAGTTTTTCCACTTTCTTAATTCTCATCTACAAACTCGATCAGGCTTAGCTTGAGGTTGAGCCTAAATGACATCTCAGGATAGAATGGTATTCTTTGCTTCAGAGAGAGAGAGAAAAAGGATGGAAAGAGAATTGTAAAGGGATTTAGAATCCATAAAAAGCATTTACAACACATCTCCTCTTTTAAAAAGGGGGACAATTCTGTCACTGAGGGACATTGCTTTTTTTTCCTCTCTCTCTTTTTGGACACAACACAACTTTGATGGAACTACTTTCTGATGACAAACCTTCAATAGAAAATGCAGTCTTATTGTTCTAAGTCTTTAGCATGGATCTATTCCAGGCTGACCTCATACTAATGCCTATATCACACGTTGGAAGGTTCTGCTTCTCTTTGTCTAGTGCTTTGCCCATTTAGACCTTATGGGCCTCTGAACCATAGTTCTCACTGTTTCCTATGCCAGACATGCCAAACACACCCCACTTTGTCTCTTTCTGAAGATTTTACCCATCCTGTAAGCCCTTTGTTTTCCTAGGTTTGTTCTAATTCCCTAACTAAATAAGGTGCCTTAAGCCCCAGCAGCACCTACAGTGTGTAACTTTGCATATTGGTACTTTGTGTATTTGGATTATCTCTCTTCCACTAGTTTGTATGTTCCTTGAGAGTAGTGATTGTGACTTATGTTGTATGTACCACATGGCAATCCATAATGATTATTGAGTTTAATTATTTGAGAAAATTCTGTCAGTCAAGATATACTTGTGTACCAGTCCTTCAATTAGACCTTTAGCATAAATTCTGAAGGCTGAGAATTGGTCAGAAGGTAAAACAGATAGAACCTGAGTGGATTGCCACAAGTCACCCCTTCCTCTCACCTCCCTTGAATTCCTTTGTAGCAAAGAGAGTGCAGTGTTGGCTTCTTCACTTAATCATCACTGTGGTTTTCAAGGCTCAGAAAAATTAGCTTTACCCTAATGCTTTTCTAAAATGCCACTTGACAACAGTGTATGGGTATTTTACATAACTACTGTATACTGGAGGTGTCTTCAATAGAATGTAGTGATCAAAATCCAGATCATAATTATATCTCATCAGTGTTTCCATTATAAGCTTCTCTCCGCAAGGATTTGTTACTCATTTGTTTAATTTGTGCCAGGGTTCAGCCTGACATGTAAGTTCTCAGTTCTACTGTAATGTAGAGAATCTTTTTCTGCTTCAAAATATACATGTTAATCAGTATAGTTAATCAGTATAGTGATTCTGTGTGTGGAATTCTGTGTTTCTCTATCGGGAAGCAGACTGAAGTGTCCACACCAGACATGCATATCAACACTGGATATTCGTATCATTTTATCTTCCTGGGGCAATTATGAAGGTCAGGCTGCTGCACTGCAGTGTTCCACGTGAGCCATCCTGTGGATTGGGTGTCATCCCTAAACACGTGACACAAGGGCTCTTGGGCACATGAGCGAGTGTTTGTCACTCTGAATCCTCATGTTAAAATGCTAAAGACAAAGGGAACTCAAAACATATCTCAGCCAGGATGCCTGGCTTCCTCTTACCCGCTGACCCAAGCCACCAGTGGATCCTCAAGAGAACTGGAGACTCTCTGATCCCCCATCCCAGAAGTCAGTCTTATTTTCATTCTTCCAGGTTTGCCTCAGCCTTTGGAGCCCCAAGGGTATTGCCTAATTCTGAAAACTTTGTACCTAGCAGGGTTGAGGGTTAAGGAGGGAAGTGCTTGCTCTTCACAGGTTTACGTTAGGGAGGATGACATTTCCCACATCTGGTCTCCCACCACGCCCCTCCCCCAACCCCAGCCAATCCCTATTCTTCTTGATATTCTGTTTGTTTTTGGACATCTATAGTGGGTTTTTATTTTCCTTATCTTTACATTGAATTTTCCTGGGACACTTATGTGATGTTAAAGGGTGTAGAGAAGGAGGGATTGGAAGAATGAAGAGAAGGTAAAACCAAAGCATGTTCTTTTGATTCTCACAAGTTTGCTATGAGAATTCCTCCTAGAAAACTTTCTATTTAGAAACTTCCTGCTTTGAGAATTCTACCAAAAGACTTGCTCTGTAGCTCATGTCCTGTTTCTTTAGGTGGTGTGGGAGGGGATTCATTATTTAATGCAATAACAAACACTTACTGAGCCAGCAAGAGGAATACAAACCATATCCTTATGCTGCTCACAAACTAGCCATGGTAGTAAACAGTTAATAAGCACTGGCAATATCAAAAAGGAAATACATATATGTCCACAGGGGGCCCTGACAAGGGAAGTTTTAATGGTGGTTTTCCAGAAATATCATTTTGGCTAAGGGCTGAGGATGAGTAGAGGTTGCCTGGCAAGAGAAGGATAAAATGCAATCCAGGCAGAAGTCTCGAGTAATAAACATGGTCTAATTTGAAGGCTATATGTATTTTATTAAAGCTCAACAATAGCCATAGCCATTGTTCAGAAGTTAGACCCATAAAAGAGATTCTGCATTGTATCAACGCCCTTCACCCAAACACAAACAGGGACACACATGTAGTGGAATAAGTAATGTTTATTGTTGTTGCACTGAGGGACAATGCACACCATGGGGAACTATGGGATGTCTCAGTAAGAGGGTGTTAGAAAGAACCTATTTGGTTTGGATTTGGGCTTTAGTTGGGTAATCTGGGGGAGGAAAGAAGGAATTTCTAAGGAAAGAAGGGCTCATTCTGAATTGGGTGCTATTAGAAAATGGGGCAATTCTGTGATTGGGCATCTCAACAAATCTTATCATGAGGAGAGTGGGTACTGAATCAAAGGTAAAGCTGTAACTGGTAAAGCAGTCAATCATATTAGCCAGGAGAGTGAGATATGTGGGATTGGGTGTTGCACAGTGACCATGTCTGAAGTGGATACTCTACAACATGTTTTTGTACAGCAGGAGAACAATATAGCTTAGCTTTATCAGATCAGTTTGTAATACATTGAACCGACTGCATTAGATCTGTTTCTGGAGATTAGAAGCTGGCTTTTTTTTTTCTTCTCACTGTCATCATCTAGAGTTGCTAGCATACTGAAGGGGTTCAGAACATGCCACCTCACAGTATGCTGTTTTGACTTATTTTGTGCAGAAGGCACTTGAGGAACAGCAGGTACAGGAAGGGCTCTCTGACCTCTCCCTTTCTGCCTAAATCAAGCCAATAAAATTTCCTCTCCCTGTATCTGGAAGAGAAGAACATTTTTATCACAGAAGACTGAGAATTAGTGCCATAATAAACCTGTGCAAACAAACCGAAAGTAACTGATCTTCCATCAGTTTCCTTTATGTATTTCCCAGCCATTGTCCCATAATTTACTGTCCCCTAGCCCAAACCCCTTTGTCTTGTCACCTCTCTACAAATTTATTTTTTATTTTTTAATTTATTTTTTTTAAATTTACATCCAAATTAGTTAGCATATAGTGCAACAATGATTTCAGGAGTAGATTCCTGAGTGCCCCTTAGCCATTTTAGCCCATCCCCGCTCCCACACCCCCTTCAGTAACCCTCTGTTTGTTCTCCATATTTAAGAGTCTCTTATGTTTTGTCCCCCTCTCTGTTTTCATATTATTTTTATTTCCCTTCCCTTATGTTCCTCTGTTTTGTCTCTTAAAGTCCTCATATGAGTGAAGTCATATGATATTTGTCTTTTTCTGACTAATTTCGCTTAGCATAATACCCTCCAGTTCCATCCACGTAGTTGCAAATGGTGAGATTTCATTCCTTTTGATTGCCGAGTAATACTCCATTGTATTTATATACCACATCTTCTTTATGCATTCATCCATCGATGGACATTTGTGCTTTTTCAATACTTTGGCTATTGTTGATAGTGCTGTTATAAACATTGGGATGCATGTGTCCCTTTGAAACAGCACACCTATATCCCTTAGATAAATACCTACTAGTGCAATTGCTGGGTCATAGGGTAGTTCTATTTTTAGTTTTTTGAGGAACCCTTATACTGTTTTCCAGAGTGGCTACACCAGCTTGCATTCCCACCAACAATGCAAAAGAGATCCACTTTCTCCGCATCCTTGTCAGCATCTGTTGTTGCCTGAGTTGTTAATGTTAGCCATTCTGACAGGTGTAAAGTGGTATCTCATTGTGGCTTTGATTTGTATTTCCCTGATGATGAGTGAAGTTGAGCATTTTTTCATGTGTCATTGGCCATCTGGATGTCTTTAGACAAGTGTCTATTCATGTCTTTTGCCCATTTCTTCACTGGATTATTTGTTTTTTCAGTGTGGAGTTTGAGAAGTTCTTTATAGATTTTGGATACTAACCCTTTATGTGATATGTTGTTTGCAAATATCTTCTCCCATTCTGTCGGTTGCCTTTTAGTTTTGCTGATTGTTTCCTTCACTGTGCAGAAGCTTTTTATTTTGATGAGGTACCAGTAGTTCGTTTTTGTTTTTGTTTCCCTTGCCTGTGGAGACCTATTGAGTAAGAAGTGTCTGCGGCCAAAATCAAAGAGGTTTTTGCCTGCTTTCTCCTCGAGGATTTTGATGGCTTCCTGTCTTACATTTAGGTCTTTCATCCATTTTGAGTTTATTTTTGTGTATGGTATAAGAGAGTTGTCCAGGTTCATTCTTCTGCATGTCACTGTCCAGTTTTCCCAGCACCACTTGCTGAAGAGAGTGTCTTTATTCCATTGGATATTCTTTCCTGCTTTGTCAAAGATTAGTTGGCCATACGTTTGTGGGTTCTCCACAAATTTATAATTTTTTTGTTTAAAAAGTATATAAACTCTCAGTCTTAACTGCTTCCTTGGTCTTCATTTTCCATATACAATCCCCCGTATGCACATGAAAATATTAAATACGATGTATATGCTTTTCTCCTATTAATCTCTCTTATGTAAATTTAATTATTGGGCCCAGCCATAGAACCTAAAAGGGTAGGAGGGAATTTTTCCTCAGTATTTGTTTTTTTTCCAAATTTTTCCTGCAAAATTGGTTTTCAAACAACACCAGTTTAAACAAAAATATCCCCTATAGACGATGCATCAGACAACCCATTGCTGTCTCCACCCAGAACAGACTGCTCTCATCATTCCACTCTTGCTTCACTATTGTTTGTCTGTTGAGAAGGAATGTTGTGAGATCAAAGGTTGAAGGGGATGAGGAAGTAGATGAAAGGGGTTGGTCACAAAGGGCCTAGTTAGTCAAGTTAAGACAATTAAACCACATCTCAAAACAAGGCAGAACCATTGTAAGATTTTAAGCTAGGATTACAGATCTACATTTTAGAAATCTGTACTTATTGGGGAGGACATTGAGACTTTTGCAATAATTCCGGCAAGAGATAATGGTAGTTGAACTAAGGCACTGGAGAGGTGAATACAGACTTGAGAGAAGATGAGAAGTAGGATTACCAAGCCTTAGTGGCTGGTAGGATATAGATGAGAAAGTCTCAATGGTGCCTTCTCCTTAAATAGGAGAGTTGTTGGTGAGGCTATTCTCCCAGCCAGGGAGCACTAGCAGTTTGGGTTGAGGTGGGAGAAATGATGAGCTCAATCTCAGATATATTAAGTTTAAAGTTCCTTAGGGGCTTTCAAGTGGAGGTAGCTACTGGGCAGTGGATAACAGAATCAGGATCTCAGAAGAGAACTCTGAACTGGAGAAACATTCATTAATTCATTAGACAACTATTGTTTTGCATCAGCTGCCTACCACCCACAGTGCTAATGATGACATAGCAGTGAGCAAAATGAAATTCCTATCTTCACCGACAAACAAGCAAATAATATGCCAGATAGTGATAGGTTTTAGGGAAAAAAATCAAGCAGAGACAGGGAATAGGGAGAGTTAGTAGAAGACTCATCAGAAATACAGGTTTAGTTTTAATTCCTTGGCTCCGGGAATTTATGAGAAATGCAAATTCTCAGAACACTCAAGAAAGGTCAAGATCCAGTCTCTGATGGCATGGTCCTGTCTATTTAGATCCAGAGCAGAGTCTACTCTGGGGTTTGCCAGACTTCCCAGATGAGAAGGATCATCTGAGGGTACTTGTTAAAAATATATAAACTTCTGCTTCTCCTAATTAGAGTTTCTTGGGGAGGGGCCTGTGAACTCGAGACTCTTACCATCAGGGAAGTCTGGGAAATATTGATCTCGTCTTTTTCTTTAGAAGAGCAGCTTTTTTTTTTTTTAACGTTTATTTATTTTTGAGAGAGAGACAGACAGAGCGTGAGCAGGGGAGGGGCAGAGAGAGAGGGAGACACAGAATTTGAAGCAGGCTCCAGGCTCTGAACTGTTAGCACAGAGCCCGGTCTGGAGCTCCAACTCTCAAAGCCCAAGACCGTGACCTGAACTGAAGTCTGACGCTAAACCAACTGAGCCACCCAGGCACCCCTGGAAGGGCAGCTTTTTATGTTAGATTATTTAATAAGTGGCTGAAGGGTAACTGTCCAGTGGATGGGGAAAAGAATAAAGCTGGATCACTCTATCAAGATAAAATTATTATTTTTTAATTTTTTTTGATGTTTTCATTTATTTTTGAGACAGAAGGCATAAGCTGGGGAGGGGCAGAGAGAAAGGGAAACAGGAACCGAAGCAGGCTCCACGTGGACAGCAGAGAGCCTGATGCAGGGCTAAAACCCACAAGCTGTGAGATCATGACCTGAGCTGAAGTCGGATGCTTAGCCAACTGAGTCACCCTGGTGCCCCATCAAGATAAAATTCCGATGAGTCAAAGATTCAACCATAAAAACACAAATCCATAAAAAGTGAGAGAGGAAAATGGGTGAAATTTTAAAAATATAATCTGCAATAGAGAATATTTTTTTTAACGTTTATTTATTTATATTTGAGACAGAGAGAGACACAGCATGAACGGGGGAGGGGCAGAGAGAGAGGGAAACACAGAATCGGAAGCAGGCTCCAGGCTCTGAGCCATCAGCCCAGAGCCCGACGCGGGGCTCGAACTCGTGGACTGCGAGATCGTGACCTGAGCCGAAGTCGGACACTTAACCGACTGAGCCACCCAGGCGCCCCTGCAATAGAGAATATTTTGAACTTTCTAACTTTCAAAATATAAAACCATGAAGAGGGGTGCCTGGGTGGCTCACTCAGTTAAGTGTCGGACTTTGGCTCAGGTCATGATCACAAAGTTCGTGAGTTTAAGCCCCTATCTGGCTCTGTGCTCATAGCTCAGAGCCTGGAGCGTGCTTTGCATTCTGTGTTTCCCTCTCTCTCTGCCCCTCCCCTGCTCTCTCTCTCTCAAAAATAAATAAACATGGGGGAAAAAAAAACATTAGATAGTAAGAAAAAGATTGACCCAATTATTTAACCAACCACTAATCTAGATGTTGCTGTGAAGATATTTTGTAGATATCATAGCATCTACAACCAGTTGAATTGAAGTAAAGGAGATTACCTTTGATAATGTGGGTGGGGCCTTCCAATCAGTTGAAGGTCTTAAGAACAAAAACTGAGGTTTCCCAGAGAAGAGATTCTGCTTCAAGACTGCAGCATTGGGGTGCCTGGGTAGCTCAGTTGGTTAAGCATCTGGCTCAGGTCATGATCTCACAGCCCATGGGTTTGAGCCCCCCATCAGGCTCTGTGCTGACAGCTCAGAGCCTGGAGCCCGTTTTGAATTCTGTGTCTCCTCTCTCTGCCACTCCCCACTCTCAAAAATAAACATTAAAAAAATGTTTTTTAAATAGTAGAGAAAGATTGATGTATATGCTTGGATGTAACAAATTTCAAAACATGTAAATTCAAAAAATGACCACAAAGTTAAAGCAAACCTGAAAGATATTTGTAACCCAAATGCAGACAGAAGGTTGTATTAAATTGACAAGAAAAAAAATCCTATTAAAATAGGGAAGAGATATGTATCAAAAGGTAGTTCACAGAAAAAGAAATACAAATGTGAACTCTCACTCAGAATGAAAGATAAGTAAATCAAACTAATGAGATCTTAGGGTTTTTATTTTTTTTCTTTTTGTGTTTTGTCTACCAAGTTGTCTCATTCAATTAGAGCTTTAGATATTTTTTCTTTATAAATATATAAATGTTTATTTTTGAGAGAAGGAGAGAGACAGAGTGTGAGTAGGGGAGGGGAAGAGAGAGAGGGAAACAGAATCTGAAGCAGGCTCTAGGCTCTGAGCTGTTAGCACAGAGCCCAACTCGGGACTCCAACTCACAAATCAAATCTCGAATCTCGAGATCATGACCTGAACCGTAGCCGGATGCTTAACTGACTGAGCCACCCAGGCACACCTCTTTATATTTTTAAGACCAAGATGACAATGAGGTTTTCAGTTTTTTTTTCTCACTTTAACATTTGTTGTTGCCATTTTGAACCTTTTTTTTCTTTTTAACGTTTATTCATCTTCGAGAGAGGCACAGAGAGACAGAGCGTGAGTGAGGGAGAGGCAGAGAGGGAGGCACAGAATCCAAAGCAGGACCCAGGCTCGGAGCTGTCAGCACAGAGCCCGACGTGGGGCTCAAACCCATAATCCATGAAACCATGACCTGAGCCGAAGTTGGACGCTTAATGAACTGAGTCACCCAGGTGCCCACTGTTGTTGCCATTAAAAAAATTTTTTTTTTAGCGTTTATTTATTTTTGAGACAGAGAGAGGCAGAACATGAACGGGGGAGGGTCAGAGAGAGAGGGAGACAGAGAATCTGAAACAGGCTTCAGGCTCTGAACTGTCAGCACAGAGCCTGACGCGGGGCTTGAACTCACAGACCATGAGATCATGACCTGAGCCGAAGTTGGATGCTTAATCGACTGAGCCACCCAGGTGCCCACTGTTGTTGCCATTAAAAAAATTTTTTTTGATGTTTATTTATTTTTGAGACAGAGAGAGACAGAGCATGAGCAGGGAAGGGGCAGAGAGAGAGGGAGACACAGAATGTGAAGCAGGCTCCAGGCTGTCAGCACAGAGCCCGATGTGGAGCTCGAACTCACAAACTGTGAGATCATGACCTGAGCCGAAGTCGGACACTTCGACTGAGCCACCCAGGCGCCCCTGTTGTTGCCATTTTAAATCACATCACTTGAATGCCTTGATTGTTGCATACGTCTGGGTCATGTTATAATTCAAAATTATGTTTTGAGTAGTATTATAGACCTGCAAATGGATGCTCTGTCTGGATAGATGAGGTAGCCACCTTAGGTTACTTTAAATTTTCTTAAAAGCAGTGTTTCTCAGCGTGTGGTCCCCAGACTGACAGCAATAGAATTACCTGGTTATTTATGAGATGTACAGATTCTCAGGCTCCTTCCCAGGCCCACTAAATCAGAAATTCTGGCAATCTATGTTTTAAGAAGACTCCAGGTGACTCTGATGCCAGTTTAAGTTTGAGAGCCACTGCTTAAGAGGATCCTGATCCCACCTTCAACTTGGCCAATCATGTCATCATCTGGATCTGCCCTTAAATACCAACTTAGAATACTTGTACAAGTTTGGGAATATAACCTTACATTCACTGCTACTTGTTACTAGATTTTATTTGTAAGCAATCTCTACATGCAACGTGGGGCTCAAACTCACAACCCCAAGATCAAGAGTCGCTTGCTCTACCGACTGAGCCAGCCAGGCACCCTGAGACTTCATTTCTAGTGAAGCCTGCTGTTAAAGAGAGTTTGAAAAGTATTGTCACAAACCAGAGTACCTGGACTACACTTTTTTGGCCCTCCCTATGTTTACTTTAAAAAAAAATCTGGGGGCACCTGGGTGGCTCAGTCGGTTAAGCGGCCGACTTTGGCTCAGGTCATGATCTCGCGGTCTGTGAGTTCGAGCCCCGCGTCGGGCTCTGTGCTGGCAGCTCGGAGCCTGGAGCCTGTTTCAGATTCTGTGTCTCCCTCTTTCTGACCCTCCCCCGTTCATACTCTGTCTCTCTCTGTCTCAAAAATAAATAAACGTTAAAAAAATTTTTTTTAAATAAATAAAAATAAAAAAAAATCTGATTCGGGGTGCCTGGGTGGCTCTGTCGGTTGAGCGTCCAACTTCAGCTCAGGTCATGGTCTCATGAGTTCGAGCCCCACATTGAACTCGCAGCTGTCAGTGCAGAACCCTAACTCTAACTCATCAATATTGAGAGGCATTTTTTTTTTTTAAAAAACAACCTGTGGAAAAACATTGTTGTATTCACTGATACACTGTGCGATGCTCCGTAATATAGTGCAGTGTCCCCCTTATGAGGACCCATAGGACAAAATGCTTCTATCTCAGAACCATACATGTTGTGCTTCTGTGGAGCAAACTGTTTACTTTTATTTCAGGAACACAGTGAAACATATGCATTATTCTGTTTTCCTTTTTGCATCGACTGCAAGAAATCTTAGAGCCAAATTTTGTGTTCTACTTCCTTCCCCTGTCCCATGCCCTTTTGCCTAGATTTTCTGTTAATTTTTTCAATGGATATTTTAGTGACATATCTTAGGTTCATTTTCAAATAGAGTGGAGTGTGAGTAAATAAATAAGTATATAGGAAATTATTAGCATTTGAGTAGTAGTGGAAATTGAGGGGTGAATGAGATAACCCAGGGAGAGTGGGCGAAATAGGAAGAGACAACGGCCAAGGACCCTCCAGAAAAGCAAATTTATGTGGTTGGCTAAAGAAGGAGAAACCAGAGGAAGGGAACTAGCAAAAGAGAGCACTTCAAGAAAGAGGAACTGGCCAGTGGTGTCCAAGAGTAGAAAGAAGTCACGTAAGATAAAAACTGAAAAATGGTCATTGGATTTAGCCACAAGGAAGACAGTGGGGACCTTCACAACAGTTTCAGCAGAGGTATATAGCCCCGGGCTAGATGGCGTGAGTTGAGAGACAGCACGGGTTGGGGAGGGAATGGGAAATGAAGTAATGCTGATGGACCTCACAAAAGGTTGGCTAAGAAAAGAATTAGAGAAGGGGTGCCTGGGTGGCTCAGTCCATTGAGTATCCGACTTTAGCTCAGGTCATGATCTCGCGGTTGGTGGGTTTGAGCCCACCTCAGTGTCTGTGCTGATGGCTCAGAGCCTGGAGCCTGCTTCAGATTCTGTGTCTCCTTCTCTCTCTTGCCCCTCTCCCGCTCACATTCTGTCTGTCTCTCTCAAAGATAAACATTTAAATGAATGAATGAATGAATGAATGAATAAATAAATAAATAAATAAATAAAGTTTAAAAAAAAAGAAAAAAGAATTAGAGAAGAAGGTGGCTAAAGAGAATATAAAATGGAAAAGGAGCAGTTTGTCTTAGTTTTTAAAGATAGGTAGATACAAATATGATTATATGCTGAAGGAAAAGTTCCAGGAGAGAAAGGTTAAAAGTAGAGAAAAAGAGAGGTTCCTGGGTGGCTCAGTCAGCCAATCATCCGGCTTCGGCTCAGGTCACAATCTGGCAGTTTGTGAGTTCGAGCCCCACATCTAGCTCTGTGCTGACAGCTCAGAGCCTGGAGCCTGCTTCGAATTCCGTGTCTCCGTCTTTCTGCCCCTCACAAGCTCACTTTCTTCTCTCTCTCTCTCTCAAAAGTAAATAAACATTTTTTTTAAGTAAAAAAAAAAAGTACAGAAAAAGAGAAGAGATAGCAGTTGGTGGTGCAAGATCCTGAAGGAGAGGAGAGGGGTGGAATTCTGAGAATCATTTCCTAAGGCTGGTGATGGGTGGAGGCATACAGAGAGGAGTGAAGACGTAGGTCACTGAAGCTAGGGTGTCAAGGAAACATTTTTGCTCCCAAATTAGAACTACTTAGAAAAATATGCTCATGAGACACATGAAAAGTATATCCTAATATTTCAAAGAAGATTAAAAAAATTGAGAAAATGATAGAAGAGATAAAAGAATGGCAACTTGAAATGAGAAAAATTAGGAAATGAAGTGATAGGCCCAGAAAGAATTCGAAATAAAGGGAAAGATTTATTTCAGAAATGAAGACTAAATTAGGAAATCTCAAAAGAGAATAAGCACAGGGGCACCTGGGTAACTCAGTCAGTTGAACATCTGACTCTTGGTTTCTGTTCTGGTAATGATCTCACCATTCATGGGATCAAGCCCCAAGTCAGGCTCTGTGCTGACAGCATGGAGCCTGCCTGGGATCCTTTCTCTTCATCTGTCACTGCCTCTTCCCTGTTTACTCTCTCTCTCAAAATAAATAAATAAAAACTTAAAAAAAAGAGAGAATAAACACAATAGACAAATGACTGAAGAGAAATAGTAAAAAGGAATAAAGAGATTTTTTTGAAGGAATATGGGCCAAAACAGAGTAAAAACATACAAATACTTCCTGTGAGAGGGGGAGGGACTAGAGTAGGAAGATTAGAGATAATTAGAATTCTCTAGGGGCGCCTGGGTGGCTCAGTTGGTTGAGCATTGGACTTCGGCTCAGGTCATGATCTCATGGCTTATGGGTTTGAGCCCCGCATCGGGCTCTGTGCTGACAGCTCAGAGCCTAGACCCTGCTTTGGATTCTGTGTCTCCGTCTCTCTGCTCCTCCTCTGCTCCTCCTCTCTGCTCTGTCTCTGTCTCTCAAAAACAAATAAAAATTAAAAAAAAAAAGAATTCTCTAAATATACATTGTTCTCTGGATTTTCTTTGAAGCCATCTAAGTGTTACATAGCTATAAAACAAAATAATATTTAAAAAGCAATCCTGAAAATAAAAAATAGAACACACACACACACACACACACACACACACACACAAGTTTGACTTAATCTCCCTAAAGATTTCAATGTTCAGTATTGGTAATCCTAGCAAAGTCCTTCCTGTTTCAATCTTGTTTGTTCCTGTGGAAAGTCAAAGAACACTTTCTTCATAATAGACTTTTTGCATTGGAAGGGAGCGAACAGAACTTCCCTTATCCTGGGCCAAATGACCTCAATTCTGCTTCACTTTTCTCTGAGTTCCAGTTTTAGCTTGCTTCCCAAACTTTACCTTGATGCTTGTTAAGATTCTCTAGGTTCAAGCCTAAGATAGAGATGGGTCAGATTCATGGCAAGAACATTTAAACTTGGCTTTCTCTCACAATGACCTGAGGCAAAGGCATCACCAGGGGAGTACAGAGTAATTAAAATGTCTTGGAAATTGCCAAAGAGTGATTGGGAAGATCCCAGAACACATTAGTTCGTATGGATATTGCTTATTCTCTGAGCAGTTTGTTTGTCAAGACCCCAAGTAATCCGGCAAAAAAACCCACTCCCTCCAAGCTAAATCCTCTGGGGTACAAGAGGTGGCATGTGACCTGCCTTCACAGAACTTACAGTTTAGTGGGGGAGAAATGGCCACCACACATGAAACCGAGAACCAGATTTAAGCTGAAAACAAACACACTTCAGCACTGTTGACTTGTCCTTCTGTATCCTCCAAGTAGGAAAGGTCATCAGTCCCCAGGGAGTTACTGTGTGGTGTCCCTGACCCCCACTGGGACTAACATGTATAGACATGTAACTATGGACATGATGGACAGAAGATGGGCGGCTAAGCACCCTCCCAAACACCATCAACCTGAAAAGGAATCCCCAAGCACCCCAACCCCGGGTAGATGAAATCAAGCAGCAAAAAAGGAAAGCAGTGATTTTCCTGGAATCTGAAAAACAAGATGAGGAAGATGGAGAATGTAGAAGAGAAATAAACCTTTGAGGGGAGTTGGGGTAGGGCAGCTGACCTTCATCATCTCATGTAACCAATAAGCTTGTGAGACTAATTGTACCTTCCCACTTTGCAAATGAGGAAACAATCACAGACAAGTAGCTAGCCTGAAATAAAGAATTTGCTTAAGATCCATCTGCTTTCTAAAGCTATAAGCCTTTCATCTGTGACAGCAATTATCCTTCTCTTCTTTAGGTGATCCTTGCTATCTTGTGGAGCATCTGCTGGCAGGAATACACTTGCTGTAGGAGCGATATGGAGCCAGGAAATAGTAGTTTCTCCACCCCCTTTGAGCTGGGAGCTTTGCTGATCCTCTTTTCCCATCTGCTCTTATAGGATCAATAGTCATTAGAGACCTCTACCTTACAAGTGTTATAGGTTGGGGCCACCAGGAAGCAGATTCCAAGGTGGGTTTTAGTAGTCAGTTTATTTATTAGGGGGTGCTCTTGGGTTTGATACCTATGAGAGGAGAAGAAATGAAGATTGGGTAAGAGAGAAATTGGACTGTGATGCTATCCCAACAAAGGTGTTAGCCAACCCTGTAGGGAACTCTGACACCAGGATGACCTTCACTTCTCCCAAACTGGGCCAGTCTTTGTACTCTGACACTGATCAGAAATTGGATGGCAGCCAGCCCTGTAAGGAAGTGTGGCCTTGTTGAGGAGGGGCAGTTTTTGAGGCTAACAGCTGAAGGCCAAATTCTAGTAGCTCTCCCAGCAGCTGGGGGAGTAAGTCCTTCCTTCCTGAAGGGGGTCTGGACAACACATTATAGCATTCACTAAAACTCCCCCAAATTGTGGAGATTCAGCCAAAGTCAAGACTTTAGCCCAAATGATTATTATCCCCTTCTGTCCATTTCTTATGACTTTCCAGTTTGTATCTGCCCATCTCTGTCTATTTCAGAGCATGACAAACCTTCCAGAGTAATTGAAATGCAAAGAGAAGAGGTGTTGTCTGGAAGAATAAGCCATCTGACTGGAGAGAAGGGCAAAAGAGGAAATTATAGAATCACCCATTGTCATGACTGGTTGGCTTACAGTGGGGATGAAATCAGAACTGAGTGACGAATCCACTTCAGGTCATTGAGAATGGCTGGTGAGCAGGTGCCATGTTAGTTCTGGATCAGATTTAAAGGTCATCCATGGTTCTTCTTCTATCCACTGCTCACCTTAGGTATATTAAGGAATCACTGGGAGGATAAAGAAAAACATGCCCTCACACCTTGACCAGCTATGTTCTCCCCAACTGCTCCTCAGGACCCCACTGTTGTAACCCGAGGCCTCCAGTGCAAGCCAAGAGACAAGAAAGAGGGGGAAAATATCTTTTAAAAATGAAGATAATATTCCCATTTTCTGCTCACCCTGGAGGCTTATTTTGAAAATCACAGTGATTTAACTTGTTAGCAGTTTAATTCACTTTTAAAAGATTAACCAGACTAATTATTCATCAGATTTCACCATCTTTGTCAGCCTCAATAAGGATCCTTTGTTACAATGATTAATGTGTTTTAATTGCAGCTTCTCTCAGAGCAATAATTCGATCGCACAGTATTTGCCGAATCTATGGAAATCTTGGAAATGCTTTGACAGCTGAGCTATTCTTGGGAAATGAAAGTAAAGGAATATATGTAACTAACAAAAAGTGTTTTATAGCATATCATTAATATGGATTTTCCCTCTCTGACAGACCTTGCTCTACTTCAGTATATGAAGCCGCTTGCTGTACACATCAGTTTGCCATCCAGGAACTCTCAGGAGGTAGAGATCTGTTACCAACAGGTTACGACTTTCTCTGAGTGGGTGCCCTCAAACATGCACTAGTCATAATAATAATCACAGCAAATGCATAAGTCCCAGGGAAAGTTAACCAACCACCCGGTATCCATAAATCATCAACCAGTTAAGAGACTGGATCCTGTGTTGGTCATTCTGTTTTCTACACAATGCTTCATCTTCATTCATTTAACTGGTGGCTACTGTCCAAGTTAAGGATATTTACAGTACCAAAAAGATGTCTGTAGAAGCTGGTGAAGAAATTGTATGTGGCCAATACTAATTTTGAACATAAAATGTATTTTAATGGTTTTTTTCTTTTAAAGTGCAGTGGTTCTAGGACCTTTGGAGTCAGACAGATCTAGAGTTGATTCTTGGCTCTATCTCTTATTAGCTGTGAGAACTTGGGGGGAAATTAGCAATATCTAGCCTCTCAGTTTCTTCATTCCTAAAATAGGTGTAATAATATCCACCTCATAGTGAGGATTAAAATAAGGCCTAATATATAAGACCTAGTACACTACCTGGACTATAGTAAGTTTTCAATAGCATTATGTCTAAAAAAGCAACAGGTCTTTCTATTTTAATAAAATCATATGTACCTGAACATCTCTGGGTCTCACAATCACTCTGAGACAAGCAGGAAACATGTGCTGCTGTTTTTGTTTTTCATAGACAAGAAAACTGGGCACAGAGGTGTGGTAATCTTGGTAAATACGTCCTATGTGTTCATCAGCTAATTCCTCAGTTAAACACAAAGGATGCCTCCAAACCCAACAAAGATGTTGATTCCTATTCTAGTGCTTCTTCTACTGCAACCTAGAGGTATCCAGGCCTCTGAATGAGGGGAGCAGTTGAGCACAAAATGACCAATTCTTTGCCTGTTGACAAATATTAGTCCCTCTGTTAGGATATATCTATCTCAACAATAGCTGACAGAGCCAGGCATTACCTTATTTAAGTAGCATAGCAGGCCTAGGAGGTAAACATCCCTACTATCCCCATGTCATCGCTGAGGATACTGACCACTTAGAGACAGGAAATAACTTGCCTGACAGATTTGAACTTGGGTCTGTCCAACTCCAGTGTCTGGGTTTTAACTGTGCACTATTCTGCCTCCTGCCAATCCCACTTTACAAAATGCTATTTTAAAAAGGAAGTGTTTTGAGATGCCTGGGTGGCTTAGTCCGTTAAGCATCTGACTTAGGCTCAGGTCATGATCTCATGTTTTCGTGAGTTCGAGCCTAGTGTCAGGCTCTATGCTGACAGCTCAGAGCCTGGAGCCTGCTTTGGATTCTGGGTCTCCCTCTCTCTCTGCTCCTCCTCTGCTCATGCTCTCTCTCTCTCTCTCTCTCCCCGTCTCTCAAAAATAAATAAAAATGTCAAAAAAAAATAGTAAAGGGAGTGTTTTGAGACCTTTGAAGTCTATATGGTAACGTTATCATGCTTTAAATTACTCCCTTAGAGGCTGCCTGGCTGGCTCAGTCAGTAAAGCATGCAACTCTTGATATCCGGATTGTGAGTTCAAGCACCACATTCGGCATAGCTTACTTAGGGAAAAAAAAAGATTAAAAAAATAAATTATTGGGGCACGTGGGTGGCTCAGTCAGTTGAGCATCTGACTTTCATCTGACTTTGGCTTAAGTCATGATCTTGCAGTTCGTGGGTTTGAGCCCCGCGTTGGGCTCTGTGCTGACAGCTCGGAACCTGGAGCCTGCTTTGGGTTCTCTTTCTCTTTCTCTCTCTGCCCCTTCCCCACTTATGCTCTGTCTCTCTTTCTCTCAAAAATAAATAAACATTAAAAAAAATTTTTTAATAAATTATTGCCTTAGTGGTTCAGGCATCATGACTCAAAAATGTCTTTAACTCCTGAACCAGAGGTTGGGAATACTGTTGTTCCTTCACTTGAAGAACAGCATTGGCTGTACAAAGGGCTTATAAGATCAAATATTAGAAAACAAATTCTTGGGGCACCTAGGTGGCTCAATTGGTTGAGCATTGGACTCTGGCTCAGGTCATGGTCTCGCGGTTTGTGAGCTCAAGCCCTGCATTGGGCTCTGTGCTGACAGCTCAGAACCTGGAGCCTGCTTTGGGTTCTGTCTCCCCTTCTCTCTGCCCCTCTCCCACTCATGCTCTGTCTCTCTTCTCTCAAAAATAAACATTTTAAAAAATTAAAAAAAAAAAAAGAAAGCAAATTCTTCCTTAGGTGTTCATCATGCATGCTTACATAACAAAGACACTGAAAGACACCATGGTTAAAAAAATTCTGGGGCACTGGGTGGCTCAGTTGGTTAAGCATCCGACTCTTGGTTTTGGCTTTTGGTCATGATCTCACAGTTCGTGAGTTTGAGCTCCACATCGGGCTTTGTGCAGACGGTGCGAAGCCTGCTTGTGATTCTCTCCCCCCCTCTCTCTGACCCTCCCTTGTTCACTCTTTATCCCTCTCTCTCTCAAAGTAAATAAATAAACAAACATTAAAAAAAATTGTTTAGTTCTGTTAAAGCTGGCTCCTAAATTTACTTGACCGCAGAAACTTTTCTTGTAGTCAGGGTCATTAAGGGCCTATGGAAACCCGTTTAGGTTCATTGAAATAATAATGAATATGGTGCCCTTAGTATAGTCCAGACACTGAACTCAGAACTTCACATGTATTCACTCGTGATAAGGCTCCTATGATGCAGGTATTTTTAGGATGATCTTATGAGGTAAATGTTTTTATTAAACAACTTTCCAAGATCACAGACTAGTAAGTGGCAGAGCCAGGATCTCAACACAGGGGACCTCTCTCCACAGCCCATGCTGTCACAGCTGCCATGGAAGAGCTGATTCAGCTCACCATACTCAAAGTTATGACTTTTTTTTTCTAATGTACATATGAAAGAAGTATGCTATACTAAACTGCCTTTTTTTGTTAACGTTTATTTATTCATTTTGAGAGAGACAGCACAAGTGGGGAAGGCAGAGAAACAGTGTGCGAGAGAGCCTGACGTGGGGCTCGCACCTGGGAAACCGCAAGATCATGACCTGGGCCAAACTCAAGAGCCCGACACAACCAACTGAGCTACCCAGGTGCCCCTAAGTTGCCTTTTTAAAATTAAATTGACCCCACCAAGGGGAAAAAAAACCTGACAGAACCGCCTCTTTGAATCAGACACTCAACACAATCAAATTTGTCTATCTGATATTAATAACTACATTTTTTTCCTGCAGTGCTGTTCGATTCTTAAAATACTTGATCCCATTATAGACGTCTACTTATATTTTGTGTCAGACACAGAGGTAACATCTAATCACCATGTCTCTTCCCAGAGAACAGTCGCTTCCGTTTTCCTTCAGCACTAACGCACCAAGATCAGACAGATGAGATTTCTCCCTTAGAGACAGTCAGGTGATCACCCATCTGAAATAGGAGACACGGTATTTACCCCAGTAAGGCAAAGGCACAAGCATTTTCTTTTCTTTTGTCTCCGTTGCTTTTCCTTTCCTTACTTTTATTTTATTCAGTTTTCAGTTTTAGGTGGAGAGTGGCTTGTGCGGTGGGACTCCCTCGCTTAACTGAAGATTCCCCAGTATAGAAAAAGGACCAGGAGAAAAGCCTATGGCCCAAAAAGTACAAAAAGCCCCAAGAAAGCCTCCGAGTACTGTTGTTGCCTTTCTTTCTTTTGATCCTCTCTCCCTATAGAGTGGCTTTTTTTTTTTAAAGCATACTTTTCCAAGTTGTTACATTAACAAATTTGCACTGATTTCTTTATCCTTGTCATATAAAGACCACCTTGTTGGCGAATGGTGAACTTTTCCTTCATGCCAGGCCTGCTGCACTGTCTAATGTCACAAGTGTCTGCTCACATTAGCTCCCGGAGACTGGAGAAGATTCCGCATGGGGCCTTTCCAGCAAGTTGATTTGACAGAATGAGTCCCCATGCTAGCTCGTGGCACTTATCAGTTAGTCAGCCTTCCTTGGGGAGGAGAATTTAGAGTGCACCATATTCAGTTTCCAAATCAACTGCTGTCCCCTCAGGAAGCTGTGTGTTGCATTATTAAAAGAGATGCCTTTGACCACAGCACCATACTTAAACATTCATCCGCATTAAAAAAAACAAGGTAGAGTTGGGGGACAACACTCCTTCGCTGTGTTAACTCTTTCTCCCCAGGTTTCAGGTCTCCCTCAATGAACAATCCTGTAACTTCTGTTGGTGAGCATGAACACTGGTTATTTTGTGAGCCTTGCCTTTATTTTAAAAGGGGTGTTTTTACACTACTTGGAATGGCTGTGAAACCTTCCCCGAACTTGTAAGATCTCGGGGCTGAGATCACCATGTTCCCAACCTCTTCTTTTCACTGAGCTCCCATAGCAAAGTCAAATCCCCAAATCTAGCCACCAGAAACAGCAGTGACTTTGGTTTATCTGTTACCTGCCTCTCCCCGGAGCTCAAATGAAACGCAAGAATTAGTTTTGAGGTGAAAATGGACAGATCTGAAGCTCACACTTGAGTAATTATAACTTCACATATTTCTAACTTTTTAAAAATAAAGTTTATATCCAGTTTACCTTTATCTTTCCAAAGGAGAAACTGACAAGATTGGTGGGAAAAAAGGAGGGATCCTTTTTAAGGCTGCATGTTGATATAAATATGAAAATGGATTAAACTCTGCTTCCAATTTCCAAACATGTGTACTTCAATGAATATTAAATGGCAGGCCCCTATCACCATCATGACTTATTTACTCACCAGAGTTTTTATCAAAAAGGGACTGGAATTGCCTGTGGAGCGTGAAAGTCTCCTGTAATTGAGTTTAGAGTGGTAAATCCACTAAACAGGCCACGGCCCCAGAGACACCCCGAAACCCACCTGTCAGCTGGTGTTAGATCACAGTGCAAACAAGGCACGGCTGCCTGCTCCCGCTAAACACTGCTGTGGCCCAAAACAAAAAAAAAGGAGAAGTTATTCCCCAGGGGATGAGGAAGGGCTGGGGGCAAATTGTGGGGGTTGGGAGGGCAGACGAGAAACTCTCATCTAACAGCTGCCCAGTGTCAGCTAGAATCATGATCTGAAACTCAGCTCAGGAGGGGAACTGGCTAGGGCCTCATTCGGTAAGGTGTCATTTCTTCATTCTAACATCCATTAGGTAGGAGCGTAATGGAGTGGACACAAAGCTTTTTCATCATGGTTGAGCCATGGAAATCAGAGCTCATAGTTTCTATGAGAGTAAAGATATAATAGGCTTAAGACTGGCGCAGGAAGGTCCACATGTGGAACGGAGAGAAATGTCCAACTGAAGACATGCTGGTCCAGCCAGGGATGAGAATAGGAACATTTTAAGCCAGAGAACCATGAGTCATCCAATAAACATTTATTAATTGTTTACCAGTGCCTATTTCTGTATGGAATCGCTGAATGTATAAAGAATGTATGAATGAAAATTGCTGAATGTATAAAGATAAATAAGACATAGTCCTTGCTCTGAAGGAAAATGTAAAATGTGCTTGGGGAAACACACAGACAAGTTGACTATTGCAATACAGTGTGTCAAGGGCTATGGAAGCAAAAATATATGCCTAAAATAATAAGTTAGGAAGTCTTCCAGGAGAAAGTGACATTTAACCTGGGTTTTTCATAATGACTAGGATTTGGCCAAGCAAAGGAAAAAGAGTAAGGTGCATATGGGGATTATGGTAGGAATGAGCACCCTTATAGGACTCCCTTATAGGACTCCCAGAAGCTTGATGTGGCTGGGGCATGTGTGATGGGCTAGAGCCTGAGAGGAACGGGCAGACGGAGGGAGAAAGGGAAATCAAATGATCAAGGGCTTTGTCAGCCTAGCCAATCAGTCTGAAGTTTATCCTGAAAGCCATGGAGAGCAATAGAAGGATTTTAAGCAGAGGAGTGATGTGGTCAGGTTTGCCTTTTAGAAAAACCAGTTTAGGGGCACATGGGTGGCTCAGTCAGTTGAGTATCCAGTTCTTGATTTCAGCTCAGGTCATGATCCCAGGGTTGTGGGATTGAGCCCCACTTTGGGCTCCACGCTAAGCATGGAGCCTGCTTAAGATTCTTTCTCTCTTTGTCTCTCGCTCTCTCTCCTCCTCTGCTCTTCTCCCACTTGTGCACACATGCACATGCTGTCTCTCTCTGTCTCTCAAAAAATAATAATAATAAAAAGAAAGACCAGTTTACCTGTTGTGCATAGCATGAATTAGAAGGGGCAAGGCTGGAAACAGGAAGGCCAAGTGGGAGGCAATTGACAAGAGTCTTTGAGAGAGAAGGTGATGGCCCAAACCAAAGAAGTCACAGTGGAGATGGAGAAGAGGGGACAGAATGAGAACTATTATAGAAAAGAATCAGCAGGACTCAGAAGGCAATTGAAAATGGAAAAGGAGGGAGGAATTCAGAATCGCTCCAAGGATTCTGGCTTAGGTGTAGGGTTGTTAGATTTAGCAAATAAAAATATATACAATATATGGGGCATATTGATACTAAAATATGATTATCTGAAATTCAAATTCAGTATTTAATATTTAATTCAATATCCAGAAAACCTACTTGGGGGGCTGGGTAAGTGGTAGGTCATTTGTTAAGCTGGGAATTGGAGGACTCACAGTTGGGAACAGAGGCAAAGAACATGATGAGGTTACACTTATTTACATTGAGTTTGAGGTATCCGAGAGATATAACTGAGTTCCGATTGTCCCCCAGTACCTTTCTGCCCTTTTGTAGGGGTAGTGATAGGTGGCACACAGGCGCTCAGCTAAAGATTTTACTTCCCAGCTTCCCTTGGAGAAAGTAGCCATGTGACCAGGCTGCAGCCTATGGGATGTGAGAAGTGATATGTGTCTTGCTTGCTCTTAGAAGGATCGGGTGTGAACTCTCCTGCCTCTTTTCTCCTTTGGCAGAAAAGATAACCAGCACTGGAGAAGCCACCTTGGGCTCAGAGGTGAAAATGTTGAAGATGCCAGTGCCATGTAACTTGCCCTGGGCCAACTACCTCCGAATTGTTACATGAGAGAGAAATAAGCTTAGTCTGTACCTTAACTACAATGCAGCCTCCTAGAGGAAATGTTCAATAAGCAGTTGAACATACATGTCTGCATCTTAAGAAGGAGCAGGAACTAGTGACTGAGAATTGAGAGTGGTTGGTATCTACGCACTGAATGAGGCTTTAGTTTAGATGCAGTTTCCTAGAGGGAATGTGTGTCGTGAGAATTAAGAACAACAAGGTCAAATGTTGTCTTTTCACTATGGACATTTACTTGCCCTCGGGTTAATCGAGATGTTCCAGTACTACTAGGATGGATGTTTGAGAGTTTTGTTTTCATTTGCCAAACCTTCTTCCTCTGTATAGCCACGTGTTAATGTTCAGTACTACTAAATTCATTTGTTTGTCTCTGGATTCATATTTCAGCAGTGTCTGTGAAGCAGGTGGATACTCATGCCCTGTGGGTAGTTGGACATTTGTACATATGGGTGTCTGTGCTGGGGTCAGTTTACCTGTGTGTAGTCTGTGTGTACCTTCCTGGATGTGTCAGCACACATATTTGTCTGCTCCTCTGTGTTCTGACTTGTCGATGTGTGCCTTGAAGGTGTCTTTCACGTGTGTGTGTGAGAGATGCAGGTTATTTTGGTTTAGTTAGTAGTCAGTTTCCAGTACTGCCAATAAGTAGCCTTTTAGATTATTCTCACCTAAAAGTCCATTTTGTCCCATTCTGTCCATTTTGGAGACTGTAGGACTGTAGAGTAGCTTTTTTATTTTTTATTTATTCATTTATTTTTAAGTAAGCTCCACACCCAGCATGGAGCCCAATGTTGGGCTTGAACTCATGATCCTGAGATCAAGAGTGGCATGCTCTACTGACTGAGCCAGCCTGTCTTCTTTTAAATAGGCTTTATTTTTTAGATCTGTTTTTAGGTTTGCAACAAAATCGATAGGAAGATACAGAGATTTCCCATATACCTCCTGCCTTCACAGGTGCATAGCCTTCCTCAATGTCAGCCTCCCCAACTAGAGTGGTACATTGGTCACAACTGATGAGTCTACATTGATACATCATTATCACTCAAAGTCCATAGTTTACATTTGAGGGTTCGTTCTTGGTTTTATACATTCTGTAGATTTGGGCAAATGTGTAATAACGTGTATCCACCATTGTATTATCATACAGAGTAGCTGTAGGATTTTGCACATTGTGTTGTCAGTGTTCTGGATTTTGGCCATTCTAATAGGTCTGTTGTGCTATCTTGCTGTTTTCAGTTGTCTTTTCAAATCCAGAATGATTGAAGGAACAGTCTTCCAAACTTGCCCAGGGGCGTTTTTTGCCTCTTCCACGTGAGTCTACCTGTTCTCCCCAAACTCCAGACTGAGGCTGAGTTTTACATAATATGATACAAACTGAGATCTGCATGGGAGTCAAGGGCACCACAGTGTGTGCGTGTGTGTGTGTGTGTGTGTGTGTGTGTGTGTGTGTGTGTGTTTATCATGGTGATTTCAAAACATACTCAAAATTAGAATAAAAGGACCTTCCTGTATCCATCACTCAACTTCAATAGTTGTCAGCATTTTGCCAACCTTATTTCATTTGTGTTTCCCTTTTTTTCCTGCTAGTGTACTTTATTTTTATTTATTTTATTTTATTTTATTTTATTTTATTTTATTTTATTTTATTTTATTGAGAAAGAGAGAGCTCCAACAGGGGAGAGGGCCAGGGAGAGGGAGAGAGAGAATCTTAAGCAGACTCCATGCTCAGCACGGAGCCTGATGCAGGGCTCGATCCCACAACCCTGGGATCATGACCTGAGCCGAAATCGAGAGTCGAACACGCAGGCAACCCCCTGCTCGTGTATTTTAAACAAATATTAGATATCTTGTCATTTCACCTGAAACATTTCAACTTATTTCTAGTTGATAAGACTTTTTTACACCCCACCATGTCATTATTTACCTAACAAAATTAACAGTAATTCCTCAATATCATCTAACCCCAATTCATATTCAGATTTCTTGATTATTTCAGACATCATGTTTACAGTTGGCTTTTTCAAAATCCACATATTGCATTATGGTTGTGTCTTTTGGTCTCTTTTATTCTGAGGCAGTCCACCCTGGCCATTGATTTGAAGAGGAACCAGATCATTTGTTCTGTATAATGTCTTGTGTTCTGTATTTGATTGTTTCCTTTTCTTCTTTTAATTTTTTTTAATGTTTATTTTTGAGAAAGAGAGTGTGTGAGTTGGGGAGGGGAAGAGAGAGACACACAGAATCTGAAGCAGGCTCCAGGCTCTGAGCTGGCAGCACAGAGCCTAACGTGGGTCTCGAACCCATGAACCATGAGAACATGACCTGAGCCGAAGTCGGACACTTAACCAACTGAGCCACCCAGGCGCCCCTTGTATTTGATTGTATTCTTGTGGAGTTAGGTAACATGTTCCTCTATCCTCCATATTCCCTGTAAACTGTAGTTATATTTAAGGCCTCAATTAGATTCAAGATCAATATTTTTAGGCACCAACACTTCATAGGGTGATGCTGTTACTGTGAGGCATGTATCACTTTTAACGCTGGATGTTTCTTGATCCGTAGGTTTAGGTAGTGTCGGCCCACAGAGTTCCCCATTAACCTTTCGCCTGCTGATTTTAGCATTCGCTGGTGGTTGTTACCTAGGTCCATTATTTCACTTGGAGTGTTAGTGATTTTTGAAAACTTTTAAATTTTTTCTGTATTTATGAGCTGGGACTCTTCCAGCTCCAGAATACTGCTGATCAAGGGAATAACAGAGTTTCCAGGCACTCAGGGCCAAGTGAGGGCCCTCTTTTCCTGACCTTGTTCCATATTAAAAAAGATTAGTTCACCCTCCTCACCACCTAATGGCCCAGCTAAAATCCCAGGCTTGTTACAACTGAAGTGACCCTTTGTACTCAGATAATGTTGAAGTTAACAAGTATCCTAGGAGAGATGTCTACCTTTTGCTTCAGGAAAAGAGGGCTCTAAGTGTTGCAGAAGGGACCTTTTCCAAGACACAGAGAGCTCAGGACTGTTCAGGAGGTTTGCTGGTTTGGGGAGGACTTTCTTTAGCCTCTCCCACCTCAGCCGGCCTCAGTCTGAGGCTCTGACCCTCCTGCTTTTCAGGGAAGTATCTACCATTCACCGACCCCAGGGACCAAATGTCCGAGTCTCTGATGCTCTGAGTTTCAGGCACACCCCTCTGTGTTCTCAGACAGACTGCAGACCCTTTGCCAGCCCTGGCTTGAGCATTGAGCTCCTCACTGTCTTTGAGAAACAAGAATAGAGCTGAAATGCTGCCTAGTGTCCTTCCATTAGCCCTTTCCTGGATCTGAAGTCTTCTGAAGAAAGCTCCATGGTAAACAAGACCCAATTTCTGGGTTCAATACACAGTTCTGAGGGACCAGCACTCGAAGGAAGACTGGGCTCTGTCAGGCTGTAGGGATGACTCCCTTCTCAGCAGCTGAATAAATCAAAGAAACCATTCTTCTTATAAAATATGGGTCTGCACGGAAAAAGCCACACCAACACTCATTTCTGGGGGGGGTGGGGGTAGGGACATGTATTTTAAATTCTCTATAAAAAGTACTTTAGTAGGATTCCATGGTATATATTGTCGGCTTTAAAATAATGAGACTTTTGGGGCACCTGGGTGATTCAGCTGGTTGAGCATTCCACCTCGGCTCAGGTTGTGATCTCGCAGTTCGTGAGTTCGAGCCCCACATCGGTCGGGCTCACTGGTGTCAGCCTGGAGCCCGCTTAGGATCCTCTGTCCCCCTCCCTTTGCCCCTCCTCTGCTTGTGTGCGCTCTCTCTCTCAAAAATAAATAAAACATTAAAAAATTAATAATTAAAATAATAAGACTTTTAATCTCAAGACACTAATCGAAAGTATATATATTCTTCAAAATAATCACTTGCCTTTAGATGGTTACAAACTACAGAGGAAAATCTGTATTATTTTTCTGTACTCCCATCAATAACCGTTTGGCTTAGAATGACTTTTAGCTGTTTCTAAAAAATCAAATCCACTTTGAAAGCAAAGTGGTTTGCCTTCGTGGAGGGTGGCCAAAGAATATTCCACAGGCTGAGCCCGGCCAACAGGGTGAGGAGAGCCTGATTTGCCCCTGCGCGTCTCAGACTTGGACACTAGATGGCAGGCTTACCTTCCAGATAGAGGTGTCTGCTACCTTGTGGATAGAAGTGTCCCGGCACTGGCAGCCCTTCCTCTGCTTCCAGCTGCCACACACTCTCAAGCAGATCTCAGGGACATCTGGTGGCCTCCCCAGGGAGGGTGTGACTAAACTTTGGTGAGAAGCAAGGGGAAGAGGTGTCCGGTTTGGAAATGCCTGCCTGACTGCAGCTCCAGTAGGATCAGGGTCAGGGCTCCTGGGATCCCAAACCTCATGACTTGTGGCTATGGTGACTCCACTGCAGCGGCAGCCATGCCCCTCTCCTACCTGCCTGCGCTGGGTGTGGGGCTTAGGAATGTCTCCAGCTCTCTTGATGGCTCAAGGCGCAAGGTCCTTCAGATCTCCCAAAACCAGGGAGTTTATGCTTTTTGCAAGATTCCGTCAAACAGAGGGTCCTGCCCTGAGTATGGGGACTGCTGAGTGCCAGCAAGGAATTACCCAAGCTTGTGCTGACTTTGGGCTGAGGTCTGTGGTCCATTAATATTCAAGCCTTGTGGTTTTCTTGACACTTCTTTTGCCTGATCCTGTCCTCCTCCCATCCCATTCAGGGTTTAGGTATCAAGATACAGAAGTCCTTTCTGGCCCTACGACCCAGCAATTGCACTACTAGGCATTTATCCAAGGGATACAGGTGTGCTGTTTCGAAGGAGCACATGCACCCCATTGTTTATAGCAGCACTATAAACAACAGCCAAATTATGGAAAGAGCCCAAATGTCCATCGATGGATGAATGGATAAAGAAGATGTGGTATGTATATACGATGGAGTATTACTCGGCAATCAAAAAGAATGAAATCTCGCCATTTGCAACTACGTGGATGGAACTGGAGCATATTATGCTAAGCGAAATTAGTAGGAGAAAGACAAATATATGACTTCACTCATATGAGGGCTTTAAGAGACAAAACAGAAGAACATAAGGGAAGGGAAACAAAAATAATATAAAAACAAGGAAAGGGACAAAACATAAGAGACTCATAAATATGGAAAACAAACAGAGGGTTACTGGAGGGGTTGTGTGGGGGGTGGGCTAAATGGGTAAAGGGCATTAAGGAATCTACTCCTGAAATCATTGTTGCACTATATGCTAACTAATTTGGATATAAATTAAAACAAAAATTAAAAATAAATAAATAAGTCAGTCCTTTGTTGGGGGCAAGAACCTTCGTGGGTTTAGTTCTGGATTCTTGGTGACTGGCACGTGGTGAGGGCTCAGTGGATGTTTGCCAAATGAATGATTGAATGAATGAATGTCGAAACTGAAAAAAATCATTTCATTTAACCTCCTGGAAAGGGTCCCGAATGGATGGGAATGTGTATTTTCTGGGATGCCTGCCTTTACTTTTATTCCTTTTTCCTCACCTCAGGTGAGATTCCACCTCAGGATCTCAATTTGGAATATGCCTGAACCTTGCTTACAACTAGCCGAAACCTCCCTCCCTGCAATTTGAGACTGTTCTCTTTGCTATGACCTCAGCACAAATCAATGATAGGATTGGGGGAAAATATTGTTATGGGATGACTTGTGCCCACCCCCAATTCATACATTGAAGGCCTCCCTCCCCGCCGCCCAGTATCTCAAAATGTGGCTGCATTTGGAGATAGGACCTTTAAAGAGGTAATTAAGGTTGGTAGGGTGGGCCCTAATCTAATCTGACTAGTGTCCTTATTGGAAGAGGAGATTTGGACACACAAGGGAGACACCATGGGTGCGTGCACAGAGGGACGACCACGTGAAGAGGCAGTAAAAAGGCAGCCACCTGCAAGCCAAGGAGAGAGGCTTCAGAGAAAACAAAATCTGCTGGCACCTTGATCTTGGACTTCCTGTGTCTAGAACTGGGAGCAAATAAATTCCTGCTATTTAAGCCAACCACTCAGTCGTGTTTTGTTATGGCAGCCCTAGCAAATGAATACAGATGTGATATGATTAAAATATAACAAACATGATTGGATACATAATGTTTTGCCCCTTTTGTCAGCATGTCCAGTATCTAAAGAACTGTTGCCTAATTGATTGGGTTTCTGCCCCACCTCCAGCCCCTGGCCCTTGCCGGGTGGGCAGGAGGGAGAGAGAAAGAAAGGCCTCCTAAGAAAGGAGAGATGTTGACAGCCTTAGTCACTATGTGGGCTGTTCTCCTAGGTCCTTTTTAGAAAAACCCATCATCTGCTGTAGTGAAGAACTGGTTGATACAGCCCTCAGGAGAGGGGGGTTCCTGGACACCACAAGAGCTGAGCTCCCCAAAGAGGTCAGCACGGCCTCTGTGGCCCAAAGGTTGATGCATCAAGACAAATCAAGTCTGGCAGAGCGAGAAAACAGCACACGAGGCTGCTTGTCAGAGATTAGATTAGACCAGAGAAGATTTGGGAAAGGCTCCCAACCTGGGAACGAGGACATAGGGGAGAAGGACAGGCACCGGGCTGGCTATGGAAGTATCAACGAGAAACTAAATGCTGAAGAAAAGTCAGCTCAGTGGACGCAGAACACCTTGGGGCCAGAGACCCTTGAGAGGGGAGCTGTGTAAAACAAGGCAGTACTCTCTCCTTCTGGAGTCACTTGATAGTGGTAGGATTGGGTCTTGTGAGGACTGACTGCAGGTAATTCACTCTATAAAGTGGAAATTCTGGGTCACATTATGGGAGGGGGGCCGGGATGGATGGAGGAAGCTCAGACTGAGACGTAGCTCTCCCGGGCACGTGATTGCAAGTGGCTGTGGCAGAGTGAGGCCACTCCTTCCTTACATGGCTGGAGACCTTCCCTCTCCTCCCCTAAATGCCTGTGTGAGTAGACATCACTGGGGAGAAGAGAGACTTGCCCCATTAGGAGCACACATAGAATACATCTATACAGAGTGCCTCCTGCCTTTGCACAGACATACAAGAAGGGAAGTGGGGGAAAAGGGCCTTTTTCTTCTGCCCTAATTTACCTTAGTCTGGCTCAGATGAGGGAGCTAAGAATAAGCCTTGGTCTCTTGGTCCCGGACTCAGAGGATTAGTGCCCCACTGCCCTCCACCTACCCACCTGATGAAGTTTTTGGGACCCAAATGGGGGAAAGGACCTGCCAACAGTCACAGGACTGATCAGATCTTCTAATAGGTATTACCCAATATAGCCATGTGGGTGGCTTAAAAACACATCCCATAGAGTAATAGTTCAAATGCAGGCTTTTTTTTTTTTCCTATGTACCAATCTAGTCTATTTTTTAATTTTTATTTATTTATTTATTTTTTAAACGTTTATTTATTTTTGGGACAGATAGAGACAGAGCATGAACGGGGGAGGGGCAGAGAGAGAGGGAGACACAGAATCCGAAACAGGCTCCAGGCTCTGAGCCATCAGCCCAGAGCCCGACGCGGGGCTCGAACTCACGGACCGCGAGATCCTGACCTGGCTGAAGTCGGACACTTAACCGACTGCGCCACCCAGGCGCCCCTAGTCTATTTTTTTAAAAGCCAATCTTGAAGCACTTTAAATATCCCCCTAGCTACTTTGTGTCAAATAAAATTCTCACACACACATAAAAATAAATAGAGACCACTCCCAGGTAACTGTGTCTGGGGGGGGGGGGGCGGTCATTTCTGGGCCCTGAGTTTTATAAAGCATGTCAAAATGGTCTGTGAATGGCAAGCTAACTATGATGGTGAAGCATATGGAAACGAGGCCATACAGAGGAATAACTAGGAAAATTCAGCTCTTAGAAGAAAATGCTGAAGAAAACTATGGCAATGAGCTTCAGAAGGTGAAGGCTGAAAGTAGGAGAGGTGTGAGTCACATAGGTATTGTTCCTCAGAGCAAAACTGGGCCTAAACCTTCTAGAAGTCAGATTCAGATCAAAGGAAGAAAGAACTCTCCAGGTTAGAATGGGATTTTCCTTCCTCCTCAGTCTTCTTGGGAGAGGGTTGTCTTAGCTTGGGCTTCTGTAACAAAATACCATAGATTGGAGGGCTTAAACAACACATGTTTCTCACAGTCCTGGAGACTAGAAGTCCAAGGTCAAGGTGCCAGCATGGTCAGGTTCTTGGCAAGGACCTGCTTCCTGTTTATAGATGGTCGCCTTCTCCCTGTATCTTTACATGTCAGGGAGAGAGAGATGGACCTCAAGTCTCTTACTTTTCTTATAAGAATGTTAATTCCATCATGGAGTCCCACTCTCATGACCTGATCTTCCATAACTACTTCCCAAAGGCCCCATCTTCAAATACCATCACATTGGGCTTTAGGATTTCAACATTTGCATTTGGGGAAAACACACATATTCAGTCTATAATAAAGGTCTTTTGTAAGATACAACTGATTAATGAGAGAAAGGCCATTACCTTATAGATGTTTCTCTTTGAAAGACCCAGAACCCCCTCAAGGACCTCAAGGAACTTAGTGCTCTCTACAATGAAGCCAGCATTCTGTGGAGGGCAGACATATATGAAAAACCCAAGGAGCTCATGGAGGAGGAAAAGAGAAGTGACAGAAGGAGCTCCTGAGTGCCTGGGTGTTGTGGTGCTTCTTAAGCAGTTGGTTGAGCTTTAGCCGGGGGTGTGCAGGACAAGACTTCTCTCGCTACCATGGGGTTATGGTGCTTCTTGTATAGGGACCCAGGAGCCATTTTTCTGAGCACATAGGATAGAGCAAACTCACAGTTGTACTGTGGGGTATTTTTTGGTACATCATGGTTGCAGACCCTGCAGTCAATGTGACATGTGGGACGTTTTTGAATGGTATGGTGGCAGTGGCACATTTAGTACCCTCAGCCCTCTCCATTGGAGTGGAGCAGAGAGGGACTCAGTGTCCATAAAGGCAGGACCACTGTTGAAGAAACTCCAAGTACTTGTGCTCTGCCATTCTCCTTCAGGTCCTCCCTGAAGCAGGACCATAATTGTGTACATTGTAGACTTGCACAACTCCAGAAAGCACCATTGCCAACCCATGCAATGCTAACTGGCAGGTCTATGTGAAGTCGGAGACCACGGGGAACCTAAGAGCCAATCCCAAATCATTATTTCAAAAATACTCATTGCCTTGGCATGCCTGGCTAACTCAGTCACTGGAACAGGTGACTCTTGATCTTGGCATTGTGAGTCTGAGTCTCACGTGGGTGCAAAGATTACTTAAAGTTAAAATTTTTAACTATTGAGGCCTGCACAGGTCCCAACCTGTCTGTGGTTTGGGGTTGCCCTCTGTCTCAAAAAGCAGAGTGTTTATTTTCTGGGAAGACAAAGTCGTCTTCTCCTCTGAAAACCCTCCTACATAGTTGGCTTTGGCATCTTCCAGGAATATGGAGGCAGGGATTGAGGCCTCATGAGTCTGGGTTTTCAGCTGAGGTAGAGAGACAGTGAAAGTCCAGAGTCTGATGTAATTACCTCCAGCACTCATTACTGTTAACCCAGCCTGGGCTTCATGACGGTCATAGAAGTGGCTTTCTTAACGATAAAATAATAATAATAATATGGTTAAAAATAAAATAAAATCTTAAAAAACAAAACAAAACACCAAACTCACTGCCTTGAGAGGGGCAACTGACCTTTTCACAAACATTGGTATGAGATTGACAGGATTTCAGCCACACGGCCAAAGAAAGATGAGTGGCCCTCCCAGTTATTTCCCTACTGGAGATGACCTTCAGGAAAATTACAAAATGAATGGTTCTCAAGTTCTCATGCTAAGTTGGATATTTTTATTTTATTTTTCCTTTACGTTGCTCAGAAGCAACTTAACCAGTATAATATGCTGATGGAAAGTGTTGCATATTAGATCTCAAAGTATAAGTTATAGGCTTCATTTTAGCCTAATGTCATTTGAAATGGGAAACCATAGTTGCAAATAGCCCTGAATATGATTAAACCCCAATGGGGGTTAGGAATAATGGAGACATGACAGACCCCTTAACAATAGCTCGCTGCACGCAATAGGCTAATGAAATTATGTACCTGACACACAGTGTATTTTCCAAAAACTGAAAATACACTTAACATCTCTGCAGTTGATGTGCCAGGTATATACATTTTTTTCCTGTGGAGAAGAACGTTACATTTTAAAATTATTTATGTATCTTTTTTAAGTTGCTAGGAAAAACTGACCTGCCAGTACTACTTACTGGAAAATCTATGACTCTCCTGAAAAAGGTCCCCCTGCCTTCCTGGGTGAACATGAGAAATTTGGAAAAGAATGACAAATTGGCCATGATGTTAGGAGGGAGAGAGGTGGATGTGGCCAGAGTCACAGGACAGGACTCAAGGAACTCCTTGGTTTTCAGAGAAACTTGGGTGGGGATGCCTTCAGTCACAGAGAACCCAGTGGTGTGCCTTATTCTGGAACAACATTGAAACACCAACTGTCTCTGGATGAGAAGGACAGAAGGGAGCAGAAGGTGTGGGCAACTGTGTCTTGAAGACAGTATTTGTTTCCCATAGAACAATTCATCTTTTTTTTTTTTAATGTTTGTTTATTTTTGAAAGAGAGAGCACAAGTGGGGGAGGGGCAGAGAGAGAGGGAAACAGAGGATCTGAAGCAGGCTCTATGCTGACAGCAGCGAGCCCAATGCCAGGATCAAACTCACAAAGCACAAGATCATGACTTGAGCCGAAGTCAGACTCTCAACCGACTGAGCCACCCAGGTGCCCCCCAAAATTTGTCTTTGATCCCCCTATTCCACCTCATTGATTTACTTCCCTTTCCTGCAGAACTTCTCAAAAATTCACTATTCCCTCTTGAAACCTGTCAGGTTTGGGCTTTTGTCTCCACTACTTCACAAAATCACATTTGCCAAGGTCCCCAAAGGCCTCCACCATAGGAAATGCAATGGTCGCTTTTTGTCCTTGTCTTCTAGACCTATTAGCTCAACTTAGACATGACTGATCATGGGTTCCTCCTTGAAAGACTTTCCTCCAGGATCCCACCTTCCCCTAGTTTTCTCCTGTTTTACTACTTGTCCTTCTCAGTCTTGGCATCTCTGTTTGGATGTGCAATAGGCACCTTATGCTCAAAGCTGGACTCTTAATATCCACCATCCAAGTTTACTCTTGCCACATGCCGGTTAATACTTAGGCCAAAAATCTTGTAATCATCTTTAACTTTTTTTCTTTTCTTTGTTTTAATATCCCACAACCAGTCCTTGGGCAATACCTTTCAAATGTACTTTCAAGAGGATCTGACCTCTGCTCACCATCCCCACTGCTGTTTCCCTGGTTCAAATCATCCATCCCCCACACCTCATGATCACAATAACCTCCAAACTGCCGTCTGTTTCTGGTCCCTCCCTGCCTCACAGACTGTCCTCAACACACCAGCCCTGGTTAGCTAGTGAGCCTGTTCACGTTGAAGTCAGACCACAGGGTCCAGAAGCACATTCTTTCTCTAATACCCTGCTGCCCTCCTCCTTTCAAGAAGGTCACGGTCACATCTAGGTGGGCAACAAGGAAAGGATTGGTGGAATTAGGACGCGAGTCAAGCCTGAATAACAAAGAGGATTTGAATGGGTAAGAGGGCAACAGTGCAGTCTGGGGAAGGCCACGGGCAGGGTCCCCAAAACAGCAAGGCTCCCATGTATTCAGAGATTGGAGAAGGGCCCAGTGGGATGGCCATCCAACATTCGTGTCGGGGAGTGACTGGAAAGATAAGTGGAAGGCCGTCAGTGTCACGCTCAGGAGTTTGGCCTTTATCCTGCATTTTCCAGTAGACTTGGGCATAAGGAGAGTGGGGGCAACTCTGAAATTCACTTAGCATAGTTATCTCAGCTGCCTGCCAAGTCGTCTATTTAGTCCAATTCACAGGCAGAGGTTTGTTGAGCATTGAGAAGTCACTTGCTCCGTGTGAATCCAATCACCACGGCAGGCACACCTCAAAGAGGGAACACACAGCCGCCTCTGAAAAGCCTGCCCCACACTCTGGCAACTCAATTCATGAATATGCTTTTCCAACGTCTGACGCTGCTGCTTAGCAAAGATATTATGGGACAAATCCTTGATTTGACCTTTTGTATCTCTATCCATCCCACTGTGCTAAAAGCAATTATGTGCATCTTGTGTGTGGCTGTTGGAATGGGGAGTCACTTAGCGACGGGTCCTTTTCACACTCCAACTGTCCTCCCGCTCATTCCTTACCCCCCTCACCATGGCCTGCACAGCAGGCTTCCTCCACTGCTTGGCAGAATCTAAAATGGCATGAAGGGGAGGCGAGCAGGATGTAAACAGGTGGAAACAGTTCCTGTCATGGCGATTAGCATTCCCCTTGGCCAGGCACAGCAATGGATGAAAAATGGGGCTGCAAGGGGGCAGGGAAGAGAAAGCTGGCTGGGGAGCAGGAGGCAGAAGAGGGCTGCACTCATTGTCAAAGGCACAGCCAACTTTCTACAAAACTTCCTACAAAACAAAGCAATGCCAGTGTCAGGGTGAGTGAGAATGGTCTCTGTCTAGGGAGGCTCTGTCAACTCTCTTCTTTGCCTAGAGTAGATTTATGTGTGCTCACGTCTGCGTGGTTAAATATGTGTGTGAGTATCTACGTCTGGGTGTGTAAGAATGCACAGCTGTGTCTGTGCGTGCCTGCATGTTGTTGTGTGCGCTCCAGTGCCTGTATGAGTGCCTGTGTGTGTTCTATGTGTATATACTAATAGGTGTGGATGCCTGGGGGAACACATGTACGGTCTGTCAAATGTGTCTGAGGATGTGTATATGGACTGTGCGTGTATACATAGCTGCGTGGGTGTCATTTCTGGGTGTGGTATATTCCTCTATGTACACATATATGGAGACACTTGTTAGCATCTATGAAAAAGGGCTGAGTGGGAAAGAGCTCCCCTCTCCTTCTCTCTGATGGAGCAGTTCAGCATGACTATGGAGGCCATTCTAATCCTGGCCAGAGAGGGGAGCCTTCATGTTACTAAATTGCCAAAGGGTTTGTTCTTCGGGAACTTATACCCTTGATTCAGTTCTCCATGTCCCCCAAACTTCAGTCCTAAATGTAGTGGAAAGACAGACACCAGAGCTAGGGAGGATGTCCAGGAGGACAATAGGAGAGAGTTAAAATGCTGGAAGCAAGACCCCAGAGGAACTGGGAAGAGAAGATCAAGGATCTTTTATGAGCCTTTGTATATAAATAATTTACAGTGGAAAAGTGAGCTGGCCTCTTGGGCAGGAGGTAAATGCAGACAATGAAATAATGGTGAGTAAAGTGATCTGCTCCCAGCCCAGGCTCACCCCCTGACTGAATTGAGAAAAGACTGGAGAGGAAATAAAACTGGCAGGTGCTAGAGCGTTATCAGAATTAACCTGGACCATCTCTGCCTTCTGGAGGAGTGCTCACCTCCGAGTCCGAAGTACATTCACCTGATGATGCCGCCGTTGACTCGGGAAACTACGACAGAATGGAGAGAATTAGCAATACCTGCCATCAGAACTATATGTTATTGTCCAAAAAACCTCCCAAGCACAGCAGATTTTACTTCAGTTGCCAGCTTCTTGCCACTCCAGAATCCAATCAGCAGCATGTGACCTGACATGATCTCATCACCCATTCCAGATCATCTTGGGGCCTTTCAGATTATTTGCAAGGTGGGGAGGGGCTGATGAAACCCCAGGGTTAAACTCTCTGCTTTTAAAATCATCCCAGAGACTCACTCAGACCTTTTATGATTGTTCATTGATTGCTTATTGTATGCAAACTAAGAATAGAGATAGAAATCAAAATAAAAATTATCCACGAGGATGCTACCTGAAATAGCCAATATTTAACATTTTGATGTACAACTGCCCAGGCTTTTCTCCCCCTGTGTATATGGCTATGCACATATACATATATATCTACAAGCTGTTTCATAACTTATTTCACTCATATTTTTCCACTTATTAATATATCTTAAATAAATTTTCATGTCAATAAAAATCGACACCATTTTACTTTTTTTCCAAGTGTTTGTTTTGTTTTGTTTTATTTTGATTCTAGCTAGCTAACATACAACATAATAGTAGTTCCAGGAGTAGAATTTAGTGATTCCACACCTCCATACGTCACCTGGTGCTCATCACAATCACCCTCCTTAATCCTGTTTAACCCATCCCTCACCCACTTCCCCTCTGGGAACCATTAGTTTGTTCTCTATAGTTAAGAGTCTGTTTCTTGGTTTGCCTCTCTTTTCCCCCCACCCCATGTTCATTTGTTTTGTTTCTTAAATTCCACATATGAGTGAAAACATATGGTATTTGTCTTTCTCTGACTTATTTTGCTTAGCATTAGTCTCTCTAGCTCCATCCATGTCATTGCAAAGGCAAAATTTCATTGTTTTTTATGGCTGAGTAATATTCCACTGTGTGTGTGTGTGTGTGTGTGTGTGTGTGTGTATACACACACTAATTACGTCTTCTTTACCCATTCTGCTATACACATAGAGGTGCATGTATCCCTTCGAATGAGTGTTTTTGTATTCTTTGGGTAAATACCCAGTAGTATGATTACTGGATTGCAGGATAATTCTATTTTTCACTTTTTGAGGAAACTCCATACTGTTTTCCACAGTGCCTACACCACTTTGCTCTCCCACCAACAGTATAATCTACACCTTTTTTTAAAATTTATTTTGAGAGAGAGAGAGAGAGAGAGAGCAACCGGGGGAGAGGCAGAGAGAGAGGGAAACAGAAGCCCAAGCAGTCTCTGTGCTGTCAGTGCAGAGCCCCTTGTGAGGCTTGAATGCACTAACCATGAGATGGTGACCTGAGCTGAAGTCAAGAGTCTGATGCTTAACCGACTGAACCACCCCTAAACTCTACACGTTTTTAAATGGCTGCTCAATATCGGGGTGCCTGGTGGCTCAGTCAGTTAAGCATCTGACTTTGGCTCAGCTCATGATCTCGTGGTTCGGTTCATGGGTTGGAGCCGGACATTGGGCTCTGTGCTGAGAGCGTGGAGCCTCCTTGGGATTCCAGCTCTCGACTTTCTCTGCCCCTCCCCCACTCACACTTTCTTTCTCAAAATAAATAAATAAACTTTTAAAAAAATGGCTGCTAAATATCTCATTGCATGGACATACCATAATTTATTTAACCAGTCTTCATTTATTACTTAGGTTTTTACTTTTTATTTTTCTTTTTAGTTTAGATTTTAAAATTTTGAGGTAGTGGTAATTGGTAAATTAAAAAAAAAAGAAGATCTTTCATAGTCCCTTACATGGTCCTGGTGGCAAAGGTGACATTAAAAGCAGAGAACTTGATGCTAGGGTTTTGCCACTCCCTCTCCACTTGAGAATAATCTGCGGGGGCACCTGGTGGCTCAGTTGGTTGGGCGTCCAACTTCAGCTCAGGTCATGATCTTGCGGTCGTGGGTTCGAGCGCCTCATCTGGCTCTGTGCTGATGGCTCAGAGCCTAGAGCCTGCTTCAGATTCTGTGTCTCCCTCTCTCTCTGCCCCTTGCCTGCTCACTCTCTGTCTCTCTTTCTCTTTCAAAACTAAACGTTAAAAAAGATTAAAAAAAAAAAAAAGAATAATCTGCAGAGGCCCAGAGGTGACCTGGGAAGGGTGATAAAATCACACAGGTCCCACTCTACTGGCTGGCTGCTGGATATCCAGGAGCTGACAGTAGCCATGAAATCTGTGGTGTTTGGAGGACTTTCTGGAGTGATGTATGTTACTTGATTCCAGGCTCTGCTAACTTTCTCTGGAAAGCAGCCTTCCCACCCAGGTTCCAGATACAAAGGCAGCACCATTGAGGACCCTACAGGGAACAACCACTTTCTGCCCTCAGCCCTTCCAGACAATAAAGAGAGACAGGACAGAGAGCAGAGCAGAGACTTCCAGCAGACTTACTTTCCAACGAGCTGCATGTAGAGGGTTTTATTCCTCCCTAGTCTGCATTACTCACTCTGGTTTTATGTCTACCTGGAGCTCCTAAAAGTTTGGTTTGCCTGCATTTGCTCCCAAATTAGAGTTCTTTACAATCAATTCTATAAAATCAGTTAATTCATTCATTTATTCCATATATACTTATTGTACAACTACTACGTGCCATTTATCATGCTGGCACTTAAGGACACAAAGGTAAGTAAAACACTGTCCTGGTTTTTAGGTTATTTCCTGGACAGAACCGGGAAGCAAAAAGATAAAGCCAGAATCACAGCTCTCACTCTTCCAGAGCTGGGTGAATGCCTCCTCTCTCCATCAGTTCCCCCAGACAGGGGGCTTCCCCATCTTGACTCCCACATCTCAGCCATTACAGGGACTGAGAGCCTCTCAAGGACAGGGACCGTGTTCTACTTACCCTCATGTGCCCAATACCAGACCCTGTGTCAGACACACACAGCACAGAAGAGGCTAATGAGGACTGCATAGGAGAATACAACGTGGGAACCCCCGCCAGCCAGCCTTAGTCCCATTGGGTCATCATTCCCATTGTCTGCACTGATGACCGGTGCCCTTTACTCCTGCCAAGGATCTCAGCCAAGACCGTGAGCCCTGAAGCCAGAGGGTATGGATTCAACCTCCTTCTCCTCCACTTACTAGTGCAATCCTGGGTTAGTCACCTAACACATCTGTGCCTCAGTGTCCTCATTTGTGAAACAGGAGTAAGAATAGGACTTATCTCATCACAGAGCATGGTGACGATTAGTTGGGTAATATTTGTACAGCACCAAAATCAGGAAGTGAGCACTTTGTAAGCTCTCAAAAATGGCCAGCTGTGACTATTACCATGATTATTACCTCAAATGGAAAGAAGTGTTCCTTGAGTGAGCCTTTCAGTCAACCGTGGAAGGCTTGGCTTCTTGTAATTATATCTCTTTCAACTCTTCAAATGAGCTCTTTTGAGTTCCTCTCTTCCTCCCCCCAGGGACATGGAGCATGCCTCCCTGGAAGCTATTAAGCATAGCATGACCTGTGCTGCCTACATTACTCAAGGCGGAGTCCTTGTCTCCATTCCTCTCCTGAATCAGGCAGAGTTCTTGGCTTCTCTTAGGCACTTGTCTCAGGGATTAAAAGACAGTCTTTGTCTTCCAATCTTCGTACAGTTGGGAATCTGACCATTGGTTCCAAGATCACCTTAATAATTTTCCCAAGGACCCTGGAAACCCTATTCATGCTGATATGGTATTGGTGGCCTACGGTGATGTCTAAAGCTTCTGAGGTGGGCACATAGACTTCCAAGAACATTGACACATTGTCTCCCATCAAAAAAAAAAAAAATGATGTGTGCTCCAAGTTGTACATCTAGGCTTGGGAATGGGCCGTACAGAATTATTCACATTCTCAGAATCCTTTGTGATCTATAGTATGCTTTTTAGGAGGGGCTTCTCTGGAGTTAGGGAAACTACATGGAGCTCCAATAATGCAGGTCCTTGACAACATGTGAGGGAGATGAAATCTGTCACCAGTACTCCCGTCTGCCCATTCAGGCCCAGCTTATTGATTCATTCAGTGGGTGTTCCTGGAGTAACTACAATGTGCCAGGCAGTGTCTGGTGCTGGGATAGTGAAAAATCCAATATGGAACCTGAGCCCTTGGAGCTCACAGTCAACCAGGTATATGGATAATAAACGATCATATAGTACAGTGCATTATGTGCTATGATAAGGAAAACACAAGGAGCCATGGGGATACATGGCAGGGCCATGAGATAAGTAGAAAAGGCCTCCTGGAGGAAGTGATGTCTGACTGTAATTGGGAGGATGAATAGGAGTCAGGCAGCCAAAGGAGTGGGCATAGTATGTTGAAAGGCCAGAAAGCAGAAGAGAGCAGGGAATGAAGAAGGATACAAAAGATGTTGGGTGTGTCAGGATTGGAGAATTACAAAGGCAAGGTGATAAGAGAAAAAGTTGGGGAGGCAGGCAGGGACCAGATCCCGATGGGTATCTTGAGCCATGTTAAGGAGTTGGACTATATTCCCTTCCCCCAGGTACTTGTCCTGTGCCCTATTCTTCCTCATTCCCAGTTGTTATGTCTGTTGATAAGGCTTAATACTCATGGGGGAGACAGGGACAGGGCGCATTTTATTTTAGAAGGAACCTCAGAAGAGAAATAAAATTTTTGTCTAAGAGAATGAAGCTATGATGGCATAATGGCCATCAATGGGATGGACATTTTGGAAGTGAGGAATGTTGTCTAACTCTTCTTTAAGCATCAATGTGTAAGTAGCTGCCTGCTTCTGAAACTCAGGGAACATATTCTTTTGTTTTTGTTTTTCATTAGAATCAGGTAGACCAGTTTTTGCCCCGTAAGGACACAGAAGCCATAATCCTGTGCACTGTGTCAAGAGAGAAACCAATGAGCACATGGGAGCAGTTTAAATAGACTTAAGTGTGACGACATGTGTGAGAGGGCCTAGGGTGGACATTAAATACTTGCTAGACTTGCTGACACCATTTCAACTAACCGCTCTCAGATGCTCATTCGTCCTGAGTGCCAGCCATAGTAGGAAGTGAGCGGTGCAAAGAAGTACAAGACCAAGGAGCATGCGGTCCAGCTCAGGAATTCAGGCATCTCCACTACTGATTCTCATGGCAATAAATGCACATGGTGGGGCACAGTGTAAATGTACACAGTGGCACACAGTGATATTGAAGCCTGACAAATGGATGGCTGAGTCAAGTAGAACTTTAGGAGCTCTCTTCTGGAGAGTTTCCTGGAGGAGACAGAACTTAGTAGGGCCAGAATGAGAGTATTTTACCTAGGCAGAGAAAACAGGAGTCAAGGGTGGGAGGGAGGGACATGTTTTGCTAAAAGCTGAGAGGACTGGGGGGGGGGGGGGGGATGGAGGTGGGAGTGGGACTAACGTCAGCAAAGGCATGAACAAAAGATGCTATGCCAACAATGGCTAGGTACTGCAGACATCTGGACCAGGCATTGAACCCTGGTGTCACCTCTTATAAGCTGGACAAATCTGGGTAAGTTATTTACCTTCTCTGAGTCTCACTTTTCCTCATCTTTAAACTAAGACTATAAGAACCCAACTAACATGAGAAGCAACATGGCCTAGGTCATATGCCACAGAGGTGAAGAGCCAGGGTTTAGCAGTCAGGCAGAACTAGTCTCACCTCACTCAGCAAGCTACTATTGGTGCAGATTTGGGTAAATTAACTAAGCTCTCCCAGGCTCACTCTCTTGTCGGTAATGGGGATTGTTGTAGTAATACCGTGTTATAGATCTGTCTAGAAGAACAAAGAAGATAACACAGGTAAAGGCCATGGTTCATGGCTCTTCCAGCATGATTGGGTGCCGATTACTAGGTAATAGAGTGGGAGGAATACATCCGCAGAAGGAGAGCAATGTGAGATCAGTGCAGGGCAACTTGGCCATTAGCTCTCCAGACCAGAGGGTACAAGCCTAGAGACTCCCTCCCATCCCTTTTACCAGTGGCCAGAGGCTGCCTTAAGCAAACCACACGATCTACCTGGAACTGAAGCAACATGGGAGCTTCTGCCAAGTGCCCCTAGAGCCTGCCAAAAGCAGACGTTACTATGACTGCAAGAACAACAAGGCCCCCAGATTGACATCTGAGTGCTACCATCTGTGTTTCAAAGGACAGGAGGAAGACACTCTAATTAATCAGCTGGGAAGGGGCTGAATGTGAATGCATATGCATGGGTGTGGCAGGCAGTGTAGAGTAAAAGGAGTGGAGAAAGAGCAGGTCACGTCAAGATTCATTAAGCTTTATTGACCTGGATGCTGGTGAGAGAAGTCAACATTGGCTTCTGGCAGAAAGTTTTACTGTGGATCAAAATCCAAAGTACAAAAGAGTTGTCTGAGGTTTTCCATCACAAGACTGCTCATGGGTGTGTAGGCTTGGCTACAATTTTCTTTGGTCTCTTGAGGCAAAGATTATAACAAGTACACTTGAAGAGAGAAACACATTTCCACCCCCCACCCCTGGGGTAGGGAAGCGGGGGTTACATCAGGTCTGACCAGGTTAGAGGGGGCCTGTTGCACAGGAAATGGAGCACATGACAGTCAAGGCCCAGGACCCATCCTCTGCCTCCCCACACCTGCCTCTGCACTGCTCTGAAGTGTCCCCATTCTGGTGGCCTTTATTTCTCTCACTGCAATTTCTACCTCCTACCTGAGAAGGATCTCTTTGGCCATATTTGTTTAGGTTGGTTTGTTTTTACCCTAAATTGTTGAGTGCCTTCTACTGTGTTCATGTTGCATCCAGTTTTCACACTCTGCTGGGGAAGGCAGACACATACAGGTAACATATACCACAGGTGATCATCGTTTTGGTGGTGGAATGGGCTCTGTGTAATAGTTGCTTAGAGGCTAGGCCAGAACGAAAGTGCAGTGCTGATATGCACCGCCTCACTCTGTCCTGAGTCCATCACTGGAGGGCAGAGCAAGGGTCAGTATGGAGAGACTACCCCCTTCAGAGGGATCTGGGAGTACTGGTAGCCCCAGGCTCAGCAACAAAGCCTGGGTTGAATGTTTTAATCATTTGACTACTAACATGTAAGATCGTTTGGAGCACAAGCTCTCCTATCTGGAACAGAGATGTATGCTGGCATGATCAAGGAGTGTAGTTAGGAAAGACCAAAGACTAGACTATGGGAGGTAGAGGGGGGAAACGATATCAAGGTGGTTTGGAAGGGTAAACCTCAGTCATTCGTTTGCTCTGATTCAGTCATTTGGGTTTTATTAGGCATTATAGATTTGAGAGCTTGAAAGAACTCCAAGTGATCATTAGGCCATTCCATTTCCTTTGGGCAGTACCACCCTCAAGTGAAGGTGACCAGATGGCCCAGACCGGCAATTACAGACATAATAGCAGTAGCAATGGTTCCCATTTATTGAGAGCTTAACTCTCTGTCCACAGGACTGTGTTAATCATGTCATGCACATTATTCAGTTTAATTCTCCCCACGACCATGTCAAGGATGCATGAGTTCTATTTCAGGGATGAGAAAGCAGTCCAAAGTACTCATTCAAACCAGAAAGCTTCACAGCCAGAACTCAACTCCATAAGTATCTTGACCCCAAAGCCTATTCTTGTAACTGCTCCTCTACATTGCTTCTGATGTACTGTATTTCACTGTGTTTTCTGGGTAAAAGTGGAATTTTTAAGTGAAAAAATATCATCATCCCTTGACCATGTCTTACGCATTTCCTCTTCCATAACTTTGTTTACTTCTCTTTATCTCTCACCCTTCAAAGTGTGATTCCATTCACTCTTCAAAGGCCAGATCAGGTCCACAGTCTCCATGAAGACTTCCCTTGTCCTCTTAGATCAGAATGGTCTCTCCCACTCTAAATTCCTGTAGCACATTTTTCTTGACATCTTTTTGATAGACTATCATTTATAAGTATTAAAGTATATGGGGGTGCGTGGGTGCCTCAGTCGGTTAAGTGTCTGACTTCAGCTCAGATCATGATCTCATGGTTCGTGAGTTCAAGCCCCACATCTGGCTTTGTGCTGACAGCTCAGAGCCTGGAGCCTGCTTCAGATTCTGTGTCTCCCTCTCTCTGCCCCTCCCCCATTCTCTCTCTCTCTCTCTCTCTCTCTCAAAAATAAACATTAAAAAAAAAAAAGGCTGCAGCATTAACTCCTGAGTTTCTAGCCTGCTGACCTCCCGTATAGATTTTAGAGATGCTAGCCTCCACAACTGCATTAGCCAATTTCTTAAATTTTGATATAGATATATACACACACACATGCACACATATATACACATACACACACACATATAAATATGCATATATCTGTGTATATATATATCCTATTCGTTCTGTTTCTCTGTTTCCAGATTTGGGCTACAATGAATAAAGCTTCTATGCACATTCTCATATATGTCTTTTGGTGGGTAGATGTACTAGTTTCTCTGGGGTATATCCCTAGGAGATGAATGCTGAGTCATGGAGCACCTATTTTCTGAATCACACACATGACGGTTCTTATTGACTGCCTAGACTAATCAGTTACATTTAAAGTGGATTGGTTAGGGCCCAAAGGGACTGTAGAATTTGTTTTGTCCACATTCTTCACTTTCCATAGGAGAAATGTGAGCCTTAGAATTATCTGCCCAAAGTGTTAGAATTAGTTATGTAAATATTTAATTACTGTTAATAGAATATTTGGAGCTATAAAAAACATAAAACTTAATTCAAATTAGTTTAAACAATAAGGAAATGTTCTCATGTCATATGAGAAAAAGTTCACTCATACAGGAGCTTCAGACTTGCTTAATTCAGCAACTCCATAATATCGTCAAAGATCCAAATTCTTTCCACTGTTCTGTCATCCTCAGGATGTTGACTCTGACCTCAGATTGGCCCTGCTTAGTCACAAATTGAGTGCGCAGAAGTTCCAGGCGTCAGACATGTCAGTGTCCAAAGGAAGAAGAGATTGTCTCTTCCTCTTATGTTCTTTAGAAGAAAAAGAATCCTTCTCAATAATCCTCCAGCATTTCCCCCCACTGGCTCTTTGCCAGAAATGGGTCAGCCAGCCACCCCCATGTCAATTACTGTCAAAGGGAATCAGACCCTCATGTATTCCTGGGTCTCTGATAGGGTCTTTCTTCCTGGAGTCATGTAGGAAAGAGGTGGATATTTGGATACAACTAGGGGTCTGCCAGCATGGATATTGTGGAGTTAAGGAATAGTGTTTCCTACATTAGTGCACCCAGGTGGCTTAAACCTACTTGAGGACAGACACTGTGCATTTTCTGGAGTCTTTCATAATACCCACGAAGACAGTCAAGGGCGCTTTAAACTTTTCTGTGCTAGCAGAGATTTATTTTTTTAATTTTAAATTCACGTTCCAGTCTTACATATATAGGGTAAATAATGCATATTTATTCTACTTGAAACATTCTAGAGGTATTTTTTCTTCATGTTTCTTGTATTTGGGGTTTCTTGAGTTTTTTGGATCTTTGGGTTTATAACTCTTCATCAAATGGAAAAGTTTTCAGTTATTATTTCCTCAAGTAGATTTTTTGTGCCCCCACACTCCCTCTCAGAGACTGCAATTATACATTTGTTAGGTTGCTCAAAGTTGTCCCAAAGCTCACTGATCCTGTTATTTATTTTCACACTTTTTATCTCTCTCTCTCTATTTTTTGTTTAGGTACTTTGTGTTGGGTTTTTTTTTAGCTGTATTTTCAAATTCATTAATATTTTCTTCTGTAATATCTAACAATCTGCCATTTTTCCTATCCAGTGTATTTTTTCATCTCAGATAGTGTCATTTTCATTTCATAGATGTTTGATTTGTGTCTTTTTTTATATCTTCTATTTCTTCACACAACTTTTTGATTATGTAGAATATAGCTAAAAGTGCTTTGGTGTCCTTTTCTCCTAACTCTAACATGTGTGTCAGTCTAGATCAATTTTGATTGATTATTCTCCTGTTTATGGGTTGTGTTTTCTGCTTTTTTCTGTGCCTAGAAATTTTTTTTTAAATTTTTTTTTAACATTTATTTATTTTTGAGACAGAGAGAGACAGAGCATGAACGGGGGAGGGCCAGAGAGAGAGGGAGACACAGAATTTGAAACAGGCCCCGGGCTCTGAGCTGTCAGCACAGAGCCCGACGCGGGGCTCGAACTCACAGACTGTGAGATCATGACCTGAGCTGAAGTCAGACGCTCAACCGACTGAGCCACCCAAGCGCCCCTCCGTGCCTAGAAATTTTTGATTGGATTCTAGATATTGTGAATTTTACCTTGTTGGGAGCTGGATATTTTTGTTTTAATTCCAATACAGTTAACATACAGTATTATATTAGTTTCAGGTGTATAAAATAGAGATTCAGCATTACTGAATACATTACTCAGTGCTCATCATGGTAAGTGTACTCTTTAATCCCCTTCACCTAGTTCACCCATTCCCCCACCCACCTCCCTTCTGGAAACCAACAGTTTGTTCTCTATAGTTAAGAGTCTATTTTTTTGGTTTGTGTCTTTTTTTTTCCTTTATTTCTTAAATCCCATATATGAGTGAATAGTATAGTATTTGTCTTTCTCTGACTCACCTATTTTACTTAGCATTATAGGGAGCTAGATATTTTTGCATCACCTAGTGATGCCAAGCCATTATCTAAGGCTTTCTTCATTGTCTAGAAGCCTATGTTTATCCTCTTTTTGGTAATGTTGCTGGGAATCTACCTTGGAAACCACAGTAGTTTGTCCACTCAACTATCTGTATAAAATCAGCAGGGCCTTATTGCTCTGACAACATTTGGAGAGGAAAAAAAATATTGTTCTTTCTACCATTCTAGGTTTTCAGTTGGGGGTTTGAAACAAAAGGCATATTAATAAGATAAAAGCATACACATTTAGTGTAAGTGTTATGTGATATGAGAGCCTTCATAGGGAAATAAAGATCCAAAGAGGTTGTTGGGGCATCTGGGTGGCTTGGTCGGTTGAATGTCCAACTTTTGATTACAGCTCAGGTCATGATCTTACAGTTTCTGAGTTCTAGCCCTGCATCAGGCTCTGCACTGACAGTGTGGAGCCTGCTTGGGATTCTCTCTCTTCCTCTCTCTCTACCCCTCCCCCACTCACATGTGTGCACTCTCTCTCTCTCTCGAAATAAACTTTAAAACAAACAAAACACACACACACACACACACACACACACAAAATAAAATGGCTGTTAAATCTTAGCATTTTTATGTGAGGTTTGATGAAAAGTGAGAAGTGGTGGAAAAACATGATGGGAAAAAAAGGGGATGAGCTAAGGGTAGTAAGTTATGGGAAACTTAGCAAGGCCTGTTCATTCATATTCTTCTCTGCATCTCTCTATCTTAGGATATAAAAGTACCACTTTCCTCCAGGTATAGGAAGTGCACCTCACATGAGGATCTTATGACCTGCCTCAGGGGAGTTGGGAAGAGAAAGGTCAAAAAGACCTGCCTTCTTCTGCTGTTTTCTCAAAATCCTTCAGCTTAAAATATTCGGAGTACCAAAGTGCCATATTTGGGGGTAGCATATCTTGAACCGCACCAAATTCATTTCACCCAACCCAATGAAAATTCAGATTTTCATAGATTTTTTGTTTTTTTAGGCTTTTTTTTTTTTAAATAGACTTCACATCCAGCATGGAGCCCAATGCAGGGCTTGAACTCATGACCCTGAGGTCAAGACTTGACCTGAAATCAAGAGTTGGACACTTAACCTTCTGATTCACTCAGGCACCCCTGTAGATTCCTTGTTGATTGGAGAGTGTGTGCTGCTGTCCCATCCATCTGTAGAGGTGGAGAGTCATGACTGGTTTCTTCCCTTGTAGTTAAAATCCAAGAGTCCTCGAACTCTCCCAAGTCCCATGCTATTTTCAGCACATCACTGCCTCACATATATACAGGGAGACAAGACCATGGGAGGGGTGCATACTTTCATTAGAGAAATTAGAAAAAAAAAGAGATAAATTGATTAAAACTATATTTATAATATGACCTTCATCTATTGGAAAACATATTTATACCTGTAAATACATAAAGAAAACACAAGAATGTTCAATGATACATTGAAACAGATGTGAGTTTATAAGTGACTTTTTTCTTTTTGACTGTCAATATAATGTAGGGCAGCACTCACTGTCCAATGGAACTGACTGTCATGATGGAAATATTCTATATCTGCACTGTCCAATTCCAGCAGTCATTGTGTGTATATTGAGCACTTGTAATTTGTCTAGTCCTAATTGAGAAGTAAGTGTAAAATACATACTGAGTTTTTAAGTCTTAGTATGAAAAGAAGAATGTGCAATAACTCATTTAGTTACTTTTTATATTGATTAAATATTGAAACGATTGGATTTTGGATACACTGAATTAAATAAAATATTATCAAAAGTAATCTCACTTGCTGCTTTTTACTTCTTTTAATGTCACTACTAGAAAATTCTACCTTATATATGTAGCTCACAGTATATATCTATTGAGTGGCACTGGTCTAGAGTTTAAGAGCATGAAATTTGCTATTGGGCACACTTGAGCTCAATTCCCAGTCTTCACTTTTCTAGCTAGGTGACCTTGAACAATTTACTGAACTCATCCTTTGTTCTTTTTCAGTTGTGAAACAGGAATATTCATTGTCCCTAGCTCACAGAGTTATTGTCAGGATTCAATGAGTTGATGATGGAAAGCATCTATAGCAGGGGAGTGCCTGGCACCTGTTAAGTGTTCAGTAAGAATTAGTGGTTATTCTTATTTCTATATTTTCTAAGATGGATGTGAATCTTGTATAAGAAATATTAAAAAGAAAATTGAAACAATTAAATTTTAAAATAAAGCAGCTGTTTTTAACCATGGTCAGAAGCTGAGTATTTATGTTGCTTTATTTAAATCCATCTAGTAATGTTTGCTTTGTTTTAGTGTGTGTGTGTGTGTGTGTGTACAAACCTTGGACACAAGTGGAGTTGGGGACCATGACAAGTGACCGTTTATTAGGCAATCTCATTCTTGCCTTCTGATCCTGGTTCTCCCCCTCCATCGAGGGGAGGGGGTAATTGCATCATGGTTCTCCCTGGCGTGCACAACACGCCAAGTGTTTGCCTATATTTAGCCAACATGAAGTCACTGAAACTCTATGCCCACTAGATGCAATTATGCTTTGTTATTTGTTGTTCACATGGCTTATATCCTGACTGCTCTGCATAGTTTGTGTCCTTAGATGAATTTAAAAGAACTGAAAACCTTTTGTACTGAGAAAACTGCTTGGGGAGTAGGAACTGAAGTCCCAAGTCACTGAATCCCGTGGAAGGGACCCTGTGGTGAATGCTTGCTGCCTCCTACAAACCAAGGATACCTCAATTATCCTCCTTTTTGATGGCAGGGGGAGCAAGCTGGGGAAGGAAGGGTTGTTTATATTCTACCCAACCGGGAGAAGCAGCACTTCTGGTCGGTGGCTCCCGGTAGTGGTCCCAGCTCCACTTTCCTTCCTGCAATCAGAAATGGCAATGCAAAAACACAGCAGGGCTGACCCTGCAAGTGGATGGGGCAGAGGGAGGGGGCGTGGAGGGGGTGCTGCCCACGGGCCTGGTTTCAGAGGTCCTCCGTGTTGCTCATGCCTCCATTTTACTCTTGGGGACTTCTTCCCTCTAGTTTAAGGCTTTCAAGTGCTGTGCGTGCGTGCGTGTGTGTGTGTGTGTGTGTGTTTGTGCGTGACACTGGGAACATTAGCTTATCGTCCCAGTTCTCAAATTTTTCTTTCTCAAACTTTTCCCTGACTTTGGATGGCACAGACTTACTCTTATCAGAGATCCCGGTTTAGTTTAACTCAATATTTCAAAAGTACAGAGGTACTCATAAAAGGGTTTTTACATGGTTAAGGCAAGATATTCCTGAGGCCAAAGATTCTAGACAAAATTTAGAGGCCAGTTGACACACGTTTATACCCTCAAACATTACCATGCTCTTGTCCCCTAGGTTTTATTCTATCACTCAGACTTTTATTCTAAAACAGATGATTTTATGATGAAAAATATATAAAAATAACATTTAAAGGAATATTAAACTTCATTTTGAAAAACATGTTTGAAACTATTGTTTTTGTATCACAAATGGTATTAAAAGTGAGTAGAAAAAAATGAGTAAATATCTCAAAAAAGTATAAACAAACCCTATTTCATTTGTTAACCACATAAACACAGATTTTAATGAGTTTTAAATATTCATTCACTTAACAAATATTTACTGAGCACCCAGGGTGAATAACAGTAGAGTACATTGTGTCCTCACTTTATCTGTCTTTCATTAAGTAATCACAATTTTTATAATTTTACTGACAGATATGTTTCTGGCATCATTCTTCCTCACTTGCAATACAGATTCGGCGACATTATTAAAAACCTACCCGTGGACAACACTAAAGAGAAAATGAAAACAAAGACATAAACTCAACTCAGTGGCAGTTTGAAGTGGCCTTGTCAATGAATGGGACATTGTTATCTCCCAAAGAGCTGTGAGAAAGAAGTTACAATTACCAGCACACCTTTCTCTCTCTCTCTCTTGCAAAAGAGGTTTGCAAATAACATCAGGGTAATTCATTTCAGAGGAAACACTGAGTCAACTCACATTTATTAAAAAGTGAAGTATTTGAAACTCAGCATTCTATTATTAGTAACAAGTTAATTTCCACATACCTCACACTCTAATGAGAATAGCTGTGTTGGACAGTAACCAGTCATCAACACCTCAGTGTGAATGAAGATCTGAGAGTAGATGCTAAGAGAAGTGAGGTAGAGAGAAGGAGAGAACAGTGGGTACTTGGAGCAGGGAGGGGGCTCCCTGGGGAGAAACATCTCTAACTTCCTAGTTTGCCTGGGAACCCGGTCTCTGGAATAACCTGCCTAGGGCCAAGTCCTACTTTACCCTAAATCACAGCAACCGAGTTCTTTCCGATTACGATTCATATTTGACTTCTACTAATTGCTATGATTACCATTACTAATTACCATGATGGAAAAGAGAAGTCTGCTCCTTCTGAGAGCTTTTATAAATTAACAGTCATTATAGTGACCATTTATGGTAAGTTTTTAAATGCATTAAAGTGATTGTATTAAGACTGGAAATAAATATTGTTGCTATGGTTTTAAGATTTAAGATAAAAATAGTAATTCCATTAGTACAATACTTAAAATATGCCATAGTATAATTGATAATAACTTTAACTACTATAAGCATATAACATCATTTTTTAAAAATTTCATAAAGATCATATTTTCAAATATGAAAGAGATTAGTCAATAAATGGGGTACCTATTTGAAAAAGAAAATAAAGAAAAATAAAATCTCAATCTCACTCTTCATATAAAATCCATTTTAAAAGGTCTAAAAATTTAAAAATAAAATAAATGAATACATTACAATTCCAGAAGATAAATTGAGTGTATATTTTTATAATCTTAGAGTAAGGAAGCTCTTTTTAAGTAGAAATTCTCAAGGAAAAGAATGTCAGTTGGGGCTTTTTTTTTTTTCTTTTGACCTTAAAACATCTCCACAGCGAAATAAAAATGTCTCCTTATCCTACAGAAACAAGGTTGAAATAATAATAGGGAAAATTTTGCAATATTTAACAAAATTAAAGCTTTCACTTATTTATTTTGAGAGAGACAGAGATAGAGCACAAGCAGGGGAGGGGCAGAGAGAGAGGGGGACAGGACAGAGGATCCGAAGCAGGCTCTGTGCTGACAACAGAGAGCCCAATGAGGGGCTTGAACTCATGAACCACGAGATGATGACCTGAGCCAAAGTAAGACGTTTAACCGACTGAGCCACCAAGGCGCCCTGGAAATTTTGCAATATTAATGACAAAGCGCTGAGATAAAATATGCATAAAACACTTACAATGACCATAATAAATTTTATATATAGGAACAAACAATCCTATAAGAAATGGACAAAGACTTGAATAAGGAGTTCAAAGGAGAAGCATAGTGTCCCCACACTGTTGAGCACAGTTAAGATGTTAAAGGGAGACACTCTCCAGATCACCAGCCCAAGCCCCCATTTTACAGAGGGAAATGTAAAGAAGTTCAGTGACATGCCTTATGTCAGCCATGTAGAATTAATTCAACTTTACCTTGAGAATGGTCTCTAGAGATCTTTATACATCAGAAGTGAACAAAAGAAGTTGCTGCCCTCCACATTCAGACCCATATGTGTGGCTTCTGGAAGATCATCAGGGAAAACGCTTGAGAAGCAAAGGGGGACCCCAGGGTCCTGTTTGTACTTCTGTCTGCAGAAGATGAGGGACCCAGATCATTTGGCTTGGCTGCTCTTGGCAGTGGCTTTCAGAGGCTCAGGATGTGAGACACTGAGTTAAAAAGACAGTCCAGGTCAGCCCCCATTTGTTTGGATGACAACCACTCGCCCAGCTCTGCTAAAGGTCACTGCCTGCAGGGCAAGGCCTTGCCAACATGGCTGCAAAGACCAGACTTGTCATCCAGGACTGGATGCTGATACAATCTGAATGGAAACTAAGAGGAGGGCAGAGAAAGCAAATATGTATAATCCCGGTGGCTTTAGTTAACGCCGGGGTCAGGGGTTTCCTAAGTCTGGCTTGCAAATAACTATGGCCATGGGAAATAATACTTTTAGGTAGGATACAGACACATTAAAATTTTTAATGGCCTGGTATCTGTCTCATTATGTATAAACACATAACTGGCACAACAAAGTCATGATCTCACATATATGGTTTATAAAGATGAGGCTGCTGTAAGTGTTTAGGTTTAAAAAAAATGACTTCATTTAAAGAACAATACTAGGGGCACGTGGCTGGCTCTGTCAGCGGAGCATGGGACCCTTAATCTTGGGGTTGTGAGGTCACGCCCCACGTTGAGTATAGAGATTATTCAAAAATAAAATCTTGGAAAAATTGAGAAAGAACAACACTGAGTATTAATAGTGCAGGTGTCTGAATACAGCAAAGATTGTGAATAAGGTTCGCAAATGGCTGAAGTTTGAGAAACACTGATGTAGTCCATTTCGTGTCATTTTTTGGACCAGTTCTGGAAAGAAATACATTTTATAAAGCCTGCCAGCCCATGCATACATACATGGACGCAGCTGTAAGAAAGACTTTGGGAAACCACATTTAACACTATTTAGGTGATGCACTCTGGTCCCTACATTCATCTTTGACTCCCCCTTGCCCTTTTCTTTCTCCTTCTCATAACTGATTGTCTTTAAGTTCTTCCTTCAATTCTGCTTCTAAAGGCTCTTTATTCATCCCTTTTTTCTTCTCCAGGGCTTCCTTCCTGGTCTATGCCCTCATTACCTTTCACCTGGACTGTATCTAGCTCATCTCCTCGTCTCCAATCCAATTTTTCTCCTTCAATCCACCCTCCACACTGTTGCCAAAAAGCTTTAAAAAAAAAAAGAACACACAAAACGTCTGATCTGACCCTTTTGTGCCCCAGTGCACAGGATAAAGTCCAAGCTCCTCAGCAAGACGTGAAAGACACCTGGTTCCCGCTGACCCTTCCAAATTCCAACACTGGCAGAATCAGGACTAGAAACCCAGGTCTCTTGATTCTCAAGTCTAGTCGTCTTCTCAGCATACCACACTGCCTCCGCAAAGAATCTCTTTGCGTTTTCATTCCACAGGTGATAGCTACATAGCTAACTCTGCCTTCTGTGGCACAGGGAGTTTTGCGTAAACCCTGTCATGAGACAGAATGTCATGAAGTAGACCAGATGTAGACAAGGGTATTGTGTCCCTTGTCCATTATGAGCACATAATGTCACGAGGGATAGATGTGAATAAAAAGGAAATTAAAAGCATCTATTAGGCAGGGTGCCTGGCTGGCTCAGTTGGTAGAGCATGTGACTCTTCATCTTGAGGTTGTGAGTTCCAGCCCCACTGTTGGGTGTAGAGAGTACTAAAAATAATAAATAAATAAATAACTTAAAAAAGTTTTCTATCAGGCAAAACTGAATTCATGTTGAGGACCACAGATACTGTATAACGATTATCTAGGCCATCCTCATTTTCCATTTCTTCCACAAGAAGCAAATGGTCTGTAGTGAGCAGTGACCCATTGGTTAAATCCCAGGCTAGGTCAGCTCACTAGAGTAAGCAGAGTATAACCCGCTACCCCTGACCCTGACCTCACCCCCACTGATTAGACTTGCTTTACCCAATGTAATATTAGCTGACGTGACACACTTCAATTGTGCTCCCCTATTTTGACTTGGCCTCTTGAACGGGGCACACCCTCTGCTACAAGAGCATGCCTCAGGTAGCCTTTGTCCTTTCATCCTGGGTCAGGAAACTGAACCACGTGGAACCCGTATCTGACCCTAAGGCTGGAGGCCAGCTGAGTTCACGCCGAGACTGACTTGCAGACCCATTAGCAAGAAAAATAAATGCTTGTTAACCTCCGCCACTGAGAATTTCAGGTAGTTTGCAACGAAGCAAAAACCGACTAATCCGAAAGTACAGCGGGTTTGGTTTTGTTTTTGTTTTTATCAAGCTAAAAAGCAACTCCTCATTTTCTTTTTGTGGATCATCTACAGGGGGGAAAGTAATAACGCTCCCCAGCATTGACCTTCTCCTAGCCCCCAGCATATTTCTGGGGCACCTCCCAGCATGCCGGTTGCGTAATGCAGAAAACTCTGCGGCCTCATTCTCACATCGGCCTGACAAGAAAGTAAATTAGGACTGTTACACTCCGGCACTCCCTCCCCCACTTAAGTCACTGCCAAGTCCAGAGTAAGACAGAAAATCCGGTGGCTCTGTGTTTAAATTAGCACAGCCAAGCCACTGTTTCTCCTTCAGAAACTGCCAACTGTCCTTATCGGGGGGTCTCCAGCGTTGGGGATCCTGTCCCACTAGTTTTAGCCATGATTATTTCCAGCGGCCGTTCATGGTACCCGAGCCCTTTTATAAAAGGAACGTTCCCTTGAAGGACGCCAGCAAGGGTCATCGCCACAAGGTCCAACGGCCCGGCTCACACAGACCTCTTTTTCCTCTGACTGAGGTCACGGAGGAGCGTCCTTGTCCTCTGTTTGGGTTCCTCCCTGTTTTTCTTCCCCTTCTCGGGGCTGCTCAGCTCTTGCCCGCTGTAACCCAGGTCCTGACCGCGGGCAGAGGTCTGCTTGCCGGCAGCCCAGAGCCTCCGCGCCATTGCAAACGCTCTCCTCCAGGTGGCAGTAGAGAGCCGCTCCCTGCCCTGCAGCTTACGTCACCTTGTTTACCCGGCTCCGGGTCATTTTTAGATCTAAGATCACAGGATGTTAATTGGGCCAATGATTTCCCATTCGTTTTGGCAAAAGGCCCTTCATGTGGGCGTCGGGACAAGCACGATGTCCTTCTTGACAACGAAATTTTGCTACGGGGAGTACTTCTTTGCAAACACTTGGAATTTCATCTTCAGGAGATGGGAAAGCTGCGCGTTGGTGTGTGCTACGGGCTTGATTCAGGGTCACTTTAGTTTTGGAGCCGAAAGGAGGGTGGTGTGAACGAGGCAGAGTGGGGAGGCCAGATACAACAAGGGTGTCTGGGAGACACTGCCAGAGCCAGCTGGGAGTCCGCAAAAGGAGTCTGCCATTTTACTTCCCTTTCCACTTTATAAAATAATTACTCAGCAGGAAAACATTTGGACTTTGGAACTTGGAGGGATAAGGAAAACAGCTGATTTGGCCAATCTGTGTCCGGACTCATTGTGGGGAGACACCTTGAAGTTCAGGGGCTCAGGAGTACCTGCCTCAGATGCCCTCACCCAGGAATTGGACCTGAATGTCTCATAAATCACACATTTCACAGGCTGGAACTGTTCATGCCAACAACAACAAGCACCACTCACTTATTTACTACTCATTTATTACTCCCACACTACCCAGTACTGATGAGGACAGGTGAGTCCCAGAGGAGGTAGATGGTCAAGCTCACTCTCTCATCTCCAGGCCTGGGTAGTTTGAGCACAAGTAAAAACATCAAAAGCTCTGGAGTTTCTGCTCTCTCTTGCACAGCTTTGGTGACGAGGGGATGGAAGGCACTGAGTTTGCCAGTGACTGTGCAAGAGGCAAAATAAACAAATAGAGTTCTCCAGTTACGCAATCCTTTACAAGAAGAGGGTAGACACGTCTTATGCTAAAGGAAAGAGAAAATCTATAATGTTAAAAATAAATGAGCCTCAAAGTTTTTTAAGTGCCAGTGCCTCTCTGTGCACCTCCCATCTCATTCTTTTAGCACTCCTGCTGCTGCTACCGCGTGTAAACCACCTCCCAGAGAGGGCAAAGTCCTCTCCCCCAGGTCACGCGCAGTCCAGTGACATGATCACACTGGCCTGGAGAAATAGACGGTTTTCACGTAGGCAGGAAAGGAAAGGAAATCCAGTTCAGTTCGATTCAACGACCATTTCTTGAGCTCCTGATCTGTGTCAGATCAGATAGCCTCAGACAGGCACTATAGGTTATAAAAACATGAAAAGTCACGGTCACTGCCACAGCAGAACTTTGAGTCTAGTCGTGCTTATAGTCCTACGGGATTTGGGCTCCTTTTGGAAAGCACATGATGGAAGAGGGGTTGAAAGAGATTGCAATAGAAGAGGAGAGCGGCAGGTAAATAGTTTGGAAAAGTGTACCTCCACTTTGGTGTCTACTTAAGAGTGGGTTGGGGGCAGGGCCCGACGACAATGGCAGAGCTGTTCCGTGGAGAACAGGAGCCCCACACCGTAGGCACTCAGGGGCTCTAAAGAGACCGAAGGAGGTGGAAACAAGAAACAGGAAGACACTTGCTCAGGGTCAAATGGTACATCGAAGGGCACGGATTTGGAGCCAGTCACCAAGAACCACGGAGTTGTCCAAAGAAAGTTCAGGAGTAGGGAGCATTCCCTATAACTGCTTACCGTAGGACGACCTTTGGACCCGCTTCAGCTTCTTGCATCTGTGAATAGGCAGTAATACGTGAATAGAAAGAAGTAAGCAGCCCCGGGTCCACCTGTCACCAGTGAAACTGCCTTTTGAAATGCCTTCTGTCATGAATCTGGTGATAACTCAGATCCATCCTAATTGCGGGGAAGCGCAAACGGAGAGAAAGCAAACAATGACATTTTTTGTATGGTTACATGAAATTTTAAAAAGATTTTCAAGAACCTTCTAATTGTTGACTATAAAACAAATAACAGGCAACAGCATAAAACAAACATACGAATGAATAAATCATAAGGCAAATACTTTAGTAACCTTGCAACCACCCACGAAAGGAGAGAACCATGCCAGCAATCCCAACAACAACTTTTTTTCTTTCTTTTTCTTTTCCAACAAGAACTTTTTAAGCCTCGGTAACTGCTGCAGGCTCCAAGGACACACCAGACAGGTCACTTGAAGGATGTTCTGAAGCCTCTGAGGAACAGAAGGGCCCTTCAACCATCAACCAAGCACTATTTATGGAGTGCATCGTATAATCCTGCCACGTACCAAGTATAGGGCCTCATCCCCGCATGCTTTACCTGAATAAGGTGAGAGAAGAAAGGGACCAGCATTTATTGAGTACCTACTGTATGCTAAGTGCTTTATTTATGTTATCTCTGAGTGAGATAAATTAAGCATTAATGCTTACTGTAACTTTGTGAGGTTGGGGTTATACTCCCCACTTTACAGAGGAGCAAACTGATGTATAGAGAGGTTAAGTAACTTGCCCAGAGACTCTCAGCAAGTAAGGGCAGTCGGCACTTGAAGTCAGGCGGCCTGTCTGCAGAGCCCCACGCTTTGCCACCGCCTTGACTAAGAAGTTGGTTAGAGGGCAAGATACTTCTGTTTGCCCTGGCCAGAGGGAGTCCTAGGTGGAAGATCAGAGGGAGGGAGAAGTAGGAGGGAGACCCGGGGTGGTGGCACTCCCAGGCTGGCTGCCTCCCTTTTCTCTTGGCCACAGCTGTTGTCAGGTGGCTGTAAGCACACAGGGCGCACTCTCCAGGTTTTGGCGACCGCACCTCCCCTTGCCCCTTCAGGCCTAGGGGTAGTCAAGCAGCTGTTACTTATTGCACTGCCTCTGTGGTTTCCCTACATCCTGCCCACACCTTTGTAAATAGCCCCTTTATTCAACTTTCTTCAAGTTACCCAATTGGAGTGTGCCATCTGTTTCCTGCCCAGGTCTGGCCTGATATAAATAGGGAGGCAGGAAAGTAGCAGCTCTGCGTCTTCCTCCCTGTGTGGGCAGCATTCCTCGTGGGCACAGGACCAGTCACAGGGGAGTCAGAATGACCTCTCACTCGAAGGGCTTCAGGATGGTCTCTGCATGTGTGTTAGGGGAGGGGAGGGGCGTGGAGGGGGTCCTGGCACTGCAGAGTGAGTGTGACTCCCCCCAGACTTAGGACCTTCTGGGTCAAGACAGGCCACAAGGGTTCTGTTGGTTGAAAGGAGCCTAGGCCTTACTGGAGAAGGGCTGAAGGGAAGAAACAGAATGGAGCGGGGCGGGGGATGGAAGAGGCGGGCTCACAGCCATGTGGCCTGGGTTCAAATCCCAGTTCCTCCACCTACCAGATGTGTGACCTCCGGCAGTTCATTTAACATTTCCATGCCTAAACTTCCCCATCTGGAAGGTTGAATGATAACAGTAAAGGAGTCCATAAATGCAATGTCTGGCCCATAGTAAAGGTTATATTACTTGGGGGAGATCAGTCCTTTGAAAATTTTCGACCTTTGAAAAATGCCGGGCAGATTCACCTGCCCCAGCCCTTGGGGAGGATGCCCTGGGAAATCAGAAAGCCAACCATGCAGCAGATTGCCACAGCTTGGATCCCGAGGCCAGCATGGAAAGCTAAGGGAGGCGTGGAATCCCTCCAGTACCTCTTGGCCCTGTCCTGGATTAGGCTGCTTCTTGAGGGCACACAGAGCAGATGTCCATTAGAAGACCAGAGCAAGTGAAGTTTCCAGAAAGATCTCACTCTGGGAGAACCAGGTTCCCCCCACCTCTCCCCTTCCTAAAGGCCCCCCTTGTGTAGGTATCGCTTCTCTCTCCCACATTGTCAGTTTCTTCCTCTGGAAAGGAATAGTCTCATCAGCAGACAAAGATGCTCTGATATCTCTTATCTTAAATTCTTCTTTGATTCTACATCCTCTCTCAGCTCTCTGATCCCATTCATAGCAAAAATTTCTTCAAAGAGTTGTCTGGAGACACTTCCTCCGCTCCTGTTCTCTCCTCCATAGATCCATTAGCGTTTCAGGCCCCCATTGCTCCCCTAAACCTCTCTTCTCACCAATAGTTTCCACATTTGCTACATCCACCGGTCACCTTTCTATCTTTTTCAGCCTCTCAGCCACATTTGGCCCTCTGAGACAACACGCTTTGTGTTGACGCATCTTCCTGCCTCTGCTTCCGTGGATGTGTCGGATCCAGGAGGCCTGGATCTCCTCCTGCCTCTCCAGTTTTGTCAGCGTGCCAGGCCAGCAAGCCTGCTCAGGGAGAGCTCTTGCGGGGTATAGTGTGTAGAGATTAACTCCTTTATCGGTTCTTTGCAGCGCCTGAGGAAATGTGAGGAAACTTGCGTCTTTGCCGACCATTGGAAGCATGAGGCTGATGGGCGCTGGAGAGGGGAGGGTGGCCAAAGGGAAGCATTGGATATGGTGCAGGGATGAGCTCCAGTCTGTCCCCTACCGCAGCCGTGGGAGCTCACGGCAGTCAGATGCTGGCATCCATCTCTGGACTGCGTAGTAACGGGATGGTTTGTGTGTGAGTTTCCCTATGCTCTCAGAGCCTCATCTCTGAAATGCAAATAACAAAAATCACCTCATGGAGTTATCGCGAGGATTAGAGTCAACGTTCACACGATTCCGGCGATGTGCATGGTTGGTGCTCAGTAAGCAGTGGCTGATAAAATAAAGTTCCTGCTAGGCCAGCCTTTTACCTAAATCCCTTCTTATAAAAAAATATCTGGTGAATCACTTATATCAGTTAGGATGCTTTCAACCATAATAAGCACAGAAAATCCAACTGAGCTTAACAGGAAGGGAAATGTGTCATCTGCTTTAAGAAATCCAGAGCTACCTTCCGGGTTGGCTGTTCCATAGCTTAACAATGTCCTAGAGGGCCACACATTCTTCCATCTCTCTGACCTGCATCCTCAGCCTGTCTGCTTCGTCGCCTGACAGTCTTCCTCATGGTTTCAAGATGGTGGGCACTTGATTCTAGATGTCACTTGGAAACACAAGCATGTTCAATAGCAGGAGAGAACTGTCTCTTCCTGTGTATGCCTTTTTAAGCAAGGAAATCTTTCTGAAATCCACCCAGAATGCCTATCATATCTCATCAACCAGAATTATCTTGTGTGGTTATATTTTCTTTTTTTTTTCTTTGAGTTTATTTATTTATTTTGAGAGAGAGAGTGTGTGTGCGTGCACCAATGGGGGAGGGGCAGAGAGAGAGAGAGGGAGAGAGAGATTCCCAGGCAGGCTCCTCGCTGTCAGTGCAGAGCCCAATATGGGGCTTGATCCCATGGAACCGTGAGATCATGACCTGAGCTGAAATCAACAGTTGAACGCTTACCCAATTGAGACACCCAGGCGCCCCTCATGTGCTTATATTTGAACAAGAAGACAATCACTACCAATCACAATTGGTTGTTTCAATCAGGTTTTATTCCTAAAGCAGGAAGAATGGCTATTAGATAGACAACCAACCAATGATCTGCTCCACTATTTGTTTAGCAACATAAAAAAAAAAAAAAGGTTTATGGAGCACCTATTATGTGCTCAGGCTTTGGAGGTACTGACATCATAGTTTAATGCCAACCACTGCAAATTTAGAACCTAAATGCTGGAGATCTTGGCTCACAGAGAGAAGATGCTCAGGAAATGTCCTCTGAAGCAAGGAGCCGAAGGGCAAGGTGTAGATGCCTGGGCTGGGTTCATTCACGGCCAGGAAGCATCAGTCTTGGAAGCAGGGCTTGCCAAGAAGGTGAGGGAGCTCCCCAAGCTTCAAGCTGGCACTCAGCTCCCAATTATGATTCCAGAATTATTAGCTTTGATTCTGTGAGAAAGGAGCACATCAAAGCCAGAATCCTATGAATTAAAATGTTGACTAATCGAGCTAATTATAGTTCAGTCATCTGAATTTTCACACGACGAGCCTGAGTTCTCATGAAAGCCTTCTCTTGGGCAGGAGGAGGCTTTGATGATGAAGCGGCTATTTATGTCCCAAACCCAGTCCTCCCCACTCTGGCCAGGGAATCCTTTCTGGAGTGCCTTTTGCCCACTCAAACCCCTTATGGGTTCTGCTCCAGGTTTCTTGAAAGCTGAAGCAAGCTCAGTTGAGGGGCAGATTATGAAGATGCTTGGAGCAAGATTCTCCTCCCTGGAAAAAGATCTAACCGGAGTGTCAGAATGTCATGATGAGATTCTTTGTGTTTTCAATTTTATTTCAGATTTAAAAATACTTAGGTAATTTACATAGCCTAATTATACTTTAGGGAGAAACTTCTCACTTAACATGTCTCAGTTATCAGATGCAGAATGGTATAATAAATTTTAATCACTGTTTAGATGTTCTGTGATGCAGAGTTAGTAATATGGACTAAGCCTAAATCTTTGATGAGCAACTGAAGACATTTTTTGGTTTTCACAACCAGGCAGGAGGGATGCCACTGGCATCACATTCGGTGTGAGGCCAGAGACACTACTGAACATCTAAAATGCACAGTTTAGACCCCCGCAAAGGAGAATCACCTGACCCAAAACATTAGTGGTGTTAACCTAACGCTGGTTAGGCACTCTTCTTAATTGCATGGACAATTAAAGACATAGATATACAGAATATGATCCACTTGGTATGTCCCCAAACTATCTCTTTTTAAGGGAAGTTTTAATTAATTGTCTTATAAATACTACATAAACAATAGCAAGTTTTAAAATTATGCAAGATTTGGGGTGCCTGGGTGTCTCAGTCAGTTAAACATCCAACTCAATTTCGGCTCCAGTCATGATCTCATGGTTCATGAGTTCAAGCCCCACATTGGGCTCTGTGCTGACAGAGCAGAGCCTGCTTGGGATTCTCTCTCTCCCTCTCTCTCTGCCCCTCCCCTGCATGCTCACACACTCTCTATAAAAATAAATAAATAAATAAATAAATAAATAAATAAATAAAATTATGTAAGATCTAGCTATGAACTAAAGACTCTTTTTATTAAACTTAACTGTTATCAAAATGTGCCTAAATCAACTAAGGGAGAGTTAGGCCTTACTCTTGCTTCCTGACTGTCCTCTGTTATTCAGCGTATTTGGAGCTTGAAGTTAATTTGTCTTTTCAACATACTTTTAACTGTAAAGATGTTCTGTTCTGTCTTCTCCTTTCAGATAAAGACCATTTAAAAATTGTTTTAATGAACACGTGCACATAATTGAAAAAGTCAAATAATATTAAAAGTCCAATGAACTTCAGCAGTTTCCTTCCTCATTCCCTCTCACAACCACCAAGTCTTAGTGTTTTGGTTTTTTTTTTTTGCCATTTACACATTGCCATATTTTATTTATTTATTCATTCATTCATTCATTCATTGAAAGTAGGCTCCACAGCCAGCATGAAGCCCAACCCGGGGCTTGAACTCATGACTTTGAGATCAAAACCTGAGCTGAGATCGATTCGGATGCTTAACCAACTGTGCCCTGAGAACTGCCATATTTTAAATAATCTACACGTGCTATTCTCTTTTGGTTCAACAATTTAGATGTATTATCTTCCTGTATTGGTAAATGAGTATTTAGTGCTCTTTTTAGCCATCCTCTCCCTCGTCCTCCCTATGTCATGTATTATAATTATTGGTTAGATTACTGTTGGTGTTTACATGATTATATACATGCAAGGAAAGCAGAGCATTGTAGTGCACTATTATTTTTCTTTGTTACTTTTTGTTTTTCCTGATATTGATAATTGCCTTGTTTGTTCACTGGCAACTACTTTAGATTTCTTTCTTTGCAGTGCCTTTGGTCAAAGTATTGCACTTGTGACCTAATTTCCCTTTGCTGAGGCCAAATTTAGCTGACATTCTGGGTTTTCAGCCCCCGAATGCCCTCTACCTCAGGACTTACTAAAAAAGAGACTCTAAGATGCAGCCCATTTCCCATCATCGGCTTTATTTTCCCCAAATGGGTCATTCTTCAATCACAGCTTTTCATCTCCATTTAAGAACCTAGCTCCTGGGGTGCCTCGTAGGCTCAGTCGGTAGAGCACGTGACTCTTGATCTCGAGGTTGTAAGTCAAGCCCCTTTTTGGGCATAGAGTTCACTTGGAAAAAAAAAAAAAAAAGAACCTAGCTCCAGCTAACCTTCCGTGGCTTCTTGCTGGAGGCCTTGACACCATAGTCTCCCTGGTCACACATCTGAGATCAGTTATTACACAGCCAACACTGATTTCTTCAGAAGGTCTTAGGGGCCAGTACTGCTCCAGCACACACGATCACACATTCAGTAGCTTCTAAAAACTCAAAACACATGGCAGCATTCACAGTTGCATCTGGGACCTCTGTTTTCTCCTTTTGGGCTCTATACTGTTGCTGCCCTTTGGGTCCACGACCTTTAGGTTAGCTCACTAATGATCTTGGGCTGTGAGCAATCCAAGGGTTTGTTTAGAACGGTGTCAAGTAAGTAGCGACCCTCTCTGGTTTTTGCTTTCACCGAGTGCGGTCTACCATACCCCCAGGATTCATCGCCCTGCCCCTCGTCTTTCTCTACAAGGCTTGATGCTGTTGCCAATACAGGGAGCCCTGGTGTTCCTGCCCCCAAGGATGAGGGGGTCTGTCATAGAAAATGAGGACCCCAATGCTGAGGAGAGGAAACCCCATTAAAACTTTGCATGATTCAATTCATCCAGAGGAAAGGCCTCATTCAACAGGGGATCTCTGTCAGAAGAGCTCTTCTCCCGAAGTGTGCTGGTCTCTCAAGATGCTGAAAGCAGCTTCCGGACTTCGCTGATTCAGCCCTGGCCTGCCTGCTTTTGGAGGATGCTTGATCATGTCAGCTTCCTGGTGATAACCAGCTTTATTTAGCCTGCCCTGCTTCTGCCTATTCCTGTACCCTCTCTTACGGAATCTCTTCCCATCCAAACTGAGCAGCCGGGGAAGGAAGTCAAACGGTCTATGCCGTAAAACCTTGAAGTACCCACATCTCTCCTCAAACTCAGTGACCCCTACCGCTAACAGAAAGGTGGATACTGAAACACTGGCACAGGATCTTTTCCTGAAATACAGCCTGCTTTCTACGTCTGCATCTCTGCTCACTTCTCAACAGAGAACAAAGGGATTTTATGGAGGCAGACACACCCCGCATTCCCAGTTTACAGAATTTATTTTTAACCAGAACTACGTGTAGAAATATGTGAGCAGCTATGCTCGTAATAATAGACGGAAGAGGAGAAGATGTGTGTGTGTGTGGATTCATCTTCCTAGGTATGTGTGGCTCTGGTTAATATTTAAAATGGTCTCGAGTTCTCTGAGCACACACTGACTGTCTGATGGGGGAGGCGGTGAGGAGAGAGACAGGTGGGGGTGGGAAACTGACCTCGGATTAAAAATTAATTGTGCTCAATTTTTAAATTAGATCGTTGTAGGCAGATGGCTATGAATTTTAATATGATTTCGTATTTAGCTTTTCTTTTTTTTTTTTTTTTGAGGAAATTTAAATTCTATTATTCACCAACTAGGCAATTTATGAACTCACATTTCAGCTTTAATTCCACCTCATCACAAGTAGAATTATAGGGCTGGAAAAACTCCACCAATCGTTCTCCTTTGGAAAGAACCACACCCAAAGCCAACCAGGGCAACAGGGATCCCTAACACATTTTTTAAGACTTCTAATTTAAGGTAGTCCACAGCCAGTCTCCCTTGGGAGCAAATTCTGGTGTTCCACTTTTCCGTGCTGTCAGCCTCTGCTGTGTTTCCTCTCCTCTTGCTCCATGTGGCTGGATAGACGGGGGGAACCGCCACCCGGTCCCAGGCTTCTTCATCCGCCTCGGGCTCAGCACCTTCGGGGGCCCGCATGCCTGTTCTGTGGGCTGTGAAGTGAGGCACGCTGGATCAGGCCACAGCCCTGGGCCGAAGGGGAAAAAGAGGAAACAAGGAGGGCCCTTCCCAACTTAGGGTGTAGGAACTAACCTGATTTCAGTGGTCCTAAATGGTGTTTGGTCTATTTCAGACACAGTGCCCAAAGAGAAAAGAAAGGCTGGGAATGGAGTGGTACCACAGCGTCCTCTTTGGATGGTGTTGGATGACAGGGAGAGAGTCCAGACAGCAGCGGAGGTCAGAATAATTCTCAAGTTCCAGAGGGAAGGTGGGATCCTTCCCAGTGGCCATTGATGATGCAGCTCTTCTCATCGTACCCACTCCCTCTGGACCCCTTACTACATCGTTGGTGTCAGGGATGGTTTTGATGACTTCCTATTTTATTTTTCTTAAGTTTATTTATTTTGAGAGAGAAAAAGAAAGAGAGAGAGCATGCTAGCGCATCAGGGAGGGGCAGAAGGAGAGAGAGCATCCCAAGCAGGCTCCACACAATCAGCACGGAGACATACACAGGGCTCCAACTCATGAACTGTGAGATCATGACCTGAGCTGAAACCAAGAGCCAGATGCTTAACTGACTGAGCCCCCAGGGCACCCCAATTACTTCCTACTTTAGATCTCCAGTCTATACCCCTTTCCTGGACTCCAGACCTTTATATCCAGCTGCCCAGGGGACCCCTACACTTACACGTGGAAAGAAACTTACTAGCTTTCCCCAACCTTCTCCTCTTCCTGTGTCCTTTGTCCCAAGGAGAGCACTTACTCTCGATTCCTTCTTCTCACCGACCATAGTGAGTTTTTTGTCAAATTCAGTTGCGTCTGCCTTCTGAATAGCTCCTCATCTTCTCCCCTCCTTGCCATTTCACTGGTCTTAGTTCTGGTCACCATGACCTCTCACTAGAATTTGCACTGCAGCCTCTTATCTGTGCTGCCTATCTCTAGACATGAACGTCCTTTGCCAATCCTTCCTCCTGAACGCAACGTTCATTTTCTCTCTCTTTTGCTTAAAATTCTTCACCTGGTGCCCACTGTCCCCAGGGTTAACTGCAAGACCTATTAGTGTGACTTAAAGGTTCATGACCTGCCCCACTTGCTGCCTATAGTCACCTCCTGCCCCTTCCTCCTCATCATCTCCCAGCCGTACTGAACTTCATGCAGGTCCGTGATTTCTCTGAGCTGATTTCTCTGAGCTGTGTACATGATGTTCTCACTTTCTTCAGCCGAGGAACTTTTGCTCATCTTTTGGGATTCAATTCAAAGTATCATCTTCTCGGGGGCACCTGGGTGGCTTAGTCGGTTAAACGTCCGGCTTCAGTCCAGGTCATGATTTCACAGTTCACAAGTTTGAGCCCCGTGTGGGGCTCTGTGCTGACAGCTCAGAGCCTGGAGCCTGCTTCAGATTCTGTGTCTCCCTCTCTCTCTCTCTGCCCCTCCTGCACTTGCACTCTGTCTCTCTCTCTCAAAAATAAACATTAAAAACAAAAAACCAAAGTATCATCTTCTCAAGGACTGCTTCTCTGGGTAAGTTCTTCTCCACTTGCTCCCACAGCTCAGTTTCCCTCTGTCCTCCTGCTTGTCTCCTGTATCTTCCTAACCAGGCTGTGAACACTTCCAGGCAGGGTGTAAGACCTGCCTGGTGTAAGACACCCAGGCCAAGGGGCACCTGGGTGGCTCAGTCGGTTAAGCGTCCAACTTCAGCTCAGGTCATGATCTCACAGTCTATGAGTTTAAGCCCCACATTGGGCTCTGTGCTCCGAGCCTGGAGCCTGCTTTGGACTCTGTGTCTCCCTCTCTCTGCCACTCCCCTGCTCACAATCTGTCTCTCTCAAAAATGAATAAACATTAAAAAAAAAAAAAAAAAAAAAGACACCCGGGCCAAGATTTTTATCCTCTCAGAATCTCTGTGTCATTAGCTGTAAAATAATAACACTTCTTTCTAAGCTGTTGTGAGGATCAAACTTACAAAGTACTTGGCATTGAGCCTGACACATCATAGATACTCAATAAATTTCAGGTGAAGGGAGGGTAGGGAGAGAAGCTGCAAATAAGCTTATAGGCTCATGATCAGTTGTGAGAGAGACCTATGTGGGTCACTGTGCAGAGAGATGGCTGGGTTGGATAGCATTAAGGCCAGACGCCATCTTGAGAGGAAAAGCTAACTGAGCAGGAGTGAGCAACATCCAGGCTGATGGAGAGCAAGACAAGGAAGACCAACAGTGAATGCAGGAGGTCTCCGTGAGATTGCATGCAGCATTTGACTATGACAGGGCCATTGCTGAAGGCCCAGCTCAAAGGGTCTTGCCACGTCTTGCCAAGTGCCATAAGCTGGCATGAGACAGTGGGAAGCACATTCTCACCCTCACCCTAGGGCTTTGAAAACACACTTGACTGGTCCCCACTTCCAGAGGTTTGGTTTCAAGTACCCTAAGGTAGACCCAAGACTGGGAATCTTTAAAAGCTCTTCAGAAAATTCAGGTGTAGGCATGGCTGAGAATCACTACTCTAAAATGAAGACAGCCCGGGGCAGCTGGGTGGCTCAATCCAACACTTGATTTCGGCTCAGGTCATGATCCCAGGGTCGTAGGATCAAACCCCACTTCTGGCTCCATGTGAAACCTGCCTAAGATTCTCTCTCTCTCTCTCTCTCTCTCTCTCTCTCTCTCAAATAAAAATAAAACAAGGCAAAGACAGCCCAGTCCAGAGAGGGGAGGGAGTGCCACACTTCCTAGACCAGAAGAGACTGAGTTTGCCCCTAGGCCCCCAGAGTGTCCCCTGGGGCGTAACTGAAGGAATGCAGGGCTGCAACTCTTACCTGCCCTGGTTGGGAGTAGCTTAGCATTAGAGCTGGCCCATTCACAGATCAAATGGCAGGGAACAGGGATAGATGAGGGTAGGAAAAATGAGGCTAATGGACACACCTCTCCTGATCTCAAAACCCAATCCCGCCTCTCCAGCCCTTCCCCTAAGGAAACCAGCTGCTCTTTGGGAGGAAGGAAGTCCTTTGGGAGGTGATAGGGTAGAACATCTTCTTTTCCTTCATCTCCCCTCCAACAGCCATTGGGGAGCTGCCTTTCACTTCTCCTGGGGACCAGCTCAGAGATGGCAGTGCAGAGTTCATGGCCATTCTAAGAATGTAGGGAATTTTTTTGGATAAGAAATGAAGCCACAGCCAGCTGCCGCAGACTCTTAGTTTGGAGAGGTCATAGCCAAGAATGAGAAAAAAAGTAAGGGAGGAACTCATTAAAAAATTACAATCAGCTGACATTTATTTGAAAAATGCCTAGTTCCCTACTCTGTGGATTGCCACAATCCGTATACGTAAAAGGTCATCAGGATGATGACACCTATTACAGTTCACAAGAAATAGCCCCACCAAGAAATGGCATCGCAAAATGACTTCTAGAAAAAGTTGTCCTTTATCACGCTGGTCCTCCCTAGACCCTACAAGCATTTGATCATGCCAACCTGATAAAAAATCATTGATCAAGCGTTGCATGCAATGCAAACAGCCTCTTTCTCAGCCTCTGCCTGGAAAAAATAAAATAAAATAAAAAGTGAGGGCCCTGGATCGGTAAGAAATCAAAGTCTCCTCCCCTGGACTTTAACTGCAGAGGCATAGCCCTGGGGGGGGGGGGGAGTGGGGTGGGGTGGGGTGGGGTGGGCGAGAGCAGTTGAAATAAGAGTAACAAAGGTTAACCTGCCACTGATCTTGATGTGTCCCCACCTCTCCAGCCTCACCCCACCTTCATTGCCTTCATACACCTACATATGAACCTCACCTCGTCCCACCTTGCTGTGAACTCAGTGCTGTGCAAAACTAAAGCTTTTGTGTCCACAAAGTATTCCCTCTTTCCCACCCAAAGCAGGAAATTCTGCTTCCTGCTTCCCACCCAAAGCAGGAAATTTTGTAAAGTGGTTTGTGATCCTAGAAGGTACTTAATTGTAGAAAGACCTGGAAATAAAGGGTCTCCCATCCCCTGTGGGCAGAGACCCAACGTAGACTATTTTCGTTCAATCATCTCTTCCTTTTTGGAAATTAACAGCTCAAGTCTCTATTGATTTAACATGCTGTCCCTGGGATGCAGTGGGGATTTCACACAAGTAATGAGGACAGGCTGTTCTGTGATTATTTAACCCTTCTGGTCCTTTATTTTTGTAATTTTCTCTAAAATGAAAACAACACGGGCACCTGGGTGGGCTCAGTCCGTTAAGCGTCTGTCTTCGGCGCAGGTCACGATCTCACAGCTCGTGAGTTCGAGCCCCACATCAGGCTCTGTGCTGACAGCTCAGAGCCTGGAGCCTGCTTCCAATTCTGTGTCTTTCTCTCTCTCTTCCCCTCTCCCACTCATGCTCTGTCTCTGTCTCTCTCTCAAAAATAAATAAACATTAAAAAAATTTAAAAAAATAAAACGAAAACAACCCAAACACGTAAATCTATTAGAGGGAAGAAGACCAACTCTTGCATTTCCTCTTGGGCTTTAAATATATATAGTGAAATATACTGTAGCAATAAGGGGATTTCAGTCTGTGTCTCTGCAAGGTACTCTGAACCACAGATACTCTTGTGAAGGAGCAGGCTCTGTAATGCAGTAGGACAGTAAGTAAGAGAGAGGACAGGGCGGGGGGGGGAGGGGGGGGGAAATGAGCAAGCTCCTTAATTTTCCCTCTCGGGTCTCTGCCTCTTTCTCTTTGAGTAGCCGGGGGGCCTGTGCTTGCTTGTGATGATATCATTGTGCACAGGGTAGAAATCAAGATGGCGAATAAATGAGGCACCAGGACTTGGGTGTGAAGAGCTGGAGGATGAGGGAGGAAAGGTAGGTAGAGTTGCCATTTAAAGTACAGTAAATGGGGTAATTGTCAGGATCAATCAACTACTTGATACAAAATTGAATTCTCAGGGAGGATTCCTCCCTCTGCTTTGAGGCAGGAAGAAGAAGAGTCCTTAATTCCTCATGATTTCAAGGACCAGGAAGGTCTTCTAAATTAAGGGAGGGGGGGAATAAAAAGAGAAGCCTTCTTACCCAGGCCACTTAGCAAGCGTTCAGTGGGCACACCTGCGAGGCGCAAAAGCCGGAGGTGGGCTGAGGAGAAGCCCCACTTCTGCCATGGACTTGGAAGTTGCACGGGTGGAGAGGTCACCGTGACACCCTGGCTTGTGCCATGCTCAGGTAGCGTCACAGTCTCACACGCTATTACAAGTGAGTCCCATTTGTCTCTGGAATCCTCCTCCCCACGCTTACCTTGTGGGAGGGGGGCATCCCTGTGTGGTCAGCAAGTTTTGTTCCTGTGGCTCCCCACCTCCACCCTCCCCTTTCATTTCCCCCTCCCTGAGTTTATGTCTTAGTTCCTTGTCTCAGTTAGACTCTGAGCAGGGCCGTGGAAAGAGCGCCCGGTTCTGCTCTTACTGGGTGAATTTTGGCAAGTCATTCCATTTCTTTGAGTCTCAACTTTCTCTATAAATAAGGATAATAGTAACACTTGTCTTGTATTGCGAGGATTAAGTGAAATGAGGAATGAGAAATTAACTACAGAGAATTTCCATAGAGAATGTCCCACATGCCAAGCACTGTGTTGAATGCTGTCTGTACTATATCCCACGTCATTCTTCCAACACCCAGTAATGCAGGCATTTTTCTGCTCATTTACAGGTGAGGACACTGAGGCTTAGAGAGATTGAGTAATGTGCCTAAGTCATTGCTAGTTTACAGAAGTGTCCGGATTTGTATTCGATCTGAATAGTCTTACTCTAAAGTCCATGCTGGTAACCAGTGTCCCACCACCTCTATAAATGCCCCTGTAAAATGGTATGTCAGCAGGAGATAATTTTATTAGATACAGCTAGTACACAGTGCTAGCTTCATTAGTAGACAGATCTGAAGGGACCAAAGATTGTATCATTTACACATAAAAAATGCAGAGCAATTAATTTACATAGAACCACAGGCTTTTACAGGTGAAAGGGGATTTGAGATGATCCAGGCTTGTGCTTTGCAAATTCTGCTTCTCAGAAGCCCCATACCAAGCTGTGCTTTTATCTCTTATAAAATTTGTTATTATTTCTAGGTAGCATTTTGTCTGAAGAATAATTCTAGAGCTTACTCTTTTCTAATTCACTATCACTTTACGGTGGCCTTCTTTGTGGGGGGGGGCATTTTACCAGAGCCATAAGAGATAAAAGAGACACAATGATTCCCGAGTTCTGGCCCAGGTCTCTCTTTACTCCTCAATCCTATCTCTTGACACAATGTGTCCAATGTAGTAAAATTTTGAGAAAATTAAAAATTAACTATATATACATATATATGATCTTATAAAATTATAAAATTATAAAAATCTTATAAAATTAACTATATATATACATATATATGAATATATATATATATATATACATATATATGAATATATATATATATATATATATATATATATGATCTTTGTCAAAGATATATCTCAGGAAGGCACATAGGTCTGGCTGATCTAAGCAAAGGTAGTGGTAATGAGGCATGGTGACCAGTATAAAGTAATGAGGCGTGGTACCAAATCATTTAAAAAGATTTGGAGGGGCTTGAAATTGATGTCAGTAATGACTATGATGAAGTTGTCTCCTACAGAAGTAAGCAGAAGAATACCGTCCCATGAGGGCCTTAAATTCAAGGATCCATTCGTTCAGCCATCATTTGGGAAACATCTCTCTACCGGGCACTATACTAGACAGAGGGACCACAAAGATGAAGAAGACAGTGTCCCTGCATTCAAGAAGCTGACATACTGGAGTAGGTTGTGAAGTGGCAGATGCTTTAGTGTGGTGAGAATAGTGACAGAGAATTACAGTGAGTCCTGGGGATACTTTGATAACCGACATCTTATCCTGCCCGGGGTGGGGAGAGTGCCCTCGTCAGGTAATCTTCCTGGCAGATACAACATCTGAGAAGAATTCAGATTCAAGGAGATTGACGTCAGAGGGCATTGTTCTAGCCTTAAGTAGAATAGAATTTAGCTTCTTTCTACTTTTTCTGATGAAGCAGAGATGGGCCATCCAGCAAGGCTCCTTGACCGTAAGCCACAAACAGATGAACCCGGACCGCATTGCCTCAAGGGTGTTGCTCACTAGAAGTTCTGCTTTCAATTACTATGAATAGTTTCTTAAGATTATTTCTTCTCATAGAGATGAAAACAGCTATTCCTCAGAATCAGAGCTGGTGGCGTTTTCCTCGGTAATTACTTAGATCTCGCCTCTTGTGCAGGATTTCTAAATAAGTGTATGCTACGAGAGCCACACTACATAGCTAGTAGACGCTTGACAAACAATACAAGAATTAACTGTACTAGCTATGAATTTGGACTAGATGAATTTGTACCAGGTCAAATTGCTGAAACAAATGGACTCCAAGATATAATGGATGAAATCCAGTAACATATATCACTCCTGAAACAGGGCGAATAGTCCAAGACATCAACAGCTATCTTCCACCTGAGGAATCACTCCTCTCTCTTAGATTTCATTTCCTGAGGGCCTCTGTCTCTCTGTGTCTAATTAGAGGAAGGGAAAAGTAAGAGTGAACACCTTCTTAAAGAGCTATACCCAGGACTGGCACAAATTGGTCCTCTTCATGTTTTATTGACAAAGATTTGGCTTTGTCACATATGGCTTCTGAGGCTGGTGGGAAATGTAGTTCCAGGCTGAGCAGATGCTTCCAGCCACAACTCTATTGACACAGATGAGGAAGATTTTGGTGGGCAGCTACTGTCTTCATCACATAAATGGAAAGAAAGTGAACCATCAAAAATATCTAAGAACATAACTAATAAGACTGCCTCTAGCTCCAGAACATTTTATAATTACTTGCTTGCTAATGTCAATACCTGACCACATATACCCTTAAAAATTTCAGATAGAAGGGGTGCCTGGATGGCTCAGTCAGTTAAGTGTCTGACTTCAGCTCAGGTCATGATCTCACAGTTTGTGAGTTCAAGCCCCACATCAGGCTCTGTGCTGACAGCTCAGAGCCTGGAGCCTGCTTTGGATTCTGTGTCTCCCCCTCTCTCTGCCCCTCCCCTGCTCACACACACTCTCTCTCTCTCTCTCAAAAATAAAATAAAAACATAAATTAAAAAAATTTTTCAGATAGAAGCCGATTCATAAATGGAAAACATGGGACTATGATCAGGTGATTATATATTACTTGTTTGTCAGAATCCTGATTAATTTTTTAAAAAATATTTAAGAAATATGACAACTAGATAAATAATATTAATAGAAGTTATTAATCAGAAGTTTTCAGTCAGAGCAATTTTATCACACCAACACATTTTTTTCAATATCTTTTTCATGCTAAATACTTTGGGGTAATACAAAAAAAGATACTGTCATTAAAAAAAAATTAAATATATATATGTAAATATGCAATTAAGATTGAAATAGAAGTGATACAGTACAATGATACTGTTGACTGCCAAATGGATTATGCACAAAAAAGTCTAGGTATGGTCAGAAGGCATGGAGAAAGCAGGGTTTGAGCCAAGTCTTGAAGTGTGGGTGAAGTGTTGAGAGGCATAATGATTGGGAATGCATTACATGCATGGAAGTTCCTGAGGCAAAAGAGAATGAAGCACATGTGAGGATCAGAGGGGAGATCATCATGAGTGAAGAAACGGATAACAATGATCCATTATGGTGGTGACTTTCCATGAGCAGGACAAGGGAGGGAGGGAGAAAGGATGAGAGAAATAGGGAGTTAACCTTCTGCTCCCTGGGTGGAAATGAGGAATGAGGTAGAAAGTAGTGTGTAGCTTAAAAAGCTATGAGTTCAAGCCCCACATTGGATGTGGAGATAGATAGATAGATAGATAGATAGAAAGATAGAAATATAGAAAGATAAAATTTGTTTATTGAAAATATTTGACCTTTTTTTCAAACCCGGATAGACTTCAAGTTTTGAAGCACCTGAAAAACCTTTCAGACTAAAATTAAGATTCCACTTAGCATGACAGTGACTGGTACAATGCACTTAATAAGTGGCCAATAGGCGATCAAACTGATAGACTGATTGATAAACACCTTCAGGCAGGTTCATAGAATAACCACATGGTAGGCAGAATTCTAAAGATAGCCCCCAAGATTCCTGTCTTCTGCTTATTCAATCAAAACTAATCTAATAATGCTGTGAAGAGATTCTGCAAATATAATTACAGTCCCAAGTTAGTTGACCTGAAGGTATGGAGAGCCCTTTACAAGCTGGGTTTTTTCTCTGGCTGGTAACAGAAGAAAAAGTCAGAGAGATTGGAAGTGAAGGAATCTGTGTGCTATTGTTTACTTTGAAGATGAAAGAGCCTGTGTGAGAAGGAATGTGGGTAGCTTCTAGAAGCAGAGAGTGTACCCTCACCTGCTTGTACTCTATCTCAAAATAAATAAATAAACTTAAAAAAAAAAAAGGTGGGTGGGGGCGCCTGGGTGGCTCAGTCAGTTAAGCGTCCGACTCAATCCCTGCGCAGGTCATGGTCTCGTGGTTTGAGGGTTCGAGCCCCACATGGGGCTCTGTGCTGATGGTGCGGAGCCTACTTGGAATTCTGTCTCTCCTTTTCTCTGCCCCTCACCTGCTTGTGCCCTTTCTATCTCAATATAAAGAAATAAACTTTAGAAGCAGAGAGTGGCCTCCAATGACAACCAGCAAGAAAATGGGGACCTCAGCCATAAGATACCAGATTCTACCAACAACCCAAATGAAGAGACAGATTCTTTCAGAGAGCCTCCAGAAAGGAGCCCAGTCTGGCCAACACTTTGATTTTGACCTTGTGAAACTCTAAGCAAAGAGCCCAGCTGGGCTACCCAGACTTTTGACCTACAGAACTATGAGCTAATAAATGAATATTGTTTTGAGCTACTAAGTTCATGGTGACTTGTTATTTAGCAATAGAAAACTAATATAAATGGGGTGTCTGGGTGGCTCAGTTAAGCATCTGACTCTTGATTTTGGTTTATGTCATGATCTTATGGTTCATAAATTCGAGCTTCACAAAGAATATGGAGCCTGCTTGGGATTCTCTCTCTCTCCCTCTTTCTCTGCCCCTTCCCTGCTCATGCACACACACTCTCTCTTTCAAAAACAAATAAATAAACTTAAAAAAAAAAAGAAAACAAATATAAATGGATACCTGAATTCAGTTAAGCAGGGGTTGTATATTTCACAACTCAGTTCTAATTATCTGTGAAAACTTCTGATCATCCCAGAGTGATCTTTATCTCCTTTCTAATCCTATAGGACTTCATTTCTATCATTCTGGAGATAGATATCACATGTTGCCTGGCACTTTGTGTCCTTGACCTTCCTTATGCCCCTTGATGGTGAGCTCCATGATGGAAAGAATCAGTTTGTTACAGTTTGTCCTTCCAAGAGTATGGGAATGTCAGAGGAGGTGGCAGGCAAGCCAGGTTTTCAAGAATTTTCTATCAACAAAAGCAAATGAAATGTTCTTGAGAAAGAGCAAACGGCTATCGTTTTCTCTCATAAATAAGACTGAGACAACACTCAGTTGCTAAGATAAAGGTTACCAATCTCCTGTGAGTGCCAGCCTGACCAGGGTACTATCACTACATAATGGGCAAACCAGAATGACTGGTCTGACTCAGAAAGGTATAATTGAGACCCTTCCAATTATGAGTCGGTTTTATTTTTGGTGCCAGTTATTACTCCATAACCATGGCTTCACCCTGCCCCGGGTTGCTGCTGAGGCTATGACCACGGCAGGGTGATGAGGCCTGGCTTACAAATTAGAACATTCTTTCCTTAGGTAAGCATGTGAAAACAGTCTTCCTAGCCTCTAGATGCAGTATTCTTTATTTCTGAGAAATTCCTTAATGCATGTGTATTTTTAAAATGAGTGGATTTTATCCTCTTACCTTTAGGCATGACCCACTAATGCAAATAATTTATATGTTTTATATACCTGTAGACTGATTCCATAACAAGTTGGCAATGTGTTCACATAATCCTGAAAGAAGGTGTCAGAGGGCCTGCTCCTGAGCTAAGAATTAATTTCTCCTTCATTCCCCTACAGTGCCAGAAGGAGTGATCAGACAGTCCCTGAAAAATAAGTTTTACTTGGGACCAATGTTTAACCTGAGGTTAGAATGTCCGGTTTTCAGAAACTCTCATGAATCCTAATGGTGATTTTATTTGTTAACGTTCAGAAACTAAATCAAATGCAGGTTTTGAAAAGGTTTTTCAGATAAAAAAAATATTTTAAAATGTACTAAAATTTTAAATTTTACAATATTTTTACCAGCCTCTTGTATGCTTCAATGCCCCTTTATTTTGAGATTGATCTATCTGCCCCTTTTCCAGTTTTGCAGTAATTCTGAGGGTATCCTGAAGTCTTCCTGCTCAGCACTGCCACCACCACCACATTCCAGTACAAATTTGGGATATTCTACCTTCAAAATATCTTTCAGGGGCTTGTGGGTAACTCAGTTAGTTAAGCATCAGACTCTTGATTTCAGCTCAGGTCATGATCCCAGGGTCATGAGATCAAACTGCACATTGGGCTCGGGCTGAGCTCGGGCTGCTTAAGATTCTCTCTCTTTCTCTCTCTCTCTCTCTAAAAAAGAAAAATAAAAATATATTTCAGGGGTGCTTGAGTGGCTCAGTTGGTTAAGTGCCTGAGTCTTGATCTCAGCTCAGGTCTTGATCTCAGGGTCATGAGTTCAAGTCCCACAATGGGTTACGGTGCTAGGCATGAGACCTACCTAAAATTAAAAAAAAATATATATATATATCATTCAAAACCCTTCTCAGGGTGCCTGGCCGGCTCAGTCATTAGAGCATCCAACTCTTGATCTTGGGGTCATGAGTTTGAGGCCCATGTTGGATGTAGAGATTACTTAATATATACGTAAATACCATTCCATTTCTCCATCTTTCTCCTCACTGCCTTGGTTAGGGTCCCTAGTATTCTAGCCTTTCTCTCCTGTAAACCAGATCTAGAATGATTTTTCTAAAACAACAAGCCAGTTCTCTTTCACTTAAAATCCTCTGTCCCACTGACATCAGAGGACGCTTCACACTCTTGAGTCAGCCTGGTTGTGCTTTTGCCTACTTCACCAGCCCTGTCTCCACCTCCACCCTCTTTCTTTATTTTCAGGGTTTCTCAAAGTGTAGTCCCTAGACCATACCTAAGAAAATCACTGCTTACTAAATTTATAGTTTCCTGGGTCCTGTCTGAGGTCTACAGAATCAAAAATTGTGGGAGATGGGGCCAGAGATCTGCGCGGTTAAGTTTTGGGGTGATTCTCAGGCAACATGGCACTCTTGTAGGTGCCGGCAGCCTTTCCAAACTACTTAAAAAATTTTTTTTTTAATGTTTTTATTTATTTTTGAGAGACAGAGACAGAGACAGAGCATGAGCAGGGGAGAGACAGAGGGAGAGGGAGACACAGAATCTGAAGGGGGCTCCAGGCTCTGAGCTGTCAGCACAGAGCCCCCAATATGGGGCTCCAACCCACGAACCATGAGGTCATGACCTGAGCCAAAGTCGGATGCTCACCCGACTGAACCAACCAGGCGCCCCTCCAAACTACTTTTTCAGTGTTCCACATTCTCTCTTCTTTATATCTTGGTCTCTGCACCCTGCGCAGACACACTTCTTTGCCTTGCTAAATTTGGACTGTGCTTCTAGAATTGTTCTAAAAGCTCTTTAAGGATCACCTTTAGGAAGCCTGCCCTGACTCCCCTAGGCTGCATTACCCTTAAAGGCAAAGAATTGCAGTTTGTTATTGTTGCCGCCAGTTATCTGTCTTTCCCACGACCAGGTAAGCTGTGCGCAAATAGGGGCTGTTTCTTTCATCTCTGCCCCCGCGCCCCCGTCCCCCCCTTCCCCCCCACCCACCACAGCCACCTTCCCGAGCCTGGCAGAGTGCTGGGAATGTAGAGGTCCCTAATAAGTATTTGTGAATGTGTGACTAAACCAATACGTGCACACTTTTCAGATATTATTAGGAAAACAATAATCTGATACAAGAGTTAAAAATTAAAAGGAGTTCTTAAACTGAGGGAATTGTGCTGTTCTCTAATAGATGGTCGTATATGGTAAATTGTAGTTTTACAGACCTCTGAACTTTTCACTTCTTCCTGATGGTGTTTTGAGCTCCGATGCACTGTGCTATAGATGGATTGATCTGGGAGTTAGACAGTCCTGGGCTCAAACCTCAGCTTTGCCAAGTACCAGCAGTGTGATTTCAAGCAGGCTGCTTAATTTCTCATTACGTGAGTCAGAAAAGTCTTTTTACGTATGCTGAAGAAATAATATACCTACTCATAGAGGGAAAAGAGGATGTAATGAAATAAGGTGTGTAAGACATAGTGGGTGGTGAAAAGTGCTTATTCTTTCTCATTTATCATTAGAAAGGAGCTTAGACTGTTATGGAGTTACTACTGTGTGTCAAGTATTTTATTACTTATTGGGGATGGAAAGCAAAAAAATACATAGAATAATGTATAGAATAATATAATAGAATAATGTCTTCTTATTCAAGAGATATTGTTTCAAAACAGCTTATAATGTGTTAAGGATTATAAGCTAATAACTCAACTTTATTAATTTTTATAGAAAAACAAAGAATTCAGCTACCAGGAGATTGCTAGTTGTTTTCTAGAATTCATCTCTCCCTATTCCACTGTGGGTGAACTCCTGATTGTAAGCCAAGTACATGGCTGCTTGGAAAAAAGATTACATTTCCCAGGCTCCTTCACTATTAAATGTGATCATGTGCCCAAGTTCTGACTAATGGGATATGAATATAGCATGAGAAGATTGCAGAAAAGATCCTTTTATTTTTTTTATTTAAAAAAATTTTTTTAATGTTTATTCATTTTTGACAGAGAGAGAGAGACACAGAGCATGAGCAGGGGAGGGGCAGAGTGAGAGGGAGATACAGAATCCAAAGCAGGCTCCAGGCTCTGAGCTGTCAGCACACAGCCCGACGCGGGGCTCAAACTCACAGACCGCGAGATCACGACCTGAGCCAAAGTTGGACGCTCAACCGACTGAGCCACCCAGGTGCCCCCAGAAAAGATCCTTAAGGAGAGGGAGCCTACTGTCTGTCACCATTTTCTCCTTTTGGCTGATGGACTGGGACCTTGATGGTTGGAGCTACAGACATCATCCTAGGCCGTGGTGCAGAAGCTGTATATCGAGGATAGAAAAGCAGCAAAAATCCAGGAGCCTGGATCCTGATGATTCCATGACCACCACCATACCAGCCCCAAATTGTCTTATGTTTATTTGAGACACAAACTTTAATCCACTGTTGTTTGGCTTCCCTCCGTTCACAGCTGAAGTGAATACTAACCAATACAAACTAACTTACAAAACTTGAAGCTGTCTTTAAGTTTTTAATGCAGAAAGGCTTATGTGATAGAAGTGAAAACAATGCTGGAGACAAAATTGTGTATGCAAAAATACATGGAAGATATAAATAGGAAAGAAATACACCAAGTTGTTAACTTTTTGATTTAGGATGAGAGAATACTGGCTAGGTTTTTTTCCCGTTGCATATTTTTCTGTACTTCCTCCCAATTTCTTAAAAATATTTTCAATCTTTTTTAGTGGATATACATTTGAGTTCAATTGCTAGCAATCACTGTACACATTTAGTGTTTTTTAGTGTTTTTTGCATTATTTCCTATACCTGTAGGAGAGAATAGCATGGTGGTTGAGTCAGTCAGTTCTGGGTTCAGTATCATTTTCTGCCTGTTTGAACTTAGGCACGTTACTTCACTGAGCCCCAGTTTCTTCATCTGTAAACTGGGTATGATAATTTAACCAATGAAAATGACTATGGCTTGAATTAAATAAGGTAATGGATATAAAATCACTTAGCACCATGCATACAGTGAGCAGTCAATAAACTACAGAGTATGGTCATTATATCTATGTAATATGGTGATAGAGTCCCCTTGCTGGCATTTTCATTAGCTATATAATATCAGTATTGTATAGCTTACTTGGCTATGTATGCCCTTACTACTAGAAATTTACGTGGTCCTCAGTTTTTCGTTAGTAAGTAAGACAGAGTTGAATTATCCAAGACGAGAATCCCTCCCAGGCAGGAGGGTCAAGGATAAAAGCTAAGATGAGCATCTATGATCTAACAATAAGAAAACTACAGCATTTAGGGACGCCTGGGTGGTGGCTCAGTCAGTTGAGTGTTGGACTGTCGATTTTGGCTCAGGTCATGATCCCAGGGTTGTGGGATCAAGCACCACATTGGGCTCTGAGCTAAGCATGGAGCCTCCTTAGGATTCTTTCTCTCCCGTTGCCCCTCTCCCCCACTATTAATCTCTCTGTCTCTCAAAAATAAAGAAAAAACTGCAGCTTTTAAGGTATAAAAAGTATTTAATAAAATCTAGAATATTATTATTATTGCTAATAATTTACCAAGTAGTAAAAACAAATGGCATAGCATCCCAATCAATGGTTATTAATTTATTTTACATTGAGAATAGCTTTGGTGGGGGCAAAAAAAAACCAACCCTGTTTTCAAAAAAGAAGACAGTAGCCTAGAAGAGTGTGTGTGTGTGTGTGTGTGTGTGTGTGTGTGTGTGTGTGTGGTAGAAGGGATGATTATTGAGGGAGGATCTTTTTTCTTTTTTTACATTTTATTTTTAAGTAATCTCTACACTCAGCATGTGGCTTGAACTTACAACCCCAAGATCAAGAGTCGCGCGCTCCAGCTCGGCCAACTGAGCCAGCCAGGCACCCGGAGGGAGTCTGAAGGGATAGTCTGTAGAGTTGGGATTTGATACAAAAAGTGTTCTGGAATAGATATGGTTCAAGTAATAAGTTTTTCAATTTTCTCCAATATTTTCCTAAGTTGCTCAAGAGTTTATTTTCACTGGAAATTATATTCTAACAGAAGTGTAAAGTAATTCCATGCTCAATGATGAAAGCAAAGCCATAAAAGAAATCTCAAGAGGGCTAAAAGTAACACGAGGAAAGAAGTCAGCATGTATTTTTTAAACAATGGGAAGAATTCCCATTTGTTTGCAATTAAATACTAATAAAGTCCTGTTTTCCACAAAGGGATAAATAGGTCTGTTATTACTCTTACTAAGAGGCAATCTGAGTAACAGGGGAACTACACTTATTCATCTTAACCAAGTTTTTGAAAAGTTATTTTTGTGTTGGAGGAAGAGTTCACCCAATATCCCATTGCTTTTTTAAATTTCCCAGCATCCTTTGTTGTCAGGTTAGGGCCATGTATGTGACTAGTTCTTGCAGGAGACCAAGCAGAAGCGATATGTTGTGTGACCCTTCTGGTCTGAGGTTGGGAGTAGTGGGGATGGAACCACATGCTGAGATGGTAGTGTCACAAGAGATGGAGCCTAGATCCCTAAGTCACCAAATGGAGGATAGTTTCACCAGCCTTCTTTGGACTTTGTTTGTTTGAAAATTTTTTAAATGTTTATTTATTTCTGAGAGAGAGAGAGAGGCAGACACAGAATCCAAAGCAGGCTCCAGGCTCTGAGCTGTCAGCACAGAGCCTGATGCAGGGATTGAACCCAAGAACCATGAGATCATGACCTGAGCTGAAGTCGGACACTTAACCAACTGAGCCACCAGGTGCCCCTGTTTGTTTGTTTAAAGTTTATTTATTTATTATATGCGTGTGAGAGAGCGTGTATGAGCAGGAGAGGGGCAGAGAGAGAGGGAGAGAGAGAATCCCAAGCAGGTTCTGTGCTGTCAGTGGAAAGCCTGATGTAGGGCTCAGTCTCACGAACAGTGAGATCATGACCTGAGCAGAAATCAAGAGTTGGACATTTAACCTACTGACCCACACAGCACCCTCCTTCTTTGGACTTTGAGTAAGAAATAACTTTTTCAGGGCACCTGGCTGGCTCAGTCAGTGGAGTGGGCAAGTCTTAAGCTCAGGGTCGTGGGTTTGAGTCCCATGTTGGATGTAGAAATTACTTAAAAATAGTCTTGGGTGGCTCAGTCGGTAGAGCATCTGACTCTTGATCTCAGAGTTGTGAGTTCAAGTCCTATGTTGGTCACAGAGCCTACTATAAAGAAAATCTTAAAAAAAAAAAAAAGGAAGTAACTTTTTGTGATGTTAAGTCACTATATTAGTTTGCGAGTTTGGGAATGCTGCGGTAACAAAATTCCACATACTGGGTGGCTTAACCAACAGAGATATATTTTCTTGTGGTTCTGGAGGCTAGAAGTCTAAGCTAAGATATCTGGCAGATTTGGTGTCCTCTCCTTAGCTTGTAGATTGCCACCTTCTTTCTGTGTTTACTCATGGCCTTCTCGTCATGTGGGTATATGATGTCTCTTCCTGGTATCTGGTATCTCTTCCTCTTCTTATGAGGACGCCAGTCATATTGGAGTAGGGCCCTACCCTAATGGCCTCACTTTAACTTAATCATCTCTTTACAAACCTCTAAATATGGTATATACAAAGGTACTGGGCATTGGGACTTCAATATATGCACTTTGCAGGGACACATTCATCCCTAACAGTCACTGAGAATCCAGAATTTGTTTTGTTAGCACAGCACGCCCTAGCTTATCCTGACTAATACAGTTTCCTGGGAACAGGAATGAAGATGTGTTTGTTTTGAACACATGAACTTATGTTTATATATGTTGATATGTGTGGATGTGTGTGGATTTGATCTACAGAACATCACAGTCTCTGAATGACTTACAAGATACCAAGGTATTATTCCCCTTATCCTTCGGAATACCTGGGTAGGTGCTGGGAGGTGGGAGCCTCTAGACTGTTCAACCCAGGTCATGAGCAGGCTCCTCATGTACCAGTGTAAATATATTCTTCCAAGTGTGCATGAGTTTTTAAAAATATTTTTTTAATGTTTATTTTATTTTTGAGAGCGAGAAAGAGAAAGAGCGTGAGTGGGGGAAGGCAGAGAGAGAGAGAGAGAGAGAGGGCAGAGGGGCAGAGAGAGGGAGATACAGAATCCAAAGTGGGTTCCAGGCTCTGAGATGTCCACACAGAGCCTGACGCAGGGCTTGAACTCACAAACTGTGAGATCATGACCTGAGCCGAAGCCAGATGCTTAACCAACTGAGCCACCCAGGCGCCCCACGAAGTGGGCACTAGTTTTTAAAATGGTTAAAAAGTACTTTCATCCACTGTGAATAATTATATATCATGTCAGCATGTATTTTATGAGTTTCCTCCATTTTAGAGAATATAGGGAAAATTTATTGAGAAAATAAGTGCCAAGCACTGTTCTAAATTCATTATTCTAATAAGTATAACTTTACCTGAGTATATAACTCATCATATTCTCAAAATAATCCTACAAAAAGGATAATGGTACTGTCCCATTTTGCAGATGAGAAGACTGAGCAGCACTGATGAGTTAAAGACTTTCTCAAGATTCCACAGATGACAAATAATGGAGCCAAAATTTGAAACTAGGCAACCCGATTCTAATCTTTCTGAAGTAGCACTTACAGCCGTTGCCATTTTTAAGCAAAAAAAAAAAAATAATAATAATCTGTGAACTTCATGGCTGGATTTGTAATTTACTTTTTTCCCTTTATGTCTCCCATGTAGTGGTTGAGTCAAGTTTTCTCTTTGATGCCTTTCAAGAGTGATTGTGTTGGTTTTGAAACAAATTAAAATCCTTGCTCTGAAAAAATAATGTACCCCAATACATGAGAAAACACCATGGGAGCTGAGGATCAATGCTGTAATTCCAAGCAATTCAATTCAGCAATGTATTTGCCAAGTAACTACTCAGGCTTTGTGTGGAGTGCTGGGGATACAGTACAGACTAAGATGATATGCCATTCCTTGCCTCGTAGGTCCCAGCCACCATTACTTAGGGGTTTATGGTATGTTAGTGAAGATAAAAGGCTTAAGGACCATGGTGGTTTAGATCTATTCTAAGTTACTAAGGAAAAACTTAGAAATTAAAACTGAAAAAATTTAAATATGTGATCATTCATTTAAAATAATAATAAATCTATTATATGTTAACAAAAATAATATGTCTTATGAAAAATAATTATTTCCAAAGCAAAAACAAATTTTGGAGAGAAGAATGGCATTGGTTTTGTTGTGGTTGCTGTTGTTTTACTAATCTTCATAATGTCATGCTTAATAGAAGACAGATTCTAAGATCTGCTTCTTCATTCAATCTGCTGTGAAATCTTTGCGTTCAAACACATGAAGTCACACAGGGGTGCCTGGGTGGCTCAGTCTGTAGAGCATACGACTCTTGATCTTGGAGTTGTGAGTTCAAGTCCCACGTTGGGAGTAGAGTTTACCATTAAAAAAAAAAAAAGGTAAATACAAGAGAAAAAAACATAGATATGCTAAAAGGACCATTAAAGAAGTACCTGGCTAGCTCAGTCAGTAGAGCATGTGACTCTTGATCTCAGGGTTGTGATTTTGAGCCCCACGTTGCACCTAAAGCTTACTTAATCAAGTACTACTACTACTACTAAAAACCTCTGGCCTGGGGCTCCTGGGTGACTCAGTAGGCTAGGTGACTGACTTCAGCTTGGGTCATGATCTCGTGGTCCGTGAGTTGAAGCCCCACATCGGGCTCTGTGCTGACAGCTGGGAGCCTGGAGCCTGCCTCAGATTCTGTGTCTCCCTCCTCTGTCCCTCCCCCACTCACACTCTGTTTCTCTTTCAAAAATGAATAAACATTAAAAAGATTTTTTTTTAAATCTGACCTCACATAGGCAATTGGAAAAAGAGGAGGATTTTAATAGTCTTTTCAGATTATTATGGATATTCTTATTTGATATTACACCAAAACTTGACAAGTGGTAATTTCTTAAAGGTTAGTTGCAATCTGAGATCTGACCTTTTCATGCTCTGTTATATTAAAATCACAGGGCACCTGGGTGGCTCAGTCAGTTTAAGTGTCTGACTTCGACTCAGGTCATGATCTCTTGAATTCAAGCCCTGCATCAGGCTCTGTGCTAACAGCTTAGAGCCTGGAGCCTGCTTCAGATTCTGTGTCTCCCTCTCTCTCTTCCCCTGCCCTGCTTATGCTCTCTCTCAAAAATAAATAAATATTAGAAAAAATTTTTAAAAAGTCAATTTACCTATCTCATCCTTTGAATGGATATTTTACCAGTGCATGATTCTATAACATCACGCATTTTCATTCAGACAATATTGGTTCATTGAGTTATGGATATCTTCCAAATGCTGACATGTAACATTATACAAAACCCCAAAAAATCACATTCATTAATATCGCCACTGATGTCACTGGGAAGGTCTTTAAATACCAGAAAGCTGTCAAGTTCACAGTGGCAGAAAGAAGATTCCTAAAATTCTGATATTCATGTGAAAGCTCAAATTTTATCACTGGCAACAAATACTTTCAATTGTTTTCCTTGAAGTGACAGGCCCACTTTGTTCATTTTTGAGAAAATGTCTGCCAAATACCCAAGTTTGAATACTATAATTTGTCTACCAGTTATTCTTTTAAGTCCAAATAGAGCCCTGTGAAAAAAGCAGTTGGTTCTTTGCAATTCAAAGAACAAGTGTATCCCTCAAGATATCCCCCTATTTAAGTACAAAGCACAGGGGCTTAATATCCACTTCCCATTTCATCACACATAGTATTAAAATCACTCAGGGGCGCCTAGGTGGCTCAGTCAGTTGCATGTCTGACTCTTGATGTTGGCTCAGGTCATGATCTCAGGGTCGTGGGATTGAGCTCCAAGTCAGGCTCCTTGCTGAGCGTGGAGTCTGCTTAGGATTCTCCCCCTGTCCCTCTCCTATTCACGCTCCATTCCCTGTGCATGCTCTCTGTCTCTCTCTCTCTCCCCCTCTCCACCTCCCCCACCATGCTTGCACTGTCTCTCACAAAAATAAATAAATAAAAGTACATGTATGCGAAAAAAAATGTATGTACTCAAGAGTCAAGATCTAATAAAATTAGGGACTTTTACTCCTTCACCAAGGACATTCTTAAGTGTCTTAAATTTAATTTACTTATTTACTGCTAGTGCTTAGCACTGAATAATATAGTGGCTATTAATACACTTTGATACAAATGCTTTCATTTGTGCTAAGACACCAGCATTGTTACCCACCATTGCTTCTGTACCATCAGT